>NW_024881620.1:0-600000 GCF_019059575.1 Amphibalanus amphitrite
CCGCCAACGCGTCGCGTCTTTCTAATCAGCCCTGACCGGTGATGTGATTGGCTCGCTGTCGGGGGACCCGGGCCCCTGTCCCGCCGGCGCCGGCGACTCCCCCGTGGAGTGTCGGGGCGCCCGGGCCGCCGGCGGCGCCGGCCGCCCCGCACGTGTCTGCTCGCGCGCCCGGGTGGCCTCTCGGCGCCCGTCTGTCGGCCTCCCGGCGCGCCGACTCGCCCTAACGTCGGCTGCGTCGCCGCGACGATAAACTGTCGGCCGACGGCGGCGGCGACGCGTCGGCGGCGTCGGGGGGCGGCGGCGGCAGAGATGTTTGGTTTTCGAGCGGGGGGGGGTGACTGGTGGTGATCGTGGCAGAATTCGTCTTTATAGAAATAGCGGCACTTCCATCAAAAGTAATAGACGCGAATTAACCAGCGACAAATGCATCCTGGGACCTGGGCAGATAAATCAAATGGCTCACGCCTCACATTATATTATATCACTTCGATTACATAGGTAAGTCATTTCACAATCAAGCATCCAGCAGCCTGCATCGCATCGCACGAGCATGGATGATATAACACTGGATTGGTGTCTCGTGGAAATTAACATTGGGATCCGCGACATTGGGATCAGGCCTGCCATCTAGCGAGGAATTATCGTAAGTTAGGAGCAAGCCGAGTGAACGCCATCTCTCAGCATTATGACACACGTGGGTGTGGTGTGTAGTTGGCTTGAAGTGCATATTTCCACGAGTTGAAGGTAATCTTACTGGACCTGAGACGACAAAAAAATGTCTTAAATGCTTGAAAGCCAAAAACGTCAAGCAGCCCTTAGGTAATAACGAAAATAAAATGCGTAAGACGGTGTGTTTTCATTGAAACGCCCAGTCCCATCGACTTGTACGACCTTTATATGGTCATTTACTCACAATGGTACAGCAGTTTTACAATATGTCATGCACATTTGGTAGGCTTATTCCTTCTTCCGAATTTCGCCCGATTTTCTTGATCTTAGTTAATGTTACGGCACGTGCCACGTGCCAACTCAGGGGTGTCGAAATTGTTCCACACAAAGTAACTCCGCAATGACTGGGCCCATTACAGTAAAACTTCGTCAAAAGTTAGGCACCCAGTGGCCAATGCATTTCCATGTGTCACCATGGGGGTGCTACTGCACGTGCGCACGTGCGGGGTGCCGCTTCCATATCTCAAGAACGGCTGGGCGGATAACACTCAAACTTGGTACACAAATGTCACATCGATGCTCGCACTGCATTAATCAGTACCCACATTGGTGCAGAGTCGTTAGGAAAACGATGAAATGAGATACGTGGTGTTAACACCTTTCTGTTCCAGCAGTTAATTGATCCGCAACAGGAGATCCTTGTTTGTGAAGGGCGAAGACTTCGTCTCCCTTTTCCATTCCTTGTTTAAAATAACATTAACAATGTACGAAGATCACACATCAAAGTTGTTTGAGGCGGCTATCTTGGGCCAGGGCTGCGGAGTTGTAGTCAGAGCCAGCGGTTCTGTTCCGACTCGGAGTCGGTTGATTTTAAAAGCTGTAGTCGGAGTATGAGTCGAACGTCACCGAAAAGTCATCGACTCCACAGACTTACCAGGGCTGCAGAGTCGGAGTCAGAGTCGAGTCTGTGTGAATCGACAGTTCTGCCCGGAGGAGTCGGAGTCGATATTTGGATACCGGAATCGGAGTTGGAGCCAGTCACTGAAATTTCATCGACTACGCAGCACTGGTTGGGTCCTTTTCATAGAGCGTCTTGAATGACTATTGAGCGGCAATGACGTTAGCAATTCCGTTTAACCTTTTCATTAGACTTATATATTAGTACTTAAGTTAGTTTTGTTCTTTGATCGAACAATTTGTTTGATTTAGGCCAAGTAAAGACTCATGTGAAAAATAGCGAAAACGACACGTGCTGGCGAGGTCTCCAATAACTCCCTGTTTCACGATTTAAAGAGGAAATAACAGGGAACCGCTTATATTATTACTCACCCTGCACATAAATTTATTAATTTCTTCACAATTTTGCTGACATATTAAGACATAACATTTTGAAAAAAATTGCACATCAAGCCTGCTACTACACCACACTCCCGTGTGTCACAATGCTAATCAGCGGCGTTCACTCGGCTTGCTCCTAACTTGCGATAATTCTCCCGCTAGATGGCAGGTCTGAGCTCAATGTCGCTAAAAACTGCGAAGACACCAATCCATTATTATCTATCCATGGCACGAGTATAATCGGATAGGCCAGATAAACGATAAACTTCAGTTTATCGCTTACCTACCTGCGAGTTCTTGTATATTTATAAGTTTATATGTTTACGTGCGAATTCGCAGGATTTTTTGCTGATTCACTAGTTTATTGTGGCGAGTGAGCTGCGCCAGTACTACCTAATATTGTCGTTGCTGCCCGCGTTGTCAGTCACTACCTCTAAAAGAGCAAATGAAAAAAATTGTCTTATAGACTACGTTTCCATGACACGTCTAAATCGATGTAGCGAAATTTCACGTGCGTTTTTCTCGGAAACTATTTACCTTATGCAAAAAATGAGCGTATATATGGTTTTAGCTAGCACCTAATCCTATATATACATTTTTAAATTACGCCTAAATGCTATGATGGAGCAAATCCATTTTTCAAAATCGGCTTAGATTGTGCCATGGAAACGTAGCCATAGTCTGAGACGGCCATTTCAGAACCCAGTACCTAAGTATCATTTGGAAGTCACTATGCGTCACTCTCCCATGCCTTTGAGTCTTAGTTTCACCTTTCGATTACGCATGAATAGGTATTCTGGAAATAATGAGCAGTCGAGGTTTTTGCGAGCTGACTGTACGGCCGACGATGGGCGCGTGCCACGTGCCACCGGCGCCGACGCTGACTCAGAGGGTGCGTCGACGCGTCGCAATCGACACGGTGGCGCCACATATGTCACAGGGGGCCGTTCTGACTCAGTGAGAGGGTGCGTGCTGGTGAGGGTGGGGTCTATGCGATAGTGGTTAGATAGGGAGGGGATCGATTTTTGGCAATGGCTCCCCAGCAGGTAATGAACATGGCTTTACCTGCAGACACTGCAATTATAGCACAACCAATAAGTATCTACATTCACCGAAACGGAGCGTTGCACCTGCGCAACGAAATCGCAGGCACATACACAGAAGGGTAAAAAACATTTTACCTTTCTCAGATGTTAACGTGCTCGCCAAATTGCACATGTCACCGATTGGATGCGTAAAAGTTTAACACTAGCAACGCTTCATAAAAAAGCAAGTTAAAAAATGACTTTTAGCTGTAACAATATATCTACTGATGTATAACGACGGCCGGGCTATTAAAGACCGTTTAAACCCAATAAGAAATATATGATGTTATATGAAATTGAATGCATGGACATTGAACAATTCACATTCATACCTTCCTAAGAATGTAAGTAAGCCGTATGCAACGAAACCGTCTCGCTTCCCTGGTCCCTCCTCCCCCCCCCGGGCAGTAGCGGCGGAACACCTTCAATTAGGGGGGGGGACTGCCTTCTTTTGGTCCCATTCTTTCCATGCAACGCTCATAGGGCTAACGTTAAAATGGTAAAATCAAGGGGGGCACGGTGCCCCGGTGCCCCCCCCCCTCCGTTCCGCCGCCTATGCCCCCAGTCACCTCAGTGACCGGCCCTGCTCCGGCCGGCGGTGCACCGTGAGGTGGTCCAGGCTAATGAGACGTCGATGACGCCACCGAGGCCATGAGGCGGCACTTTTGGTCAGCACCTGCATTACTCGAATAAATGATGATGGCCTGCAGACCACTGCCCTTCGTCCGCTCATCATGTCGAGAACTAGCGTGCGAACTGCACCATGCGGACTGGAGGGAGGGGTGGGTGGAAGGGAACTGCGACCAACGGCTAGTCGGTGGCAGTGGGAGCTGCATTTCACTGCATCCCGCACGAATGCTGCAATGTTCACAGTACCTTTGAGTACATAAGGGGCGAAGAAATAATATTTTGCACGATTCAATTGGGGAAATTGCGTGGAAGCGAAATCTTAACCAATAACTTTTGATTTCAAAATTCGCGGCAAGTAATAGTTTTACTTTGCTGACCTCTAAGTGGCCCTGCCGGAGAGCACTGTCCCATAATGAATGTCGAGACAAGCTTAGAGTAGGAATCGCTGTCGCATAGGTGGCCACCGGAAATCGGAAACCAGGATACCCTAACACTCAGATGTTAGGCGGTGTGCGCCTGAGATCAGTACTCTGTTCCCAGTACTGGAGACTCAGTCTCTCCCCTTTTCCCCTTATCTCTGGGCCCTTCGCCGGTGGCCGTCCCTCGCCATCCTCCCCTCGTCTCTCTCCCGCGCGCAGATGCCTGTCCCGTCCAGTGGCGGCTGGGACTTTTTACCCAGGCGCCGACTAAGTGGAATTCGCTGTTGTGAGTGCCGCTTCGTTCCGATGTCCCGATACCGTCGGCGGGTTTTTCGTCTGTCATAAAGTGTCCCAGAGGGCCGTGGCGGGCCGGTCGGAGGCGCGGCGGCTAATGGAGCCGGCGGCCGGCCGCGCCGGAGGAGGCGCCACAGGTGAGGTCAGGCCAGGTCATCCGGCGACCCGACCGGTCAACTGTGGGAAGGCGGAGTGCGAGGGCCGAGCTGGGATAGTTAATGGTTTATCGAGTCTGCCCTTATTGGTGGCTCCTTGGCTGGTCCAATGAGCCACGGGTGTGGCAAGTCGGTGACTCACTGCGGGTATATCCGGCAGCCCCTACCGACAACCTCTTATTTGGACGCGGGACTGCATCTAAAAAAGATCGCACTCCACTTTGGAGTTTCCGGTTGGCTCAGCTTATCTTGTATCGTCTGCAGTAGAAAGGCGTGGTGGCGACAGCGAGGCGGCGGCGCCGCACGACGGTTTTGCTCAGTACTGACGGCGTGGCAAGCGGCAGTGAGTGTCAGGCGTTGGCGCGAGGGCAGGGCCGACAGGATCGAGTCCCACCCCGCAGACAGAGATATGTCGCCGCCGCGCCGGTCGTCGTCACGTCCATGTCTGGATTGACTCGTCAGCGCGCCGGAGCTGGCGCCGCGACCGTGTCAGACAGGACGCGGTCGTGTCTCATGCATGCGTCGCCGCTCTGACGAAACGACGGCACGGAGCGACGTCACAAAGGCATGGCACCGGCGCGGCGGGCCTCGAGAGGTCAGTGGAGGGCGACAGCGTCATGAGATGTGGGTGTTACTCTGATCCACCAAGGATCCACAGGTAGCTAAAACATCAAGCAGCGATTTTCTCAGTTCCCACTACTATATACCTCGAGTGCCAAACAAATAGCGCTGTGGATGGTAAAACTTGAAGGACAAGAATGTTGCATGAGACATGAACAGTAAAATACCAAACAACACCCAGCCAATCCACACAATAAGTCACGCCATGAAACCTAATGACACCAAGCACCCAGATCACTTTCCTGTTCCATTGGGGCCGTGTTTCCAGTCGGTCGCTCGGGTGTCTCTGGTGGGGTAGTTTACCGGGGCGGTCCGGCGGACTGGATGACCGCGGCTGATGGACCGCCCCCATCAGTCGTCCTAAAAGGGTGTCGGCTGTCTGCCAGTCGGTGACAAATTCGCTGGCCGCGGCAGAGCGGCACCCATCGGCCCGGCACGCGCGGCATGCGACCGGCCCGGCCGGCGGCGGCGACACCGGGTCGGCTATCAGATACACCGCTCAAATGGACCCTAATTAAATAACGGCCGTGATTAATGTGATGGTTCGAACTGGTTATCCATCGACCGGTTCGGCGGTGAGTGCCCGACGGTCGCGGAGACGGCGTCACGGCCGCCTGTCCGTGGGATATAGCGGCGACTGCAGCGAGACACGCCACATACCTAGTTACTTTTTAGCGATTTACTTACTTAGCGAACTTTCTTACTTTAAACGTTATCTGAGCTACGTTGCTTACCCGACTCATCACTTGTTCGCAGTACATTATCATTGATGCAGTCGAATACCGTAAATATCAAGGTATGCGTAACATTGTCGGAGGGACCAATATGTTTTTATTCGTCGCATAGCCTACTGTCACCATAAGTGTCCCGACTCGGCTAACTATTTCCTCGGCCCTCGCCTCCACCTACCGTCACCACCGAAAAACGCCAACAGGAAAGATGCAACAAAAATGCCCGGTGATGGCACTGAGCGCCTTTTTGTCGTTTTGCCAGCTCCTAAACGGGTGAATAAAAATCCGGCCGAGGTACTCCCCGGGTTAGTGTTAGACCGCTGTGGATAGCGCCAGTGGATCACTGTCGGACGAGGAAATAACACGGTGGCCGAGGCCCGGCGACATGCATGCTACACGACACGGGGGCTCGTTTACCGGACGGAGCTCGGTGGGTTTCTCGGTAGTCAGGTACCCACATCCTAACACTCGCCCGGACTCGCCCCGCCAGCCCCTGTCGTGCGGTGGGCGATGTAGCAGCTTAGTTCCGCCACATCGGCAGCTGTCGGCAGCTGGGTTTACGCATGTTCTCCCTCCCCAGTTGCCAATGAACGTGCGTTGGACGATGTCGGGCACAACGGCAGTCGTGGAACTTGACGTTCGTTTGTTCTCCCGTGTATTTCGCTACTCTCAGTCTCGTCAGGTCGTGCCGCTGCCATGTCTCCAATCCCGTCTTCCGCTGTTAACCCGCACTTTCCCATCCAGCCAAAAGCAAAGTCGCGCCTCACGGTTGTCGGGCCTGTAAACATGTTAATGACTAGAGTTGACCGTGTCTTCAGCGGCGTCCTCACCCGGCACGCCGACACGCGATACAGATATACACCGGGAGGGTGGGTCGGCGTTCACAGGGGCACCAGACGGCCGCTCCGTCGGCACGGCACGGACGGCACGCCGGGCCGGCACGGACTCGACGAGCCGTGCCGTGCCGCGCTGCTGATAAACAGCACGTCAACGGGCGCCGGCACCGACCACGGACACAGGCACACCAGCACCGACTCCGCGGCGGCAGGAACGATGGAACCGACTCCGACGGCAGGCATGCACCGGCACAGCTCAGGAACAGAAGGGCAAGGATCTCGAGACATTTAGAGTGGGGGAGTTTTACATAAAACATGACAGGCCGGCCGCCGGTATTGGAATTAGGATCACTGTTAGGATCCGAAAAATATACGAACCATATAGAGACGATAGACGTATCTACATAACATACATGATGCTGGCTAATAGCATGACCGAATGAAATAAATGACAAGTTCACACGATGTTACATCACGCATGGAAACAAACATCATGTCATACGGCTCATGCACGACGGACCCAAGCTTTTAGTATAAGACAATATCTATCTACAAATAAAACGGCTGGGTGCACACGATAACTACCATTGCAAATCACTTCTCCGCTGCAAGGCAGCCCGAACTCCGCATATTGCCGGGTTTATAATCGAGATAGCACGGTAGCGGGTGGCGTGCCGTGTAAAACGTGCGCACCAGCCATCGACGGCCACCGCTGATGCAGGCTGGCACGGCTCGGGCGCGAGCAACAACGCACACGACATAGTGCCAGTCACGGACAGCCCAGGGTCAGATACGAGTCAGGAACATTACGAACAGAGGACACAGCTCTGGGAATAGGATATTTCGGTGTCGGACACCAGACAATAGACGGCACAACTCCGGATACGATGGACACTGGAAAGGCTACAATCCAGCTCTAACATAGTTAGTACGGATCCGGATAGCTCAGCTCCGGACAACGACAATTACGAGCATGACAACTCCGGACAGCGGACAACACAATTCCAGAAACAGCGGACAACGCAGATCCGGATGGCTGAGCTCCGGAGTCCGGACAACACAGGTCCTGAAAGATCAGCTGCGGAACGCTCGGCTCGGGATAGCTCGGCTTCGAACAGACAGCTCAGTCCCGTCGGTACTACTCGGAACAGAGCGGCCCAGACTGCGTGGAACGCCGCTCCGACCAGCCGCCGCTCTGTAGGCCCATATTCGGCGACAGGCGGTAAACGAGAACCGCTGTACTCTGGCGCTCTCCGAATGTCGGGGCGGCTCGACGGCGTGTCCCCACCGGAGCTTCACACAGGCCGCTCAGCCCACAGCCGCCGCCAGCGACTCTAATGGAATACGACATTTCGCCGTCATAGTCCGCCAATTCGGATGATTGATTGCCGGAATAAAGCCGACGGCATCCACAATGCACATTGCCGAGTGACATTATTCTTAGACAGCCGTTACCTGTTGCAGCTATAGCGTGCATGTTTGCAGCGACTGAGATCTCCCACCGCCTCCGATCGGCTTGTCGTACCCAATTCCTCCATTATAACGTTAATGGATTGGGTGTGCTCACGATACGCAGTCGTTGCGACACAGCAATGTCAGAGTCTGAGTGCAGTTCACTAGGAGAGTGCCACTTTTTCTGAGGGTGACCGGACTGCACGCAGCGACCAGGGCGTGGCCGCCTGTCCAGTCAGAACTGTCACGGGCTACACTATGCTGGCAAGGTTTTGTTACCATTCTCTAATAACACTGAGAATAGCACAGGTGGGATTCAATCGATCAAATGCAATGCCACATATGATGCAGCGTTCGCGGAATGACTTGCCACACCGGGTGTTGTTTGAAGACGTGACGCAGGGATGCCCAGGACGTAAACGCACGCAGTGACGTCTCAAAACGTGACGTGGTGACGCTCAGGACGTGACGTGGTCGCGAGGACACGCTGAGAATGGGACTTCCGCTACGAACCTGTGAAATCGAGCAGTTTATTAGGTTTAGAAGGCTAAAACACTGTACGCAGTGCACAACAACGTAGGGATGCACAGCGAAGACAGTTAGACTGATCCACAGATGAGCGATGTGTCTAATCATGATGACAGTAGAAGCTGCATGTATGGGCTTATAATCAGAAATTAGTACAAGCTCCCGGATCGCTGAGACCACGAATAATCGAGGACTCAGAGGACGATGACTTGATCAGTCGTGAGCTGGTGCAGACGCGATGGAGAGGATACATAAGTTAGCCAAAGCCAGCCGAATGAAGTCAAATGCTCCACATGTTTAGGTTAATAATTAAATATTGTTCGATGGAAAAAGAAAAAATAGCCCGTGCGTCATGCGTCATCATTGCTTATTGAATTACCGACTGCTGCATCTAACCAAAGTTCACTACAGCCGACCATGCTCAGTCGTGGTGTATAGTACCTATTTGATCGTAGGATGTAGATCCCCGCCGCGCTAATGCCGACCACCATGGCCAGTCCGACGGCCAGTACCGAGATGACCAGTGGACCGGGCCTCCAGCCGGCCGCCCCCTGACGACCTCCCAGCGCCAGCAGCGCCTCTAGCGTCCGGTTCACCGAAACATCTGCCGGCACAGGTGGCGCTGAAGCTGAGGATGGTGGCCGTGCGGTGGCCGCGGACGAAAACGGCGATTAGGGCACAGTTCGCTATTCGAGATTGAGAACAAGTCTCCATGGACATAAGCGTTGCCAACAACGTTACATAATCTTGTAGACCACAATGCACACATTGTGTACCAAAGAAATTAGACACTTGATTCACGGTATGTCAAATATGAGACGTTCTCCTCGCCGTTTTTAGACGTGAATAAGACGTTCGGTCCAGCATAGGTCGTCGAGGATGTTTTAAGTGTAGGCACACGTATCCTCGAAAGCAAACTTCTCTATAGCAGGTTTCGCTTCGTAAGAGTTTGCATAACCGAAGCATCTGCTGTACACTATTCACCCCCGTCAGTTTCGTTACCGTGTTTGGCGCCGCTGGTCCGCCGCTGCTCGTGCTGCTCGTGTCTCCTGGTCCCTCCGGGGCCACGGCCGCGGCCAGACGCCAGCGACACCTGTTTGTTACAGAGCGGGGTACCGCAGCAGATGGAGCTGGCCCGGTAGTCCTCCCCGTGGGTCGGCAGCAGGTGGTCACACATTAGAGGCGTCTCGCCCCTGGGAATATAACACGGGTCACGAGTCAGAGGTCAGAGGTCGCAGCCAGAGATCACGAGTCATGACTTACCGGGTCTTAGATGAGAGATCACGTGTTAGACGTCTAATATCACAGATTCCACGTTGCAATTAATGTTTAAGATGCCATTGGCGCAGCTCAGCCCCAAAGCCGTTTGCAACGTTGAAGCTTAAAGGGCACCTTCGCGGGCTTCAAGCCTTTCTAATTTTTTCTCGCGAATATCACATGAATACTTAGTTGGTGGGTAGGTACCACAGCACAAGTACAAATTACTTGGGATAGGGACTGAGCTTTCCAAAGCGGACTTACTGCAACAAGACATAGCTCTCGATCCCTCATTTACATAATTCCCCTAGTACTGACCCGGCTGAGATGGCCAAAAACCACCCCACTGACCTGACACAGCCTCTGGTCATGGGGTCGGCGCCGTCGAGCCGCCTTAGCTGTTGGGTGTAGCACATGCCGGTGGTGGTACAGGTGCTCACGCCCGCCTGCTGACACTCCAGCGTGGTGCAGATACAGACGATACTGCGGCTCACATCGCCTGGAGGCAGGGGCGGGACAGGTCACATAGAGGTCATTGTGATAAGGTACGGTAAAAGAGAGTCACGTGGACAGGGCAAGGGGTAGTGCTGACAGGTCACAGCGGAGTCACGGCGGTCGGCTAGCGGGAGTCACATAGAAAGGTCAGACCGAAAGTCATATCGAAAGGTCACCGAGTGTCAGTAAGCCAGGTCACAGTGACAGGTCATTGGGCCACCGAGGTCAGATGAACTGTCATCGAGGGTCATTGACGTTTAACTGGTTCAAGACAGGCCATCGGGAGATCACGACATGCCACCAATAATTATGTCGATAGGTGAACAAGGAACATGCATATATGCTGCTATAGATCAACTTGGACTGACAGGGCAGATGGGGAGGGCCCAACAGTCAAGTGAACGGAGGGGGGGGGGGGAGCTGGCACATAAAGTGATAGGCTTATACAAAAGAAGAGTGTGGGGAAGGATATTCCTTGCGGATCGATGCACCACGGGGTCCATGGTATTTTAAAGGGAAATTAATTAAGATTGTAGACAACATTATCTTCAGGCTTCATGAGAAAAATCTTCTCATCTCGACTAGAATATGTATTTCTAAAGTTCAGAAAGCGGTCTGATGTGAAATAATGTACCAAGATGCATATGGACCTAACATTGATCGGGGATCCACCACCACGCCAAGCCCGTCAGCCCTCGTTCGTTCCTGCAATGTAACTATAATTACACTACACATTGTTTGTGCAAACCCCATAAGAAGGAGAGCCTGAGCAGGCATGCATTCTGCTAGATGTGAATTAGATCCTTACGCTGGATCCGGGGATTACATTTTCATGCCAGCTAAGCACTGCTAATAAGTTGTAAAGAGCTTTCGGCTGACGCTTGTCCATCATTATTTGCCGATTATAGCTTTTTTCCTTATACAGCACCAGCGCGAGTGAGCATCCAGTGTGAGAACAGTTTATACAGTTTATATAGGATGTCGGGTACCCCGTCCCAATTTCTCGATTTCAACAGTGTGTGACTAGTCACAGTCAGCGAATAAAAATATGCGAGTTTTATAGGCTAGACTGCTAAAGGAATTACGTTTCATGACGTTTCTGATTAACATAGTGCCCAATTTTAATGACATGTCATGTCAATTTGACGTTTAATATTGAACGTTAGCGCTAATCCGGGCAGATGTGTACAATGCATAAAAATAGATAGGTAGGGGAGACCCGGGAGGTATGGGCCGGTTTTGTGAAACGGTAATTTTCTTCCAGTGAGTAGTGTCTAGACCCGGTTTTTCACTCTGTGTAGGTACGTGAAATTGTCTTCCACCAGCAAAATGTGCCTGATATTAGGCATCTGGGATCAACTATTTTGTCTCGAGATAGCTTTCAATAAATCATGCGCCTTTTCGATCCAGCAAAATACACCGGGAGGTATGGACCATGGGCCGGGACGTATGGGCCGGTGTCATGTTTCATATTCTTTTTTCGACATTGAGAACAATACTCTTAGCTGGGATCTAACTTGAGCTCTCTTAGAGCCCAGGCACCGCATAATAGGCCAACAGCTTACTTCATGGAGGCCACTTGGGCACCTATTTATAATGGGTAACTCAATCCGGTTCCATGAAATAAATAAGACAAACAATATTTGTATGTTCAAATGCAGTCTGTAGTTAAATTTTCGGCCATGTGCGACAAAAACAATTGTTATTGAAGAGGACATTCAAAGAAAGCATCATTTTATTGATTTAGGATCAATGGAGGCGGGTGGCCCGAACCTCCCGGTTAGGACGTCAGAATGCGCGTAGCATCTCAGCTCATAATCTTGCGAGGAAGCTTCAAATTGTCTATCCAGTCTTAATAAGCATGCTTTACACTTTTTGCTAGCGATGGTCTGACATAATAAATCGATCCTGGTTCACATTGATCGCGAATTTACTTTATGTTTCGTATTTTATTCGAAGAGGGCAAAAACGCTTTATCACCGCTCATTGCCAAAAAAGACTGAGGAAGATTTTGGAAATCACATAGGTTGCATAACGAAATGGCTGCTATCAGTTTACGTGGTCAAATGTGTAAAAATACGCAACACTTCTTCAAAACTGCGATGGCCCATACCTCCCGGGTCTCCCCTACTTACCCACTCGGAGCGTTAGGGTCGCTGACTATTCAACTGTTCTTCGGCGAGTGTGAATAGATAAGAATTATGAGTGACAAACATCAGTATGTTTTTGTTTGCATGCATCATAGAACTCTTGGTGTATAGAAGTCTCATTTCATTAAAACTGTACATGCATAAGGTCGTGTATCTACCAATAAGGGCTACCGGCGCCGTCGTTACATGTCCTCGCGTCGACCCCCAACGGGACTTGTACTAAATCTCGTTTGCCCCTGAATGCCGCGTGCCCATGAATGGTGGTCACATCTCTGCACAGTCCCGGTTTCATCAATAGCCCGACCTTGCCCAGTTCGAATGTCTGACCGGTATTTCTGTTTAATTGCTCTCGCGGAGCCGGGAAAGTTCACCCGCACTTGTGCCCACGCCGCGGTCGGCAGGGCTGACCGGAGGGTGACCTCGCCAGGACTGGTGGCCTTAGATGTCCCAACTGGGATACAGGACACTCTATACGGGGACCACGCCGAGGACAGGGGACCGACTATAAAACGGCCGACCGGCGTCAGATAGGCACAGTTCACCGCTGACTACCATCTCAACAACAACATGAAGCTGGTGAGTGAAGAGACGGAGGCACCAGCAGCACTCAGCGACGGCATGGCTAGCACCACGCTA
This sequence comes from Amphibalanus amphitrite, assembly GCF_019059575.1. NCBI lineage: Eukaryota > Metazoa > Arthropoda > Thecostraca > Balanomorpha > Balanidae > Amphibalanus > Amphibalanus amphitrite. Next base: position 13,297 of record NW_024881620.1, read on the forward strand.
AGGATATTGCCAAGCTGTTTGAATCAATAGTTGTTTCACAGTCACGGAGTTGCTGGACAAAGCTTCCGGCAATATTTTATTTTAAATTTGTTTATAATTTAGGTGCACACCTAGCCGTCTTTTTAACTGCACTGTCAACAAAATAATTAAATGAATTAAATAACTAAGATAAATTACTATTTACATGATACATAAACTTTCGACCCTATACTTGCAAGAGGTCGATGCCGTTGCAGTTTAGACCCTCCGCCATGACGTCTGTTCCGTTTCAGATCGTGTTCGCCGCCGTGCTGGCCGTGGCCGCCGCCGCCCCGTCGGAGCTCCCCTACGAGAGGGACATTGTCGAGATCCTCCGACAGAACATCGACCACAACGACGACCAGTCCTACCAACACTCGTGAGTATCTACACTGGCGACGGTCGGTCGACTGTTCGAACGGCAGTCAATTGTTCGAAAAGTGGTCGGCTTCTGTAATTGTTCTTACGTCGCAATACTCGAGATCAATCGTCAAGGAAGTTTCAAAGAGCATTTGAAGCCCAGCTTGGTATTCTATTTGTTGTGCCTTGCTTAGATCTTAGGGAAAGTAAAGTGGCTCTAAAAACGAGAAACATCTTTTGTTCAACAAAAAGACATTTGTAGTTTACATGTTTGTGAGAACCACCAAATCCTCATTTATGACAGTGTCTTCAGTGTTTTCTCTAACCCAACGCCCGCCTCTGTCCGCCAGTTTCGAGAGTGAGAACGGCATCTCTGTGTCGGAGTCTGGCGAGCCGGAGGACGACGACAGCTACAGCGTGTCGGGCCAGTTCAGCTACACGGCCCCCGACGGCGTCACCTACACGGTGGTGTACTCGGCCGGCGAGCAGGGCTTCCAGGCGCAGGGCGACCACCTGCCCACCCCGGTGCCCACCCAGTACCCCACCCCGGAGGTGTCTGAGGAAGAGGATGAGGAGGAGGAGGAGGAAGAGGATGATGATGAGGAGGAGGTCCGTGGGGAGCCCCAGTACGAGCGTGTCATCGTCGGATACAGGCCCCGCTACCAGTAGACCATTCGAAATGAGGCTGAACCCTATTAAGTGCCGATGAATATACTTCTCTATTTTTAGAGAAGTTGATGTTCTCTGATTTGTTCCTTGTGTGAAAGTTTCTCTATGTTCAGAGAGGTATTTATGGTTTAAGCAAGAGACAGTCATGTCTGTTGCTTTATTCATCCTTATTTATTTCTTATTGTCCTGTGATTGACTGTATGTTGTAATAATAAATATTTGTTATCATGATCACATGCCGTGTTTACTTTTGGCCAATTTGGCACGCCATCACCAGCACACGGTGACGGTACTGATCGGACACTCAAAGATCCGTGCGTAAGATCGATGATGCGTCACTCTTGAGTCAACCAGATCATCAATGCGTGTCCATCGGTTGTCTGATTGATCAATGTCTCTGCTAAACTGAGGCTCTCAGGCTAGCCTGTATCACTTGGGACCAACTGGCTTGGCGAGTTAAAACATCCAGTGACAATAACAGGTTAGGTATGCTGATCATTCTACTTATAGGACTTTGAGGTAAAGCACTTGCTACGAGACGACGGTCGCTCTAATTTGGTTAGCATTTCGACTATAGACTGTAGTGTTTTACAGTTATGCGGATAAATGCAATAATAAGCAAAGAAATTAAGTGACCTATGACGTAAGGAAGGAAGGATTTCCTATTAACCTCTGGAATGGCGTACCTCTGAGTTTGTGTAGACGTTGGTATGCAGTTGCAAAGGTGTACTGGCTGCCCATAGTCCAACCGTAAGCTGTTTCACTTGCTTCCAAAATGCCTATCAAAATCGTGTCGATATCGTGCACTGAAATCTTCCTTCTCTGCGCCCACCAAAACATTCACTTCAGTCTACAAGACGTCCCAGTAGGGTCTTGCATGCAGCTGGCACCGCATTCCGGCACCAATCGCCTTCGGTTTCCGTCTCCACGATCTTAATTCGCTCAACCATTTGGCAGTGGATACCGTCCATTGTCCTCCCTCACATGTTTGTTTGAAACTGCACAAGTTATACCGTATAGCTGGTCCTCACCGAGGAACCCGTTTCATGGAAGCTGATAAAGTAGTGAATGGTACAAGGTTAGCATCCTGTTCACAGATGGCACGACTCGTGTATCGCTCGGCACGATCTCCACACTGCAGTCTACTTCACAGGATGGTGGAACGCCTGAGCATGATCCGGTGATTATACAAGGCGATCCTTAGGTCTATTTCTACATAGCTCGGGTGTATGTGAAGTCCACCATTGTCTCCATGCCATAAACGTAGTGTGTGTGTCCATGTCTCACCGTCTTTTCAAATGGTCTCCATCGGTACATTGAACAGCGTGACCAATTCCTATTGACATGTCCTCAGCACTCTGCGCCGAGCTTGCAAGGTGGGGGAGGGAGGAGGCGTCAGGGTGTCGGCTACGGACAGTAAGGATGGCGTGTGCCCGTCTGTATGGAGGCCTTATCTGTACAGAAGATATATTTATTTCGTTTTTCTTACGTTTTTTACATGCATCATTTCAAATAGAATGAGGTTCCTTCCTAATTTATAAGAACGCACGAGCGATTACTGATTAGGTCCATTATTTGCTTTCCATGCAAATGTGTTGGCTCGGCTCTTGTGGACGCGGCTGTATACGAAGCAGCTCAACGGAAAGATAAAGGTTTAAATAAAAAATATCTCAAATCGGAATGCGGCAGTTACGGCAGCTGTATGCTTTTGTTTCTTACCTCTCGAGTCTCGCATACATCCGGTCTGTGCAGATCAGAAAAGAAAATGCAGGTAAGAAATATCGTGCTGACCTAGTATGAGCGAACACAGATTTTGTTATTATACCTACGAACAAACACAAATGTTTGGAGCTGAGGTGTTGCATATTTGGCCGCTGAATGGACGTGCACCATTAGCAATTCATGGTGGAGTGCTTTCCGCATATCTGCTGCAACCTCTGTTATGAAACTTGTCATATGTTTTATTATCGCGAATCCCATTTCAGAAAGAACTTCAATCACTTATGGGATTGGTTAGCGGAGTCGGCATATGATACATGTATGATAATAAAGCAAGAAATGTGGATACACATATACTTGCTTCAATACTTGCTCGTATCGTGTTTGATCCTAAACCAAACATGAAACACGCCTTGAAAATCAATGTACCTATTGTCATTAAGGGCACAGCATATACATTTTACCTACAGTGTACGTGCAGAAGCATAGAATTAGATATTATCTTTTTGCTACTGGAAATTACGGCTGATGTGAGCTGTGTGCTATACATTTATTTTTATCCGTACTTTCCTCCCCAAAGCCTCACAGAATGGGCTGATCTTTGCGAGCAGCCTTGAGCATTTATTGACTACCTACTGAAGTTCATCGACGTGGTTATTAGTTTGAGCTATATTCATAAGCATTTCGTTACAACTATGTAAAATAAGGGAAAAGGACGCAATATTGACGCAACAAACCGATGTCAAATAAAAATGTCCGTATAAGCTTACAATTAAACGCAACATTTCATTAAACACCGGGCGAGCACAGTGATCAGTCGATCAAGCGTGTGACCTTGCCATGGCCAGAGTTAGACAGATGTAGCTAATTTTGATCGGGACGGTTCCTGTGGTTTCGCTGTTGTAGAAGGCGCGTTCCTGCGGTGGTCCGTGATGGAGGAGGGGGTCCGCCCCGTCGGCTGGTCTCGATAGATCCACCCCCTGTGGCGTCTGATAGCTTCACGTGCCGCCACCCAGGCACACGAGAACAAGAGTTCGCCGCGGACTGCCCACGGCCAACAGAGAGCCTGTGAGAGCTCCGGAGAGCCGCCGACATGTTATAGTAGGCACGCTTCTGTGGTCTGCAAGGCTTGGGATCAGTACTGCGATCTGGTCAGCAGTACAAAGGAGTCAATATTTTACCCGATAATAAGAGCATATATTTGGTCTGGTTTATATGGAGGCCTGCGATACACCTATTACACCTTTTTGCACTCAAAATAGGCATCTTTTCATTCAATTTCGGCGAATTGCATTCCATTTTAGCGATCTCTCTATTCGAAGCAAATGAGAGATCGCTAAAATTGAATGCAATTCGCCGAAATTGAATGAAAAGATGCCTATTTTGAGTGCAAAAAGGTGTACAGTGTACACAATGCGCATACATTGCAATAGACATTGCCAAAGGAAACGGAATGTGGAGTAAAACATACCTAATATACCTTCGCTAAAATAAACCTTTCTTCACCGATACTCAAACTCATACATTTTAAAAATCAACTAGCGAATAATTGGATCATTTATATGTAAATGCCCACATTTCTAGCGGCTCAAGAGATTCTTCCACACAGATCCCACATAATTCATAACCCACAGGGCACAGATATATCCAAATGGTTGTTCGCTTAGAACCGATCGTATGTTTGCGGGCTGCTAAACAACTTTAGAAACCGAAGGCGCGCGTGTCTCAGCATGCGTGGACTGAACAGGGACACCCTCTCCGGCAGTACGAGTCATATGACCTTGAGCAAGGTCAGCCCAAATAACTACCGGAAATGAATTACAAGGAGCTTTGGAACACGAACAACACTCACCGTGCTGTATCACATGTCCGAGCGATTCTTGGGAGCATGTATTTCACTGGCTCGACTGACTGCTAAACGCCGATGTATCTGTTCTTTTCGTCGTACGATCGGGATGGTCGGTATGATCATGATGGTCCTGTAGTTCTCATTCCTTTCGTTTCCAAGCGCAAGGCTTACCTACCCAATACCCATGTCCTTATCTTTTTTTTATCACCCGCCGCTTTCCGGGATGCTCGTTAGCAGGAAACCAGTTCAGGCAATCACTATGCAACAAAAAATGAAAGATTTTCTGTTCCTGGAAAGCGACCGAACTTTTCTTATTCATTGGGTCCTATCATAACCGAAATGGGCATTAGTTTTGATCTGAAAATGTTTTTTCCGGTTTTCAGGGCCGATTTTCGATTTTTGGCGCCAAAATTCGGTTTTGGGCCCACCGTGTCCGATGTAATTGAGCAATCGATTCACGGTAACTTTCATCGTCTTTCCTATGCCACGTGCTTTCGAATGATACCTGGTTTTGCATACTTGCGCCTTAAAATGACGTCATAAATCTATGTTAAAGTTAGAAAATGTTAAAATTTGGGATTTTTTAAACATTTTTTTCCATTTCGTTTCAAAATAGAGGAAAAACTAAAGGCCCTATCCAAATTCTGAGCCCAGTTCCTTGAAGAGCATTCAATTTCCGTTCGGAAGGTACTTTTTTAGTGCATTTTATCGGATTCCTGTGACGTCCAGATTGAGTTAACCTAAACACATATCCTAGGTCATATCACATAGCATTAACCTGATAACGTATGTTAACGCCATAGGGTCAACGAGGGGTCAACTGAGGTCATGTTGTTGACCCCTTGTGACCTCGGGTCACACGCAGGAACTTACTTTTGAGCAGTCCTGTCGCTCAGAATCTTGATCTGTACCTCCATTTGTTAGAGTGATTCTTCATGCACTGAACACATTTTGTCATGGAAATGGCTGGGGGCCCGTTTTTGAAGTGACTCAATCTGGACGCCACAGTAAACCGATAAAATGCACTAAAGTAGTACCTTCCGAACGGAAATTGAATGCTCTTCAAGGAACTGGGCTCAGATTTTGGATAGGGACTTTAGTTTTTTCTCTTTTTTGAAATGAAATCGAAAAAAATGTCAAATTTTTACAAAATTTCAACATTTTCTTACTTTAACATGGATTTATGACGTTATTTTTACACGCAAATATGCAAAGTCGGATATCATTCGAAAGCTTGTGGCATAGAAAAGGCGATGAAAGTTACCGCGAGTCGATTACTCAATTACACCGGACACGGTGGGCCAAAAACCGAATTTCGGGGCCAAAAATCGAAAATCGTCTCTGAAAACCGGAAAAGCATTTTCAGATCAAAACAAATGCCCATTTCGGTTATAATGAGACCCAATGAGTCCAAAAAATCGGTCGTTACTCAGGAACAAAATGACTGTTGCATAGTGTTATGTGTTCAATCTTCAGCAAACTTGTCATGATCAGTTCATCAAATGCATTATCGATCTCGAAATACCCGTAGTTCACATTCGACCACAGGCTTCCGAACGTTCCTTATCACTCCTAAGAAAGAAAAAACGGCGAATATGGCAGAAAGACACCCGCAAAATGGCAGATGATGTTTACAGGTGCGTAACTCCAAGCCGGTTCCAGTTAAGATCGTGACTTAATAATAAAATGTTTCAACCTATCTTTATTATCTACCCATATGGCTAAGCAAATGATTCTGGGCAACGGATGTGCGGGATTTCATGCATACTTCATGAGCGCAATAAAACCGGCTAACGGCTGTATCATGCATTTGTCACTGCTTAAAACTGAAATGAATGAAATAATAAACATATAACTGAAGCTTTGCTTTTCAATGACCTGCTGTTAATTTGTCAATTCTGCCACACAAGGATCAAATGACAGCCGGCGATGGCGTTCCCGCAAGGGTAGGTATCAGATATCGATACCAATAAATCTGCCAAATGCACGGTGTCCTTATCCACATAAACGTTCGGTTCGTATGGATTCGTCTTGACTCGATTTTCCTTTACCGTATAGCTATTAAATTGGATAAAAGCATTGCTGGCAGCATCAACATTACTGTGGTAGTACTAACACAGCGATTAGCGAGTTTATGACAGTAACAGAGCTGATTCCATCACCGCAGTGCTAAAATGCAACACGTGGAACATGCTGGTAAACAATATCACGTGACGGCATGGTGCTAATGGAGGGCTATCATGTCTTAAAGTCCATGTAAAGACGTGACATGATCATTTATAAACAGTTTAAGAATGATAAATTAAGCCCATTCCCTTTCCTATCCTGCCTGGCGCAGAGTAACCGTAACTAATATATACGGAATGTCCACTGCGATTGCTATCACTGGATAACAGCTCAAATTCAATAGGACTGTGAAATGGAATTGCTAAGAACGATTGCATCTCTGTGAAAGATCACCACTAGCCGTCTATATCGCTTTACTTGCATGTTGGGACGAAACCTTTGCCCACGAAAAGATTCGTAGGTATAGGAGATATGGACAGTTTGTTTGCGTCATGGTAACTTAGCCTGCATTATAGTGGGCGTAGTGATTTCATTGATACACAATATCTGCAGGGCCGACTTTCCTGCGCATTGGGCTATCAATCGTGTGGTGAGAGCATACTTCCAGGAAACGAAGGATACGTGGAATGCATTACCATAAGATTTTAACAGCACTTTGACCTTTCCACTAGTGATGGTGTGCCGTTTATGGCTTTGGGCACGCATGTGTAACGCTTTAACGTTACACTCGTGTGTGACGTGTGAATATACCTGATCAAATGCGCTAATAAATAGCTTAACCATAACGCATGCTTAAGAATTCACTAGCCCTTTCAGACGCACTCAGGAAAGTCTCCGGTGTTGCAAACTTTGGCAAAATTGCTGTTAGGGACTCCGCCGACTTTATTCAAGAAATACTGCCTACAAATATTAAGTTTTAGGTCCACAAACGACACGTTTTCCTCAAGAATTTCCTCAAATGTGAAGCTTCCATGCAACGAATAAGCCTACAAACTTTATGTGCATTGTGCATTTAAGTTTATTCGGTCGGAAACGCCTGTATGACACACCTGTGAGCACAAGTCATTCTCTGTGGTGCTTTAGGACGTCTCGTTAAAACTTGATTACCTGGCCGATGTAGCATTTGCCCAGGTCTCGGCGAAGAGCTCACCTATCGTAGAGTCGATTGCGCCGATGATCAGGAGCACTGCCGTCAGGATGCGGTCAGGAGCGACCATGGCAGCAGCCGCAGCTCCCAGCGATCACCTGTCACTTGCTGTCACTGATCAGTGATCACCGATGACAGATATCAGACACTAGCTGTCACTGATCAGTGACCACCGATGACAGATATCAGACTCTAGCTGTCACTGATCACTGCCACCGCCACTGCCTCACAGCGATTACGGATAACGGTCGCTCGTCACTAAGCCACTCGCAAATCATTCATCACTGTCCATGGTCGCACGACATAATGTCACTGATATATTTCAGCGGTCACCGTTTCTACTAAAATCTACACTGTCGCCTGCACGGACTCACTCCCGATTCACACTCCTCGCGTCACCAGCGCAGTTCAGTCGTCGCACGGATTGCAGCTAAGCGCTCGTGACCGCACCACCGTCCTCCACTGAAGCCGAGTTCCATCTGACCACCGCAGGCAGCGTGGCTGGGAACTGCTCACTGCCCGGCCAACCGGCCGACGGGGGGGGGGGGCTGAGAGGGGCAGGCGCCGGGTGGGGGGGGAGGGGGGCAGGGCTCGGAGGAGTCCGCTCCAAATTCACACTCCCGTTGGCGGCTGGCTAGGAGGAATACTTCGGCCCGATCGGAACGGTATATGTAAATGCTGAAAGTGAGACGAAGAACAAAACAGCTAGAGAATCGAGAGGTGCTTACCAGGCAGCTAATGATCTATAAACTGTACGCTTATTATCACGCATTTTCATAAATAGGTGGGTACAGTATCCCCCCCCCCTAGTATCAAGCAGCAAAGAAAAGTTGATCAACAGGGTGCCATTTTTTAATGCATTACTATTAAAATCTCACATCCGTATGAAATTCGTGGAAATATCTTCCTTAATTTAAAAGGAATATAAATTCGCTCTTGAATGGTTATGAAATATGCAAATTTTATTTGCAGAGATGTCACGCCTTGGTCTCGCAGGCTTCACGAATGTCACCTGGATTTAAGTTATTTGGTAAGATATCGAATATTTTGCAATGAACCAAAAATATTCTAGGGAGCTGCGTTGCATGCATTGACCTCATTATCCGTCCGTAATAATAAGTGATTGTCACTTTTTAATGTTTTTAATGGCTGCAGTGATTGGCTGCCTCCCATAAAAAAATGTCAAATCCACAATTGAATAAGTTTCAGACGTAATGGGCATGAGCTTGTCTTAATTCGTTTACTTGCACAGGACCAGATACGAGGACGCGAGCTGTACTTTCCATCTTACTCGGGTCTCACTCCATCTTAACCGCACTCAGATCTGGGTAGCTATGGCAAAGGGCCACGACCGTTAGTAAAAACAGCCGAGGCTCATCTAGAGCTTCTCAGCTGGGCGCCAAAGCCAATCGTCGTGTTCTGGTGTTCGCCAACACCGATCCATCAGCAGCGACCGACGGACATCGGAGCACTGTCGAGGTCAGCAGCCGACTGACAGACATCAGACCAGTGAGGGTCCTCAGCCGAGCGACAGACATCGGAGTCACCGCTGTCATAGAGAGCCGACACGATCCCCGAGGTTATCCGATGGTCCGTCCCCGTGCCAGCTGTAGCGAGCACGGAACTGGCAGCTTTTGCTGAATGTGCTGTCACACAGTTTGGTTGACAGGTGTTAGCACGACATCTTATCACAATTTGCGCCGAATGTTGAAATGATTGCTTGGTATTCATCCGAATGGGTGAGAAATGAATATAGAAAATCAGCATTTTATTTGTTCACATTCCTTGTGCAATGTGCACTAAATCCGAAATAGGTCAGTAGAAGCAGGTTAGTCTTCTTTTTAGAACGCACTCGAGATTCCGCCAAAATGTACGATTTAAAATGTGGAGTGTTCACCTTATGATTGTATGCATACGAGGGTAACGTGAATCTTTATGTCTCAGCATACGGTAATGCTGCCGTGATCGGTGCAACAGCGACATACGTCAGAGTTCCGTCATACCTGCTGTCATTTTTTTTAGGCGTATGCACATTGCGTACCGCCGACCTTCCAGAGGGTCAAAAAGTTATTTTTAACTTCAAGTGCTCATTCCTTAGGCATATACGCAGTGCATTCATGCATCCGACACGGAGCGGACCAATGCACCATGAAGCCAAGTCACTTCGGTCGAAGTTTCCAAAGAAATTCCTCGTGTCGCACTGCACGAGCACACCATGCATGGGGTTGGTACCGTTGCACACGGCCACCGAATAGTGGACAGCTGCAGGAGGCGGTGTGCCTCGCATTCACCAGGACTTTTATCAGGCCAATACCTGCTGCACGGAGCTCAGATTTGGCAGCAACTACTATCGGTAACAAGTTGCGGTGAAATCCAAATCAATTAGTCACGAAACGGCAATGTGTTTGGGAACAAAAGAACCAGCCACTGCCCGTCTAGATGACAGGCGGTGTGACTTTATTCGGTAATGTTATCGGTAACCGCTGACACAATCGTAACCAAAACGTCACCCATTGATGTCATTTTCAAACAGAATGTTTGCTGACGTTAGCCAATTACAGGACAAGACTTTTTCTCAGAATGAGCACGCAATTTGGATAGGTATTTGATGACTTCCTTTCCGGGAACTGAAAGGGAATTCATAATTACTTCGTCTTCGTTACTCTCCGATAATTCCGACGCTTGACTGTCGGAACACATAATATGAGATCATCTACATTCTACACGCATCTAGGCTGTAGGCATTCGGACGCATATACCTACGCAGTGAAAAAAACAACAAAGAAACAAAAAATCGTACCGTAAAAATCGTAAAAGTCGTAACGCTGAGAGGCGCGAACAGTCATCGTGGCTCAAACTCCTTGGATACTTAACTCTCTAGTTCCTGTATCGAAAGGTCGTGTTTAATGTCTATTGTCTAATAGGTATGCATGACGCATGTATGTACCTTCTGACCTAAAATCTTACATGCGGCACGCCGTTATACCAAACCTAGGCTGATGCATTCTCTGGACATGGACAGGCACCGGAAGTCAATACCATGGCTTACTATCGTTGTCGACTGTCTTTTACCCGTTGAGCGCAATGGATGGCCTGTCAGCACACGATTTGGCGGCACATAACAGCACATGTGGCCCATTGTCACCTCACGTTTTCTTTTGGCTCAGTCACCTTTATAGGACAGCCGGCTCTCGTGTTGTGAAGTGATTAGCCTCCACACCACCGTCTTCGATCGGTGAAAAACCCGTTTGTTTATGCCGATATCGGCGACATATTAGGACGAGACAATACCGCCAGGTATGAGTTTTATTTGATCGGAGATTCAATATCATCCGATTTAGTCAATTGAAGCTTTCGTTGCAGGAAATTGGTTCAATTTTTCCGAGAAGGTTCAATATGATGTTACCGACAACATGTGAAAATAAATCAACAACGGGACAAATACACCCGAAACCGTATTTCTGGAAGCAAACATAACAAAAAGCGTTGTCAGTGGCGCCAGATCGCCCAAAGCATTTCGAAAATATTCCAATAAACACCTTTGACGTCTGGCCTTGTTGAAAGCATTGACATGTCCCCGCTGATTTCAGCCTTCTTCCAGCTCCAAATGTGGTGAGGACATGCCCTTTGGCCGCATCACCAGCTTATCAGTGCATCTGCGAACAACACGGCTGGGTTCCATATGCGGCGCTACACCGGTGCACAGGCCAGGCCGGTGCCGAACAGAGACCGGGGCTGAGACGGGATCGACGAAGGACGGAGCTCAGGGGCGACGACAATGAATCGTCAACTGCGCCTGGATCATCATCAACTATCGGATCAAGACTAGAATCGCTCTTTAGTCAACGCACTTCGGCCATTGAAAGCTTTAACGCTTCTCCGCCGATGTATTCTGGCCTCCTCCAATAAGTGCGTGCTGCCGAGTCCCACGAATGTGAATGGATAACCCACAGGATATAACGCGCCCGGCGGCCAGCCGGGTCCTTCCTGCACGCGTGTGCACTGTGCAAGAAATTAAGGGAAGTTGTGACTGGATTTCAGAACTAACTACATAGCGGCTCACTTTTGGTCATGTCCAATTAATGATAGAAAGTAGAAACACTGTGTAAAGTATATGTTTGAGAATGGCATGCGCAATAGCAAACTACAAAGGTGAGCGTCATCATTCCGTCATCGAGCGCCAACATTCTGCACCAATTTTCCCGGAGCATGACGACATTCTGCCCGCAGAGTGCACGGAGACTTACTGCTGACGTAAGCAAATGCGGTGAGTTCGATCTGCTTGGCGATTATCTCGTGACAGAAACTAGTCTTGTTAGTGCAGCAGCATTCAATGATCCGAATTTTACCGCCTGTGGAGTGTGGTGATTCTATCAATAAAAGTCCCCAGTGTGGTGCGATGTCTCCAGTTTTGCGATGGCCGGATCCTGTGCTGCTGCTGCTGCTGCTGCTGCTGCTGCTGCTGCTGCTGCTGCTGCTGCTGCTGCTGCTGCTGCTGCTGCTGCTGCTGCTGCGGCTGCTGTTCAGAGCTGAGTGATGCCGCTAAGGTGATACTGAATCTGCACGACTACTCTGACTCTCGTGCACCGAAATAGCTGTCACGCTCGACGGGTGGACGACCTGCTCGGTTTAACTTGATCACGGGGACCGGTGTTCGCCGAAAAACTATTTCAATAAGAGCACTCAGTGACATTACCTTTCACTGGTCTTATGACATAAGCTGTCCGTTCCTTTCAGTCACTTGTTGGTTACATATTATACCTGTTGCTAATGTGGATTCATTTCCTATGTTGAACCATAGTTTATGCCGTGAACATGATAAAAATATTGCTGAGAATTTTTTATGTATTGGAGACTTGGAGGTATATTGAGATAGCGCCATTTATGCTACTAGTAAATAAGATCAACATGAGAGCTTTGAGACAAGAGTACGTACTTACATAGATATCTACCGAATTGAAATAGGAAAGATGGCTGCGATGTTTCAACGAGCGGGATAGATAAGTCAGTTTCCGCCGTTGACGGCATGCAAATCTATTCAGTCCAGTGAGTCTAACACCTTTAAAAACATCCACCGACAGGGTGGCGCCTCATCACACTCCAAGTGACGTGTTTGCCGAAAAGGACCTCGCGTGGGAGGTGAGTGATGTCGATAATAGCCGGATCGAATCGGCTCTTCCCCAATGGTCATTTGTATGTCTGTGTGAGTGGCTTGAAAGGGGATTTAATTGGAAAACAGGAATCCGTATAAAGCTTGCTTGCTTTTTAAACTTTTCAACGTTTGGCTGAGATGATGACGTATATACAATACATACATGTATGTGTAATAGATACCGAATTATGCATGCACCTACCTTCTATCTGATGGCTGAGCTATATGCATATTATCACCCTGGCTTTTCCAAATGTTGACCACCGCCTAAAGCTCAGCTTTTTTTGCTACATCCTGTCCACTTCCGCCGTCACTGGCTCAGGTGGCAGCACTGCGAACCGGCAGGTAGCAGCACGGTACGCGCCGTTAGCACCGCATGTAATGTGCACTGACTGAATTGGACTGAATACTGGACGTTGCACACGAACGGTGCTTAGGTAAGCTTAGGTGCGTATGTAAGCTCGCATTATTTCCACGGCAGGGCGAAGACTGCGCTCCGGCTCGTCTCATATACCGTTTGCTACGCCCTAAAACCAGTGTCAGAGGCATCTACAAGCTGCTGAGAAAATAGCCAGAAATAGTCCCAAAAACAGCAAAGTTATATAGACTTAAAAAAGGCGGTTACAATGCCGTTTCGGGGCAGCTCTTAGCTCTTTAACCCCTTGACTCTAAGCTCCTTAGCTCCATAGCAACAAAAATGTTTTTTAGAAACAATTTCGGGAAAGGCAATGGGAACGTGTTGTTTTTATATTAAAATTGGTTACACATGTGTTTCGGGAATAATCCCTTGATCACACCATATAAAAGTAACTACCTATATCGAAATACAATCGAGGTCGAACGGGGTCGAATGGGGTGAACGTCCCCATTCGACCCCGTTCGACCTCGATTGTATTTCGATATAGGTAGTTACTTTTATATGGTGTGATCAATGGATTATTCCCGAAACACATGTGTAGCCAATTTTAATATAAAAACAACACGTTCCCATTGCCTTTCCCATTTATATCAATACGTCTATGTAATAATAATAAGCAATTTCCTATGTGCACGTTCTTTCAATGCTCTCATCCCATGGTAAGATGAAGCCACCAGGTTTCACACCACTAATACATTGATATATTGCAAGGTTAGCCTTCTCGAGCACTGATGTGCATTGTGCAGTCTGGACCATGTCTGTCCAGGGTACAGGCGTGTCTCGTATCTCGGTTGGACCTCGGACCATGAGCAAATCAATCACCGCTGTTGGGTGGGAACATAAACGGACCATAGGAGGCCTATGGTCAAATGACTGTGTAGTGTCTATTGCCCGGTGAACGTTGTTGAAGACGAGTGACAAACGTACTTTTTGATGGCCCTTTTTGAGTTCCATTATCCGTGAGGTGTTCAGTCTGAGCATCTAACAAAGTGGATAAACAATGATACTCTCTCACATTGTATTGGTCAAGTCAAACATCGTATATGGAAAAAGGATAACAGCGGGCTCACTAGTCACTAGCCATTCGAGTGAATACTGCATAGGATGAGCAACAACAACCACTCCGCTCCTCCCCGGTGCCGTCTGTCCCCCTAGACTGCCACCACCTTGTTGGTGATGGTGCCGATACCTTCCACGCCGCACTCGACCACATCTCCGTGTTTGAGGAAGACGGGCGGCTTCCTGAACACGCCGACCCCGGGCGGCGTGCCGGTGAGGATGACGTCTCCGGGCAGCAGGGTGATGCCGCTGCGGGAGAGGTGTGAGACCACCTGGCGACAGTCGAACACCAGCTGCGCCGTGCTGCCCTGCTGCTGGGTCTCGCCGTTCACCCGGCACCAGAGCGACAGATTAGCCGGGTCCAGGCTGTCCGCCGTGGTGATACACGGTCCTAGAGGACAGAACGTGTCCATCGCCTTGCCGACGAGCCACTGTCCGCCGTTCCGGCGCAGCTGCCAGTCGCGCGCCGACACGTCGTGCGCCACCGTGTAGCCGAAGATGTAGTCGTCTGCCTGTTCGGGGCTGACATCTCGGCACTTCTGGCCGATGACCACTGCCAGCTCCACCTCCCAGTCGAGCTGTGAGGTCACGGCAGAGGGCAGCTCGATGGCGTCTGACGGGCCCACGATACAGCTCGGGAACTTGTTGAACACCACTGGCTCGGTGGGCACAGGCATGTTCTGCTCGGCGCAGTGGTCCACGTAGTTCATCCCGATGCAGAGAACCTTATCGGGGGAGGTGATCGGCGCGAGAAGCTTGACTTCTGACAGAGGCACGGCATTGGCTGTGGCTTCGGCAGCCTTGAGGAGCTCCAGGACGTGCTGGCGTGATCCGAGCTGCAGTAGCTTTACAGCCGAGTTGGGGAGATTTGGATCGGTCAGCAGCTTCACGGTCGATTCGTCTGCCGACAGCAGACCGATGTGGTCCTTGCCGCCATGCGAACACTGCACTAGCTTCATGGCTGTGTCACCTCTCAGTACCACTGACCAAACCCTCCTCTACCCTCCCAGCGACCACCTCGGACGGATCGACCGCGGTCACTGAGCAGTGAGCCCCCTCCGAGAGTGGTGTGCCAGACACCCCTCCCCTCCGACCACCAGCCGGCCGACCAGACCCACTTCAAGGCCGCGCCGCGTGGATACAGGGCGGTTCGATAAACAAACCAAGTGCCGGTCCTCTTGACGCCTCTTTACGGCTGGCGAATGTCATGAAACTCAATTGTCACAGAGTCTGGCTCATCTATCCAAGTAACGGTATCGTAGCGCTACGTCTTTGTTTTAGCGCCTTCCTGGATATCAGGAAGGAATGAAGCGAATTGATTAACCTACAAAATCAATAACACCTGATTCAGGCGCACTGAGAAAGCATTGAAAACTCGAGGCCGATCAAACTTATGCACCCCATAGGCCATGTGTATGACCTTGTTATGCACATTGCACTCAGCAGATAACATCCTGCATTGCACACAGCATCCTGATTTCACTTTTCACTTATCTGCACATTGAAGACGTGCAAATGAGCTGCGCTGAACTTTCGGATATATTGTTCGGAAGTCGGATCATTCGTATCGTGCACAAACTGTGTTTATACAGTCGGTCCCGTATCGGGTCCTGGGTATACAATCGCTGACAGTGCTAATGGTAGCTTGTTGCCTCCTCTCGCTAGCAAAACTGCATAGTAATTGAGTTTATGTTGACCGGTTTGTTGTGTTGAATTTGCATTATCATAATCTTAGGTATGTAGGCAGGGTTGATCTAAGTGTGTGTGGATTAGGTACGTTTTGCACACATTTGAAGAAATCGCAGTTTATAGAAAAATGCCTTGCAACACAGTTTCGTATTTGTAGTGTAGCTATATTTGCTATTTACAAAACCTGACATTAGAACACCGCATTCATAAGATGTTATTCGATGTTAATATACATCACATAATCAAAAAAGCAAATTTTTAGGGAAACTAAGCAATTAACTCATATTGCGTGGATCAAACGTTGACATTATTTATGAATAAGATTACACGACAGCTCCCATAAGCGCAACGCACTTCTAATCTTTTCAATCGCAATTTGACGAGCTTACCTCATTTCACGTTATACTTATGCAATATGCATGTCATAGATTGAACCATTTATTGAGACTTGAGGCATTATCCATGTATAGTCTGACATTATTCATACACAACTTAGTATGTTATTCATTGAGGCTCAGCGTTGTCGCCTTACTGCATTGCGAAGCGCTTCGCCAATCAATTCCACTTGGTCCCTGTCTTATCACTGCAATGCTGCAAGTACAACATTTATACAAAAGAACATATGCATATTGCATTTTACTTTGATATAATAGGCATGCAGAAAGGCTACAAAAGCACAACAAAGTGGCACGTTAACAGCAAGACACGAGGGCTCACGAAAAAGTATCGTCTACAAAACATCCAGTCATTACGATATTTTGTTCAGTTCCCTTTTGAGGTCTCTGATCTGCACGCCTAAACGACTGTCAATAAGATCATTTTAGTCTGATCAGCCAATATTCTAAGCTAGTAGAACCAGAGCAGATCACACTTCCACACCAAAAGCAGAAACCATTTCTCTATTTAGTCAGTTGGCGCACTGATAAGTTCTGTCACTTCAAGAAACGGCACTGCTCGCGCAATTAAATCAAACATTTGACTCATAACCTGTCTGAGCTATTGGTCCGGTCAGACAAGCTGTATATCCGGCCAATGAGTTGTGGTCCAGTCAGATGAGATGCCAGTTCGGTCAGAGGACGTCCAACTAGACTAGTTAGACTTGATCGGCTGAGTTGCAAGTCCAATCTATCGAGCTGTCGGTACGGTAAGCTAAGTCCCCGTTCCCAACAGATCAACGGTCGATCAAATCAGAAAGTTGTCGATCCGACCATCTGTCTGATCATCTGCCTAACCGACCTGTCAGTTGTCAGTCATATGAGCTATCGTTCGATAAGATGAGCTGTCGTTCAGTCAGCTGAGTTGCCGGTCATTCAGATGAGTTGGCAGTCGATTAGACAGCCGGCGTTCAGCTGAGTTTTTTGTTCGATCAGATGAGTTGTCGGACGTAGGTGGCCGGGAAGATGCCGATGGTGCCTCGCAGCTCTCCCAGCCACCATCCATCCGGCTGACGGTCATGGACCTCAATGACGTCACCTGTTAAAATGCGGTCAAGGGTCAGCGCGACAGTCATTATGGCAGTCAACGGGACAAACTGCTCCCCCAGCCACCATCCTTCCGGCTGACGGTCATGGACCTCGATGATGTCCCTTGCCAGAGACGGCTAAGTGTCAGTCTCAAAGGAGCAGCTGCTGCGTTCATATAAAGCACTCCGAAACCGGCAATATTACCGTTGTGTTGGTTACTTAGATCGACTGTCTATATTGCATTTCCAATAGTTACAACTGGACTGATATACGAAGGTAGTCTGCCTTAAGGAAATTAATTAAGTTATGTTATCTTTGCCTGAAAAGTAAATACGAAATAAATGAATGGAATTCATGTCGGTTTTAAATGTAATAAGAGTTATAACGTGACTGACCTGCTCGGATGGTGAGCTCATCGTTCATGTTGGCCTTGTAGTCGTAAATGGCCTGATACCGGTCGCGGCATGGCGCCCCCTCGGGCGGGTCTTTGACCGGGTCACAGGTCGGCTCAGCTGTTGGCGGTGACGTCACAGCCGAGACAGATGTGGATTCAGGTGGACTGTCTTCTGTGTTCAGCTCATCTGGAGAACAGATACCACAATAACCTCATACAGGTGGGCAGGTGCGCTCTGCGCAGGACAAAGAACAATAAGAGCTGCGCCGTCTGTAAAAGCTTCAAAAATATATGAATAATTCATCCGTGGGATATTAATTGAGAGACAAGGTAAAACATACAGAATGAACACGTGTGCAAAATTTGAAGTCTATTTCTTCAAAAATGGCTGCGCTAGAGCGTTTTAAATTTACACGTTGAAAACGGTCACTTTCACGTCATTTTTGTAAAAAAATTCAAAATTTGAAATTTAAAGTGTTTTGGGCAATTTTTCGCGTTAATTGCGAAAATCTGACCAAAACATGTATCGCACCATCAATGATCCGATACGCCATCAGAGACCGCGCCGCGGACAGGTGGGCGCGGCGATACCTAGGCCGCGTGGGGGTTACACTGGTGTTCGGGAAGGGCTATGTCAACGCGAGGCAGGCCGCGGGGGAGCCGGTTGCGGCGCCGGTCCGTATTTGTCGGCGCCTAACAGTGCAGCGGTGCGTTTATGGCGGAGGGAGGGGAAGCGTTGTAGTGTCGGCAAGGCCGCACACAGGAGAGGGCACACGGGCCTCCCCCCATTCGAGTTGGGGCCCCTAATCTTTAGACCGCCGAAGACCATGTAAAATGAACTGAAATAATGATTGAAAAGGCCGGGAAGGCCCATCTCGTTCCCCAGCAGGCCCATACGAGTCCATAAATGCCCAGTAGCGTAGCCAGGGGTATTGTGGTGAAATTTCAATGGCCCTCAAAAGACCTCAAAGGGCCCACAGATGGGGTCACCGGGTCCTCAGATGGTCTCAAAGGGCCCTCGGTTAGCGTCAAATGGCCCTCAGATGGCCGAATGAAGGGCCACAAGATGGTCTCAAAGGGCCCTCAGATGGGTTCAAAGGGCTCTCAGCCAACGTTAAACCTACCTCAGAAGACCTTAAAGGGCGTCAAAGGGCCCTAAACCTGCGTCAGAGGGCCCTGAGCTCGCGTCAAACGACCCTCCGAAGGCCTTAAAGAGTCCTTAGCTTGTGTCAGAGGGCCCCCAGCTGGTGTCAGTGAGCCCTCCTCAGCTGGCGCCAAAAGTCCATCTGAAGGCCTCAAACGGTCATCAGCTGGAGTACAACGGTCCTCAGATGCCGTCACGCGGCCCTCAAAAGCCTCAAGGAGCCTTTATAAGGTCTCAAAGGGCCCTCATTTGGCCTCAAAAGGCACTCCGCTAGCGTTAACCGGACTTCAGAAGGCCTTAAAGGGCCCTTATCTGGTGTCAGAGGGCCTCCAGCTAGTGTCAGAGGGCCCTCAGTTGGCGCAAAATGGCCATCAGAAGGCCTCAAACGGTCCGTAACTGGAGTCCAACCGCAACGGTCCTCAGGTGGCGTCAAGCGGCCCTCAAAAAACCTCAAAGGCCGCTTAGAAGGCAGCAAAGGGCCCTCATATGACCCCAAAGGGTCCTCTGCTGGCGTCAAACGGACCTCAGAAGGTCTCAAAGGGCGTCAAAGGGCCCTGAGCTCGTGTCAAATATAAAAGCACCCTTAGCTGGTGTCAGGAGGCCCCCAGTTGGTGTCAGCGTGCCCTCAGCTGGTGTCAGAGAGCCCTCAGTTGGCATCTACTGGCCATCAGAAGGCCCCAAACGGTCCTCAGATGGCGTCCAACGGTCCTCAGCTGACTTTAAGAGGCTCTCAAAAGGCCTCAAAGACCCCTCGGCTGCTGAAGAGGCCCTTAGCCTCAAAGGAAAGTCAAGAGACGTTAAACGGCCCTAAAAAGGCTTGAAAGGGCCCTCTGCTGGTGGCAAAGGGCTCGCATATGACATCAATAACAGCTTTGTCAAAAACGGACCTGAGGGACCTTGCCGGTCCCTGGTTATAAGGGACTCCTGTCTCTTGCAGTAACCTGAGTGGCCCACGTTTACTGAGGGGCCCCTGGTTATTGAAGGAGTCCCTGGTTATTGGAAGGACCCCTGGTTATCAGAGGGTTCCCTGGTCACCTGGTGGGTCCCTGATCAATCGAAACCTCCCAATCATCTGAGCGCCCCCTGATTGCCTTGGTCTTGGCGTTGGCGTACAGTTTAAAGTCGTCGGCACACTGCGGCCTCCTCTTTCTCAACAAGTCCCTCTATTTCTTCTGCAGCGAGGGCGATTTCGTCAAAATACTCCTCCATCGCGAAGCCTCGTGCGCAGACGCAGTCTTCGGGGCGCTCGCTGCGCCAACTCTTGACGACAACTGACGGGCTCCAAATGGAACAGATGGACTCCGAAACGAACGTGGGAATGCCGACACATGATCCCTCAAAATTTACAGAGGAGGAGATGTCCCTGACAGCCCCTTTGCAATAGGGGTCACTTTTACACTATAGACGTATGGGGAATTCGACCTTATCGACATGGTACTACGAGGTCAGCTGATCTGCTTGGCATTTAAATCGTAGTAAAACTGGCATTTAAACGCTGCGAAACAACTTACGTACAACGTAGCTCCGATTTGCCCCTCTTTCTTTTTCATCCCTCCGATTTTCTTCCGATCAAGAGAAGTTTCGTACCGAGAGAAGTTTCGCAGCCACGTCCGATATAACTTGCGATAGCACGGATCCCCCCAGCCATACAGAAATTATTCGTTACGGTGAAAAGGTATTGCTTATAATGGATTTATTGACAAGCTACACAAACTCTGAACTCGGTTCAACAAGCTTCCATTTCTGACTCTCGCTTATTATGGCGAAGTGACCCACAACTCACCCGAGTCTGATGGCGGCCTCTGGGAGGTCCCGTCGGCCGTGCCCCGGTCACGATCGGCGCTCCACGCGGGAGAGTGGTCTGGAGAGGAGTCGCTGGGCTCCAGGTTCACCCAGTTCGGTACCTATGGCACAGGCGCACAGTTCGAACAGTCAGTCTCAGTCTCAGAATTCAGTACTATTTTCAGGACTCTGGAGCACTGCTTTGACGCATAGTTGCATGCATTTCACTTGGGGGCGTTCTTCAGTACGTCTTATCTGCACTTGACCTGCTGAACAGTCTTAGCACTCGCTAAATTATGACGTTCCTGTCTTCCAAGTTTCCCTCACCCGTAGCACGCTCCGAACCATGCTCTGTCTGTCCGAGGTGTGGTATCTGTCTCACCCGTAGCACGCTCTGGACCATGCCCTGCCGGTCTTTGAGCTGCTGAATATGCCGGCTGAGCGGGTGCTGAGGTCGGGGCTGGCCCTCCGTCTCCGCCAGCGCCGCCTGTACCTTGAACCGACTGGCCTCCAGGTACGCTAGCGTGGAGCGCAGCTATGGGCACAGAGGAAATCAAGTTATCCATTAGCCACCGGTCTAGACGGGGGGATTGTTACCGTTAGTAGTTCACGGCACAACACGGCATTGTCTGAATATAAAATGTCTATAATAGTCATAATAATCCTAATAATTACCTAAAAAAATAACAATAAATCAAATTTAAATGGGCATATGCTTTTGTCAAATCTAGAGCGCCACAAGCCCACGGACTTACGTGTTGCAGCTTCTCCTTGACGTCCTTCTGAGAGCTCTCGGTGCTGAACTGGGGCGACTCTTTCATGGCCTTGGCTAGGTTCTCCACGCCGCTTTTCCCCCTCCTCTCCCGGCCGACATCCTGCTCCAGAAGGCGCGCAAACTGCTCCAGAGCCTGAGTTAGAAACAGGAACGCAGAAAAGAACGTCAGAAAAATGTCCCCATCATACGGGATCACCAGCAAAGTGGGGCTCAGCAAAACGCCTGTGACATCTACTGTGCTGCAAGACTCCACGAAACGCATGTTACGTAGACTGCACGGTACAACATCAAAAAGCGCCGTAGACTGCCGCGAGGCTTCACAAAACGCCTGTGACATAGACTGTGCCGCAAAACTTCCCAAAGCGCCTGCGACATAGCCTGTTCCGCAACACTTATAAAACGCCTGCGACATAGACTGCGCCGCAGGGCATCACTGAGCGCCTGCGATATAGACTGTGCCGCAACACTTATAAAACGCCTGCGACATAGACTGTGCCGCAGGACATCATTAAGCGCCTGCGAGATAGACTGTGCCGCAGGGCATCACTGAGCGCCTGCGACATAGACTGTGCCGCATGGCTGTGCCGAATACGATATGCATAGATCGACAAAGCGCTCGCTCCTAAGCTATCCCGCTTGGGCGTTTGCTAAAAGCGTAATGCATTCCTCACAGCCGACACACTATTTGATATGCATTCTCACTGTTGACACACAGCCAAATCATATCAGGCGTATAGTACCTTTTTCCTCCTGTCCCTGTTCATGGCGTTGGTCATATCCTCGGCGTAGAAGTCGGGCAGGAGCTGCTCGGCCGGCTGGTCGGGCCGCTTCACCTGGAGCACCGTCTGCACGTCCTGGGACACGTCCGCCCCCGAGACGGGCTCCGAGAGACGGCTGGCGCTCTGCGGCGGACGGCAGGCTAGGTCAGACACACGACTTTGTATAGAAAGTAGGCACTACAGTGACTTAGTTAGAGCTGTTGATAGTGGTGGGTGATGGTTTTCATGAGTTTTAATTCAGTCGGGACTCGGGATTCGAACGGATATATGATAAACGGATTTAAACAAAAATGTCGTATGTAATTTTATCGATCAAAATTTAGACGGGCATAAATTATTGCATATCTAAATTGAACTTTGTACCATTAACATTGCATGACAAAGCTTAATCAGCCTTGAATTCGTAAAAAAGATCTGTTGAGATTGGAGCCGCAAGTATAAAAGAAGTACGCCGGTAAGGACCATCACTCATCAGTTACTTATACTGCTTGGGAGGGTCGGCTATGGCTCGGTGTTTAGCGAATACGCAGTCGGCAGGGGAATCGTTCGCACCTGCGCTATTTTCGGTGCCAGCTCGGCCAGGCTCTGGTGGTAGGCCTGTAGCGCCGCACGGAGTCGAGTTAGTCGCTCCTCTTCCAGACGCTGGAAACACTGACTGCCCTTGTTCAGGGCCGTCTCCCACTCCAGTCTGGAATATTTTTTTCGGTTAGATCGCAGATATACTCAAGTCAGATTAATAACACCTGCTGCCCTTTTGATACAGGAAGGTCGTCTTCAATAGCTTACTGATAATGAACGTAGACGTTTACAGCTTTTTGTGCTATAATCAGTAACAAAAAAGGCGTTATCGCTTACCGCGCTCTTTCACTTCGTAAGCAGAAGTTGTAGTATTCGGTGTCCGCCTTGGCCAGGGCGTTCTCGGTTTTCTGTCTCCGACTCTCGACCTGCCGTAATGATAATTCACAGTCACGTCTCTCAGCTAATTAAACGTCTAGCGGCATTAATGGATACAATGTGAGACAACCCGTATTAATAATTAATAGGAAATAAATCGCCATCAAAATAGATTTGATTACGCAATTTACTCAATATCGTATGTCGTGGAAACTCGATCAAATCAGCAACCAAACGTCATTTTCTGAATGAACATGTTAGCATAAAAATCAGTCGTGCCCGTGGAATCAGTTATCACACCTTCAGTCGTATATGTAATCATCCGTTGAGATCCCTCACCTTCCCCGCGTCCTTTCTGGCGCTGTCGTGCGCCAGTCTCGCCTCCAGCGCCTGCTCCTCGGCTCGTTCGTTCTCCCTGGCACACTGGTAGGAGAGCTTCTTGGCCTTGGCCTCTGCAGAGCGCCACTCGGCCAGGTTTTTGGCCGTCTTATCGACGTTTGTCTCCACGGTCCTGCGCGCCTTGTGCTGAGATTCCAGCAGCCCGCGCAGAGGCTTCACCAGCTCCTCGGTGTAGGTGACCGCCAGCGTTCTATGTCGACGGAAACGAGCGCGTGGTCAGGAGACGGTTGAAGGAAACATCGGCTGTGCTCATGGGTCATCGATACAGGATCCTGACATGCTCATTGCTCATGAGCTCGTGTTCAATGATAGAAGTCCAGCCGGCAAGTCGATCGTCATAAAGTCGATCATCCACAGTTGTTTCACCACCGTTTACTGCTTTAAATAGGCATTCTGCCCACCTGTATCCAGCTAAAAAGGCAAAAGTCAAAATAAATCAATAAGTGCGAATAACATAAGTACAAGATAACGTTTACCATTGCGGATTTAATAGGCATTTTGTCTCACTTGTGGATGTCTGCCTGGTGTTCCATCTCCGTTCCGACTCGCTGCCAGGCCTGGTTCACGCTGCCCAAGCCGTCTCTGGAGGCCTTGAGCAGCTTGGCCGCCAGCTTTTGCAGGCCGCGGGCGTAGGTGACCTCCAGGTCAGACCTGAGGTCATGGGACACAGCGGGATCCTGGTGTCACCAACTGCCCGTTCTCAGGTCATGTGACATTTCAGCTGGATGTATTTGTGAGGCTTAGCCCCTAAGTCATACTTTGCCTGCAGTTATTTCGATGTAGATTGTGAGCAAGCAGACTACATAGAGTAATTGCACAGCAAATACATGTTTCTTAGATCTCACCTTTCTTGCAAGATGGATGCAAGCTCCTTGCAAAAGTCGCCACCATGTTTGATGTATTTCCGGAGCTCTTCGAATCCGTTACTGCCCTGTAAAGCACAAAAGAAACTCATATATTAGACTGTGAGAACAGACAGTCACACAAAAACCACACTACCGTCTACCGCTATAAGCTAAAGGTCCTTGACAACAAATATTATTGAAGTGAACTGCGCGTTACATGTCTACCTTCGTCATGAACTGGACATCTTCATCGGAATGTCAGCAGTCGCCCGGTATTTCAGATCAGAACCTCGAGGAACGATGCGTCACACTATTTGACTTGCTGCCCTTATTACCCTAGACGGTATATCCCTGATGCATACCAAAACCCTCATTCCATTCCGCCACCCTCTGTGCGCGTGGCTGTGCCCCCGGGCATATCTAACTTTCCCTTCGGTGGCCCGGCACCGGGGCCGTGTCTGGGCGTGGATTCCTGCACCATCACCGGACCGATCAGCCGCATGACCCTCGAGAAAGTCTGCATCTGGCGCGTCCCGCGGCGCCGCTATGAATATGGGTGTTCCGCCGCCCAGGCTGGTACTGGGCCGGCCAGTGAGTGCCCGGGGCACTCTGCTAGATAAGAGGTTCGACGTCCACTGCCCCGCCTGACACACTTCTGACCCTCCGTCTGAGCTGAACACGTCACACCCCTGTCGTTGTTCGAGTATTTACGACCCATTCTAACCCGACTTTCAAGGATTAAAGTGTCCGAAAGGATCGCGGTTTGGGGAGAATATCCGCCTGCCTTTCGTCACAATGGGCAAAAAGTGAGTGGGATTGCGCATTTGGGATCTTAGGCAAGGCCAAAACTCTTCTGTGGGGCAGTCTGAAAAACTAACGCCGCCATTCCTAATTTGTCCACGTCAAGGGTCGACGGCACAGCGTTTCCGGCATGTCATTCGTTAGTAGTAAACACGGCTTTTCGCGGCACATAGTTTGTTTATAGCTCTTTATTTAGGTCCTCACAAACTGCGCGTCAGTTTCCGGCGAATGGAAATAGACATGTAACGAGAAACGAAAGCGTGGATACTTGTGATATGCTTGTTTTTGCTTCCCCGTTCTGTCGGGCCTTTAAATAGATGAACCCTACAATGCGCTTTGTAAGCATTCACCGTAAAGTGCCAAGATAGGTACAAGCTTTCGGAGATATCGTTGAACACTTCCCGAGCGTGTATTGTTATTTTATGGCGGGTAAATGTCTATATATTTGAACAATGAGCTCGATGTGCTACAAACCAACATGACTTCGCAGATTAGATTCTTCCCAGAAACGCGGGCGAGAGAGAGACTGACGAATGTGCGAATGAGCATATTCAGTTGCCTTATCCAGGATAAGTGAGTAAAGTAGAAATCCTCATACGTTATCAGAAACGCTTCTTTCCCCGGCTTTCAAATGTCACCTTACAATGTCCGCACCCATTCAGACATTCACACCAGATCGGAATCAGCCCTACTGGCGCAGCTTCTGAGCGCGTGGCGGCTGCAGTGATGAATGGCTGACACGGGGCGCAGACGGAGAAAGTCTCCCGTCTGGGAGGGCATATGGGGCCGGCGCGGCCGCCCGGGCGGTGGCCGGACGTGTCTCGACTACACACAGCCTCTCTGACGGCCTGACTGGGACGATGTGGGGTCTGCCGATGACATGAAGCCCGCATAAGGTCTGACCCCCAGCGTCGGAATCTAGACACTTATGGTCTTGTTTTTAGGAGAAATATTGAGAGAAATGTTGGTTTAGGAGAAGACGTTTCGTCTGTTTGTATGGGCATATTACCTTTTATTGAAAGCGAAAATGCCTCCGGTTCTTCATGCCGTGAAAACATTTTGTAGAGCTGAGATGTACTTCAAATATTTTAAATAATGCAGGCTCAATACTTTTTGCAAGTATCATGTTGTCAGTCTTTCAAAGTCTCCCATTACCACCGTCCACCCGCTCTGCATTTCTTTATTGCCACAACTTCGCCATAACATCACTTATCTAGCCAGTATGACACAACAGAAAAGAAGGTGTTGTACATGTTGCAGGAGCTGGTTACTACATTCAGAGAATGTGTTGGTTTTCTAGTATTTTGCGAACCATTTCATGCCTGTCTGGATTGAACCAGTTTTTGTTTCACCAAAGGTGATCCAAGCTCGGAGGACCGGTCCGGCGTTTCCCTCTCAACACCACCAAGGTGGCACAACAGGTGTCGAAAGTGAAAATAGCAGCAGCCGAGATGGCACTCGGGGGTTTTACAGATTTGGTTCACTCCGACTAAACCGGTTCGACGCCCTTCCTGGGCGATGCGGGTGTCGTATGGTGAAATAAGTGGCGAGTTCCGTGCCTGCCGTGCCTGGCACAGCTTCTGCATCGTATTTGGAAATTTTTCGTTACTTCATTTCGAAAGTGCTCCCATAAGTTGGTTTGTTGATACACTCGAACTCGAAGGTTATGCATGTGGCTACTCATCAACGGCATATTTTAATCAGTATATAAACGGCATTTATTTTATGTTCGGTAAATATTTAGGAAATAATATGAATGGAGCACAATTTAAAGTAAAATGGTTACAATGCAATGCTTATGTATGGTGCCTTCGGAATGCCATTTGATCGCGTTCCGATCGTTAAAGTAGCCTGTAGCACACATAGGCGGCGGAACGAGGAGGGCACCGGGGCACCGCACCCCTCCCTTGATTTTGACATCTTAACCCTCGCCCTGGCAGGGGGGTCGATGCGACCCCCCCTAAGGTTTTTCGAAGATAGCGTAAAAACGGCGGCGCGCAGCGCCGCCAAATTTAGCACAGCCTATGGGGCAACCTTTTTACATATGACCTGAAAATTTCAGGTCCAGGTGACCCTGGGTCAGGTCACCAGGTCAGAAAAACCGGTACAAGGTCATGGTCAAACTTCAATTTTCTTTATGCACCTGTCCAACTCACAGTTTTCGACTGATTTCCTTCAAACTTTCAGGATGTGCTAAGTTCACCGAGTTGTATAACATATATTCCGGTTTTTTTTAGGTCACTGACCTGAGGTCAGTTAGAGGTCATTACGTCGTAATGTTAAGCCTATGGGAAAATACTAAATTCGGAAAATACTGGAGATATCCGCTTCGTTTTATCACTTTTGTGCTTTGAAACCACGGTACTTAACAGCAGGACACTTGGTGCTTCTTTGTTTGGTGTACTTATCCATGGGTCAGGTCAAATGATGTCAACTGAGGTCAAATGACGTTTTTGCCAATAACTTGGCACATAATGACGCTAAAGCTTAAAAAATGGTATCATTGTGTTCCTGGTGATCAGCCGAATCAAATGATATGCGATATGATGCAATTTGGTTAATTTGAACTTAATTTATTAATTTAAGTTTACTTAAAATTTAAGAAAAACTTTAAGTACACTTAAGCAAGCTAAAAAGTATATCATTCGACGCGCCTTGACGTGCTGAGTTCACTGGTGCTTTTCTTTTTGCTCTATCTTAACTAGATCAAAAGTTATAGGCGAAAAACTTTTGACCTGTTTTTAGCGAAATTTTTACATCTATACCCCCCAAAACCCCCCTAAATATTGACCTAGAGCAACCAAATTTGCACAGGGGCGAGAACTCCGGGGGGCCCACCTACCTACCAAATTTGGTGTTTCTAGGTGCCATAGGAGCCAATCGCGAGGGGGGGGGGTCGCATCGACCCCCCCCCCCCCCTGCCAGGCCGTGTTATGAAAAATGCCCTGCCAGGGCGAGGGTTAACATTAGCCCTATGGGCGTTGCATGGAAAGAATGGGACCAAAAGTCGGCAGTGCCCCCCCCCCCCCCTTAACTGAAGGTGTTCCACCGCTACTGGTAGCACATCGGTTTGCATTGGCTTCTATTGCTCTGAAGCTGCATTCAATCAAAAAACAAAGTCTGTTATCCATAACACTCCTGCCGATAACCTTCTGTTTAATGGGAGTGATTACAAAAATGTCACAAATATGCATCTAGAGTTTCAGTTTAAGTGTCTTCGGCGAGCAGGAAAAGCGAACGGCTGGAAAACCGAAAAATTGTATCCAGTTATGCAGCATCATCGAAAACCGTCATCAAAAGCCTACTTATATTAACAAATCCAAAGACACTAGCAATCAATTTAATCCGAAACAACCACTCGCAGTCCAACCATAGGCCCCACCCAATGTCGCCGTTTTAATTTCGAGTTACCTTCCCTCCGCAGGACAGGAGGCAGGCCCGGCTGCTGGAACGTCTGTCGCGTAGCAGCGGCATGGCTGACAGCGGGTGACAGCTACCGTCGCAGAGCTGTCACAGAGCTGTCACAGAGCTGTCACAGAGCTGCCACGGAGATGTCACGGAGCTGTCACAGCTTCCCAACCACACCGACCGTCGAGTGTCGTACCGAGCTTCAGCCATGTAACCAGTTAGGTTTTCACTACACAGTCACGACACCCTTCACGCCAAAATACCACACCGCCCGTGACGAGAACGCGTCACTTGGTCCGTCACAGTCCGACTAGAGCCCAACTCCGCAGCGTTCACTACACTGTCTGGAGAAACCGCCCACATCCGCGCCCTGCGCCAGCCACACTGGGGAGAGGCAGGCAGATCGGGCGGCTCCCGGGCGGCTGCCGTGGGCGGCGGCGGCGGCGGCGGCTGGCGAAAGTGCGTGCCTTACAGCGGCACCGGATTCCTCGACACAGTCGACGTCAGAAATCAGCAGGTCATCTCGGTAGCGCCAGAGATTCGTCACGGTGATAGGGACGGTTTGACACCAAGCATGTGCTAAATATTGCTATTGTTCTAACAATTTTGCTTGCAATCTAAATGTTTATAGGGAACGTCAAAGGTTGACCGTTACAATGGAAGAAATGATTAAGGCCACCTGGTTAACGTTTTATTTTCCATGAAAACAAACGTCGAGTAACCACGTATAAATGACGGATACGCACAATATCAGAAAACTTCCGGCTTATTTACAGGCAATCATCTGAAACTTCTGTTTCAACGAGCCATAGTAATCAAAGGTCTCTCACAGGCATAAGTTTCCGTTAGCACTTACATAAGGGAGCCGGTCAATCGAACGAATATGGTGCCGATGTCTACGTCTTCCTCGTCCCAAAGCCAGAGGGCACAGAACAGCGGCAGCGCTGCGGATAGCTGGATTTTAATATACATACACCTGCGGAGAAGGGATGAAACAGCCGGCGATGAGGTGCAGAAACCGTCGGCCCTGGCTGCTCAGAGCTGCTAACACAGCGCCGAGTCACGGCTGGTGGAAGAGGTCGAGGTCGAGGTCACGTGAAGTCGGCGAGGGGGCGTGTCATGCGGCGTGTCCCAGGGATGTGAGCCTGCCTCGCTATGTTAGCTCATGCATTCATCAATTTCCTGGTAGTTAAAAGGGTTCATGACCATTCAAAACGACATACTGCTATTGCATGATATGAACGAGGGGATTGATTGGTAACGAGAGACGTCATAGGAGCCTCAGTTCACATCGGCTAAATATTAGCTCGTCAAGTTCTGATTTAGGTCCAAGTAACGCCTGTCGTGACGCGAACGATGCTCCAGTGCCAGGCGCCAATAATCATACACCGGCTCCTTAACGGCGACAGATCTGGGACTGCACCATCCAATATAAAGCCGGCCCCGCCACCTACCGGCGAAGATGCGGTACTATTCAGGAGGAGGTCGGAGCGTTTCCATCCCAGGTGGCGCCACTCTGGACCGGCGAGGGACAGGCGGAGCTGCCATCTAGTGGAGCAGCCGGGCCCAAACGACGTAGTCCATCGAACGATCATATACGATGACTAGCCATTTGACTTCCTATTGACCACTCGACAATCGACATTAGATATAATGTGCAGCTGCCTAAACGACGGCATGATGGTACCTACATTTCCGCATGTTATCTGGTAGACTCGGATGCGACATCAG
This sequence comes from Amphibalanus amphitrite, assembly GCF_019059575.1. NCBI lineage: Eukaryota > Metazoa > Arthropoda > Thecostraca > Balanomorpha > Balanidae > Amphibalanus > Amphibalanus amphitrite. The sequence continues at coordinate 43,859 of NW_024881620.1, forward strand.
AAAAATTATCATCGATATCATATCGGTAGCTATTCGTGACCCAGCTTCATTCTAAAGTCACTGACTTTAGCATGCCGAGGCCCTGATCGACTAATCATAGACATCGGTACCTATGCATAGGTCTGGATAAGCAGCGGTACCTATGCATAGGTCTGGATAAGCAGCAAGCTGAACTAAAATTCCTCTGGTATTTCATCCCGACGTATAAATATTTCAACAAACAAACCCCAGTTTCAGATTAGGCGGTGACCATCAGTCGACGTGAGTACTGAGTAGCTCCTCCGGAGCACGTGCGGTGGGCTGACTAGACTGACCTTAACGGGCTGACCTGTTCAATGTTCACCGTGATAGGCTAAAATCAAATTTAGGCATGCCACGGCCGAAAAATGCAAAGCCCCAGGAACGGAAAAGCAAAACCTATAAAACGTCTCCACATATTTATTTACGCATCATTGCACACGACACGGATAAAAAAGTGGCTGCTTTTAGCGGTGCCACGGCATTATGCATGCAGCCGCCGCCCGAAGTGGACCAGTCATATATCTTCATGGGAGATTGGTGATTGGATGGAAATATGAGAAGTACCTACATACCTAAGTGGGAATCTGATACCCAACCGCCAGGTGAAAAAGCCCTGCAAAGTGCAGAATCCAATTTAAATCACGAGACAAGGTCAAATATCAGGAACAATTTTCATTTGCTTATGTGTTAACTAATAGGATCATGATCAACTTTATTGTTCGTGACTGAGTTGACTTTAGCCCAACCGATTATTATACATGACATTCATTTTTACACCTTATAGCTCTGTTTCTTTCCAGATCATTTACAATCGTCTTTCTTTGCGGCTTATACTAATGATACCCATTCCTCACCGGTCCCAGCCGATCCCTCACGCTCCACTGAGCTCCAGCAGTGGATGGCCCGTGTACCTATAACCAGCACGGAAACTGGCTGACCCCGCTCGGCCGCGGCGGTCGTCCGGCCGCATGGGACGGGGTAATGGGCCGTAAACATGCCGCGCTGGCCGCGACCCGGTATGGAGATTACACAGACAGGTGCGTGTCAGCCGGGCCGGGTCGCTGGGCCAGTCGGCTGGTCGGCGCGGGATGCCGCTGCACGGGTCAATGGAGGTGCTGGGCGGGTATTGGACAGGAGGGGTACAAGACGGGATAGGAGCCGTCCACTATAGGAATATGTTGATTGTTTGTGTCTTATTTAAGCATTTTATAACTACTGTCAGTTTTTTTCAGAGTTAAAGGTATGTCAAATAACGTTTAGATACAGTTTATTAGTTAAGATAACGTTTATGCTTAAGAGCCATGGTATACCCCAGTTTTGTTTTCAACCAAAAACAACATGAAGATTGAAGAAGAGGGACGTTCAAATTACGAATAATATTAGTTCCCACCTTTAAGCGCCAAGCTGGTTGAACACTGAAACAGGTGGGTCCATGCTAACTCAAGCACATCAGTAAGCTCTCTCCTTTTGCAATCAGGAGAACACACAAGTAACTCCGTGGGAACCTTGCCTGGCTATTTGCCACGTTTTCTCTCGAGGGAATTATACGCCCGGGCTCGGCGTGAGTCGTGATTCGTGATTCGTGAGTCGTGAGTTGGCCGCCGTGACATCGGCAGCCGGACGGTCGTGAACGGACGACAACCGGCTGTAATACTTCAGTCTGAGAGGGATGGGAGCGACAGTGGGGAATGGGAACAGACTGTGATGACAGTTGATACTGAGTGGCAGCGAGAGAAATGACAGTTCATGAACGGCACAGTGCGAAGGCTGAGGTCGGTCCGACTGTGGAAGCAGCCTGTGGTGACAGGCGACGGCTCAGGCCAAGTTGAAACGACCGACTGTGATTCCTCGGGCTCCACTTTATGGGAACAGTTACATATAAGGCCTTGGGAACAGTCGACTGTCACGGTCTTGCTAGACTGGAGCCTCTGCCGTCTGTCAGTTCAGTCACCCAGTGTGATCGGACGGCTATGACAGTTGATTCAGACCAGAAACATACAGAGACCACACAGCCCCGGCTGGGAACTGCCGACAGTGACAATTCAGTTCGGCTGGGAGCTGGCGGCACGCCGTCCGGCAGTCATTGGCGGTCAGTGGGCCACTGTGGCCGGCCGATTGTCCACCTCCACAGGCGTGACGATGCTCCAGAACTGTGCGTCAGTGGTCAGAGAGCGGCGCAAAACGCGGCCCGTCGACCAGTGCCTCACTACCGTGCCAGTGTTGACCAGAATTGACAATACGCTCCCAAATCCAACTGTCCAGCCAATTCGTGGCCATTATCTCATCGACACAATCCGTCTCCAGCCTACAATCACGAATCCATTTCGGTCCGCTGTGGCTAGTCAATGGCTGAATGACTCGGCAGGAATGCAATGCATTGATGTCACCAGCAATGTTTGGGTATGCACGAGCAGTTCGGTGTCGCTGTTATCACGCGACACGCAGCTAAAACTGTGGCCACGTTGAGAACCGATACACCGAGCATTCCCATAAAGTGGTGACTGCCAGAAGATGGAGCCAGTGATAACCTGGTTGCTGACGCATTGTGCAAATGACCGGTAAGCGTGTTGTTGTATCGGTAGGGCCAAAGTGGCTCAACAGATCCGTGTAGCTGCGTCACACGAATGTGAAATCTAGACCTACTGAGCGCAGGTGTGAGATGACCGACCTCAGGTCAGCGATCTCATCTCTGAGAGGTGTTTTATTGGCACGTTTAAGCCACAGCCTGAGCTACTATCGGTGGCGTATTTCGGTCCAAAACCGCTGACCGGTGTACGGGTCGGATCTCACGTATCCCGGCGGCTTTCCGACCCAGCGGCGAGCACGCACACCAACCGCATCACGACTCACTTCGACCGGCGCACTAATTGGGACGCCATCTGGCGCACGAGGCGGTTACGGCGCGGTCAGTGCGGCGTATACGCCTCCCCACACCGGCGGCGGCGAGATCGGCGACGGTGGCGGCGCGGCGGCGGCGACAGCGGCGCGGCGTCAGCTGGTGGAGGGATCTATCGAGAACGCTCCGTGAGCTATCGTCTGCCGCGACGGCCGAATACGGGTCAGCCGGGCGCCGAGAAATAGAGCCGAGCACTGAGACACAGAGCCGAGCTAGGCTTAGCTGTGACGTCGGGGATACCTCGTGGATATTTTCACTTCCACGGCGCAGTTTGTTCAGGATTGAAGATGGCACGACAAAGGACTATCCGTCAGAGAAAGTCGAGGGGAACAGATGAGCTGACGGGGATTAAATTGGCCCTGCTGTGGGATTTCACGGTTCCCTGACTTCCAGGCGTCGGACTCGTTAGGAAGGTGATACAGGGACATATTTCACATGGTTTGTTTGAAAGGTTTCATCACCATTCATGAAGATAAGTTCTTTCGTGTTTGTCATCGGCAATTGTGTTTATTGTGCACCGGCGCTTTTCTCTTTTCTCACAGCCTTCGGAAACCGTGACTGCTGCAGAATGATTTCCCCATTCCAGTCTCCTGATGATTCTCCGGTAGCACAATGCACCCGTGTCAGTCATATAATAAGTTTTAAACAGCAGCTTATAGCCACTACGGTGATATTATTGAATTGCAAGGGCCTGCAATTACCCTCTAAACGACTGCGTAAGTAGGTTTTAAATGATATACACTTTGTACGTAAAAGCATAATAATATGCATCTTCGGCGACAGTTTTCGGTGGAGGCACGGCCCCGGAGCTCACCTGTTTGGTGCACTGTATCCAGTAGTCAAGGTCCGGAGGTCACCTGTTTGGTGCGCTGTATCAAGTAGTGGTCCGCAGCTCACCTGTTTAGCACGCTGTATCCAGTAGTCAAGGTCCGGAGGTCACCTGTTTGGTGCGCTGTATCAAGTAGTGGTCCGCAGCTCACCTGTTTAGCACGCTGTATCCAGTAGTCAAGGTCCGGAGGTCACCTGTTTGGTGCGCTGTATCAAGTAGTGGTCCGCAGCTCACCTGTTTAGCACGCTGTATCCAGTAGTCGAGGTCCGGAGCTCACCTGTTTGGTGCGCTGTATCCAGTAGTCAAGGTCCGGAGCTCACCTGTTTGGTGCGCTGTATCCAGTTATGGTCCGGAGCTCACCTGTTTGGTGCGCTGTATACAGTAGTCGTCGGGCTGCTCACCTGTTTAGTGCGCTGTATCCAGTAGTCGAGGTCCGGCTGGTCCACCAGGTCTGGCAGCCACGGGTGGTTCCGGTGCAGACTCATGTACTTGACACCCAGCCAGCCGGAGAGGGGCGCCGTCGCCCTGCCCAGCGCGCGGCCGGCGGCGCCCGCCCAGCCGCAGACGGTCACCCAGAGGGCGCCCAGGGTCAGCCACAGGGGCGCCGCTGACACAGGGGAGGCCGGAGCAGCGGGTGCCTCCTCCAGAGGCTGCTGGTCGCTGCTCTCAGCTGCTGACGGCAGACGAGTGTGGACTGCAGGATGCGCCGGCGTCGACGGCGGCGGAGTAAACAGCACCGGGCCGATGTCGTTCATAGAACTCGATTTGCGCATCGTGCCTCGACCTCTGGTGGCCGGCTTGATGCGAACACACGCGAACTTGGAGTCCTTGGTTCTGAGCGCAAGAAGAGCCTCAGCCGGTGATGAGGGCGTCTCTGTGTGCTCGGGGTGCGTTTCCAGAGCCTGGGCGGCGTCCACAGGCGCTGTGATCCGCCCCCGTCGCCGTCTCTTTCCCCGCGGTGCGATGTGCGCCATCCCCGGGGCGGGCCCGTCCGGCTGGTCGGCCGGCTCGGCGGGCTGTGTCTGCTCACGTAGCTGCTGGACCAGAAGCTGCTGCAGCTCTCCGCTGTTGGCGTACAGCGGCTCTGACGGCTGCAGCTCGGTGCTGTGGCGGCGCAGCGGCAGCCGCTCGTAGCCCCGCTCCAGGGTACTGCCGCGCGAGCTGGGCAGGGGCTCCTCCTCAGCGCGGTCCTCCGGCGCTGGCGGCGGACAGGTCAGCTCGCTGTAACCGTCCCAGGGCTGTCTGTCGGCGTCCCACGTAGCTGTCGTACTGTATAACGAGGAACGGAACGATAGTGAAGAGCGCACACCGTGGCCATATGTCTCGAACTGCTTCGACGGCCTTAGTACGAAATTATCGTTGATTGATTGGTTTATTGCTGCGACAGGGCTCTTCGAAGAGCGGTCTCGTTTCTTATTCGGTTTCGATCTTGTGTGCGTTTTGCGGTCTGTGCTGGGGACTGCTAGTGCTTCGGTGTTATGGACCTGGATGAAACATTGTTGGAGGTTTTGAAGACTGCGTGCCTTGTGCGGCAATGCGCTGAGTCTACCAGAATAGGTCTCCCCTCCAGACGTCTCGGGCTGATGCAGAAAGAATGACTGTCCTACACCCCCTGAATAGGATGAGTTGCCCTCAGCCACCTGCGATGTCCCTCCATTCAACATATTCTGCCTGTCTCGTTCAATCTCCTCCACCGTCTTGGGCTCTAAATAGACGTTTTCATCGGGCGGGTCCCGGAGGCACTCCACGTAGCACCCATCGAGCTCCGCTCCACCGTTTGCGCCGTCACTGTCTGAGGATGGCTCACCAACACTATCGCAGGACCAGTTCTCGGTCTCTGCTCCGTTCGGCCGGCCCTCGGAGCCACTACCGGGGTCCTCTGCCGGAGGCTGGGTCACGGCGGCGCGGGGGACCTCGTAGGTCTCGCTCTTGGGGACGGCGTACGTGTCGCCGGCGTCACTGCCCTTTCCGGAGGACAGGCCGCTGTCGCTGGTCGACTCTCCGGTGCGATCGCGGCCCTCATCACTACCCGCTCCTGCTGTGTCTACTCCTCCACCGAGTTCTGTAGACTCAGCGTCAGCGTGTCTTGCGTCTAGGCTGCCTTCTTCAAACACATCCTGCACAGAGAGACGCCGAAGACCGTGTCGAAGATGCGGACGAACTATGGTGCCCGTGTTGTAGCGCCTCTCTACAACCTCCTCAATGATCTCTGGACACTCTCGCATCAGCTCGTACGTCATGTCCGGCTGCTTGCCGGCCCTGCCGTAGGTCGGCTCGGCTCCCTCACTGGTCGGAGAGTGTGTGGTCACAGAATGCAGCTCGGCGGCATCACCAGGGTCGTCGTCCTCTTCAGCACTGCCAGGTCCGCCGCTGGCCGACCACAGAGTCGCCAGCGCCGGCAGGCGGGTCTTGAACATCTTCCTCAGTGAGCCCATGGTGCGGATCGCTCCGTTTTTAACACGTCCCTACAGAACTCACATATAGCCACGGTTATGAAGCTGGGTCGAATTACGTCTGAATAAACTGATCACCGCTTCAATGCTACAGTCAGTTGATAAAAGTAACCAATGGGGCTCATCACTCACTCGCTCAGACCGAGTCCCTCACACTCCTGACTGAGTCTCTCCTCAGTCCTCACCACTGACGACTCTGTCCACTGTCCACACTGTCCGTCCACACAGTCCACCGTCACCGTCCGTCCGCCCTCCTCACCCGTTCACCGCCCGTCCCACACTGAGCGGCCGGTCCGAATCCGCCGCTACCGCCCCACACGCTGCCACCGAAATACAGTCGTCACCCGCGAACGGCGGCGGCGGGCGGCTGCCAGCGGCCGGGGGGTGGCACCTCTCTCCCGACGCCCGGCTAAGAACAGAGTGTCTCCGCGTGGGGTCCCAGTCCTCCGGTGCGGCAGTTCCGCGCCGCTGCCTCCCACCGCGACGCACCAGTCGGGGAAAGTGTTGCGCAGATGGACGGTGCCGGACCGAGCGAGCGGCGAACGGCGGACGCACTGTTCACGGAAGTAGCTGTCTTCACCGGGGATAAGACAGCGATTTGATGCAGCTTTTAAAAGCCAGTATACAGCCTGGCACTCAGGAGATTACGGCATCGATATAGCTCCAGTCTGTGACACAAAACACTTTGCGCGATTAAGAGTTTGTCTATACGGCACCGTCTCAGAGCTCACCACCGAGAATCGCGAGCTTCAAACACTATACATACACGATAGGCCAGTCTATGATCAGCCCGTGTCAGTCAGTCGGTCAGGCGGCCGTACCGGCGACGGACCAATGGCTGGCGCCTCTGAACCGTGTCCACCAATGAGGTGCCGCGCCGCGGCGCGCCGCGCCGTGCCGAGCGGGCCCGCTACCCGGCGACCCGGCGAGCGGTGTTGCATGGCAGAGAGCCCTGCCGATCAGGCGGTGATCTGCCGGGGTCAGCGCAGCGGTCCGGCCGGCCGCGGGCCCGAGGAACATCTCCGGCGGGCCAGAGGAGAGCTGCCTGATTATGGCCGGGCCCGGTGCGTCGGTACTAAACCGATGATTGGAATTGAACGGGAGGTCTGGGAGCTGGGATGCTTACCTAAGAGTCTCGCTTCTCTGGATGTTGCATTCTTGAGTGGAATCCGTTGGTCTTACGTTTAGGTATCTTCAGTACTAATACTAAAGCTCAATTTCAATAAGACGTTACCTACTTGAAACATATCTAGCCCAATATTCCGCCTTTCGTAAAGGCGGAAGGCTACGAAAGTGACCCAGCGTTGTCAGGTCACCATGTAAAAAAGTACCTACAAAGACCCGTATAATTTGTTGGTACAGTTAGTCTAATTAATAGTTAAAAGTTTAAAAGCACTCGCAGCCACAGCTAAAGCATATTGCACAATGCACATGCTTCCAAGAGCTAATGAAGCTGTCACCATCCCTTCAGAGCGGCGCATGTAAAATGCAGGTTCCGTCTCCGTAGGAGTTACCGGTTGTAAATCTTGTACCGTTCAAACCGTCTCCATCTCCGTGGAGTTTATTACCCCATCGTACCTAAATAACACCTTAGCCGTCCTAACCCACCGCCCTGGAGCCATCGGCACCCCATTCGCACCGGAGTACTATGCGTCGGTGCATGAACCGTCTCAGTAACGGACTACCGGCGCGGCCAGGACCGACCGTCGCCGGTAGCGCGAGACGACCCTGCTCACGGGGCGACGACGGAAGCGCCGGGCGGTGGGCGGTAGCGGGCGGCGGAAGGTGCGGGCGCCGGGCGGTGCCGTTTCGGAACCTAACCAAGGCCCTAAAACATAAACCTAACTATTGCGTGCTCACTGCTCAAGCCTCAAGTCCTCGGCAAACGCTCGAGCGACGTTGTGAGGTGTGTCGATGGGTAATCGCCACGCCGATTGTGGATTGCTCTTGATCGTCAATACATACATACATACATACATACATGGTCGATCGCAGACGCGACATGTGGGCACCGGGACATGCCGGCGAAAACCGGCACACCGCACGGCCGTAGGAACGGAACGGGAAGTGGGGGTGGTGGGACGGAATGAGACGGGGGCGGACTGGGGGGAGGGGAGAGGAACTGGAACGGAATGGGATCGGTCATACGGGTGGTGGGGCAAGAGACGACACGGAAGGCCCTAGGGGGAGTGGTGGGACAAAATGGGACAACGGGACAGGGTGCAAACTGCAATGGGACTGAATGGGATCGGACATGAAGTCTATGTGGCAGAAAGGGATGAGAAGAAATTTAGGAGTGGTGAGATAAGGTAGCGAGCGGTCAGCGGAGCTCGTGATACTGAAACAGGACGGGAGGATTCAAACTTCATTACCTTCGTGGTCTCGGATGAAATCTAGGAAGTATAAAAGGCAGGGGTGCGGAGCCGGAGCCGGAGCCGCCGGAGCCGGCACATTTTTGCCCGGAGCCGGAGCCGGAGACGGAGCCGCCATGACATTTCACCCGGAGCCAGAGCCGGAGCCGGAGCCGATTTTATTTCTCCAAAGCCGGAGCCGGAGCCGAAGCTGTCTACAATTTCCACGGCTCCGCATCCCTGATAAAAAGTATATCCATTCCTCAGCCATCCAATCGGTCCATAAACGTTGAACAAATCTTTATAACATTTATGCAGCCATTCAAGCACTATTCGTATCGAACGCTTTACCCACATTTCCCCAGAACAATTGCGAAATGTGGCTAGTTTCAGTAAACGGCATTGTTTCATGCAGCCAGCAGCTACATCTAATGCATCCATCGAACGTGCATTACCTATGTCTACCGCCCATCGCTTCTGAACAAGGGGCACGAGTGGGAACGCCGGGCCAGTTATCCGGCACGCGGGAGCTTATTTTAGACGGCGGGTCGGTCCCGTTGCTGGAAAGACCGTCTCTCGTGGTGGGAGGTCGGTGAGGGTGCGCCAGGCAGGGGGTCGGGTGCGGTCGGTAACCCGCCCCACCTGCCCCTTGGATCCACCCGGGAGAGCTGGCACAGTCCAACCTGCCCTTTAGATCTACCCGGGAGAGCTGGCACTGCCTCGGCTGTCCCCTTGGATCTACCCGGGAGAGCTTGCACTGCCTCGGCTGTCAAATGGGACACTTCGGGCCAGAAGGAGTCCGCAAACGGCAGATGTTGCAATGGTTAGCTTTAATTTGTTTAAGTTATCACACGCACAAATTCCCAATTGAAACACGCCAAATGCAAAAAAAGTAGCATTGAACCACAATGGAACACCTTTGTCGTCTGTCGCCTAAAAGTAATAAGCTATTTCGAACCGACGATACCCAACCTTCCGCCATCACCGGCCAAATCTGATACTGTTGGTGATACTATGGTGATACCGAAAAGTGCGAAGTAAATTTGTGACCAACTTCCATTTTAATGGAGCGTATTAAAATCCAGTTCAGACTCGGGTATTGCAGCAGGTTAGGTACGTATGTACAATTGTCCCGTACCTATTTCTAGTTACCCTTCCCTCATATCGATTTTGGCATAAGTCGTTCTGAAAGCTTTCTTTCCATCACAACACATTGTCCCGAGTCGCACAGTCCATAAATGCAGCTAACCATGCTGGGCCCTAGTACTCCGAGACGGGACCATACTCGAGATCATAAGTAGTTCCGCCGATGCCGCCACCTATCCCATCGTGAACAGACGAGGGATAGACGAGTCACTCGGCAGATGTCGCGCGGGTTGCAGAGCGCAACCCGGGTGCACGGCGACAGCGCGAGTACTGGACACCGGATACCCGTCCCCGGGCTCTAAGATTCAAAATTCTTGCCTGCAGCATCTCACTAGCCCTCCCCTTCTTCTCCATTTACCTTACACAAAAGACGAGGAATCGGGGGAAAGAGTTGAAAAGAACATTCACTGTTCGTGTCAGATCTACGACTCGACTATCAATTCCCTCTCGTCGCGTCATTTCAGACCGAGGACGCAAGTGTTCTCACTCTAGTATCTCCTTCATTGCAACCTACCACACATCCCATTAGCCCATCAACCAAACACGCTCGCCTGAATCAATACATATGGCTGTATTTAAAACGTCCGCCGGCCGCGGTCAGCCGGCACTGCCTGGCGTTCCGCGGACGGACCGACCCATCAACACATGCACCACAGAACGGCATAGTTCAATACAAAGGAAACACTTGGCTGCCGACGCAAGGCGGTCACCCAGAACGGTGGCGCGGACGGCCGGCCGGCGAACGGGCGCGCCAGCTGCTCTGGGCGGGGGCGGCGGCGCGGCGCCAGCCCCGGGCGGGGGCGGCGGCGGCGCGGCGTCTGCTCCTGCGGGCGGGGGCGGCGGCGGCGCGCGGGTGATGATGGGGGAGTGCTGGCGCTGCCGGAGAAAAAGGGAGACATCGGTTAGATTAGAAGACCCTTCAAGTGGCTCGTGGACGCTGATTCAACTGTGGCACATAACTGGGACTGAATGAGCCGTATAAAACTTGACAACACCACGTACTTTATCGCAAAACGGGCGATCTTGACAGCAGATACGAATTGGCGTCAAAAACATGACGAAAACGGACAATGTACAAACACTAAGAGCCAATGAAATATAGCAGCGATAGCTGAGGAAAGTTTTTCATACGGAAGTTACAGTTACACGATTAGGAGAGAAATGCAGGCAAACGCGAACAATGGACACTGCAGCTGTGCACAATCGCTCCAAAACATTCTGGTCTTATGATATCTTATATGATACGTTGAAGTTGAAGATGAAATGAGCACGTCAACCACCTCGAAATCATCCCACACGATGAAATCACAATCAGACTGAAGTCGGTTTAACGGCTTCGACTTTTGATCAGCAGCCAGTCTATACAGCCAGTTCCTATCTTATCAGCAGGCGCGATAGAGGAGCCGGGTAGCCGACGGAGAGATTCGACGACAATGACTCGGGTGTGACGGAGGTGGGGAGACGGAAGGAGTGGAGGGGTGGAACGGGCGGCGGGCGACCTGCCTCCGCGCGGATGGTGTGATTGGGAAGCGGGGACAGGGTCCAGTGACAGACTCTGAAAACCAGATTGACAGACACTAGCATGTGGACGTTATCCGAGACAGATAGGTATATCAGGGCACCGCCGATGCCGGCCGTTTGAGACCAACCAGGCCCGGTTCTGTATGAACAATCAGCTATCAAAAACAAACAAACGACTTGTGTAACCCTTCCCAAACCAGCCAAAGCTCAGTCCCTGGTCACAGCAGAGGGAACTACAACACAGATCACCGCCAAACAATCCCCCCCCCCCTCCAGAGTCCGCACCACACCGCCCGACCCTGACCGTTCTGGTGCGTCCCGCCACCCCAGACCCTCCCCGTCCCCGGACCCAGCTCTGGGTAAACAGTCACTTCAGATCACTGACTCAGCCCACGGCATCCCGGGGCCTACCACCATTTATAACTACCCGACCAGACCTATTCCGCCCCTCTGACGTACCGTCCGGTGTGGATGAAGAGTCGTGTCGCCGTTTGCTGACGGCCTCCTAGTCCTCCAGGTCGGGCAGATCCCCGTCGTCAGAGTCCTCCTCTTCTGCTTTGTCGTCGTCGCCCATCCCCGGAGGCACGTTGGCGCCCATACCGTCCATACCACCCATACCACCCATGCCGCCCATTCCGCCCATACCACCCATGCCACCCATGCCTCCGAGGCCGCCCATCTGCTTCATCATCTGCCGGAGGTGAAAGAAGGCAAGAGGGTCACTATGGGGCGAAATCACGGCGGTAAAAATACAGGCAACACTGAAATATTGCAAACAAAGTCACAAAAAGATATGGAAGTTATCATATTCAGTAGTGATCCAATCAACTAAGTTAGCGTCGTTCAGAACAAAGTTAAAATAATCAAACACCGGTTGACTTTTCTTATAGTGGCTCATCATTTAAGCGTAGATATCCGGTAAACTACTGACAAACAGTTTCAAAAAAGCGACAGTAGTCGGCAGATACGCCAGTCGTGTCCGTCCTTACGGCCTCGATGTCCATGTCGCCGCCGGGTCCGCCGCCGGGCGCACCGGCGCCCTCCTCGTCACTCTCATCCTCGTCCTTCCACTTGTTGAAGTCCACCTTGAGCCAGTGGCACTTCTTGGAGTCTTTGAGCAGCCGCGGCCAGTAGGGACCCTCCTCGGCCTTGATTAGCACAAAGTCGATCCCCCGGCCAGAGACGAGCTGCTTCGATTTCTGTCGGCGGTCAGGATCAGCAGTGGTCAAACCGTGAGCATAGCGCGTGGCAGACACTGAGATACGAATGGACACGTCCAAAGGGCAAAATGAAAATAGCACTCATGATGAAATGGGACAATGCAGCAGTTGCTGATCACCTTTTTGAATAAATGCCATAGTTGAAACGAATGGACACGTCCACAGGGCAAATTAAAAATAGCACTCATGATGAAATGGGTCAATGCAGCAGTTGCTCATCACCTTTTTGAATAAATGCCATAGTTGAAACGAATGGACACATCCACAGGGCAAAATGAAAATAGCACGCATGATGAAATGGGACAATGCAGCAGTTGCTTATCTCCTTTTTGAATAAATGCCATAGTTCTGACTTCTGACCATTCATATTTGCTTTGAAAAAATTACTTCTCTGAACCATACTTATAACTTTCATGACACAATCTGATCTATTTCACATGTGACTTACCTCAGGATTGATTTCTTTGTACAATTCCATATCGACAGCATAGGTTTTCTTGTCAGGTCCACCGGTGCCTTTGAAGTGAAGTTTGTTTCCTTCTACCTTGATTTCAGGGTTTTTAACATCCTCAACCAGTATTGTGAGGAATATGAGATCATTTCGCTGGGCCCATGTGCAGGCTGGGTGAAGAGCACTGGAAAATGAGAATCATAGTGCTCAGATATTTGTAAACACATTTTTACAGCTCAGCTGCAAACCACACCAAACAACAAATGTCTAGAGGCAGTGAAGCAATATTCACTTTGATTCCAAACACTTCAATGTGTCTGCAACTCTGAAGCAATCCTGCCAACTATCACTGTTACTTTGAGAGAAGCTTAGTTTAAAGGGACCCTCCCACCTTCAAAAAAGTTAATGAATTGGCATGAAAGTGATGTCGCTCGGTTCAAAAAGTGCAAAAACGAATATCTACCAAATTTCATCGAAAAATATTCACCGGTTTTCAAGATATTAGACTTTTACTTTTGTTTACTTTTTGGGATCTCCGCTGTTCCTAGCGACTTTATTTGAAAGTGCGGCATTTGTTGCGCGCAAAGCAGCATATACCACCGCGTGCTACAAAACGTTTTAGTCAAACATTTAACGGACGTTCGAAAGCCTGATGACGTCATCAGACTCCCGTAATGGTTAAGAGATAGGGACCACGCTGGTCCCACCCTGCAAGTAAAGGGAAGAAATTTCTTGAACACCATAAAGCTGCGGGGGTTGCGACCAGGATAAATGGTGGTTTCTGAGCCTGGCCGCAAACTTGGCTATCTCAACTCAAAACTAATGTTAAGGTGGGAGGGTCCCTTTAACTTTGTAAGACCAGTCTATAAATATCTTAGATTAGGATGTATCTTAGATTGGGCTGCATTCATTTACATGCACATTGTAGTCCAATGCTTCAATTGTTGGTTAAGGAATAAGTTGCCTTTCAGGCAGAGCTTATTGCATAGCACCACACCATACACACAAAGCCTGACTGCATCACCTTCACTATAGTTTTCTTTTTTAATTTGTGAAGATGAAGTCCAAGCAGTGGCGGATCCAGGGGGGGCTGCGGGGGCTGGCAGCCCCCACCCAAGGAAAACTGGCGCCACTGCGCCGAAGGCGCAGTGGCGCCAATTTTCAATTCGCAACTCATCGGAGTGCCGCATACTAGGACTAGGATGCAAAAATCAGTCGAATAACGTCGTTTCAGTACGTTCCGCACCGATATTTCCAATCGTGTGGGGTCACTGTACATACTGATCCTGGGCGCCTCTTGTCAGGGCCACTGGGCGCCAATATTTCAGCGCCAATACGATGCGACTATGGCGCCCATCCGGGGCGTGGTGCCCAATTATGACCTGCAGCCCCTCCCCAGTGAAAATCCTGGATCCGCCACTGAGTCCAAGTGGTAGGTTGTAGGTTGGTAGGATGTAGGTTGGTAGGTTGAAGGACACAGCATGATGAGCATTGCTAGCTGAATTACTTAGAAACTGGTTTGTGCACATTGTTTATTGAAGATATGGAAAATATTTTCAAAATGTGTTTTGAACTCCAACAATGTACTGCTATGTTAAACGATGTGCGATCTATTTATTAGTCGAGTTATAACTGTTGACAAGTTGCGTATCCCTGTGGCCTGTGGTGTTGTAAATATATCTATGCAAATATGAGCTGCAAGTGTTGGAAATAGCAGTCAGGTAAAAATAATTTTTGACCGTTGACCTTCTGTGATACAAATATGCAACAATCAGTTTTCTCAGTAGGTAATTTAGCTAGCAATTCCTGTGCTGTTTTCAAAGCAATATACCTATACACTTAGGGTCAAATTTTAAACAAATGAACTAAAGCTCTCCAAAACATATTTGAATCTTTAACAATGGCTAGAACCTAACATAGTAACTGATGACACACTACACAGTCCTCCTGGGTCATGACTTATGAGGCTCCTGCGCACCACCTGACCAAACAACAAAGTTCAATTGGTGTGCTGGGCGCAGACACTACCAGTCTCCCTCTCAAATCCGGGCACGGAGTCAGTTACGAATCAGGCAGCTAATTTGCCGTCAACCAGGACTACTACAAGCAGGGCACAAGGAATAATAAAAACAGCAAGAATACACGAAAACTACTAAAATTTATCGATTGGCTCACATGATAGCGAAGCATGTCAAAAATATCAAATAATATCGCCAGTCTTTGAGCGAATTCTTTAAGCCTTTGCTTCCGAGAATTGAAAGACTAGGTATATACTTACTCCGAAGACGACATATCTGCAGAGACCATGTCAGGAATACAATCAATGAAAAATACAGATATGCCCAAAAAATTTAACCAGACACCGGCACCCTACTTCGCAAGAGAGGAAATCCGCGCCAGCTTCTTCTCTTCACAGAATCACGCATGGAAAATGGTGTGACATTTCGTCATTCTACAAGCTTCTAGAATGATGACGTCAATAGTTCTAACCAATCATTTTGGCCCATGCTATTTAAAGCTTATTTTATCTTTGGTTATTTTTCATGTTAGCGTCACTTTTCAGTTTGCTTGGATAAAAATAATCTCATTTTCGAATGGGATTTGTTGCTTTTGTCAGCTGCTTTTAAACAAAAAATTTAATGCTAATTTTTTAAAACGTCATTTTTGGTATATAATTTAAAAAAACTCAATACCTTGGTAATTTGTTGCCAATTCAAGGGTCAGGAAATTCGTAATACTTCTCGTTCCAATATGTCTATCAGCTGATGAAAGTCGAGAACCCATAGACATAAAGACCGAGAACCCCTCTTTTTATTTATTTGGGGAGAATGATCTTTGGGTTCATGTAGGGATATTTTTTTTTAGAGTGGACCCTCAGATAAATAAAAGCTTCAGGATTTATTTGGCTGTCATTTTATTATACGTATGTACAGCCCTCTGCAAACTGCGTGGTAGGTATTCTTTTTTCGACAAAACCGGGAATAACGCGAATACTATGCTATTGGCCACTCGGAAAACGTAACAGCAAGACGTGCGAGGCTCCGCACTAGAGATGCCACAAATTTGCAATTTCATTACCCGCCCCGCCCCGCAGCTACCCCTTGCCCAACCACAACTACCCGCAAGCTGATTTTGGCTGAGCTGAACCCGCAAAAAACCCGCAATTTTAAAAACCTGCTTTTGCAAGAAAAAAAATGCAGCTGGGTCAATGCTAGAGCTATATAAACCTTACTTGCTTCATTGCTGTGCAGAAAAAGAGCCAAACAAATAGTAAGGACTTGAAATTGCTGTTTTGCATAAAAAAAAAAAAATTATAGGTTCTAAAGTCTGACCGCCAAATACCCGCCACACGACAAGTTTTGCTTCTCGAACCCGCCAAAAACCCTGCGGGTTTTGAAAACCCGCAGAAAGCGGGTTCGCGGGTCCAAAAGTGGCATCTCTACTCCGCACCTTAGATTGGGCTTATTTTGGTATACATTTTCCAGCTAGTTTGGCAACAATACAAGAAAGTTTATATCTGCCCCCAAAACAAACTTTTGCATTTTGTTGCTACACTAGTTGTATAATTCGTTCAGTGATAGAACCAATCAAAGGAGTGGAGCATGGCGCATCTTTATGCAATGAGATCCGACCGACCGATAACTTAGTCTTTGAGTTATTCTCGGTTTTGTCGAAAAAAGAATACCTACCACGCAGTCTGCAGAGGGCTGTACCTACCTATGTTTCTTAGGTTTCATTGCAATTTTTGCAGGCAAACGGTCACCCCACCGCGCCTGAACCTGACCCGGACGAGCTATGAGTTGCGGCGTCGGATGATGTGATGACCGTTCAGCCCGAAGCACGGGGTTCTGGATTTTTTAAAAAGGATGTGTGTGTCCAGCCCCGAGCATTGATTAGAGGAACCGGAAAGTTGGCGAATTGACCCCAGATCCCCTAGGTCCTATATAGGTATAGTATAGGTATTGGTAAGTGGCACTGGGCAGATGCAGCCGCGCCGAAGCCGGAAAAGAGGGCCAACTCGCAACCGCCAAAATTGATGGCCCAGACTAGGATGTTCGTTTTTTCCACGGCTCATCATAGACAGTCCATTGGCCCCGTCCGTCCACCGCCGCCCGCCCGCCGCTGGAGCTGCGGTGTTGAGCGTGTCGGGGAGGGGGAGGGGGAGGTCTGGCGCTGCGAGCTGCAGCAGCCGCCGCCGGCCGCGCCGCAGCCGCTCGTGGCTCCGGGCGGACGGTGTCGGCAGACGGGTGCTGGGCGGCGGCGGCGGCGGACCGTGTGAGGTGTCCTACCCCGACTCCGAGCGAAGTGACGCCGATCGGCCGGCGGCGGTGCTGCGTACTGGGACGGCGCCGAGGACCGGTGAGTGCGCCCCATTGATCGTCCGGCCAGCTGCAGCCGGTACGGCGCCGCCGACTGACCCCAATACCAGACATACCGGCGGCGGCGACCCCGCGGCCCGGGCCGTGTGTACGGTCGGTGCCGTGTCCGTGTCCTGGGAACTGCGGGAACGGGGACCGGCTGACCTCACCGCCGCCGGCCACGACAGACAGGGGGACGCCACCGGCTGAATTTGTTGTGGGTCCATACACAGTACACACAGCTGGCATTTAACTCGTCTGACTGACCAAAAAGGCGCGTACTTGGCCCGACAGTCATCTGCTTTATCATTCTACATTGCAGTCACCCAGTCAAATTATTCGACATAGCCATCTTCACCTTTTTACATGCATGGAGATTGTCGCAAAGAAAATGGTCTTCAATGCAGGAACGTGCGACGAGGATGTGTTCCTGCGTGGCGACGTCTGATGCGCTACGCAGCGACGTCCTCTCAACCTTGTCCCTGTCGGTGCGACTGTGGGCTTGTCTACGGCGAGCAAACGTTATCTCCTGCTGGGAGCGGACTTATTCGACCCGGGCGGAAATACTGTAGGCCGTAGGGAGGACAGGTCCTGGAGGGGAGTGAGTTTCCGGTGTCCCCGCTGCGACCGTTCTGTCCCGCTCAAAGGGGACCGATGCCTGTCAGCTGCAGGCAATCGGCCGATCTACACCGTGCAGCTGCACAGTGCACGGGGTACACACAGCGCACCCCGCCCTGTCCCGCCAGCGCGGCCGAGCGCGGTCGTTACACGATCCACCTGTTGGCTGTGTGGTACGCTGCTTAGTCCTTACTCGTATTTTGGTCCATATTTGAAGTACCGATGGACCATACCGATTATATTACCATTACCATACCGTCCCAGGTATGGTCTTGTACTTGTACCGAGTGACAAGCAAACCATAGAGAAGTTAAAACAAAACTTATTTTAATCATTCAAAACTGATAGCGCCTTCGCCCCTTTGGATGCGAGAGACCTAATTTGCAATATGAAAAAAACATCAATAATTGCAGTCGAGTCGGATCCAGCTCAGCAACTCGGGTTCGGCTCGGGATGAGTCCAAGCCAGAATCAACCCAAGCCCGCAGTCTGACTTCCTCCGGGGCTGACCCGGTCAGGCGCGGATACAAGGGGGGGGGCCATGGGGGCCATGGCCCCCCCCCCTTGGCCGATTTTTTCAAAAATAAAATAAAAAGTTAAAAAGTTAAAAAGCTGAAAAGGGGGCCTCCTGAAAATAAAGTGGCCGAAATCCGATGAGTTTTTTTTAACCTACCCACTTAGTTATTTCTTAGAAGACTAGCTGAGAAGACTTCTTTGTTAGAAGATTGGTAAAGCTTTTCATAACTTGGAGGTCTCTTATACTCACAGAGATGACCACTTTTACGGGGCCTCCTAACCTGCAAAGAGGGCCTCCAAGCCTGCACAGATGTTGAGATGTTGCCTGAACAGCTAGATAAGCTCAATAGACGCAGTTTTTTTTGGGGGGGGGGGCCCAACAAGTGGGAAGATGGGGCCTCCAACAGGTGGGATTATGGGGGGGGCCCCCTGGTTTCTAATGGCACCTCCCTTGGAGATTTTCTGGATCCGCCCCTGGACCCGGTGGTGGTCACACGGAGCCGGATCAGTTCGGGGACCCGCGCCAGCTCGGGGGCAGAGCCAGCGAAAGCCTGCCTGGATGGCGTCTGTATCCTGTGAGAGCCGTCCGGCCGGCCGCGACTGACAGCTCTGCGGTAAGAGGTGGGCGGTGGGTGGCGCCGCACCGGCGGATTGGGCTCACCGTACCGGAGGGCTCGGCGTCGGGCGTGATGCACTGGCGACACCGCATTCCTACAGGGTGTCTCAAAAGTTCGCTTACACATTTCCCATGTCAATAAAGCATATAAGAACCGGCCAAAAATCTAAGGTTTTGGTGTCCGTGTGTACACTAGACAAATATGCATGCTTTGACAACTGATTCGGAAGGTTGGAAACCAAACCCTTTGCTGTATCTCCAAAAATATTTGCCCATACCGATTTTCGTCACTCCGTCAGCTGCCGGAGGCTGATAAAAGGTTACCAGCTTTCAAGCTCTTGTAGGGGAATCCCCCGCAGTTTCTGCGTCGGATTTAGGTTTAACGAGCTCCCCGGCAACATCCGCTTCTCCCTGAAAGCCGATAGCTTGCATCGACACCATCCGTGAGTATTTTGTAGGTCTTCTCTGGCGCTAACTCCTTCATGAATGACTGGCGCCGACCTCCCAAGCACCATTTTCCTTTTCAAAACAACCCCATTCCTGAACAAATGGGAAGTGCCAGGGGCAAATTTTTCGCAGCATATCGTAGCAGAATGTGTCGGCCATCTGTTTCTTAGACACATTTTGCAAAATTTGCAAATCCCGAACACTCATCATTCCCAATGCCAAGACCTTCGCTGGGTTCCGGAGTGTTTTCCTCAGGAGAGGTTCTGCTTTGTAAACGGCCAAAACCTGTCCAACGTGCGGTTTTGTCCGGATTTTGTGTGTAAAAGAAAGCTATTTGCTCCAGATCTGCCTCTTGAAACTTCGTTAGATAAAACTTTACATTAATTGACACTTTTGGAGGGTCACTTGTCCTCGGCATTGACGATTTTCGCATTATTTTCCCTCAAAATTTAGCGTTATAGATATTATAAACAATTTTAAATGATACTTTGTCTTTATTTTATGATGACCTGCAATTTTTGAAACTGGGTAACCTCTGTCTGTTAGCTTCTAGTCAGTTTTCAATAGTTAGGACTGCATTTTCAGCTGCTTTCCGGAGCACGAGTCTGCTGCGGTACAAGGGTCGTTCAAAGCGCTGTTAGTCTCGCATGGTTTTGTCCTTCAAAAATTTTAGCCACCGTTTTTATTTGATGACCATCATGTTGTACTCATCCTCGCCGACACTTTGCCATGTGTCATTTCCGACCTAACCATTCCCATTACTCGTGAAGCAGAGTTTCTCAGCCGACCCGAGTATGCGACCTCCATTTTCATGCCTGATCCATGGTCAGAGGTGAACCCTTTTTGTGTGCTCATGAAGGGTCGAATGCGCTTGAAAACAATGAAGCTGCTTGAGGAAGGTTGTTACCAATGCCCATGCAAAATTTCGACTGTTAATTTCATGTTGATTCAGAATTATTGACAAAAAAGCATGGCTGGCACCTGTAAGCGAACTTTTGAGACACCCTGTAGGATATCGCCGTGACACCGACCGTGCTTACGACTAACTGTGAGCATGGAGGAAGATTCGGAACTTCTTGCTGTTCTTACCTTCCACGCCACTCCTAAAGGCATGGCTCATACTGGGTAATGCCCACATTACTTATGCAATTAGGATGATGTAAGCTGTGACCATTGACGACCTAAGCTCGTGGCGATCTGATCAGCTGGTTCTCTCAGGGGCCGGCGATCGGTGTGATCTGCAGTTCACAAGCACACTGCAGCAGTTTGACAGGTCGCGTTGAGTCGGCAGGCTTATGACGTATCAGCGGAGCGGTCAACACACCTGGCCGGTATTCGAATATCGAACTCCCTCCAGCAGTCCATAGATATTTACTGATTTGACTGACGGGCGACCTTTTATTTCTTTAGGTACAATGGAAGGAGAAAAACTCTAAGCCCAAGCGAGTCAACCCCCAAAAAGGCGCAGAAGTTGTCAGCGGTATGACACCCAAGATCGCTTACATAATCGACATGGGATGCCATATAAGTCCTCTCACCCTCTCCCGCCGGAAGGGGGGGGGGGGGGCTGAAACTAATCCACCGCACAAACTACCTACGGCAATGACTGACCGCGAGGACAGGTCAGGAAACGTCAGGCGAGGGAAAACAACCCACTTCCACGATATAGCCAGGCTACCCGGCGCTGGCGGGCGGCGAAGGATGTAGCCTGATGAGACCGATACACTACTCACTTATGTCCTGCGTCGTGCAGCCCCACTGCGTATACCCACAATGGCGACCGACGTGCCCGCGCTTTGATGGCCCGGAATGGTCGGTGTGAGGTTACCACAGACGTGAGTCAGAATGGATGACTCGATGAGTCAGCTGTACAGGGGAGCGGGGCCGACTCGACTGATGGCGCGATGTGATGCCTCTCAGCTGCTGGGATAAATGAAACGAACACACGGGGCATGACACAGCAATGCTAGGGCTGAGCTGCTTTTGAACAATGGCTATCGTACAGCCGCTTGTATTTTTCACTTCACTCGGTAGACCGTAGCTCAGAAAAAAAAAACTGGTTTTATAACGCTAGCTTTAGGTATGTACATGGCATAATCGGAGTGCTGAATATCTCGACTTAATTATAACCTGTTACATTATGTATGAGATTGAGCAACCAAAATATACCCTCAAATCAAACATACCCACTGGTGTGCCATTCCATGCTTTCATTAAGCAATTAGACGTCCCCTTCTTCCCGGACTAGCGTCATTAGTCGGCTCCCAGTGCAGGGTGTGATTATGACGTCACCTGTGACCTGATGTCGCTGCGTTTCCTGTAGAAAGTGAGACGGCCTGCGTCCCGATGCCGCTGCTCCGGGACTCGGTCAGAGGTGGTGACCTTTCGCTCCTAAATCAGTCACACTTCCCAAGCCAGTTCAGTGACCGCCTCAGACGGCATGGTTGGTTATTCTAGCTACGAACGCGTGTCGTCTCTAACAGCTCTGCCCTGTTAGTCTGCTTCATGCAACAATGCACCTGCTTTGTGTCGACTGTGACTGTCGCCCTGCCGTCATGTATACGATGCCTTCCTGGGGCGGGAAGGAGACACACAATGGGTCATCGAGCGGCATTACTGTCCGAGTCGAGGTCAGGGCCGCCCACCTCTCCCCCACCCTGCCGAGTCCGTCCTGTCCCGTCGCGTTGGTCAGTCAGTTCCGTGTCCGTGGACGTGGACGTGGCCCTGGCTGGTCGGACTAACCGCCGTGACCACTGCACCGCCGCGACTTCCATATGCGACGGTCGGAACGGTGAGCAATGAGCACTGTCTGAGCTTAGCCCGTGCTGGCCACTTGGCAATTTGCCCCATGTTATAAGGAGATTTTCTCATGTAATTTTTGTTATCATGAGTACGGTATAAACGACTATTATCATATGTCAGAACTCCAAGTGAGACAAATGGGTGGACTGGACGCTAAAAGATGCTCACCCATCAGGCATAATGCTTCCATGCCTTTATAATAAACAATGCAGTCGGGAAACATCAACCGTGGATTTCTACTGCTGATGTTTCTGTGAATTTCTGTTTTATTGTGCAATTCTGCTGCTGATCGGTCAATTTATTATCCCTCTCTTAGCCAGGATGGCATCAGGCCGTTTTCTCAGTGGCACCAGACGCGCATGGACAATATACAAAAACTTCCCTAGTGAGTAGTGACTGACTGGAGATGCAACCCAAGTGGCTGAGCATAAAAATAGCTACAATTGATCGACGAACATAGCGATACGTGCACCGAACAAACCTTCATTCTCTGAGCATTCCTGACGTGATATCCCCGTGAACAGCGAAGTTAAATGAGGTCAGCCTGATGTCACCCTGTTGCCCGATGTCCGGCACGTGGAGCCAGAGGGATACGGCGGACATCGCCCTGGACAGTCGTCACTGGCCGGTAGAGTGCTGTTCAAAAGTCATTCTTTATAAACAGACCGGACTGTGGCACCATTAATTGTGCCTTTGACCCATGATTGTCAAAAACTCTTTCCGGTGTTCGACGACTGCCCAGAACCCATGACACCCTATAAGCATTGGTATCATGGCCTAGCTGCCTACCTTTTCAGTGTTTCTTGTGCTACGTGCCTGCCTAACTGCCCACCTTAACATCCGACTAATGAGACCATCTACGTCTACCTAACCTTAACTATTATAATACTTATTTCAATTTAATTAATTTCTACAACGGTTGATTGAGATTCTGATTGAGATTACAGCATTGAATTCAACCTAAATTCAATTTACATATAAATTACATAGCAATTGCAGTCAGACTTGGTTTTACGAGCAATTTATACGTTGCCAAAATACTCAAGTCATAGCTCATAAGTCATAATCTAACAATGCCTTACCTCATCAGAGCCTATAAAATAGATGACTGTTATGACATTGTTAAATGGCTTTAGTTATAGTGTTCAAATAGTCTATGCTCATTGTTCATCATATTAAAAAGTAACCTAAGTAGAAACGAGACTAATATGTAGATTGTTTGCCTAAAAGCTGAATAATTTACTGATCTCTAGGAGAAACAACATGAAAATATGTTAGCCAAAGTAACAAATAATGCATGTAAGAAGCAGGTGATTTTATAAACTCTTCGTAGTTTAAAAAAGGACAAAGTAGCTTAATCGTTTTTAAAGAAAAAAAAAACAAGAAACAATAGCTAAAAATAGTGACCGATTTAAGAAACCCGTATGATTAAGGTGACAATAACTGACAATGGCTAAACACTATACGCTCTTCAAACGACTGTTTCAATATAATTAGCATTTAACTAGATTTATGCTTAAAGATCGGATCGATATAGCAGACATTACCAGGTAAGCAATTGATGGTGATGTCATCGAATGTCAACTTGAGCTCATGCAAGGTACCTAAAACTGATTGAAGCCGTCATCAAATGACTAAGTAAAACTGATTGAAGCCAGTAAAAAAGATAAGTTTCTACACGGGCACATGCAATTTATTAAAGTAACGGATAAAAATACTTTGATTAAAAGTACAGACCTTTTTCTCACCTAGCAGCTGAATACTTTTTTCATCTTGGAGCAACCACTTCATTGAACACTGCAAAAAGTAATCGCGTCGAATAAACAATCGATACAAAAACTTCCGAAACGCTTTGACGCATGAAGCCTCTTGCTTTAAACGGCTGAATGATAATCGTTCGCAATAATAGCACGCAAGCGCAAAACGGGAGCAAAGCTTGGCCTCCGCGCTAAAACACGCAGCGAAATGGCGCAATAAATCTCTAAACCACCGTTAGACATATCTATTTAATAATTCATCATCAATTCATATGTGTAGTTATTAGGTGATGTCAATAAAGAAAGGTTTATCATCTTATAAAGAGTTTGATGGGAAGCATTCAGGTGTTTCTATGTCATTCGGAAATGCTTTTTATTTAATGCAACAAATTTCCATGCAGATGAATGAAGGTAGTTGCCGCTGTGCTAGATAGTGTACAAACATGACACACGACAAAACATAGGGTTAAAAAGACGGAAGGCAAAACAAACATACAAACAATCACGACCACATACACATAGAAAATAATGGCAAACGTTCAGTCCAATGAGGATTGAGGAGCTACATTTTCGGTAAAACCATTCATTGATTGCGAGGATACCTAATATGCTGAGTAAGTAGGTATACTTTCCCCAGGAATAAAGTTAAGCTGTTACACTAACTACGGCTTTGTTAATTGTTACTGAGGATGACACTTAAAACCTAGGTAATTAGTTTGTACCTATTTTGTTTGAAGTGAGAAGCATTGCTTAAAAACGTGTTTGAATTGTGAAAGAAATGCTTACATAAAAAGCCTACAAAATATAAATCTTCAATATTACATAAATATTCGAAAAGAATTTCCCACAATTCACTTTATATAAGAGCCCTACTTACTACAATAACAAAATATGTTAAAACCTAACCAAACCATTGACTAGCTGAAGCTCCACAAAACTACTGGTGGGCTATACAGGTGCCCTCTCATCACGTTATTACCTTACATAAATAGCGCCAAAAACTGACGCGTGTCAAAATTTTCCAACAAAACCATAGTGCCTCTTCCGTGCACCAAGGTAAAATAAGTTAAGCAATAAAACCAATTTCATGCCTAGCACAAAATAGCAATCAAAATAGTAAAGAAACATACATACCATAACCTCCTTACCTTTTACATTTCATTGTCTGGCAGCCTTCTAATCGATCACTCGGTATGTGACAAATAAAGGAGCTACTTCTAAAACGCCACAAAATGTTACAGTGCGCGAGAAGACGACGACGGTAAGCCGTCACCATATCCGATGGTACGTCCAAAACTGCGCCAACATATCCGCGCTTCAAGAAAAAAAAAACGAAAAAATAAAACGACGGAAAGACGAAAATTACATCAAACGACGGTATAAATACTGTTAGGCTCAGTAGGCTGTAAGGATACAATTCTTCTGCATCGTTCTGTACGCTACTATATGTTTTCCCATTTAATTGCGTCCGTTTTATGCTATCACATTATATTATTTGTTTTATGTATGGTTTGGATAAAGTTGTGCTTTAAACCAGAACAGGTTACAGATGAAACTCTTTAGGAAGCAGGAAGAAGGAGACTAAGGCCTTTACTTACCGAAGAACTCAACAAAACCGACAATACCAGTATCATTTCATCAACGTCTTGCAGCACAAGTGAAAAATTCAGCCAGCAAAGCCAGCATTAAAGAGCGCGGCATTTATCAAAAAGATCAAATATAGACACTAAGATATATAGATATGCAGTACAAATATACCTTAAACATTATTATAACACATAAAAGGGGGAGGACAATTCAAAATCACTGCGTTCTACACTTACAGAAGGACCGACAATGACCCACATCGCAGCTGAAAATTAGAAATTGATTAAAACGAAAACTCTGGGTGTTCAGAACACTCAGCACCCAAATTCACCAGATCAAACAAATTGAAAAACCTTCCGAATGTCAGCTAATTAACTGAAAAGAAATCTTACCTAAGCAACGCAAGGAACTCTTCTGAATATCAAGTACCTAATCAGCTAAAGACACCTCAACTGACCAACTGGAGAAGCTCTTCTGGATGACAACTAATTAACCGAAGGGACACTCGTCTAACAAAAATAGAAACTTCTGAGTGTCACCTATACCTAAGTTGACCGGAGAAACACCTGTCCTAACCAGGTGAGGAAACTTTTCTGAACATCAGGTAATCAACTGAAAAGATAGGTACCTTATCAAATCAGCTGAGGGAATTCTTCTTAACATCACTAATAAGCTGAAGAGGGACCTCACCTAGCCAACTAAAAAAAATCTGAATGTCACATAACCAACTGAACATTTCTGAATGTCATGTAATCAGCTGAGACACCTCACCTAACCAACTGAACTCTTCCGAATGTCAGGTGAATAAACTGAGACACCTCATCTGACCGACTGAACACTTCCGATTGTCACGTTATCAACTGAGACACATAAACTAAAAACAAAACTGAACTCTTCTGAATGCCACCTAATCAACTGAAAAGATACATCACATAACCTACTGAATAAACCTTAATGTCACGTAAATAACTGAAAAGACACCTCATCCAACCAACTGAAAATGTCTTCTGCATACCAGCAAATCAACTGAAGACAACTAATAACCTTATCCTTACCACCTCACCTCATCTCACTCCTTACACATCACACCTTATCACCTCACCAACTGAGAATCTTTTGAATGTTACGCAATCAATTGGCCAGACAAGTCACCAAAACAGCCGATGACACTCTTCTGAATGCCATCCAATCAACTGAAAAATCCACCGAACCAGCTGAGGGAACTTTTTCTGAATGTCACGTTATAACTGATAAAACACCTCGCCTAGCCAACTCCATAAACTCAGAATAATCTCTTCTGAAGGTCACCAAGTCAACTAAAAAGACGCTTTGCCTAATCAACTGAGGAAAATCTTCTGAATGTCACCAAATCAACAGAAGAGGGATGTCACGTAGAAACTGGAAAAAAAAACGTCTTCTGAATGTCCGCAATTAACCGAAAAGACACCCTGCCTGACTCACCGAGGGAACTCTACACTGAATGGGATGTAGTCAACTGAAAAGACATTTCATCCAATAAACTGATAACACTCTTCTGAATGTCACCTAATTAATTGACAATAAACAGTTTTGTAAGTCTTACCGACCGAGGGAACCCGTTCCTAAACGTCAGGCAATCATAAACTGAAATAACACCTCACCAAGCCAAATGAGAGAACTCTTCTGAATGTCACCTAATCAACTACAGCGATGTATCACCCAACCATTTGAATATGTCTTCTGCATCTCAGCTTATCAACTGAACAAACGTCTCATGTTATCAACTGATGATAATCTTCTGGATGTCACCTAATCAGCGAGACACCTCACCTAGCTAACTGAATGAACTCTTCTGAATTTCACCTTCTCAACCGAAGCGACACCTCACCCAACCAACTGGAGAAACCCTCTCCATTGACATCTACTGACGATATACCTTATCCATCCAACTGAATACGCCTTCTGGGTCTCAGCTCATCAACTGAACAGACACCTCATCTAATCAACTGAGGAGAATCTTCTGGACGTCACCTTATCACCTTCAGGCTTTCTCTGAATGTCACCTAACCAATTGAAGAGAGGCTTCATCTATCTGAGGAAACTTTTCTGAATGTAATGACATCAAAGGAAGTTTGAGACACCTCGTCTAACCAACTGAGGAAACTTCTGAATTATCAGAAGAGGACACTCTTCTGAATGTCGCCTGGTCAACTGAAAAAACTACCCTAACCAGCTGAAAAAACTCTCCTGAAGGTCACCAAATCAGCTCAAAAGGGCCCTAGCCTAACCAACTGAACAAGCTCTTTTGAATGTTAACTTATCATCTGAAAAGACAGATCACGTAGTCTCGAGGAAACTCTTGTGAATAACACCTAATTAACTGAAGAGATATACTCGTCAACAGAGGGAACAATTCTGGAATTCACCTATATCAACTGAAAACACGTCATCTAATCAACTGAGAGCACTCTTCTGGATGCCACCAAATCCGTTGAGAAGGTTACGCACCAAACCAACTCAAGAAACTCATCTAAATGTCAATTCATCAACTGAAGAGCCTCTCACTTAGCAAGCTCAGGGAACTTCTAAATGTCACAAACCACACTGCATAAACTCTTCTGAATGTCACGTAACCAAATGGAAAAACACCTCACCTAACCAGCTGAGGAAAGTTCTGAATGTTACGCAATCAAGTGGCTAGACAAATCACCAAAACAGCTGAGGGCACTCTTCTGAATGTCGTCCATTCAACTGAAAAACCTCACCTAACCAGCCGAGGGGACTATTCTGAACGTAACCAAATCAACCGGAGAGGGACCTCAACCAAGCAACTGAAAAACTCTTCTGAATGTCCGTAATTAACGGAACGACATCCATCCTACCAACTAGCACTCTTCTGAATGATACTTACTTAACTGAAAAGAAACTTTATCTACCCAACTGAGGGAACTCTTGTATATGTCACGCAATAAACTGAAGTAGTACCTCATCTAGCCAACTCAGGGTACTCTTCCAAATGCCACCTAATCAAGTAAAGAGGCACCTCACCTAGCCAACTGAGGGAGCTTCTGAATGCCGACTTATCAATTGAAGAGACACCTCACTCATCCAACTGGATAAGCCCTCCCGAATTTCACCTAATGACTGAACAGATACCTCAGCCAACCAGCCGAATACACCTTTCTTATCTCAGCTTATCAACTGAACCGACACCTCACCTAATCAACTAGCGAGAATCTTCTGGATGTTACCTAATCAATTTGGATACACCTCAATAGCCCACTGAATGAACTCTTCTGAATGCCACCTAATAAAATGAGGGTACTCTTCTGGATGTCACCTAATCAAGTTAAGAGACACCTTGCCTACCCGACTTAAGGAACTATTCTGAATAATCAGAAAGGTACTCTGAATGTCGCCAAATCAACTGAAAAGAAACATCACCTAGCCAACTGAAAGCATTCTGCTGAAGGTCACCAAAGAAGCTAAAACGGAACCTCTCCTAACCAAATGAACAAGTCTTCTGAATGTCAACATCATATTGAATAGACGGCTCACATAGCCCTTAGCCATCTGAGGAAATTCTTCCGAACGTCACCTAGCCAACTGAAGAAACTCTCCTGAATGCCAACTCATGTGAGCCGAACAGACATCTTATTAGCCAGCTGAGGAAACGGTTCTGAATGTCACCTAATCAACTGAAAAGAAATCTCATCTAATCCACTGAGGGAACTCTTCTGAATGTCACCTAATCAACTGAGGAAGACACTTCACCTAGCCAATTTAGAGTGCTCTTCTGAATGTCACCTAACCAGCTGAAGAACCTCTTCTGAATGTCAGGTAATCAACTGAAAAGTCGTTTCACCTAGCCAACTGGGGGAACTCTTCAGAATGTCATCAAACCAACTGAATAAATGTTGCCAATAAATGTCAATTCTTCTGAACGTTACGTAAGCAACTGAAGACTGCAATACCTATGGACGAATGAAAACTCCTATTTTCATTGGAACTGATTCATGCCATTACCTAAAGACGTGGCGTAGCCGGCCCACCAGAGCAGCCGGAACTAGTTCCCTCACCGCCAGACCCGCCGAAGGACCAGCCTACAGCAGGGAGCCAGCTGAGGGATGGCCAGTCCCCCAGCGGCTCAACCATCGAGGCCGTCCCAACGGCGGCGGCAAGCGAGCAGCTGGACTGAGGAACTAGAGAGGGAACAGCGGAACGACTGAGGAACTCGAGAGGGAACAGCGGAACAGGGAACACCGCGCCTAAACCTGAGGATGACTGACCATTGACCAGCTTCAGCTGCGATAAAGATGGGACTTCAAGTCACAAAATAATGGGTTCGAAATAACCCGCCACGACATTAAACAATTGACACAACCAGACGCAGCTTTTGCAAGCTGAGCACTGCAGCCCGATGATGCGATGAACACGACTGACAGAACCATAGCACTCCATAAACGAATATGTGTATGCAAAGTTCAATGAATGCCAAGGCACCCAGCCCGCAAGGAAGACTTGACGAATCATCCCACCACTGAATTGAAGATCATATTTTTCCATTGCTGGGAAAGTATAACTATCATGAAGCACCGAAACCAAACCAGAATATGAGCCGCTCAATGCTCATGGTGTACCTTTTACATGGACATATAGGACATTACGGCTCACGGAGTCCCGGAAGCAACGCGGTACTTGCTTACGGAAATGTTTGCGCCATAAGCACAAACACACTTAAAACTAGTCCAAGGCTGCATGCATAAGCCTTGTTCCTTAAACTATGCCTTAGAACTATAGCTTAACACTTAACCTAAGTCTTATTCTAGGCCCTAATCTAATCTAAGCCTTACCCTTAATCTATAGTATACCCTATAATCTAAGCTTAAGCCTAAGCCTTAAAACTAATCCTTAAAGTAAATCCTACCTAATATCCATATCTATTCAGGACGAAGTTCGTCCTTTAGCATGCATGCACCGTCAACAAGTACCGCCTTTATTCCGAGACAGAAGTGGCCGATTCAAACAAAACCAATGCCAGTGCTTTTCAACATTTTAATTCGAAGTAGGCACTCAACTTCCATGCCTTTTACACCTAAAAAACAGGCAAGTGACGAACCATTCCCAAAATTGCTCAATTTTGGCCCAGACTTGTGTTCCGCGGCGTGACTGGAGGCAAAGGCTGACGTCTGATCAGGCGCTTCAAATCACCGTCTGTGAAGAGGGACCTCACACAACCAACTGAATAAATTCTTCTGAATATCACGTAATCAACTGAAAAGGCACATCACCTTAAGCAACTGAATAAACTCTTTCCAATATCACCTCAC
Organism: Amphibalanus amphitrite; assembly: GCF_019059575.1. NCBI lineage: Eukaryota > Metazoa > Arthropoda > Thecostraca > Balanomorpha > Balanidae > Amphibalanus > Amphibalanus amphitrite. The sequence continues at coordinate 74,756 of NW_024881620.1, forward strand.
CAGCTCAGGAAACTCTTCAGAATGTCAAACTGAAGAAACTTCTAAATGGCACCAAATCAACTGAAGAAGGGCCTCACTTAACCAACTGAGGGACCTCTTCACGCAATCAACTGAAAAGACACATGACCTAACAGCAACCAACTACAGAAACTCTTCTGAATATCTCGCAATCAACCGAAAAGGGAGATCATCTAACCAACTAAATAAGTACTTCTGAATATCACGCAATCAACTGAAAAGACGCATTACCTAGCCAACTAAACTTTTCTGAATCACGCAATCAACTGGAAAAGCACATCACCTAACCAACTGAATAAGCTCTTCTGAATGTCATCTTACCAACTTCTCTTCTTCAAAATATCACCAATTCAACTGAAACGACACCTTACGTAGCCAACTGAGGAAACTCTTCCGAATATCACGCAATCATCTGAAAAGACACATCACCTAAGCAACTGAATAAGCGCTTCTGAATATCACGCAACCAACTGTATAGAGACAAAATACGTAACCAACTAAACAAACTTCTGAATATCACGCAATCAACTGTAAAGGCACATTACCTAACCAACTGAATAAGCTCTTCTGAATATCACGCAATCAACTGAGAAGACACATTACCTAACCAACTAAACTTTTATCACGCAATCAACTGGAAAAGCACATCCCCTCACCAACTGAATAAGCTCTTCTGAATGTCATCTCACCAACTTCTCTTCTAATTCAAAATCTCACCAAGTCAACTGAAACGACACACTATTTAGCCAACTGAGGAAACTCTTCCGATTATCACGCAATAAACTGAAAATAGACATCACCTAAGCAGCTGAATAAGCGCTTCTGAATATCACGCAATCAACTGTATAGAGACAATATACGTAACCGACTAATATGAATATCACGTAATCAACTGTAAAGGCATATTACCTAACCAACTAAATAAGCTCTTCTGAATATCACGCAATCAACTGAGAAGAAGCATTACCTAACCAACGTAACTTTTCTTAATCACGCAATCAACTGGAAAAACACATCACCTAACCAACTGAATAAGCTCTTCTGAATGTCATCTCACCAACTTCTCTTCTTCAAAATCTCACCAACTCAACTGAAACGACACACTATTTAGCCAACTGAGGAAACTCTTCTGAGTATCACGCAATCAACTGAAAAGACAGATCACCTAAGCAACTGAAAAATCGCTTCTGAATATCACGCAATCAACTGTATAGAGACACATTATCTAACCGACTAAACAAACTCTTCTGAATATCACGCAATTAACTGAAAAGGCACCTTACCTAATGCCTAAGCAACTGAATAAGCTCTTCTGAATATAACGCAATCAACTGAGAAGCACATCACCCAACCAACTGAATAAGCTCTTCTGAATCTCATCTCACCAGCTCAAGAAACTCTTTAGAATGTTACCTAATCAACTGAAACGACACCTCATTAAGCCAACTGAGCAAACTCTTTTAAATGTCACCAAATTAACCGAAGAGGGACCTTAGCTATCCAACTGATGAAACTCTTCTGAATTTGCAACTGAAGAGAATCTTCTGGATGTCACTCTGACTCAGTGAACTGAAGTCACCTCACCTCACCAGCTGAACGAATTCTTCCAATATTAGACAGATCAACATAAATGTCTAGAACTATTGTCAATGGTTTCAGCGAATGAATGACCTGAGGAGGAAGGACTAGTAATTATAGGAGACTCAAATCTGATCAACAGAACTGCTCAGTTACCTTATGATTGGCAACGGCCAACTAACACCCAAAACCAGACAGATTAACGCAAACGTTTAAATAAATATTATCAATGGTCGCGGTGTGAAAACGAAGACCGATATACATGTAAAAAGACCGCAAGAAAATAGGAAAACTATAGATATCGTCGAACAAATCACACGTGTTGGTTGGCGTCATTTAAACGACCCATAGGTACAGCTGACAACGAGGATTAAGATCTTAACGACAGACCTCGAAGAACGGTGCAAGGCGAGCACTAGTACCATAAAACAACAATAAAATACGGCAATATAGGTAATTTAGAATAGCGTGAAACGCGTCTCAAGAAATTCAACCATCAAAACTGCGTGAGTGGTTAGGCAATACGCTGAGCGATTGTGTTAGTCGATTATGTGTTCATATATGAATATGTGTGAAATTGTATGCATGTGTGCGTCTGTTTGTGCTATGCCACCGTAATGCCCACTGTTCTGTGGTTGGTGGATGTTTGACATAATAATAATAATAAATAATCAGCGATATATGCTTGGCACCGGAAGCTGCAGAATGAAACAATTTTGAAACCGAGCGCAGGAACAAAGACGACGAGCAACTGAATTCTTTATTAATATTGGACCAAATCGATTGTTGAAATATGAAGTTAAAGACCACTGGCGACGAAATATCAATAACAAACATGTGTTCAAATTCACTAGTGACAATGATCCCCAGCGACCTTTAATACCTGAGACGGATTGGCGGATTGTCAATCGGATTGGCGATCAACATACGAGTCTCGAAATCACACCAACTATTCCTTAGAAAGATGCATAACTGACACAACGATGAATGAACGTGAAATAAGCTTCACCTAACCAATACTCTTCTGAATGTCACGCAATCAACGGGCACCACATGTTCAATAAAGCTAGGGTTGACTATTAAGTAATGGAAGTGCCTTAAGCAATTAAACGGGTTTGCACGTGCACACATTATTTAGGTGTCATTTCATGCGCCGATCTTTTTTCTATCCAATAGTGAAGACCACATGTCCCTAGCTACTTTTTGCTATAAGCCATCGTCGTTTTCCCAAGAGACCACCCGAACCTGTGGCGCACCACCTGGTAATGGCCAAAGCCGTGCGCCAGCGCCGAGTGCAAGGTCATTAGAGCTCAGTTTGTTATAGGGAAAAGGCCTACCAAGATCAGAAAATTTATTTTCTAAGTGTATGGAGCGACGCAGCCTCCCCACAGACGATAAGTCGGTGGTTTCATCGGTTTGAGAAAGAAAGCGCCGATCAGTCTTCTGGCGGCGTTCCAGGAGTGGGTCAAGACGAGGCTGGAATGGTGTGTGATGCTTGAAGGTGATTATGTGGAGTAGTGTATGCTGTCATTTATCGTGCCAATGTGTATTGTTTTGATGAAAATATAGAAATTGTCCATTGTGTAGCCATAACAATAAGCCAATAAGCTCTGATGACCTCGCGCTGGCGCTTGGCGCGCGATTTTGGCCATTGCCAGACTCCTTTTTCGTGGTGCGCCGCAGGTTTGGGTGGTCTCTTGGGAAAACGACGATAGCTTGGAGCAAGAAGTAGCTAAGGACATGTGGTCTTCACCATTGGATAGAAAAAACATCGGCGCATGAACTGACACCAAGAAAACATGTGCACGTGCAAAAACGTTTAATTGCTTAAGGCACTTCCATTACTTAATAGTCCTAGTATATACGCCACCGAATAACCGACAATTTCACTACCAAAAGAGGACGATAGTTTATTAATACTAACGATGCCTAAGCCAAACACTGAATGCCGACATTGCCGTTGCAAAATGATAGCATTAAATTGTTATCGTCCTCAAATTTACAAGCTCGCCATTATCGAACAAAACCACCAAATTTCAGCAGTGAACAGCCCTATACGTCAAGCTACTGATAACCAATCAATGAAAACGACTAATAACCAATTACCAAAAAAGACTAAGCAATAAACGACGAACAACCAACATCAAAATCGACTATAAGCAATTCACGACTTATAACCAATTACTTGTGAGGACTGTAAGCAATAACGAGAATAACCAATCACTGAAGTGTGAAGAAGACTTTTAAAAATAAACGAGTAAAGCCTAAAGACGGCCCGGAAACCTGACAAGATCACTGATCACTTGATCAGTGAGATTATTTTCGATTGTTTGAGATTCCAGTGCTGACCTATGGAATGACCACTAACCAGCCGAGAAGTTGTTTTTGAGACTTACGACGCCAAACAGTGAAAGATAACGATAACGATCTACTACAAGAATTTATCAGCAAATATATAGGTAACAGTTGCACGCCGACATGCAACTACCGTGCTCTGAATGGCCTAAAACTCGTCATGAACACATTTGAACGACGGGTGTTGAATAGGGACACTAAACGCCTGAAATTGGGAAGCCAAAGCATCTGATATTACAAGTTAAGATGCCTTGCGACCTGAAAAACGAAAGATCGTAGACTTCAGGTGTATACATTGTTTCCCGCTCGAAATGGTTGCAAATTATTGCAAACCGCTGTCCTTATGCGTTGCTAGTTCCTCACCAATTAAAAAAGGTTTGATTTAAATTGGCATCTTGGTCAATAAATTGGCCCTTTGGCAGATTTAAGAAAGGAACCAAATACAAACTGCCAGTGGCCATGAACCGACAATCTGTGCATTTGATGTTTATGCCCGAGGCAAATACGTTGTCTAATTTGTTATGCCTAAAATTATTTCATTTGCATAATATAATCTTATTCTTCATAACAATGATAACCGTCTATGTATTGTTGGTTACGTTGTCTTCATTTACCTACCTGATAAAGAACTAGACGTATTAGGACCGTATCGTGTCGGCGCCGGCGCGAGAGGCTTTTCGGCGCCACCTACGGCGTCGTCTACTGAGAGAGAAAAATGATTGGGTGTAGTGTAGAACTAGTGAGTCTGTGGCCTGTCAATACCACCCTTGAGCCTATTCCACTGTTTTGTCAAGATGGCGTATGGCAATGAAAACTGATGCCTTATGGATATGTCGTAAATAAATGATCTGAACCTGAATCCACAAAAATGTAATGTAAACCGCAACTTATTACTGCTGGATCACCTATCCACACCCCATACCCACACGTGATTCTCTAGCGCAGCGTTGGGCCATGTGCGCAGCTGGCTGACCTTTGTCTGACCTCTGCCGGCCCGGTCAGCGGTCAGCTGGCTGACCCGGGCGGACGGTGCCCCTTGCGACCCGACTGTGCCGGGAGCCGGGCGTTGGCGGCGGTCCAGAACGGCCAGCACGCCGCGACATGACAATGTTAAGACGGAGCAAATAACAGGCGGATCCAGGTGGCTTCAGTAGAGACCACGTTGCTTCATAACCTTATGCAAGAATTTTCAGATGCCTATAGCAAACCAATTTTCCTTCAAACCTCGATAGCCGATGGTAAGCAGAAAATAAGCGGCCAGGGGCGCGGGAACTACTTTCCGACTGGGGGGGGGGGCACACCATAATAGAGATTAACCTATGGTACCCCCAAATCTAGTTTTCTCACCGGTTTTAGGCCACTTATTTTTCACCCCTCGGCTTTTTCAACAAAAAAAGAAAACATTTGCAAAAAAGTGTGGTATTCCGTCTCAAAGCTGTGGGGGCACCGCCCCCACGGCCCCAGAGTTGGGGGGGGGCAAGCTGCCCCCACTGCCCCCCCCCCCCCGGCTCCCGTGCCTATGTAAGCGGCAAATCTTAACCCGCGCGGGGCTGGGGTCTCCAGCCGAACGCGCGGGGCTGGGGGGGGGTAAATTTTACCCCCCCCCCCTGTTATCTCCCGAACTAATGGTCCGATTTGGAAAATTCAAACGCCAATCGAAAGCTCTCATCACGAACTACTAAAAACATGTACTTAATTTAAAGTTTGAGGTCAAGGTCAAGGTCAGGTCAAGGGTACAAATTGCAAGTTTCTACAGTATCGGCCTTGCACCGTAGTTGCCGAAGAATGGAGTCATGGACTGAGACTGATCGCCCAAAACGTGTTATTAGGCTACCAAGACAAAATTCGTTGCATACAATATCATTCAGAGGTCAAGGTCAAGGTCAGGTCAGGTCAGGTCAGGTCACCAAAAAAAAAACAAAATATAGAAAAGGGCATGTGCGACACATGTTTTATGGGTCATTTTACACATATAATTCAATAGGCACACTCAATAAGTGATATGGACCACCTCTGGATGAATTTCAGGTCGAGGTCAGGTCAAGGTCAGGTCAAGTGAGGTCAAATTTTGAAGTTGGTTGCTAAGGCCTAAAAAGGTGTCTATCTGATGCAGTTTTTCACGGCGAATCGAATGGTGCAATTTTTGTTTCAGTACGAGGTCTAGAACTTCCAAAAAAGTCATTTTTCAAAAAAAATGTGTGTCGTGACGTCATAAAATTTTGAATAACTCCCACATTTTTGAACCGATTCTTCTAAAATTTGGTATGTAGGTGCACATAGACCACTTCTCTGACATATATTCCGGTTTTTTCGATAAACTCAAATTTTGGATTTTATAATGATTTTCCCAAAAAAGTCAGTTTTTTGAAAAAATTTAGGCCAAAATCCAAAATTTTCAAAAAACCGAGATAGCCATTTGATAGACAAAGTAGAATTACGTATAACCTTTTTTGTTACGTCTTGATTCCTTTAAAAATGAAGATGTTAGCGGCGTTTGAACTTTTGCCGTTTTTGAGGCGAAAATGGCGAACATGACGTCACTAAAACGTCAATTTCTCAAAAATTTTCCGACGGATTTCGCTCAAATTTTCAGGGAACGTGTCAAATTGATGTAAGAAAAGGTACTGAAAGTTTGGCGGCGCGCAGCGCCGCCGTTTCTGAGATATCGCAAAAATTCGCGAGGGGGGGGGTAAAATTTACCCCCCCCAGCCCCGCGCGGGTTAAGTAGCACGCAATTCTTAGTTCAGCAGTTAAACATTGCTACCGTTTATATTTGAATTATTTCAACTCAAATTTATTTCATGTGGGTTAATTTCAAAAGAAATAGCGACATTTAACCCTTCCTTCTGCGCAAACCCGCGTTCACACAATTCCTTCATTGTCATGGCAATATCAAATCTGAATCATGAAGGAATAAGTTAATTAACCGGCAACCAAAAATAACATAGCTTACCTAAAAGACATCTTAATTAGTGAACCATTAATCCGCAGCATTCCAATTCCACGGGATTGAGAAAACAGAACATTATCATTATAGACAATCATCTTTGTTCAAACCGTTCAAACTTGAAACTAGTTACTCGCCTATCAATTTTGAAACACCAAGCAGATTCCGACCTGGATCCGCCCACAGATGCATAAGAACAGGGCATACGATAAATAATTGAATTACCGCTCCAGTGTGGAACAGGAACGGACTGACCATTCGTGATCCGAAGCTCCAGGAATCTCGTAGAATATGCCGAGACGAGAAGTCGCGCCGGTTTGAGCTTCTTACCGGCAGCGGACACTCACTATATACACACCACACACTCCACTCTACTCGTACATCTCACTCATCTCACTGACAGTTTAATAACTCGCCCGTCGTCGAGGCCAAAAGTTCGCCCAAATAGTATCACTTACCATGACACGTGTCCACTGTCGCGCACCCCTCGGCACCAGCACCGCACTGTCACTTCACTCACTCACGAATCACACCACCAAGCATCACCAGGTGCAAGAATGTTCACCATTTTGCATGACACGAGAGTGAGGACCCCTCACGCACACTCCCTCGATGCCGCCGAGACAAAATGCGCAGTTTCCCGCTCACAGTCCCCCGGCGTTAGTTTATCAATCTGCCGCAAGGGGCACGGCTTTGGCGAATAAAATGAGGGCTAAAATATGCATCGCAATGGAACCATGCTATGCCTTGATAAGTCGTGTGTTTTTCTCCTTCATCTGAATGACAGCAAAAAGACTATTGTTCAATGTTTACTCTAATTGATATTGCACAAAATTAACGTTCACGGGTTGCTAGGAAAAATCGGCGTCAAGAGCAGAAGTTCGTTGCTAGGCGGCCGGGGAGGTTGGAGGAGGGGAAGGGGAAGGGGAAGGGAGGGGGCGGGTGGACTGCCAGCGGCGCTCGGCCGGTTGCCGATTAGGGCTACGGTATTGAGACGCGCAATGCATTATGTGAGGCCTGTCTCATGTAGTGCGCGACGTGTGTGAGCGTAACTTTTCATGACTTATCTACGCATGCATGCTAAGAATTACGGAATATGACGTAGTGGTAAATTGATGTTTAATGGTTGTAATACATAATGATCTGTGGAATAAAAACGCAGTTAATTTTTCGCGCTTATTGCTCAAAGACTGAGGAACCTGAAAACAAAAGCGTATAGTTTTATAAGCGTCAGTTTATGGCGGCTAGTCGCTATGCTCAGGAGTCAGGCGCTGAATCCCCTTTATAAATTAAAAGACGGGCAGTGTTGAGGGTATGCTATGCTAGAATTAAATTTAAAAGTATTTAAGAATATTCTTGTCATCCTGGTGCAGCGTATATTTCAAGGCACGTACTACATCCCATTTCGGGACAAGCCCACTCGCATTGGGACGTAGCCCCTGCAGATTTGACCCACTGCGTCCCTGCCCTGTGCCCTACCCCTACCCTTCCTGTGACCTACAGCGCATGGGTGGAGCTTTTCCAGGAAAGTTGGTGGGGCAAAAAGTTGTCAAACCTACAATGTTCGATTGTTAAGTTAGATAAAATTCAACAATGAATCAATTCTTTTCATTACAGAGATAATATTTTGCATTACACAGACATTTCAAAGCTCCTCAATGCGAAAAACATAGGTTTGCTAAGCAGTAAAGTCCTGCAAATCGGCTTAAGTTGGTGGGGCAAAACGCTTATTGGTGGGGCAAAATGGCAAGTTGGTGGGGCAGGCGCCCCACTAAGTGAATAGGAAGCTCCACCCCTGCTACAGCGTGATCTGTCCTGTGCCATGCCCTGTGCCGTGCCCTGTTCTTTGCCCTATACCTACCCTGACATGTGCCGTGCCCTGTGCTGAGTGCTCTGTTTCCTTCTCTGTGCCCTCAGCCCTGGTCTGTGACCTGCGCTTTCCCTGACGTACCTTTCCCTGTTTCATCACCTGTGGCTGTCCTGTGCCCTGCTATATGTCCTGCTCTGTCTCGTGTTCAGCCTTGTGCCCTGCTGTTTTACCTATTATGTACATTAATATTGCATATAAATTGCATGCATGTATAATCTATTTGTAGTTATAATGCCCTGTCGTAGTCGCGCCAGCCGGAAGGTGGCCTCTACTACGCTTCGGGACGGAATATATATATATATATATATATATATATATATATATATATATATATATATATATATATATGTATATATAACATATATATATATATATATATATATATATATATATATATATATATATATATATATAACATATATATATATATATATATATATATATATATATATATATATATATATATATATATATATATATATATATATATATATTTACTGTCTTGCCCCTGCCCCCCGTCGCTCCAGGTCTGCGGGCGCAGGTGCCTTACCTACTTAAACCGTATACTGACTGAGCGGGAGGGCTTTTGACGCCCCCCTCCCCTGTCCTGTTTTAGCGATAACCCAATAGCTTGTCACGCAATCGCCTAAAATTTAGGCATATAGATTATAGCTTCCCCTAATCGCTTTGACGTTATTTAAGTTTTGCTTGGATTCGTCAAGAAAAAGGCGTTCTAACTTCTAACCGATTTTTTTTTTACGTAATATCACGCCAATCTCTCAACAGCAAAGTAAATAGTCATCTTGTTCACCAGGACTCTCAGAGGCTAGTGGGAGGTTCCAGATGCAGGAATAGTGCACCGACGTGGGGGCCCAAGAAATAGTTTGGACATAGCCCTTATAGGTCTGCTTAGCCGCGTCTTGAGGACTGTCAGAGGCCATCGTAGGGCTCTCAGAAGCCAATGAATGTATGCTCTAAAAGAACCACATCACCTAAACGTAGGTATGCCTCCAGACTCGTCGGGGGAGGCCACTGCACTGATCCGTGGTCGTGCGCCACTCCCGCCCCTTGTGTGATAGTTAATCAGTCATTTAATTTGCATTTATTTATTTATTTATTTATTTCACATTACAGACATGTCCGTGGAAACACGGCTATTCTATGTCCAAGTCGTTGTGCATATACAAATCGAATGGGATATGACAACAGTCACCGCAATCATTCACACATTCACCCTCATCACGTGTGCTAACTAGGACAGCTAAGTGGCTCGCTCGCGGTCAAACAAATGCTCCCTCAGTGCCGGCTTGAATCGAGCCTGACTGAGAGCGCGCAGGTCCGCCGGCAGCTCGTTGTATGTACTTACCCTGACACCGCAGAGTACAGAAAACGGCGACGTCCGGACTCTGACCTGACAGTGGGGGTCACAATCATGTCATTGTACCTGGTATCCCGCCCGTGTACGTACTTTTGATATTAATATTAGCAGCCACCAACTATTGCAAAGCAAACCGTCAATTAGGTAGCTACGTTAAAAGTTATGGAAATTTGCCAGGGTCACGCTCCCGTAACACTGTTTCGTTCACATGTTGATGCCAGTGTGCACGCTGCATACCGCACAGAACCCATTTACCGACATCCCCGGACCGGGTCTGGAGGTCATCTCTGGAGGTGGCACCTCAATCAAACTCTATCTCTCGCTCTCTTTCATCACGCGCCATTCCCGCTCTATACCTCTCACGTCATTGTCACAGCCCTGAGCTAATTGTCACGTTGCCACAAAGCAGCGGAACGACATCAACCCTCCGTGAATTATTGGCGTGACACAGCGCCCTCACGAGTGCCCCGTGACGTCATCGGTCGGCTGGCGGTGTGGGCGGCCGCCGCGCCGTTCCCGGCTGCAGACTCGCTCTCCGGGCCGCCGCACCCCTGTCTCGGCCGTCCCCTGAAGTGGTGAAGCACCTCACCGGACGGGGTGTGCCAGGCTGAGGTGCAGCGTCTCCAGGGTCGAGGTTATGACTCACCCGTGGCAGCCGCTCCTTACTTCCAATAGTTCTGTAGAGAGACCTGTAAAGTTACCCCGAGCACTCCACCCATTTACCCAGCATTGAGGCGACGAGAATACCTAAGCGACGCACGCAAAGCTAAGCGATGCATTGCTGATTTTTAGCTGAAATATAAAACCACTTCTGTGTGAAGGAGTCGGCAGTCAAGTGTATCTGGACGTTGTAGTCTGCCCAAATAACGTTTGATTCTGTTCATTGTGAGAAGTGTTCACGAGCACTTTCTTTTATTCATAGCATACTACCCGCTACATAGGTACTTTGCGCTCTGCAATAGGCAACAGGTGCAATTTATAGGGGAGCATCCGCAAGGAGCCATACACAACGACGACGCCCCGCCCCGGAAATGACTTTCGTGACTCGAGCAGTTTATTTTTTCGCCGCTACATGAAAGTAGAAACTCTTGTCTGGCCTGAGCGACACTTGCCGAGTTATTTATCATTTTGAACAATGGTACGACAGTGAATGACCAGACGGATTTGGAATCGGACAGCTGTTACGGCATTGGATCGATGATAAGCAGCTCACTCGGGGCATGTCGCACCTGCTGATCGGCGACTTTTGCCGGACGTAGATTTTTTACTTCACCGCCTATCATGGGACCCATCACCGGTGACAGGACAATTGTTCGAATCGGCCACATGTGACGAGCCGCAAAAAAAAAAACTCAGCGATGGGCGGTCTAATGGCTGAAGTATTCTTCGGAAACTCCGAAAAATCCTGGATGGTCTGCTATTTTCCTTCCTGCGAAAGAGTTGTTTATGTTTACGAGTAGGGTGTTACGTTTGATAAATTCATGTGACCTTATCTAGTTATTCACTCGTCTCTTTCCTCGTAATGATCTTCACCAGCGCTCTTTGCACCCAATTGACCAATCTATAATCTAATGATGATTATTTACCCTCGTGAATCCGTTCCCCAATTTACATTCACCGATTTGTCAAACAAGCCGCAAGGTTTGTTTTTCTTGCATGCTCCAGCGCTCTGCCCGCCGGGTCAGCCAAGGTCAGCGGGTGTTCGTCCGCTGTGCCCCGGGGGTATTTCTGTCGCCCTGGGCGCTTTCTCTGGCCGTGCGCCCGGGTCGTCTGACGTCACAGGCAGGTTAGCCTCATGCAGTGCACCGCTCGGCCGACGAGGGTTCTGTCAGAGAGCTGCCAGCCCGGCCGGAACGTCAGTGTGGCGTCGGCTGGCGGGCTGCGAGCAGCGCCGGGCCGCTGCCTGGGTCGGTGTGGATCGGTGGAACGGTGCTGCGTTGAAGCCGAAAGGGGAGGTTAACTGACCGGTGAACGCCACGGCTGAGTCGAACAACAAACGCCACTGTGAGGACAATAGTTTGACCGCGCCCCAAGTCAAGAACAGGATCAGCGGCAAAGAAAATGTCGAGCAATTCCAAGCCGGTAAGCATCCATAGTTCGACGTAAATTTTGTGTTTGCTGTCGGCTATTACATACGTTTATTCGTTCATACGTCTATCATTTCTGCTCGATCTTTCAGCATTTCCGAAAAATCGAAGAAAGAATTCGTATGTTCATTGTTCAACCGCTCCCCACCAAGGCGCGGGATATATGCTGATACAGGTAAACGGTCATTCATTTTTTCGTCGAAGGGATAATACCAGTGAACGAAGTTTCACAGCCGGTGAATAATATGGGGCGGCTCCTCTTGTGTTGAGGAGACACGACCGATTGTCCACCCTGAACCGTTCTTCGCCCGCCCATGAACGGTCGCCTTTTATTGACTGTGGGCGGGCCACGAGTCTTTTGGGAGGGTCCCAAGTCTTCTATAGTGGAGGATGAATGACAGAGGGCGGACCTCGAAACACCTCCGTTCCGGGAAACGCCACGTCCGTACGACGGCAAAGGGCCTACAAATTAGGCATGAGTCCGTGACGTTCCTATGGAGTGTTGATCACAGGTACTGCACAGTGTGCACTGCACACATACCTATCATGACACTGCGGAGTGCGGATCCAGCTCACAAGTCGCGTGAGGAGTTAGCCGGGGGGTATAACCTTCACACCGGACCTCCACACCTTCAGCCTCCTCAGATATTTTGTGCGCGCATTGTGCATACATCAAGCCTACCTCGATCCGTCAGCCTCCACCGTCTCTTGCATTAGTATACGGCCATTGTCTGTGCCTTCCGGGCCGCTCTGCGATGACGTCACTAGCCGAGCTTTGTGCGCCAATGCGGGCGTTGTCGCCGTCTTAGCTCCGTGAGCCCCATGTCCATAAAGTGGCCTTAAGTGTCTGCAGATTCAGTCTGAGGTGTGCCCTTGGGTATGCACTACGCCGAATGGCCCTACACCGCGAACCGTGCCGACTTAGGTGAGTGCATCGTGCAGATTGTGCACCGTCCAGGGTGCGCTGTGCACTTTGCACTGTTCATTGTGTACCGTCCCAGGTCCGCAGGGGATGAGTCGATGAGTCGAGCGTAAGTCTCAGACAGGTCACGAAAGGATTGGATGATTCATCTACTTGTCCGTGAGGTATTGACGGAAATTGAGATAAAGAGAAGAAAAGAGGAGTGAGAGGGATGGAGGGAGACAGGGAGAGAGAGAGAGAGAGGGGGAGAGGGGGAGAGAGGGAGGATGGGAGAGAGGTAAAGGCAGTGGGAGGACAGGGATATGATACCTATAGGTATACATCAACAAATTAAGGCTGGCTTTGTATCGCTCACCAAAGTGATGAGAAGGAAGGTGCGACTACATTGTGCGGAAAAACGTGAAATTAGCGTTGGGCCACTAACAGCATTAATCATGACACGAAGCGGTTTATTAAATTATGCCAGTTCACGCTATGACCTCATACAACGACCACGACGCTCGGTATAAAGCCACGAACAGTCCATTGTTTCCGCCATTTAAAGTCCAGCCTGCGCCCCATTCTGTGTATATTGTCTGAGGCCCTGGGGGAGGGGGGGGGGGCTCTCCCACCGTTTGTTGACCGCTGGGTGACCTGCACGCTGGCTACTGGTTCGCTGTATGTGTGTCTGACTGCGGTGAACGCTGGTGAACGGTCGTGAGGCCGAGCCGGTCACGGCAGACCGCAGACCCGACCCGCAGACCACGGGTTTGGGACCTGCTCGGGGCGAACGGGGAGTCGTGGCCCAATTATCGCCGCAGTCCAGTCCAGACTAAACCGTGTCAGAAACCAAACGGCACATACTGCCTTTTGGTAGTCACTAGTCACTGACGTATCTTCAGAAAGACGTTAATAAGCTCAATCAAAATCTGTTTGATTGGGCATTGTTGCTCGGGTTAAATGGTCGCCCGAGTGGAGCCCGGGACCACGGCCTGGTGGTGCTGGCCCATGAGCGGAGCCTGCGGTCCCACCGACCCGCGAGGACCGACAAAGACTAGAGACGACTGGCGTCAAGGACGCCAGTCGCCAGACTGGATATATTTGGACTTACCGCTTGATATACTTTGGACATTTTAACCTTTCCGCTTATCTACCAAACCTATCTTCCACTACCCCATCACATCGTCCCCCTTGGCTGGCCGCCCTCTGGGCCGGTGCACCCCATGGGAGCTGCACTTGTGCTCGGTATTGATCGGTGCCGCTCCCCTCTGCCCCTCTGTCCCCGGCGGGGCCGTCCCCTCCTCTGTCGTCCGTCCGTCAGCCCCGTCGGCACTTAGCTGCAGGCTCTCCCGTATGGAGAGGGGAGAAGTGACGTTATATCACGGCCAGGAAAGGTTGGGAGCGATGCCATATCACAGTCCAGTCGGGGACAGAGTGACGTCTCAACACAGTCCGACAGCTTCGCATGTGATGTCATATCACGGTCGAAAGAATACCATGGTTTAGAGAGGACCGCAGTCCAGACTAACGCCATGTCACGGTTCGGATGGGACTTTACTGATGTCACACCACGGTCAGAAGAAGAGAAAGAATTGGCGAAGCGGTCATGGGCGAGGCCCTTGTTTGTTATGTGACATATATCATGACGCATTGAGCAAACCGTTCAACAAACTGTACTAACGCCAAATGGCATGGAGAGCGGCCCGGTCTGTGGGCCTGGGGCCGGTCGGGCTGAGACAGGGTATTTTGTGCCACTCTGCTCGCAGCTGGAGACACAGCTGTGGCCAGGGAGACCCCGGGCCGGGCCTGTCGGGTGCCAAACGCGGACAAATAAAAACAAGCTGTGACTATCGAGATGTACGGTGACTACGAGATGACGCACAGCCGACAGCGTAAGACGCTTGTAGACAGCACCCTTAACTCACTTCAACCGTGGATAAAAGAGATGTTTTAATTCCTCGATCGAGTGAATTTCACCCGGACGTCTCCGTCCAGATAAATGCTAATTCCGGTGGTTTGTTAATTCATGAAGCTGTTTCTCTTTGATTCCCTATGAGACGGGTGGTGAATCTATCTCACCAAACTATTCTAATCACAGAATCAGGGCACCGTAAAATAAACGCTAAATAGCAGACGGTCATTGACACACTATGGTCGACGAATGAACCCGCCCGTTACCTATAGGTACCGAGCCCCTTCAGTAACTAACCCAGGCGTTTTTCAGGGGGTTGGATCGTCTATGCCTACTTTTAGTTCCTCTGTTCACCATGCATAGAGCCGTTTTTTCCATGTCAAACATTAAGGCTATTTATTCACCAGCCGAAGCGAGGGCAGCTTTTATGGAGGCAGTCGTTTTTCAACTTTCTGCGCATCAATGCTGATACACGTCGACTGAGCATCAGTCAGGACGTAAACAGCCCGTTTAATTCGAACAGAACGGCGTATGAACTCGAGTGCGTGACGGGACAAACAGATGTGTGGCGTGTCCCGCCGCGCAGAAACGGAGACAGAATCTGCACGCGCGTTTGCCCGCTGTTTTGGTGTCGACTTCCGTTTGATTCCGCAACGGATGACTGAATTTGACTGCTGGCTTCTGGAGTGGCGAGCAGTTTGGAAACAAAACAACCCCGAATCCCGAGATGGCTTTTTAGTCTGATGGAGTTGTATCCATGTAAGAGGCCCGGAAGCCGAGATCCTCTTTGATTGATGAGTGGAAATAGAGACGGATATTTGTTTGGGCGAAGCAACGCTTCGTACTTGTTTTCATCGCGGGCGGTACCGACATGTGCAGGGCTCCAGCGGTTCAGTAGCACATGACCCACGACGCGACGACAACGACGCCAGGCACCGGCAACGTCACTCGTCAAACTTTCACTACGCCCGGGCATTTGCTTCCCGCTTCCTTTATATCCGGGCTGGCATCCATACCAACGACATGATGACTAATGAGTCTTTCACTCTTGTCATCACTCTCTGCTGTCATGTCGCCATCGTGTCCCAGTCATCTTCACACATTCTCTTTCCGTCTATTATTGGGTTTTCGGACCTGTTGATGGTATGCAATAAATACAATACAATACAATACAATTCTAACGCCGCTCGTTCCCCGTTTTCAGGAGATGAACGGAGTGGCTGCGTCCCCCGGAGCCGGGGCCGCTGCCGAGGAGGGCCCCTATACCGTTGACAAGGCAGCCCTGCGAAAACGGCTCACCCCACTTCAGTACCAGGTCACACAGGAGAAGGGCACAGAACGGTACGTAAAAGTGTGGGTTTAACGGGATATATAATGCAAACAGCGCAGCTTCACATTCCATTTGAGTCATTAATTATTGGCGGTGGAAGCTTCATTCATTTCACGATTTCTCGTAAGCATTCATTTTTTATAGATATATTTACCAAATACATCAGAGCATAGGCGGCGGAACGGGGAGGGCACCGGGGCACCGTGCCCCCCTTTGATTTTGGCATTTCAACATTAGCCCTATGGGCGTTGCATGGAAAGAATGGGACCAAAAGTCAGCAGTGCCCCCCCCCCCTTAATTGAAGTTGTTCCGCCGCTACTGCATCAGAGGACGTCTAACAAAACTGGACCAAGTTTTCCCTTCTGCTTCGTGCTTTATGCAAAAACTAGCTCAGAACTAGCTCATGACTAAGCTACGACCGCCAATGAGCTCGTTTTTGCGATGAAAGAAGACCAGAAGTCGGTCCCGGAGAGATCTCAGCAGGTTTAATCCCAGCTTAGCAGTGCTATTCTGCCGGTGGCAGCGGACCAGTGTGCGCCGGTGCAAATACCGGTTCGGTCACTGCCCCGGACTGGTGTGGGCGAGGTGACATGCGAGGCCCGATGGTGCGCTGGGGAGGGGAGGGGTCGTAGTGGTTGGTCGGTGGCCACGGCTGGTGACGGTGTTGAGGGACGAACGTCAATCTCGGGCAAGGCATTTATTTTTAGAGAGAGGGCCGTACCTAAGCATGGCCACTGGACAAGTGTTTTTCTTAATCACCCGGATGTTCAAAAACCAGCGGTACCTAGTACCTACCGTCTACCCGATTGAAATAAAAATTCGTTCTGCATGCCAATCTGTGATCCCTTTCACGGACATACCCCCCGTATCGCTACAGTCAATCGATCCTCGTCACCGCCTCTGGCCTTGGCGCCGTCAAACGTGTCACACTCACTCCGTGGAATCGACACCGCCGAGCTGACCTACACTACTAACCCCCACTCCCCTCCCCTGCTGTCTGGGTGGCTTCATCGCTGACATGACAGTTGGCACGGACCTCAGCTATTCAGCGCCAACTGCGGGGGTGGGCTGGGGAAGGGGGAGGGCGGGTGCGACATCCGCAGTGGTATGACGTAGGATTGTGCTTCTGCTGTCCGTACCTATTTGGTATCCATGCTAAGAAGAAAGGCGGTATTGTGATGTCATATCTATAAGCACAAATTAAGTGAATAAAAATCGTCGAGCTGGCAAAATGCACAAGCCACAAGGACATAGGGAAAGAGTGAAAAGTCAAGATTCAATGGAAACACGGGACCGGAACGTCCGTTTCGATCACTAGCTATTCGCGTTGAAAGGATTAGGTATGACATAAAGCTGCATATCAATATCGCATTTCTTTTGAATCCGCGCCCACTGCCATTTCCGTCTGGTTGCATGCCTTTTTTACATCGGGGGAGTATCGCAGTCTCCAGCAACACAGGAGTCCGACCATAAATGGATCCAACGAGTCAGATATGGTTGTCGGATCCGGCAGGTGCGGCGTACCGCGAACTCGTCACTTGTTCGGCGTACCATTCACCTGCCAGGTACAGCCTGGTACGCGAGTCACGACCGGTGTACGCCTTTGGCTTTGAATTCACTTGAACATATGCACTGAGCAGTGAGGGCTCGGAATTAGTACGGTGACGGTACCGTGCAGGACCCAGCGGGAGAGGAAGCGGGGGCGGGGGCCGGTCACGCAGAGCCGGGGCCCCACGCAGTTCACTGCCGTCGCCGCTGCCGCGCTGTCGGCTGGTCTGTTACTCCTGACCTTGGCTCCCCTGGACCGTCTGCCTACGCAGCAACGTTCCTGGCTGGACAGCGGCGATAGGCGTTATCACAAGTGTATTCGCGGCCATTGGGGCGACGTAAGAAAAGAAAAAAAACAACTGGCCCCAAGAACTTTAAATTATCAGTTAGCATGCACCTTTTCCTGGATATGTAGAGAATTTACCATTAATTGTTAGAGAAAATTGCATTTAAAATCTTCCATTTATGCTTTTTTCATCGTTTGCACAGTATGTTCTTTTACTAAGCTAGAAACACTAATTAGAAATAGTTCCCGCATCATCAAGAACAATAGGGAAGGCTTGAAGTGAATACAATAATCTAAACGGTTTTGTTATCCATGTGAAGACACTTCTAAAATTGCCTGTAGAAATATTAAAGGCAAAAGTTCAACTTTTTCACAAGACGGATGGCTATAAACCTATTCAACGTGTGACAACTCAGCCGGTATATCGTCGCCTACAGCCCAGCTTCCCCTAGTGACCGATAGAGGCGCTGCTATCGATGTCCGCCCGTGCCGCCTAACGGACAATGTTCACCTGGCAAGCCTACCAATTTCCTCGCCGATCATCTGGCCACTCCTGTCCATTTCACATCCCGCCGATAGTCTCCCATCCTGGGGATTTTCCCCGTCCCGATTTCACACCCAGCTGACCTCTAGCCGAGCCATCCAGCTGTGTACCTATTGAACAAGCACAGATGTACCGAACGACTCCACCCAGCCGGAGCGGGGAGGACAGGAAAGGAGCAAACATCCCACGCCTGACATTCTTCAACGGAACCACCCTCCCCGTCTATCCCCCAGGGCCTTTACGGGCCGGTTCAACAAGCACCGCGAGCCGGGACTGTACCGGTGCCTGGTCTGCGGACAGGCCATCTTCAGCTCGGCTACCAAATACGACTCCGGCTCCGGATGGCCCAGCTTCTATGACGTCATCGACGCCAAACGAGTGAAACTCAAGTCAGACCTGTCTCACGGTAGGTGCGGGGGGGGGGGGGGCGGCACCGCACAGCTGATGCACGCTCCTGTGTGTTGCACGCCGCACGGTTGTTGCTGCATGTAGAGGATTTTAAGTTAACCGAATTTTATTTTAAATGCTTGACGATAATTTTTGTTCACCTGTTGCATCAGTAGCATCCCACAATTAATCCGTTCGATTGCTAGCGAGTTTTGTTGTTCGTTTGCTCTGACATAACGAACTGTTTTGGCGTCTGCCCGCCCTGGCCTTCAGCCACCGGAGCTGTTTTGTCGCCTGTGGCTCTGTGTCGTACCCATTGTGCCCGCTGCCAGCCGGGCTGACGTGTCCTCTGCGCCGATCACGTCACCTGGTCCTGTGACGTCATCTGTCTCCCGGTGACGTCACAGGTCAGCAGAGGGCGGTCGGCCGTAGGAGCAGTGTTGGCCGGTCGGCCGGCCCCTATATTTAGCTTCCTCGTGGCTGTGTGCAGGCTGGGTGGAGCGCGCAGCATGCCGCCGCCTGGTGGAGGGATGGGTGACCGCTCTCCCGGGGCTGATCGGCCGCAGGGATGGCAGCGCTCAGCTGTCAGTCGATAGCCGAGCCCAGTCATGATTCAGGTATGCGGTGATTGGCTGCTGACTCCACGGCCAGGCTTTGTTCGTCGTCAGAGGTCCGTCTTATTCCGAGAACATGGGAGCTCTGATCCGTTCCATTGATGTTGGTATTTCCAATCTAACGCTGGACGACAATCCTTTCTCTTCAGAGCATCGATTCATAAATTACCCAAACGTCAGCCATTACCAGTTAAGTGTAAGAAATTCCAAACGTCCTGAACACCACGCCTCGCCTTGATGAGCCTAGCCACTTTGCATCATCGATATCCCATGGGCGTACATTTGCATCAAATATCGATGTAATCCGTAATCGAGAACGCCCATCCGATATTAAACGAGAGTTTTTATGATCCCACTGATCTGCACGGTACCATTATGCATGCAATGGTAGAGAATGACTTCGGACATTCTTTATAGGCTAAAGGCTTTCATGCCTATCGCTTTAACTAACACGATTGAGTTTGCTTGCACGATTTTCCACTAATGTTGATAGTGACTACCATACATCGCAGTGTATTCAGCATAAGACTGGACTTTACAACGACGCATCGTTTATCAATTGCCAACAAGCGTGGTGACAGTTGATGCTTTTTCTTCGTTTGCTTGTTCAAAAATCAATCTCTAGTGAGTGATATCTCGATGACCTAAATGAGTCACAGCACAGACCTTGCCTTGCAGACTGTCATCTCAAACGTTAACATGGCTTATGGTTGCGGGGCAGACATGGTTACAGCGCTGGTTAACTGAGCCGTGCTATATCGGGCGGTCCGCCGGTGCGACTGTGCGGGGTTGGCAGGTCCCTCCGCCGCTGCCCGCTCGTCCGCCGGCGGACCGCCCGGCTGACCTCGCCCGGTGCGCTTCACTAACCCCCACGAGGAAGCTGACCTTTGTCCCGTGCCCGTGGCCCAGTTGGCGGCAACATCCTCCTTTTGATTGCCAACCCAGGCATGGAGCGGACGGAGGTGAGCTGCGCGCGCTGCTCAGCCCACCTGGGACACGTCTTCAAAGACGGCCCCAAACCCACCGGCAAGCGCTACTGTGTCAACTCAGAGTCACTCCAATTCGAGCGAGACGACTCAATCGACGTGCCCGACGGTCCCCTGGAGTTCTTCCGCGGCTCGTGCGCTGGTGGCTCGTGCTCGGCGCGTGCCGCCCTCCGTCCCACGCCACCCCGACCGGCCGGCGCCGGTGCTGCCATCTCGCGGGTAGTTGATAAGTATAACCGCCTGGAGGGTGGCGCTAGTGGTCCCTCAGCGCAGCCCGGGACCAAAACGCTGCCCGAGAAGGCGATAACGGGACAGATTCAGGGGGGTCAGGTGCTGAATGGACGCGCGTGAGAGACTGAGCTGTGTGGAGAGGGGGGATGAGAGTGTATCTGTGTGCGTGGCCACTGATTATTTGTGCTTAGGAGCGCCCGATGTCAGGACGCCCTACCGCTGCGAGTCTATCGCGTGTACTTGCGAGCGTGACGCCACGACAATGTGAAGCCGTAACGCACCATCGCCGTATTTATGCTTTTGTGTCCCAGCTGTGACTAACGTGATGCGAGCGAACGTGGTATCTTGCCAGCAGGGCTTCAATATTTTGTGAATATACGTGTTTTCAGTAATACGATCCATATGGTGTCTATGCACACTTATTTACTGATTGTTCGTTATCACAGCGCTTAACGTAGAACACGTAATAGGTCACGCTTCGAATCAAATAGCACGACGCCAGAACGTCAGGAAAAGAAGAATAAAAATCTACCGAGAAGTATCCTCTAATTGACAAATAATTACGTTGAAGACTAGGCCATTAGCAGATTTCAAGGCATTCTGGTTGATCATATATTATTATCACCTAATACATCCACACGTCATCACAGCAGCGACTGATCCCATCACCCACCCCTACAAGTGCCGCTGCGTCCCCTCCCCGTCCCACAGTGGCGCGTCCTCCCGGTCCTGGCAGTCCTCCTCCTCCTCCCGGTCCTCCTGGAGGTCCTCCGGCCGGCGGCGCCTGGAGCTCTCCCAGTCCCGTAGGTCCACCGTGCTGCTCACTGGGGAACATGAGATACAGGGTTAAATACTGATGACACCGTGTGTCCGGATGGGACACGGACGTGGTACGCTGTCAGGCGCAAAGCAGCAGGCCACGTAAAGAAAACACGTAAATATCAAAAGTGACGAAGGTGCAAGAGAATTTGAGCAGGGTTGTGGAATTTCAATGAATATAGAGCCATTTAGTCATTGACCATAGTTTGATACCCGTTGGATTCTTTTACCGTTTATAAGCCGTTTATAAGGTAAAAACGTTTATAAGCCGTACTGGAACGTTTAATCGGTCTTTTCACAAAACATGGTGTCAACCGCAACAGGTATTTGACGACCGCTAGAGCCCACCGATAACGTAGCCCGCACCGACCGACTGAATGTATCCGCGCTGTGCTCTCCATACCTTTGTTCCGTCTCATCCTGGCCCACTTCCTCTGCTTGGTGAACTTCTCAAAGGAGAGCTGCTCGCGCTGAGCGGGGGTAGCAGCGCCGACCGCAGGGACGGTGGGCGTCACGGCCTCTGGGTGCAGTTCCACCTGTCTGTGCAGCGCCGAGGCCTTCAGCAGACGCTCCTCTACCTGGGGGGAGCGGGAAAAAGGGCGTTAGGTGCGGTATTGTGGGAGAAAAGACGGACAGGCCAGACACTGGAACATGAACCGCACCATGACACAACAGGGCGGAGAGACACCAAAACAGTGCAGGTTAACCTATTCTAGAGCGGAACCAGCATTACCTCACACGCAATTCTCACTCCTGCACTAGTGTCTTTTATGCGTCTGTAACGACTGGGTGCCCCCCCCCCCCCCAGCAATCCTATACCATCCCTCCTCCCGATTCGGCTCACCTCTGCGAGGATAGCGGCCCGGTTCAGCCCTCCGGTCGTGTGAGGCATCTCGAGCTCCTCAAACACGGAGTCGGGGGCCGAGTCATCTGATGAGCCGCCGTCCAGCGAGTCACTCCCCAGCAGGTGCTCCTGGGGACCGGCGGGTGCAGTCAGTCGCAGCAAGGAGGGATACGGAAACATGACTGTATATAGCACCCTGGCACAGTCTCTCAGCTTTGTTTTTACAAAGCATATGCTATTTTGCACTTTCTCGACTAGCTTTGTAAGTCATGTCAATTGGTGATACCTACATATGACTGCACGGTCCTATGCTGGCATAAATTATGAATGTAAATGCATACCGAGACACTAGCATTTTGCTGGGGTACAGAATCATTACTCCATTTCAAGCCAGCGTCGTCAAATATTATTCAGACAACTTGACAAAATCAGATGGTATTAGCAAGCGTTACCGGTAGAGACTGGCGAAAAATGACCCGACCAGTCTCTGCATTATCGTCCCGCGTTATCTGCGATGCCCATCTCAGGGGGAGAGGGAAGCTGAACTCACCGTGTGTTGGGCAGTGAGCGGCAGGCCGAGCACACCCTGCCTCTTCACCAGGTGGGTCGGGTCGGTCGGCACGAAATCGGGACCGAAGTCGGCCACGGCCAGGCGGCGCTCCACCTCCTGCAGAAGGCTGCTCTCCACGTCTGGGGGAGCGGAACAGGCGGGGAGTTCAAATGTCTGCGAAAATCAAACACTGTTTCACGAAACACGGCAGATGAACAAAATCATCAAGGACAGCGAAACAATCGAATTCATCATATACCTTACTGCAGTCTGAATAAACCAGTTTAAGCAATTATAGTAAATAGCGAGCACGAAAGACATTTTATCTAAGAGAGTTGACCACAAAAAATTATTCGTAGTGGAAAGGACTTTACTTCGTACTTGATGCATACTCTTCCCCTTACAGCTGAGCACCATCCAAAGAATATCCCCACTGATTCTACCCGTCTGTGTACGCACCTCTGACGAATTTGATGCCGGGCACGTGTCCGGTGACGCGCTGCTGAGTGAGCGCAGCACGCAGGGGTCGACCGGCCTCCTCCAATCGGGAGGCTATGCGGCGCTCGTCCGCGCCCGCCGAGCACGTCCAGAACACGTACAGAAGACGCATGTTGCCCGACAGCTGGACCTGAGAACGACAGACGACGGTGAGGATGAGGGTCGAGAGTCTGAGACATAGGTACTTATGCAATAATGACATACAGGCATGAGAGACTGAGGACATGGTTGCACGTCAGTCGTAAGTCACGGTGAACTGATGACCGGGTAATGCGACAGTTAAATGCGATCTATTGCAACATGGTGAGCGAACAGGGGTGTTGATTGTTGTGTGAACGAAGATCAATGCGTTACAACATTTCTATTCTCTGGATATCAGGGTTACGTTCTCGTGCCTTTATCATGTTTGCTTTCATAACAAAAAAGACATTTCAGAGCGCAGACGATTCGCCCCGGGTGGCTACAATGAGGTACCTCGCACTCGTCAGAAATAATGACGCAGTCAACATCTTGAACCAGGCCCACAGCTTAGAAACGTGTAACAAAAGGTTTCAATCGTGTGATTTCACCTCATTTTCTACAGACGAAGTTCACATGATAATACAGCTCGTGCAAGAATGCCAGGCAAAAAATGTTCGGAATGAAACGAATTTCGGAATTTCATTAAGCAGAGCCGCAGTTTAAATAATTTAAGGTATTTTCGATCACATATATCAGCATGGAATAGCGTAATGACCTTATAAAATTTTATAGGACATACTGTCTGTATGAGACTTCAACTTCCTACAGGGGCTCGCAGCTTAGAGTTGAAACTCGAACAGTTTTAACGACGAAAAAATTGCAGGATGTCTGCCATCGTTTATAAGCCGTCGGCGAGATATCAAGTTCCAGACTGGTTCCGACACAACTGCAGTGTTTCAGATACCAGCAACCGAGAGCTTACTGTTAGCCACGATACCAGACAAGGAACGAGTCAAACTTTAAATGAAGCAGAGATAAAAACAAAATGGGACTACCACGACACAAATAACCGTCTATGCGATCGCATTCGCGATGTAGAAAGCTGGAAATTAGTTCTCGAGCAAACATTGAAAGAAACTGATGCCGAAATTGTGTCCCTGTCAAACGCGAAAACGGCAGCGGAAGATGAGCTCGAACAAAGACATTTCGACTTGGAAACAGGCCTGGAGACTCTGGCGATCCGGGAAGGCCGACGAACCGTCGATGTGGTCAAGGATGGGGTCGAAGTCGAACTGAACCAAGAAGTTCAGGTCATCAAGGACTACCGGAGTGAGCTCCAGGAGCGATGTAACCAGGCGTTTGAGCAGCTCAGTCGGCTGCAGGAGGCGCGTCAGAAGCTGCAGAGCGACATCACAGACAAATACAAGGCGCTCGACATTGACGGCCTTTGTCTGTCGATGACTCCGCAGAGTCCCAACATCAGCTTCAAGCCGCACTGCATGCGCATGCCGAAGGACACTGTCACCGTGCAGCAGTGGCAGGACCACTCGCGGCACAACAAGGAGCGCGCCGACTACCAGATGTGCCAGTCGCGCCGACTGCGGGACGCCATCATGGCCTCGCTGGCGCAGGGCCGTAACCGGCTGGACGCCCACCACACGGCCGTCCAGTTCGCGCTGCGACAGCGGCTGCACGAGCTGCACCAGACGCACGACGACCTCGTCTGGCAGCGCACCAAGCTCGAGCAGGAGATCGCCACTGTCGAGGAGGACATCCGGCGTCTGGAGGCGGCCATCCGCGATAAGGACCCCTACCGGAAGCTGGCAGAGACGCGGCTCGAGTACCGCATGGACCGGCCCAACATGGAGCTGGCCTACGACCCGCCGTGGCACGGCCTGCGCGAGGAGCGGCTCAGCATCCAGGCCACGCAGGAGCTGCTCAACGGCCGGCTGCAGCAGCTGTGGGACGCGCTGGACCGGCTGCGCCGACAGCTGGCAGCCGTCAACGAGGACATCTCGGTCAAGGCCAACTCGATCCGGCTGGACCGGCTCAGTCTGGAGACGCACGGGCGCACGCGGCCGCCGGCGCCGCCCAAGGACCGCAACTACCTGGACAAGGTGCTGCTGCTGCGACCCGAGAAGACCATCTGCGAGCGAGGCGTGCACTACCTGCCGCGGCCCGACCTGCTGCCCGGCTACCAGACCGAGCAGGACTGCTCGTATACGGCCGGCTGCTCGGGCAACCAGTACCGGCGGCCGTGCCACAACGACCGGGTGCTCGGCTGCTGAATGGTCGAGCCGCCGTGAACTGGGTCACAACCAGAGGGCCCGCCAGGTCGACACGACTGACTCGACCCTTGGTCGAAAGGGCCGACTCTGCGTGGCTACGCAGAGCGGTCAAAATTGCTTTGTGCGTGATTTTCGGATTGGTGAATTTGTCAAAAGTGTCCGATGTTGAATTAAAAGTTGCTGGTTATCTTGTCTTACCATAGAGCTGTCAAACCAGCAGTTGTCAGCTTCAAGTCCGGCATCGATCAAAATATATCTGTTGATGTCACACATTATTTACAGATCGGCGTACTTGAGTGAACGGACATAATTGCCCAAATACCGTCTCATTATTATTTTCTTATGCTTCGCCTTCGCACCCTTGCATGCAATTTTCCGAGGTTCTCATATAGAAGCATTACGCAGTGAATAACAAGCGTGCCGGCCATAAACTGGTGATAGTCGCCCAGTCCGGTGTTAGCCCTGCCCTGTCAGGTGCGAGGTATCACCCCAGTCCAAGATAGCACCCCATCGTAATCTTACGTCGGACAGTTCGGTGTCGCATCCCATCCCCGTCATTTGTGACAGATGATCTAACCTGGTGAAGGCTAGTCCGGTGATGTCGGCCCCACCCACTGTGGCATGCGCCCTACCGGCCTGTTGGCAGGTGACCTACCCTGGTGACGGCCAGCCCGGTGTCGCGGAGGGACGGTTGACCTACCCTGGTGACGGTTGACCTACCCTGGTGACGGCCAGCCCGGTGTTGGCCCACCCCGGTGTCGCGGAGGGACGGTTGACCCACCCTGGTGACGGTTGACCTACCCTGATGCCGGGTGACCTACCCTGGTGACGGGTGACCTACCCTGGTGACGGTTGACCTACCCTGGTGACGTGTGACCTACCCTGGTGACGGTTGACCTACCCTGGTGACGGTTGACCTAACCTGGTGACGGTTGACCTACCCTGGTGACGGTTGACCTACCCTGGTGACGGTTGACCTACCCTGGTGACGGTTGACCTACCCTGGTGACGGCCAGCCCGGTGTTGGCCCACCCCGGTGTCGCGGAGGGACGGGTGACCTACCCTGGTGACGGTTGACCTACCCTGGTGACGGTTGACCTACCCTGGTGACGGGTGACCTACCCTGGTGACGGGTGACCTACCCTGGTGACGGGTGACCTACCCTCGTGACGGTTGACCTACCCTGGTGACGGTTGACCTACCCTGGTGACGGCCCACCCTGGTGTCGCGGAGGGACGGGTGACCTAACCTGGTGACGGTTGACCTACCCTGGTGACGGTTGACCTACCCTGGTGACGGCCAGCCCGGTGTCGGCCAGGTCGGGTAGCAGCTCGCCCAGACACAGCAGCTCGGTGAGCCGCTGCAGGTAGATGGCGCTCAGCGCCTCCAGCCGGTGTCGGTGCCGCGCACTGCCGGCGCGCAGTGGTCGGATCCGCACCGGGTCCGTCGAACTGGCGGTGCCATCGTCGCCAGTGTCGCCGGCGCCGCTGTCCACCGCCGCGGGGGCCTGCAGCATCCTGGACCGGATCAGACGTCAGAGAACACAGAGGGAAACGGCACACTGGCAGTGACAAGTCCAGACAGTGTTAAATGATGATTTTCTTACTGATCTTTATTACACTGATCTTATTACTGATAAAACAGATGTGCGATTTTTGCCATCAAATGGATATTAATAAATGCAAGAATCAAACTGCTCAGGAAATGACAACACTGAGCAAAACTTGCCTCTCACCTTTCCTTTTTCTTGGCAGCTGCCATGAATTTCTTCATCATCCTAGCCTGCTGTTGAGCTGATATCATTACCCTCACATTATTCATGCACACAGAAGTGGAGACCCCTCGGCAAATGGCCACCAAATTCATTGGACGAAGAAAAGACATGATGAAAAGCAGAATCTGTAAGCAAAATGGTTTGTTAGGAGCCCTGATCGGCGGCCGGCTAGTACTCTTGCCCGCGCTCACATACGTGCACGTTACCCCGGCAACGGGCTATTGACCAATGAGAAGCGAGAAAAGTGTTACGTCACTGCGATTTTTCATATACCTGTGCCCCCCGGACGTGACGTAGTGTGCTCGCGCGCGTGCAGGGTCAGAGGCGATCGAAAAAGAGCGCTAGCAGCGCGCCACTCGACGCCGCAATTGTCAAAAGCGGCGTGTTAGTATGCTTTATTATGAATGATGTGTGTAAATTGTAAAAGTGAGTTTTTATGTTGTTTATTTGGTGGAGATGGTTGTAATAAATTAAGTTATTTTTATTTCTGTTGGTTGGAGTTTTTATTCAAAAGATTTCGGTCTATACCATTGATATTTACTGAAAATACCTTCGCTTGAATAAATTGCAGATATTTGGCAACTGAAGTGTTAGGTAAGCCTAAATGATATGTAAAAAGGTAAGAGACACCCTGATTATCATTTGAGAAACGAAAATATATGAATTTTCCTTATAAGACTCGCTCAATATGCTACTCCGCGGTTTATGCCCCGAGGGTGTCCGAGGGTTGCCGTTAGTTTGTCGTTGGCGCTCGGCTCGCGCGCGAGCCGACGTCACCGCCTGTGACGTCGGCTCGCGAAATACGTCATACCCTGCACACAAAATAGCCGGCTGCCGAACAGCGCTCAGTTGCTTCTTGATACCAGTCTCACCTGGTACTGGAACCCATGAAGTTTCATAGATTCTCAATAACATTGATTTTTTTTTTGTTGGCAAACTGTATGCTTCCTCAATCCTCACAGCTACCCTTTGAATGCCTAAAAAGTTTTTAGGCATTCTGCCCCTCTTATATAGCAGAATGCAGCAGCTACATGGTCCCCACCTCTCCCCAATCCCATTTACTGAGTGCAGCAGCAGAGTAGGTAACTCATAACCCTCTCATATGCAGAGTGAAGTGAAGTGGCCAAATAACCCCTCCTTTTCCCTACCCTTATTCGGGGTGCTGCAGCTAAAAAGCTTTTAAGCTACAGCACCCTGAATGTCTCTCCCACATACATGGTGTAGCAGCTAAGAAACCTTTACACTTTATCATTCCATGTACATAATTTAGCAGCTAGCTAACATATATCCCTTTCCAAATGCAGATTGTAAACCTGCAAATGTCCTACTTTTCCCATTTTATGAGGGAAGCAACCGAATACCTCTTAGTTCCTACCCCTGTCATTGATGTACCAGTTAGTGCAGCAGCTGACTAACTCAAATCCCTCCCCTATTACACTATGCAGCATGTAGCAACTGAGTGACTCCTGCCTCAAGTGTCTTATAGGTACAGCATGTAGCATATGACTAGCCTCTGTCCTTCCCATACCTACAGAATGTAGCTACTGAATTGGTAGCCTTATCCCTCCGAAGTACTGAGTGTAGCATCTGAGCTAAGCATCTGTCCCCTCCTCAGAGTGAAACAGCTAACCAACCTGTGTCCTTCCCTCAGGATAAGTGGGACGGGCAGCTCTGATAGTGGCTCGTTGAGCTGAAATGCCAATGCTCGAGATGGACTCCAGCGTTGGAAGTGTCGGAAGCAGGAAGAGAGCCGGAAAGCACTACACCGTGGAGGATGAGGCT
This sequence comes from Amphibalanus amphitrite, assembly GCF_019059575.1. Classification (NCBI taxonomy): domain Eukaryota; kingdom Metazoa; phylum Arthropoda; class Thecostraca; order Balanomorpha; family Balanidae; genus Amphibalanus; species Amphibalanus amphitrite. Next base: position 104,244 of record NW_024881620.1, read on the forward strand.
CTGGACAGGATCGCCAAGGAAGTGAGTACCGACCGGGACGGTCCTTTGATGCGTGCGAGTCCGCCGCCAGGGCAGATTGCTGAGACCGGGAAGGGGTGGTCTCCCATCCTGACACGCCGAGTGCGTGCCAGTCACTGCCAGGGCAGTATACCGCGCCTCGCTCGTCCCACTCGACTGTCGAGAGTTCGGCTGAAATATCAACTGGAATTGGTTTAACAAGGCGCAGCGTCATTACGAATGTGACATAATTTTGATAAGAGTTGGTGATATTTCTATATCGTGATCATGTGTTTCTATATCGCCCTTTCCCATAACTAACTATTGATGTTTTTATTGGGTTTTGGAAGCAGTCACATGAAAAGTGCATAGAGCTAGTGCATACTTCCAAATTTCCCGACTTTAATCGCAAGCTATCCCCGTGAGGTCACGTAACCTTCATCTCTGACTGGCCCCGGCTCTGGCTCCGGCTCCGACTCTGGCTCCGACTCCGGCTCCGACTCCGGCTGATCCTTCAGCGCCGGCGGATGCTCTGTAGTTTGGGCCTTGCTCCGTCTGCTGTTTCGGGCGAGGTGTGACCGTCTGTCCAGCAGACGTGCCGTCCGCGCATGACCGTGGCGGCAGCGCTGACGTAAACCGCTACAACAAACAAACAGACCTCAGTGCAGGCCCGAGAGGTCGGCTTGCATACCGTGCACCGTGTACGCGCCCTACACCAACTGTGGCGCTGGCCGAATACGGGGTGGCCCCTTTATTGGCTGGTCACGTGCCGTCCCGTCCCGGTACCCTCGTAGTGACCGTTTCTGTTGACTCTCGTAGTCCTTCTCTGGTGCCCCCTCCTCCCGCCAGTTGTGGCCGGTCCTGTCCCGGTAGCTCCTGCTAATGGGTGATCCAAGTCCAGTGGCTCCTCCGTTAATGGTCGTTCCCGCTTCAGTGGCATCTCTTGTAGTGGTGGGTTCAACCCCGGCTATCCTCCGCTATTGCCACTTTGTCACGGAAGCTCGTAGCCGTGATGTAACGTTGCCCGGCCCGACTCCAGTGCGCCCGTGCGCTCATAGACGGAGAGCCAGTCCGCTCAGGGGCTCAATCAGTGGTGTAATTGCCTGAGGTACGTCTGGTCACATGACAAAGCCCATCGCGGTATTGGCAGCCGCCCGCGGCTGGCGTCGTCTCGCGTGGCCTTGACCGTGTCTCCCGGGCCGGGTGCGGACGCGGCAGCGCACGGCGACGATGGGACGGACCGCTCTCTCCGTGCTGACGGCCGTATAAGGCGGCGTGGCGGCAGTCTCAGCTGGCCGGGCTGCGCTGACCGCACTCACTGACCGGGGAGCGGCCGGAGACCCTGTCTGCCGGACCGACTGTCGGCGCCGTGTAGACGGGACGGAGACGGCCGGTGGCTGAACGGGTGAATCGACGCCACCGGCCCTGACGTGCTCAGGGGCTGTTTTCCTGTGACGAGCGGACACCATTCCCGTGTTTGTGACGGATCGATTGGCGCCTACTACGTCTCGCTTCATGTCGCTGTTGTGGCTGTCACTACAAGTCTGGCTCTCTAAAAAGCGCAGAACCAGCAATATGGATTATGGAATATCGTCTCTCATGTGCCTAGACCCGGGTATTCGGATTAGGCAAAGGACCCTTTTCCGTCATCGCGTGCACTGCGACGGGGCTGGTGCCACTCCTTCGTCACCTACCATCTCGTTACCTGGGCGTGGGTTTTTTGAGCCTCGTGACGATCGAATAAGGGCCAGGGCCCCATACACCTATGGGGACCCATTGGTTGTTTAAGGGGGGCAAATGATATGATAGCCCCCTTTGTTGGCCTGGGGGGGGGGACATGGCCCTGATGCCCCCTTCCGCAACCGCCACCGTGTACACACCACACATGCCTCTGAGATTACGTACTAGCTCATGCAAACTCAATGCAGGCCCCGGAGGTCCCACACTAATCATAAAGTCCCACTAAAGAAACCAAGCCGGCACACGGCGTCACCACCGGGCTTCTGAGGTGCACCGCACCAACCCATGAGGTCTTACTTTAGTGTCGTAGAGCCACGCTCCTTTAGCAGGGCCCACCCGCCACTGTCGAAGAGGGTCTCATGCCAGCCATTGCTGGGCCTACGAGAGCCTCAAGTAAACCCACGCTGATATTCCATATAAGATCCGGCCATACTCGTGAACCGGTGCCAGCGACGCTGACCGCCAAATTGACAGAACGCGAAACTGAGCCCACTCATGAGTGAAATTTACGTCCTTTGATGGCACAAGAAAGAAAATGAAACATACAAAAAGCTTTTTTTAGGACTTTTGTTCGATCTAAAAGGTGGGGCCAAAAGATAGTATGGCCCCACCTTTCAGCACCAAAGGGGGGGCCATGGCCCCCGTGGCCCCCCCCCCTGGGACCGCCTATGGGTACTCTCTTAGCAGACGTTTGGCAGACGTCACCCCAATTGCCAGATCTAATGGCCAGTTGAAAAATCTAGAGACTTTTTGAAAAGTCTCTAAATGGGCAGGAAAATCACCCCAGGGGTCAATTAGGGGGTGGGGAACACGAATTTGACACTTATTTTGGCCTAACTCCCCTCCTTCATCCCTTAATCCTCCCTTAAAGGACGGGGCGCGTCAAAAGTGCCTCAAGGATTCGTCTGATCGCCAAAATAAGGGTTGCAATCGATTCCTCGCGTCAACATGTGGCCGCAGCCTCACGTTCCAGATGTGTGCAGCGTATCCCTTATCCCTTAAGAGTTAAGGGACGATTAAGGGATATAGGGATACGCAGCACACATCTGGAACGTGAGGCTGCGGCTAGATATCGACCCGAGGAATCGATTGCGATCCTTATTTTGACGATCAGACGAGCCCTTGAGGCACTTTTGACGCGCCCCGTCCATTAAGGGACGATTAAGGAATAAGGAATACGCTGCAGTCTGCACACATCTGGAAGCCGAAGCCACGGCTAGATGTTGACCTGAGGAATCGATTGCGACCCTTATTTTGGCGATCAGACGAACCCTTGAGGCACTTTTAACGCGCCCCGTCCTTCAAGGGACGATTAAGGAATAAGGGATACGCTGCAGTCTGCACACATCTCGAACGTGAGGCCACGGCTAGATATTGACCTGAGGAATCGATTGCTATCCATATTTTGGCTATCAGACGAACCCTTGAAGCACTTTTAACGCGCCCCGTCCTTTAAGGGACGATTAAGGGATAAGGGATATGCTGCACACATCAGGAACGTGAGGTTGCGGCTAGATATCGACCCGAGGAATCGATTGCTATCCATATTTTGGCGATCAGACGAACCCTTCAGGCACTTTAAACGCGCCCCGTCCTTTAAGGGACGATTAAGGGATAAGGGATACGCTGCACACATCAGGAACGCGAGGCTGCGGCTAGATATCGACCCGAGGAATCGATTGCGACCCTTATTTTGGCGATCAGACGAGCCTTTGAGCCTTGAGGCACTTTTGACGCGCCCCGTCCGTTAAGGGACGATTAAGGGATAAGGGATACGCTGCACACATCTGAAACGTGAGGCTGCGGCCCCATGTTGACGCGAGGAATCGATTGCGACCCTTATTTTGGCGATCAGGCGAATCCTTGAGGCACTTTTGACGCGCCCCGTCCTTTAAGGGAGGATTAAGGGATGAAGGAGGGGAGTTAGGCCAAAATAAGTGTCAAATTCGTGTTCCCCGCCCCCTAATTGACCCCTGGGGTGATTTTCCTGCCCATTTAGAGACTTTTCAAAAAGTCTCTAGATTTTTCAACTGGCCATTAGATCTGGCAATTGGGGTGACGTCTGCTAAGAGAGTACCAAATATCAGTAGCGCGGGCATATCAGTATCAGTATCAGCTACAAGGCCCTATATACCTATCAGCTATAGGTATATAGACCAGGGGCCGTATTCACGTCGACTTCGTAAGTCGATTTTCTTTCGTAAGTATAATTTGGTATTCACGTCGACACTTCTTAAGTTTTTATCGACGGAGTTTACGTGAATAAAAAAATTTACTTAAGAAGTAGGTCAAACTTAAGAAAATTCTTACGAAAATGATCGACGTGAATACGGCCCCAGACAGGCTCGGCCCCTACCGAATCTGTGCTGTGCTGAAGCTGTGCTGAATCTATGCCAACTTCCGTTACATTCGGTATACTCTGTAGAGCATCAGAAATCATAATATTTGCAAAAACCGTTTCAGTTTTTGTTTGTTTGTTTGTTATTTATAATGCCTTGTTTATAATTATCCGCCGCGAGCCGAGAAGTGGTGCATTAGGTGGTCTTCTAACCAGCTTCTAACGGCATATGTTTGATGACGTCTTCAATATTAATAATATTTTTTCCCGATTCTTTTTAATTTTGTTAATATTATTGTTAATATAATACGACCACAAAAAGCACAAAAGATTTGTATTTCTAGTTATCATTAGAAAAAGTACGGAAATCATCTTTGCAATGTGAAATTGAATCGGTAGCAACATAACTTGAAAATGGGCCAAGGATTGTGTGTTCTGTGAACAAATCATCACATTAGTTGCAATGATGTCATAGGTACACAAATCATTTTCTTTCAACGCTTTCAACAAAATGCTTTGCAAAATGCCATAATAGTTACGTTTGCGACGAACGGGGCGCAGATCAGTCAACAAATTTTGGTAAATTTGATCAATTTGATTTGTTAAGAAAATGGATAGAGAGTCAATAAATTTATTGCATTTTGTGTTTTCTGATGAATTTCAGGTCGAGGTCAGGTCAAGGTCATGTCAAGTGAGGTCAAATTTTGAAGTTGGTTGTTAAGGCCTAAAAATGTGTCTACTGTATACTGATTCAGTTTTTCACGGCAAATCGAATGATGCTATTTTTGTTCCCGTACGAAGTCTAGAAATAAAAAAATCATTATTCAAATTTTATGTGTGTCATGAATCGTAACATCATAAAATTTTGAATAACTCCCACATTTTATAACAGATTCTTCTAAAAATTGATATGTAGGTGCACATAGACCACTTCTTTGACATGTATTCCGTTTTTTTATACACTCAAAATTTTGGATTTTTTAAGTTTTTCCCAAGTCAGTTTTTTTGAAAAAAATTTGGGTTAAATCCAAAATTTGAAAAAAAGAATCGAGATAGCCATTTGATAGACAAAGTAGAATCATTTATAACCTTTTTTGTTAGGTCTTGGTTCTTGATTCCTTTAAAAATGAAGATGTTAGCGGCATTTGAAATATTGCCATTTTTTTAGGCAAAAATAGCGGACATGACGTCATTAAAACGTCATTTTCTAAAAAAATATCCGACGGGTTTCGCTCAAATTTTCAGGAAACATCTTTAGTTGATGTATGATTAGGAACTGAAAGTTTGACGTCACTGGCGCAACGCGTTTAGAAGTTATTGGCGAAAAACGGGAGGGTCGCCCCCGGCCCCCAGCGGGGCGCGGGTTAAGACTCGAGTCTATCTGTATCATAATCTTGTGTTGTCTGCTCCACAGGTGTTTGGCATAGATTTTAAGTCAATGAATGTCAGCAATCAGCATTTTGATGCAGTATTGCTTTTCTGACTACTTTTACATACAGACACCAGGCTGCTGTTGACTAACAATTTGTTTATTATAAGCCTGCCAGCAAATCTCTGCAACAAACTGAAGCAACTCTAAGCTCAAGTGATTGGATCAAGTAATATTTCAAGATGACAACATGCATTTTAGGGACTGGTGATGATTCTGAAGAGTACACTTGCCCAAGTCAGCCCTGGGATACAGAGAATATCTATTGCTGTGGGCTAAATGTGGCACAAATCTGTTGTGCAGAGGATGAGTATCACAAGATTGCTGAACATTCACATGAATTTGCTAAATGGTAATGTATGCTGTCAATTCTTTGCTGTCTCTGTCTTTCCTTCTTGCTGACCCACTGTTTCTCCTGGCCTGTTTTGCTGAAAGCTCTGGGTCACATGGTTTCCATGTCATCTGTTGTGTAAGGAGGTGCTGTCTCACATGGTTTTACTCCGACCTATTTGCTCATATGGTTTGCCTTTGACCTCTGATACTGCTCACATAGTTTCCTTGTGGTCTGTTGTGCAGGAAGGTGCTGGGTCACGTGGTTCCGCTGTGGTCTGTTGTGCAGGAAGGTGCTTGGTCACATGGTTTTGCTGTGGTCTGTTGTGCAGGGAACTGCTGGGTCACGTGTTATCGCTGACTCTGCTGGTGGTGGTTGGGATCACCTTCTGCCTCTGCTGCTACTGCTGCCCTTGCTGCCCGGCGTTTCGGCACCGGCAGTCGAGGGGACGCGTTATCCGCCCCCGTACGTACACAGACCGGCGCCACGGCTAGAACACTAATGTTGAACATTTCACACTTCTATTGAATGACTTGTAAATGATGACGACTGGTTTGATTGGTGGTTTTACTACATTACGGTTCTTAAACCATGCTGGGCTCTGACCTGCCACGCTGTGTCGTTTTTGCAGCCGACCCGTCGCTCGGTATGCAAATGAGGCCGATGGTGACGATGCGCCCTCCGCAGCCAGCCCCGCCGGGCGGCTCCCGGACGCACCCGCTGCCACCCATCGCTCCGTACCCGCAGCAGGGGGCTCCGTACCCCCAGCAGCCGGCGTATAACCCTCAGCCGGCGTACAACCCTCTGCAGTCGGCCACCTACCCGCAGCAGCCGTCGGCGCCGCCCCGGACATTCTCCAACTCGCAATCATCAGTGGACAGTACGCTTTCGGGTGAGTGGATGAATGGGTACCGTAACATGTAAATGAACCTGTATTGGAAGGCTTGTTGTAGCCAGCTGGACGTGTTTTGCCAGATTTCTGCCTGCAGTTAGCTTGTGTTCACTATGGCTCGTCGTTCGTTTCAGACGCGCCGCCGCCGTACCCCGGAGTGATAGCACAGCCGTCAGTCCACTGAGCAGGAGCGACTGGACTTTCCACTTGTCTTCACGTCCGCTAGAGCACCGACAAATCGGCCGTCATAACAGAATAACCATGACCTGTATCGTGATTGGTCCATTAGTCGTAAGTGCCCTGTGACTGGTCTGGGGCTGACTCGTGATGGTGAAGTCTGTCTGTCGTTTGGACTCAGGGACAAATGACCTGTCGTTGATGACCGTTTCTTCGGCCAAGGTCCTGTTCATCCATGGAGTTTGCCGTGTCGTTTACTTACTAGAGGTGAGAATCACAAATATGGTAACAGCCTAACAGGTAATCTCTAGAGTGAGTGAAGCGTCCTCACAGCCAGCGACGCACTGCTGTGTCGTGCTAGTAGCCTAAGCCGTCTAAGGTGGTATTTGCGATCAGACATGTGGGACCATACGCCCAAGTGATAATGGGCACTTCGGTGGAATGGATTCTGGATACGGATGAAGCTACCGAAACCCTGGCCTAGCCGTCCAACTCATTTAGTTAAAAAAAATCGATTTTATCAACAATATTTGAATGCCGTAGCTTCGTGCAATTTTGACTATCAAGGGCAACTTTGGCCCACCTCTGGAAAACTAATTTATTTTGCTGTAACTTTTTTACGCTTAGGGGAAATTGGGGCTAAACGGCCAGGGTGTTAAGTTCCATGTTTTCGCGCTCATCATTCATATCGCAACTGTTCGCCGCGTGTGTGTAGCCGTCCGGCCGCGGCCCGCCGGCGCGCCAGCGGGCCGTGCGGCACAGTATGTTTGCGGGCGCGCGGCCGGCGCGGTGCTCTGGCGCGCGGTAATTGGCGGTCGCTCGAATGTCACGTGACCCGCGGTGACCTCCAGTCTGTCCGTGTCTCTCGTAGGGACTCGTGTCTCAGCATTCGTCTGGACCGGGTCGGTCTCAATGCGCGCTAGCCTCTGGAGTGGCACTGCACGGCTCTCCTGGCTGTAGCGCTTGTGGCCGCCGAGTGTAGGAAACGGACTTGGCAGTCCTTTCCTGAGCCTCACTCGGACAAAATTAACGCCTAACCCTCTTTGGTACCCAAATCCTGACGGGGCATTATATGATACAGATCAGACGTGTGTCTTTGATACCGTTCACGATGTATCATTAATGCGCCCTTTACCTGATACAAGTATAATGTAATCGTGCCTGTCGTTAATGTGCACGTTTCACGGCGAATTTAGAGGGGCTGTCCGTAAGCCCCTCCTTGGATGTACGAGAGAAAGCAATGAGCTGTATTTGATTTGTGCCTTATCATTACTGTGCCTGGTCGTTTGGTGATACGGTGACTGCCTCTCGAGATTGCATTGCCTGTTGGTGTCGAAGCTGGTGCACCACAATACAGCACTGAGGTCAAATCCATGTATGTTCTTTTAGTATACCGGCGCAACGAACGGACGGATTCTTAACATAGTCCACCGGGGCCGGATAGTCTTTTCGGTTTCAAAATTTGTACCTTGTTAACCGGACTGACGTTGATACTCTTGTTTGATACAGTCCACTTTTACCCCCTTGTTAAAATCCGTTTAGTTCAACATGGATGATTTATTGACCACAAGAACGAGGCTTCGTTCAAAGGCAACCAAACAGTGTAACGACCTCAGGTCATGCCGGGAGGGGGATCAAAAGGCACTTGATGTGGATCAGCTGGCTCTCAAGCTCCATCACTTGGAGAAGCTGCAGCACGAGCTTCAGCAGGTCCAGGACCAGCTCGACAAGCTTGGTCAGCCTGACGATTCCAGTCACAGCCAAAACATGGAGGATGAGATGTTCCTCGGCTCCAGGCTACTCACCCGGCTTGAGAAAGCTGGTGACACTGTTCAAAGGGTCGACTCCCAAAACCCGACAGGAAATGCAGACCTCAAAGCATCAGTCGCAGTCAAGATTCCCATTTATCATGGCGACGTGATGAAATGGTCCGAGTTTTGGGAACTCTTCACAATTTCCGTTCACGACAACCCAGTCTACGCTGACGTGCAAAGGTTTGTCGTTCTAAAGTCGCACTTGGCCGGCGCGGCGCTGCGCACAATCCAAGGGATTCCGGTGTCGGGTGAAGGCTACGCTGAAGCCGTAGCAGTCCTCAAAGAGCGCTTTGACCACAGCGAGGTGCGGCGAGAGCTTCTGATGCGCGAGCTCTTGAGCATGCCCTCTGTCCGCCACAATGACCTACGAGGCATGCGAACCTTGGTTGATCACTTGTCTTCTCACACGCGCGCTCTAAACACCCTCGGTGTGCCCGCCGAGAGCTTCTCGAGCCTCCTCCTACCAGTCGTGAAAGACAAAATTCCGGAAGACTGGCGGCTGGAATGGGCTCGGCTGGAGAGCGCGGACTTTGACGTTTTCCTTAAATTTCTCAATCGAGAGTTACGGATCCGCGAGGCAGCCAAGGGAGTTGCTGCGTCTGTCATAAACGCAGAAGCACCACCTTCGGCGCCGTCTGTCACCAGCAGTATGACGGCACGGCTTGAGCCTCGGAGGGAGCGGTCACAGCCATCTCAAAGGCCAAGGAAGACGGCTTGTAGTGCGTGTGGACAAGGTCATCATCCGCTTGCCCAGTGTGCGACATTTCGTGGCATGACTGTACAGGGCAGATGTTCACTCGCGAGAAACTCGAAGGTATGTTTCCGCTGTCTCCGTCCTGGTCATCGAGCCCGTGATTGCAAAGAGGGACCATGCGTGGAGTGCAGCAGGCCCCATCACGTCCTGCTGCACCATTCGGGACCCTCGCCAGGGGGTCACTCGGCGGTTCCAACGTCCGAACTGTCGCCGGATGCGGCCAGCTTCTCGACGGCACAGCCCCCTCAAGAGGCGGGTATGAGTGTCGCAGAAGTAGGTGCCCAGCGACAGTGCCATCGTCGTTTCAACGCCCAGAGAGCTGACGGAATCCGAAGCTTCTTCCAGACGGCTCTGGTTGAGGCTGTGGGTCCGAATGGTCGGCGCCGAGCCCGTGTCTTGCTGGACGGAGGCTCCGACTCCTCCTATATCCGTGGCGCTCTGGCAGACGAACTTGGGCTGCCTGTTGTCGGCTCGGGAACCTTCTCCTGCATTGGCTTCCAGGAGAAAACTGAACAGGCACGCCAATATCGCAAAGTCCGAGTCGAGCTTCAGAGCCGTTTTGACGGCAGCTCTGTGCACCTGGACATGTGGAGCACAGATCGTCTATGCTCACCCCTTCCGGCCACATCACCTCCCCAGATGCCCTCCCGATTGGAGATGGCGGACGACTTTGGGGGTGGTGAGATCGATCTCCTAATCGGCGTTGATAGTATATATCACGTCGTGTTGTGGGAGCAAGTGGATCTCGGTGAGGGGCTTCGAGCTGTTGAGACAATCTTTGGATATGTTCTGCATGGGAAGCAGAGCGGAGTCCTGTCACACGATCAGCCACGTCATCAGGCGTTCCACCGTCGCCAAGTGGAAGCGATGTGGGACTTGGACACGATTGGGATCAGTGAGCATGAGGTGGTCGACTCAAACCACAGGCTCTACCCCAAGCCTACATGGAATGAAGCTGAGCAGCGCTATGAGATGGGTTTAGTATGGCGCTCCGAGGATAGGCCCGTCTCCAACAGAGGTCCTACGCTGGCTCGAACGCTTCGAATGTCGGATCGCCTCAGCAAAGAGAAAGCTGTCATGTCCAACACGCACGGCGATGGCGTGCCGATGAATGCAGCTGTTGATCTCTTTGATCTCAAGTATGAACAATCACCAATGGAGCTTTCCGAGTCGGACGCTGTGGGCTCGTGCACGGTGGGGAGCCGTTCTGCTGCTCAAGCGCCTGATCTGCCGGATGTCTCTGCCGAGACGAGGCAGAATCTTGAGCAGGGCCAGGAGCTGTTGCATAGGCCGATCGCCTTTGAAGCTTTCTGGTCCCCCCACCAAAGGGCACTCCAATGCCTGCAGTCAGACGTGAATGAGAAGGTCTTTGAAGTGGTCAACCCAACTGACCAAAGGAGCAGAGCATGCTCGTGGTTCTTGTCGGAAACACGTCCGAAGTCCTGCCGGCTTCCGTTTGGGCAGACCGGACGTCCCCCAGAACCGATGCGTCGGGGGTGAGGTTGGAGTCGTGGACTCCTCCTCCAAGTTGTGCAGTGTGCACTCAGAGTCTGGACAGTTGATTTAGTTTTTTTTTTTAAAGGAATTGAATTTAACCTTTGTTGATATAATTTGCCAACGCCCTTGAACTTCGCCGGATGCAAGGTTCTCGTGGGCGTGCCCGCCTACGACGTGGAGAGTTTGTCGGCTTCCACGCGAGCCTTTCGTTCTTAGGGCTCTCATTAAGCGTGTCCGCTCATGACGTGGAGAGATTGACATTTCCCACGCGAGCCATTTTACCCCAAAACCCCAAAATGTGGCTCCGTTTTCACCCATGTCTCTTTTTCGCAGACCATGAATGTCCGGGACCTACCGGATCACCCTGACACGACTGTGCGCGGTGGTATGCCATGGACGGCGTCCACTTGTCCGCCGACTGGTGCGCCACGCTGGCGGACATCATCCCCATCTGGCTGACGATGGGGGCAGCTGCCCTCTAAGACTCGGCAGTGGCGTGCGCGAAAGATGCGAGTGCGTCGTGCGCGAGAAGTAGTGTTTTATTTCGTCTGTGATACCTTTTAAAATGTGCTCCTGTTCCGCACATTTTGGTGGGGAGTTATGTTAAGTTCCATGTTTTCGCGCTCATCATTCATATCGCAACTGTTCGCCGCGTGTGTGTAGCCGTCCGGCCGCGGCCCGCCGGCGCGCCAGCGGGCCGTGCGGCACAGTATGTTTGCGGGCGCGCGGCCGGCGCGGTGCTCTGGCGCGCGGTAATTGGCGGTCGCTCGAATGTCACGTGACCCGCGGTGACCTCCAGTCTGTCCGTGTCTCTCGTAGGGACTCGTGTCTCAGCATTCGTCTGGACCGGGTCGGTCTCAATGCGCGCTAGCCTCTGGAGTGGCACTGCACGGCTCTCCTGGCTGTAGCGCTTGTGGCCGCCGAGTGTAGGAAACGGACTTGGCAGTCCTTTCCTGAGCCTCACTCGGACAAAATTAACGCCTAACCCTCTTTGGTACCCAAATCCTGACGGGGCATTATATGATACAGATCAGACGTGTGTCTTTGATACCGTTCACGATGTATCATTAATGCGCCCTTTACCTGATACAAGTATAATGTAATCGTGCCTGTCGTTAATGTGCACGTTTCACGGCGAATTTAGAGGGGCTGTCCGTAAGCCCCTCCTTGGATGTACGAGAGAAAGCAATGAGCTGTATTTGATTTGTGCCTTATCATTACTGTGCCTGGTCGTTTGGTGATACGGTGACTGCCTCTCGAGATTGCATTGCCTGTTGGTGTCGAAGCTGGTGCACCACAATACAGCACTGAGGTCAAATCCATGTATGTTCTTTTAGTATACCGGCGCAACGAACGGACGGATTCTTAACACAGGGACGCCTACCATGACCGTCTTGCCCCACTTTCCCTAAGTGTAAAACGTTGCAGCAAAACAAATAAGTTTTCCAGGAGTGGGCCAAAATTGCCCTTGGTGGTCAAAGTTGCACGAAACTACGGTGCTGTTCGAATTTTTTCTTCTATTGTTGCATTTCCGATGTTCCACTTAGGTGGTTAGGTAGATGATACCTATGAACGGAATTAAAGCAATGCTGAGTGGTGGATTTTGGCTTTACTAGAAATGTGTAGCCTTGGGAACTTGCTAGAGCCATGGATTATTATTCAGTAGTTCAACCATAAAAAGACGTGAAGAGTTAGCATTGCAGTCTGATATGCATATGAACTGTCAAGTGTCAGTATTACAGCGCATATGCTGAATCTAGTTTTAGGGCACGTCTGCTGCTTTTTGGGCAGATTCTGTTTTGTTACCTCAGGTAATTTATTCGCTAACTAGATTTGCGTTTTATATCGTTATTTACGCATTGTGTCTCGCATTTATGTAGGTGGACATTTTTCTGGTGTCGGTGCGCACAGGCACCGTAATACTCAGGATTTAGCTGTTGATTTCGGGCTGTCACGCTGTGTTTGCAGTCTGTGTCTGCTAACCGACAGAACACCTAGTCAGTGTGCATCATTATCTGTATCATCGTGTGATGGAGGAATCTTGCCATGTAAGAGGACGTCATCGCACTTTTTGCCTTTTTTTTTGTTGTTGTTAGTAATCCAAAATGAAGCGTCTACAGTACCAGAAATATTGCTAGACATTCAAACGCAATATCAGACGAATTTATGTGATTGGTACATGTGTAGGTACACGAAATGTGTAAACTAGTTACAAAGGGGGTTTATGCTGCAGACGTGTTTTAATCTAACCGTCGAAACTGAAGCGGAAAACTTTTGTTACTGCTTGCAGCTTAGTGTAAGTGCGCTGCATATTCGCTGATAAATGATACATCGTACAACTGCTGCATTGTTTTTTCTTTTTGTTGTCTCGAGGATTGACAATTAATTTGTGGACACAGCTCTCCTTTGAGCTCTCTCCTTAGCCTGTTGCATTTATCATTGTTCTCTTAATGTTTTGTCGCTTTTCTGAGAAACTGTTCGTAACGTGATTTACTAATCACAATGAATCATAAATATGTGGTAAATGTAGCGACTGACTGTGATGCTACGAACTGGTAGTATGTACACTCGTGACAATAAAGTTCCTTAAATGAACTTACTGTTGTGTGCATCACGAATGTCCAAGTAATCATAGCTGCGAAATGACACGAGCGTCTTTATGAACGAACTTCGAGCTGTGGGTTAGGGATTTTACCATTGCATTTTCCGTTAGTGATTTCAATAGATGTAAGATAAATGTAAGCATTAACATTGTAGGCGATGTTAATGCTATATAGGAATTTTGGAAAACACAGGTGACATCACTGAAATTCGTAGATGTGGAAACTGGAATGGTCTTAGAGTTGGGTGGCATGGCAACACATGCAGAGCCAGGGGAAGCTGGAATGCGTATTTACAAATTGCAACCGAGCTCCGCCGTAGGGTATTTTATTTCCGCCGTAGTGTATTTAACTTAGGGGATTTTCTACCATACATCTGCCTGAGCTTAGGGTAATTACAATTTGTCGGCGACGTTCGAAAATGATGCACCTTTTTTCGCAGTATAGGATATCGCATATGCATATTTCTGCCTTTTTGGGTGCGCTTTATCGGTTTTTCGTGAGTAACTCGCGTAAAAACCGTCCGATCGCGACGAAACTTTCAATACCCCCGATTTTATCATTTTTACACCTACCCTGAAAATTTCATGACCCTGACCCAAATGACCTTTGACCTGTGACCTATTTCTCGAGACCATGTTTGGTCCGAATCGCGATTCGGCGTATGTCGGCTCGCATTAGCCGCGCGGTTGCAGTTTTCACGTGGTTTCAAGCGTTGAAACATGTGATATGATGCTGGTCCCATGCATTAGGGTGGGTGTCAAGGTCACCTGAAGGTCAGGTCAGCTCAATGACCTTTGATGACCTCGGTTCACTTTTTCGAGTTTTACATGTTTCTAGGCTAGTTTTTGGAGCTGATTTCGAATTTAGCAACCATTTGAACATCACAGCGGGTGTAACGAAATTATCCAGACACCTTTCTTCCCGCTGTAAAAGCAAAACAATCTGGTACTTTTTCTTTTAACTGAGCTTGTAGTCACCTTTCATAAAAACACAGTTTACTCACCTCGTTGGTTTCTGCATATCTTTGGAGTGGTTTCAAAGGACAGTCAGAGAGGAAATGAGGAACCCACACAGTGGCGAATGTTCTGGAGCATTTCAGCCAATGGATTCTCCAGCACACTGGCTTTGATGCGGACCAACGCCGTCTAGACCTGTGCCTGCGGTTGAGCAGTGCTTATGGCGGGTGGCTCTTCTTACACCTCCTGCTGAACAAGAGCCCACAGGTTTTCGATTGAATTGGGATCGCGACTTTTTCCAAGTCATAAGCGTTAGCCCAGAATGATTGAAGGTTCTATCGGCATCACTTCCCGTTCTTTTAGGGACTTTTAAGTAGCGCGCCGCCACGCATGAAGACAGCGTGGCTTGAATCAGGCATCAGTGCGCGTTCAGAAACCGTGCCCTCCTATGCCGTCTGGTTGAGCGCCTCCAATCATGCTCCACCACCTTCCCTGGAAAAGCTCCACCCTTGCCTATGGGGCAAAATATAAGGGACAAAAACACAAAACAAGACAGATAAAAACAAAGCAAAATTAACTCATAACCTTATGAAATTCAGGCTGGAGCAAAAACATAGGTAATAGGTTATGTCAAATTAGAATGAAAGATTAAAATCAACCTGACCAGACCTTACGGTCCGACCGGGTCCTAACCACCTTACTTCGCCTAACTTGACCCAGTTCAACCTAGCCTACCACAACACCTGCAGAGTGCAGAGGTACCTTCCTGGAAAAATGACGCCCAGGGAGATGACTGTCCAACTTATTGAAATACTACCATGATTGCTTGTCAAAATGTGTGTCATCATGCTCTTGTTTGACAAGTGATGTATAATAAATGTGATATTCAATAATTACTCTTGACTGTTGACTGTTGAGTTATCAAAATATTCAAATAATCAGGGTACAATCCTGTGCTTTGCATAGTGCACACTAATCATGTTGTTTTTGTGTAGGCCCTCTGCACATTGTTGTGTGCACTGCTATGTGCACCTAAGTAAAAAAGTGACTGGTGGTACATGACAAAAGGTTGAGCAACTGTGAAGTTCATGCCCTTGGTCTTGCTGGTGCCAAATGCCTATAGCTAGGATCAGTGAGGGTTGTAGACATGCTACATACATTGTGCATTGAAGATATTGGCACAAAGTTCATCCGTTATTAGGTACCATGCTTAACACCTAATGCAAGAAGCGACATAAATGCCCAGATGATAAAGCTCTCTGGCCAACATCACACAAATTTATTGACATACTTTGCAGGTACATATTTACATTCATGGCAAATACTTTCGATTTGATTCAGAAACTAGTTGCTAGTAAGCTTGCATTTTTGTAGGCACAACAACCACCATATATAAATCATAAAATACCTTCTCATGGCATTCATCAATACCTTTCTACCGAACAAGTACCTTATACCTAGCTTCCAGGCAATGATTCTAAAATTTGTCCGCAATCCATCTATATCTCAACTGACACAATGAATTTCAAATACCCTAACAAAACCTATAACTGTACATAAGAAGAATGCAATACTTCAAGAATTGTGAATTTCTGAAGTTATTCTCACATGCTGAATGTTGAAACTCTACTTTTGTCGTCCATTTCCATGTTTGATTGAGCCATCATATAGAACTGTTTCCGTTCTACAGTCACAAGCTTTCCCACAAATCTTGAATTTTTACACATCATCTTGAACCATGCTCCAGTCTTTCCAACAAAGCAATTTTGATTTGTTGCAATAGCTTCAGATCATGATATGCTTGAGGTTTGTCACACCCGTTACACCATTTGTCAGACAAATCTCTACAAAATGTGTATCAATTCCCAAACAAAGTAATTGATCATATCAGTATTTGCAGTTTCCACACAATGTTTCATAATACTATTCTATGTTTATAATAAAGAAACTCAAATAATCCACAAATTGTTATTGAAACACTCCCACTTCAAGAATCACAGCAATAACAGTAAAAGTTCAGAAGCAAACAAACATTGCGCCACATTTCGTATGAAACGCGCCATCGCCCTGAAGTTTCTACCACAGACGGTAGTTCAACCGCAGCCGTAGTGCGAAAACCCCTGCCCACCTTACCCCACGGCGGAGCTCGGTTGCAATTTGTAAATACGCAGCTGGAATGAATCGAAGAAGAATGCAGTAAATTAGTGTCAGCATAACCGAATCCTTGAAATTGACGCAAGCTAGACAAAAATGGTGCACCGTGCTTTTTATGCTGCAGGAGCGCGCTGGAAAAAACGAGATCAAGATAGGTTGGTAAAGCATAAAAATAAAATATTTTGCTTCAGCCTCCAAATATGGTGAAAGTAACTGTGAATTAACAAGACTAGTTATCTAACGATGCAAGGGTACTTGTATAATCTTATTACGATGTCTGGCTTTTGGTTGCACTCCATCCAGGCTGGGTGCTTGATTTTGATTTCGATTTCATCTAATTTCAATTTGTTAGCAGTATTGCTATTTATTCCACTGTTATTTCTCTGTGGAAATTGGACATAAAATTACAGGGCCTTTTCTTACAAACCTGAGTGACTTTCGGGTTGTTAATGCAAGCATTTGTTCCCATTTACACCATTATGAGTTAGAAAACTAGGCCCTAGGCCAGGACCCTGTTTCACCGGTGATAGCAGCACGCTGCTATTCCATTTTGCGAGCTGACGTCACACTTCTGGTAGTGTTGGAGCGGAGGAATAGGCTTGTTGACGTCTCCATGGAAACCCAATTTGACACGTGTAATAGCAGCGTGCTGCTATCATCAGTGAAACATGGCCCAGGGGCCAGGCTCAGGCTGGGCTGTTGACTGTTGAGCATGGCAAAAGTTGATGAGCAGCATAAGCTAGGATGACAAATTTGTGCCAGACATAACAAGCAGATTGGAAATCTGCATGAGTGCAGTCTGTATCAAACAAGATCTAAACTTTTCCGTCATCAAATTTAGATGTTTGCACTTTTGATGTGTAAAATGCAACAAATGATTAATAATCCCCGGTGAACACAGCTGAATGTCATTTATTCTCTTTGACAACAATGCGCCCGCATAGTAGTTCAGTTATCACCTCACCATACCAAGGCCCACACCACTTCACTTGAAATCTGCTCCATGAAAGTGACACTGAAAATCTGCACTGCAACATGCACCTTCTTAGTGTCTCTGCACCAGCAAGAAGATCCCACTGAAATTACCATACCTTGCAGTCAGAATGCAGGTCATCCAGTCATTAGCGTCGCCACGGGGGGGCAAGCGGGGCAGCTTGCCCCCCCAACCTCGGACCGGGCACCCCCTGAGATCGATACAGATCCGATGAGATTTTGGAGTCGGGAAAAAATGGGGGTACCTTTCTGAGAATGCCTGTGAGGTCAGACTCGGTTGGAGCGTGCAGTTCAAACCAGAATCTGACTCGCAGTCGCCAAAATCTTCAAGACTCCGAGTCCAGACTCGGAAATGTCAATGCTGTGATTCAATCCATGTTCCTAGTTCGTTCTTTATTGCATTTTACAGCTGATTTTCATAAGTTTTGGAGTGCTGACACAATTTTCGTTTAAAGCGTGAAACGAAATCTTCGCAGCCTTTCTCAACTCTCGTCAAATGTCTGCGACAGGCTCAAGTACCGTACAAGTGTCGCAGGGCTCATGAGCTTGCTTTAAACAAAGGCTCCTAAGGAGCTCCACTGAGCCCTAAAGAAGCTTTCAGAGGGCCCAAACCGGCCTCTGAAAGTCCCACTGATGTCCATGTTCTCTGAGGGCCCATACAGGGATCTTTGAGCCTTCGAACATTTCTGAGAACCTTAACTGTCCTCTGATAGTTCAGCCAAACTTTTGAGGCGACAGACTTTGCTACAGGGCTGCGGAGTCGGAGTCGGAGTCGGAGTCGGTCGGAGTCGACAGTTGTGACCAGAGTCGGAGTCGGAGTCGGAGTCGATTTTAGAAACCCGAGCCGGAGTCGGAGTCGGAGTCACCGAAAATCTGTCGACTCCGCAGCCCTGCTAGGTCTGTGGAGTCGGAGTCGGGAGTTGGAGTCGGTCGGAGTCGACAATTCTGCCCGGAGTCGGAGTCGGAGTCGGAGCTGGTTTTTGAAAGCCGGAGTCGGAGTCGGAGTCGGAGTCGCCGAAAATCCATCGACTCCGCAGCCCTGCAGTTTGCTAACCCCAAGCCGGCATCTGAGGGGTCACAGCTCACGTGTCCCTCTGAGGTCCGCAACACATGTTTATTATGTCCCTACGTAGGGTCCTTAGGGATTCGACACAATCCCCGAGCGTTCACACTGTTATCCTAGGGTTCCACCACCCTGGGCCTAGTCTCCTAGCGCCCGCCGCCCACACTGGCTTCTGAGGGCCTCACCTTGGGCTCGGAAAGCCCTAAATAAAGCACCACGTACACGTACATTTTTGAGGTGACCCACGCCGATCTCCGGGATCCTAAGCATGCTTCTGAGAGTCAGCACTGACTCTGAGTGGCCTGAAATGGCTTGGAAGTCCCAAGCCTGTTTCTAAGGGATCCCTTGCCGCTATGCCGTGCGTAACTTTTGTTTCCGTTTAACAGTTTTTATTCGTGTTTGCAGCGCTTCCTTTCGCACGAAAAACGAGAAACTTTTGTTCACACTCGAGTGAACAAAACACTTCCTCTCACTGGAGCAAAGATGAATTACTTCCGATTCACACTTCCGACACTCACTCTCCGCCGAATGCCCAACTTAGCTACGATCGGCGGCTGGGATAAGCCCTATGCATTTCACGCAAAACCTCTGCATGCATGCGTGAATGTAGGCTTTAGCAGGGTGATCCGATAAAATGGACCATTTTTCACCTTTTTCTGGGTAATGATCATGAGCGTCGAGCGTCTGCACAGGGGCCCTCTGCAGTGCGTCGGCAATCGCAGCCACTATTATATAATTCTACCAGTCGTTTTTTGTCATGAAATTTCAAAATTTCGAATTTTTCTATAAAAAATTACATGTCATAGCTAGAAGGAAACCTTTGTCACCATTTGATTCCTCGCACCATTGCGCGTCGAATGATATGTAAAACGAGTGAGTAAAGACTGGGGAAAGGCAAGTTTTAACACAACAGTTGATTTTGCCCCCCCCCCCCCCAACCGAAAATCTCTGGCGACGCCTATGCATCCAGTCCAAAGATTCTTAATTCTCAAATCCAAGTTGTGGGCTAATTCAAATTTAAATGCTGTTCATATAACACAAACAACATCACCTCCCATCACCTTGAGGATTCACACCTTTCACCCCATTTCATGTTACCCTTCAAACATTGTGTTGCCCACTCAGTATTTGTACATATTATTGTCAGTAGTCCTGGCAGGAAAAGTCTGTGATTGTTGGTCAATGAATAATAAAAGCTTCTGCAGCCAGCGAATGGGACAGACTATGTGGCAGACACCGGCGGCCGGCGGCAAAGCCGAAGAGGGTGCTCTGCTCGGTATATTTCATCTGATAGCGCGCGGAATTGGCTTCATTTTGGTGTTATATGATATCCTGATCATTTTTGGATGCTTGGGTCCATCTCCATAGAATTAGACATCCAGTGGTCTGGTCAATATGGCTAATCATCCATCATCCTGTCAATCAAGACCATCTAAACGGATAAATTCCTGGTCTGGCATCTTGCCCCCCCCCCCCTTTAATTCCCTCTGCTCGTTTCCGCCGCATATGAGTTCCTTGTGTGTTTTGAACTACGTCACAGCGCAAACAAACAAAAGGGTTTGCATGCGAAGCAGCCTTCACTGCTGCGGTGCTGTAAGCACCGATATGGTGTCACTAAATCTGCGTGTCGTGGTCGTTTTTAGTAACTCAAGAGAAAGTGAAACTGCGGCCCGCTCAAGGCGTGTAGCCGCTCACTGTACGACCCGTCACTGTCACCTGACCGTCACCTTTCCATGCCCCTTCTCTCCCATGTATTGCAGGCACGTCGGGGCCGCGCTGTGTGGACTGGCCAGCTGACGGCGCCGCCAGCGGACTGCGGTCGGCGCCAGCTGACTGCGGCTGCCGCCGTCCAGTCGGCGGTCGGCTCCCGGTCGGGTCGGGTCTCTCCGCCAGGTGTGTGCCGCGATCGCCGGTGACGCGTCCCTCCGCGCCGCCACCGTCCGACTCGCCACCATGTTGCGCAAATTCCGACATCACACCTGCAAGATCGTGCTGGCCACCTCGCTGGTCTGGCTGCTGGTGGACGTGGCAGTGCTCATGTACTATGCGGACAGCGGCTCGGCGCCGTCGGGCCGGTCGGCGGCGCGGGCCGAGAGAGACGGCGCCGCCGCCGCGGACGGGTCACGACCCGGTGGCAAGCGAGAGGCACTGGCCCTGGCCCACTCACTCAACAGCCTGGCCTACGACCGGTCAGCGCTGGTGCGTTGGGAGCCGGCGGCCGTAGTGCCCGAAAAACCGGGCCAGCCCGGCGAGATGGGCGAGCCAGTGCACATTCCGCGCGACAAGCGGGACGAGATGAACGAAAAGTTCAAGGAGAATCAGTTCAACCTGATGGCGAGTGATATGATCTCGCTGAACCGGTCGCTGCCCGACGTGCGACTGGACGGGTGAGTACCTACCGAATTCACATCAACCATTACTGAATCATGATGCACACACAGATCGCAGACATCTCTGTACAGTACCTACCGATTGCAGGCGCTGGAGAACATGGAGTCTGGTATTCATGACACTTCTATCGTTCTACGGGAATCACAAACTAAGCACGGGTTCCCGTGTGATCGGCTGGCCTGTAACAGTGGCTAGGCCGAAACCCCAATTCTGCGAAGTCCTTGAGCACTTTTGAGTTGCATTTGATAGCGATCAGTACCAATGTAGGAAAACTAAACCCTGAGGAAGACTGAGTGCTGCCTAATGCACCCATCATTGCTCACCTTCGTGCTTGCACACTGGACATTCGCACCAACCGTATTACGTAATTTGGTGTAATCCATCCGGTACTTAACAATCCCGGATGTAATGGCGACAAAGTCGGAACGTGGCTGGTGTAGGCTCACATTCACATTCTCCCATGGAGCTATGTCTGACTTTGGTTACCCACCGTAGCGACGCTCTATCAGCGTGTGTGAGACACTGCGCTCAGCCACGCTCACGCTCACGCTATAGAGTGCTCGTGCCGGTCGCTGGGCATGCACGCGACTTTACAGCTGTCGCGCGGCTGTATCCGCACCGGTACCATAAACGGATGTGTTACACGTGATCCCATTATCGGACGGCTACACGGCCTACCCGTGAAAGGCCGGTCCACACGATAGCGTTTCTTTGCTCGCTCATTCATAAACTCTCCAACTGATCGTTGTGTGTGTTGATGCACTTTGATCTGATCGCGATCTGATGAGTCGATTTCGGCCCCAGAAGCCCGGTAACATCCTGTCTGGCTTTCGTTTACCGTTTTCCTACTAGGCGAGGCATTACTCGGCTCGTTACACAGTGAATCGTGCGTTCACTTTCCCGGTTGGCTACCACCTACGCCACGCCATGGACTGCAGCATACGGTGGTCACTGTTGGTTGCTAAATTCCTCGACTGTCGCCGCTGTATTCAGACTGTCACCGGCCTCTGCCGCTCCTTCCAATCCTGTCCTGGGTCGAACACCTCAACTCAGGCATGCGTGACCGCTGACGCCGCGAGGATGTCCTGGAGCTGCGCCGAGCCGCGGTGCGTCTTGCACGTGACCACTGGTCGGGCCGGTCGGAGCGGCGGCGACCGGAGGCCGGTGACCGAGGCGCCGACCGGCCCACCGCCCGCGCGCCCAACCGGTTAACGGAGATCGCGGCCGGCACCTGCCGCCCGACCATTGTGCCACGGACGGTCCGGCGGCGGCCGGCGGCAGACATCTGCCGACTGCCGGCGTCTGTCACGGGCGTCACGGGTGTCACGCCCGGCCCATCTGCCGTCATGTGGCCGCCCCGTGCGGAGGCTGTCGTCTGTCGTCGACGGGGCGCTGTGTTACGCTGCATCACGGACCGTCGTCCGTGAGTCTGTTGTCGCCGACTGGAGACAATGCGCCGGACACGGCCTCACAGACATGTGGCCATGACGCTCCACTCGGCGGTCATTCACAGCGGAGCACGCTCAACAAAACGGGGCGCCAACAGCGGACGGATAGAACAGAACATACAGCTGGTAATGAACGCTCAACGGAACAGCGCGCCAACAGAGGACAGGTGGAACAGAACAGAACAGACCACCTCTAATGAACATGCTAGACAGAAACGAGCGGGGCTAAAGTTGCTGATGGTGTGAACGTTATCGTGAACGCCCAACGCGAACACAGGAGTATGTTGGACCAAAGATAGTGTTAGTTGGAAGCTGGTTCATCATAGCTGGGCCTCAGTTAAGTTAATCACTCTCACAGAGCAGCATGTGACTGACCAGTAACGACCGGAAACCTCTCTAAGATCGACTGAGCTCTCGAGCATCGCGCTCCAACTAAGTGCCCATTTGAGACCGAGCTGAAACGTGACTTGGGAACGAGAGCTATAAAGTGGGCGTGCTACCCTTATTGTGTCTGCTGGACGTGTTTTTGGGCAGTATAGCTTGTTTAGTATTCGGAGGACTTTCGACTATTCCAGACGCTCTGAATCTGAAGCCGTAGCATTATCCATCAGTAAGATGCAAGTTGAAGTGATACAGCTGTTTGGGGCTCACGCAAAGTCCTGGTGTTATGTGCTAGCTGCAGTAGCATAGAGAATCTGCTAGGATTTGACCGCAGATTTCGCAGGACGGCTGACCGACTACGGATCGACTACACGCTGTAGATTGCAGAATCGTGCTACATATAAAACAAATTTCATAACTAAAACGTTATTTGACGTATCACCGTATCGGCTAATATTGTTCGCGTAATAGCTGGCGAATTGCGTGTCGGAATATCCCTTGAGACCTGAACCAAATCCAATGTCTTCCTTCTCACGTGTGACGGCCAACGGTCATCCGATCGTAAAGTTTCAGCTCCATTAGAGACGACATCGTCCGCTATCCTGAAAAGTCAATCCACGATCCGGCATTGGTCAGCCGTCGAGCAAAATCTACGGTCCGGTCCCATTGTGTGCCCACGGTACCGTCGTGAGTACTCAATGGAGCGTCCATGGCATTTGGCGACGCTAGTATGTCCTTATTGGGCAATGTCCAACAGTGATGTGTATTCAGGACGTCGCTGATCCTATCATGCTATTGTCGCTATTGTGAGTGCACGAAAAGGCGTGACAACGGTGGTATAAGTGGACCGAATGGCCTTGCTCCCTCATTTGCGGCATTGAAGACTCGTTGAATCGATACGAATGGCCTAGAAATGATCTAGTATGCCGGTACACATAACGCTTGTTTGCTTTTAGTTTTATCGCCCGGCAACACTCCATTCCAGCGGCTTACCCGGTCGGTACAAGTGCTTTCGTTGCCAGTTCGCGCAATGCTGCTACTCTGGAAAGGCTAACGGCAACTATCACACTTTCAGTGAGGCCTGTTTTCTAATGACACGGTGGTTGTGCATGGTAGATGGCTGGTCAATGGTCATCTTTCGTGGCATGGCAACGGGGTGTCGTGGCAGCCACGTCACCATTCGATAGCCGGTGTCAGCGCTGGCCGCTGACGTAGTTACGTTCGGAGAAGAGGCGCCATACGCACCCTCTCTCACTCTCTCCCTCTCTCTCCCTCTCTCTCCCTCTCTCTCCCTCTCTCTCTCCCTCTCTCTCTCTCTCTCTCTCTCTCTCTCTCTCTCTCTCTCTCTCTCTCTCTCTCTCTCTCTCTCTCTCTCTCTCTCTCTCTCTCTCTCTCTCTCTCTCTCTCTTTCTCTCCCTCTTCTCCTGGGCGGCTGTGGGTACCTGACGGCCACGGAGAGACGTGCTGTCATGCTGTATGGACAACTTGGAACTCGACATGAGTCATGTGTACGAATTGGCGAGAGATAGTCTGTAGAGTGACTTACTCTGTCATTGTCTCACCGCCCTGGTTTTATGCTATTATGGCGTGCTTGACCTTCCGGCGTATTGTCTCGGCATAATTCGTCACTTGAAATTATTACGACACTGAAACAGTCGTCTGGGATTATGTTTCCCCAATTTAGGCTGAGATAATGAGGTTGAAATTGTTGGGATATTAATTGTTCCGGTTTGTCTCTCCCCTTGCTGTTCGCTCTACTAGGCCGTAGTTTCGGCAGGACGGAACTTCGATACAAAAGCGGCCTGTCAATAACTGCAGTCATGTTTCTTATTCCTCGCCTCATGAACCGTCTGCTAGTGCTGACGTGCATTCCGTCAACTATGTTCGGTGACGTGTACCGATCATTGATGACGTTTACCGACCTCCGCTGACGTTTAAGGACCTCTGATTGGTGTCATCGCTCGACCTCTGGGACCGGGGTGGAGTTTCCTGTCGCCATCTCCTCACATCCTCTATGGGGCGGTGCCGACCGCGGCTGGCAGCTCCGACCGTCACCTAGTGACAATGCCGGCCGACCTCCGCGGCGCGGCGCTAACGGTGCTGCTATTGACGCGCCACATTGGCCGCGGCACGTGGCACGTCACGTCTGTTACAGCACGCTCGGCCACGTCACGTCTGGCGCGTCACGTCTGCTGCTGCATGAACAGGCTCATCGGTGTGTGTGTGTGTGGGGGGGGGAGGGTCTTGATATACCTAGATTAAATAAACTGTTCCAAAGTAATTACTTGTATAATGTGCGCCGATGGAAGTGGAAGTGCTTCTCTTGCTCCCCACCGGAGTAGGTAGATGCATAGATTTCCACTAGCCAGTGCTTCACTGAGAGAAATGGACCTCCACCAACGTCCATCGGTGGAGCGAATCAACCGCTCACAGCACGGGAAGTTCAACTTTATCTGTGACAGTTATGGCGCATTGCTGATGATTGAAGACTCACCTGTAATGGCCGTTTACTGGGGAAATATCAGCGGTTCGTTACCGCGCTTTTCACTCTCAATTCTACCTCAAATTTGTACACCGATTCCGGTTAGTCGTGGAACCGGTCGTTATGGGTCTCCAATAGAGTGTTGTCTCGACGCATTGTAAGCACGTGTGATGTTTTTTGGGCTGTGTCCAGTGTTGGTGTGACCGTGACCGACCGTGTCGGTGGGTAAATGGTCAATTTGTGGGCGGTGTCCAGCTCTGTTGTGGTTGGTTACTGGTGTGTGTAGGTATCAGTGTGGTATGTGGGCGGTTGCTCACTGTGGGTGGGGTTCCACTGTGGTTGGTAGGTGTATCAGTGTGGTCTGTATCTCGCAATGTGTGTAATGTGTATGGGTGGATGGTAGGTGTTTTGTGATGGTGTTGCGCGCTGCTGTGACCGACCATCTCAGTGGCCACTGACCAGTGACCACTGACCAGGGTGTGGGCGTGGCACCGACCGCCGGGCGTGGGCCTGACATCTCATCTGGCGGCTTCTGTGGCGGCGTGGGACCATTATCAGCTCGAGTACCACACCATTTGTAATACTCAGCTGCAGTAATAACGCCCGACCGTAATACCCGCCCGTTTCCAGCTGCCGTCGCCTCAAACACCTGTCGTCTGTTGTTACCGGACGGTGTTGATTGCTGTAAGAGCAGTTTCATTGGACGGCTTTCCAGCCACGCCACTCCACCGGACCGTGCTACAGTGTCACCGGCTGGAGGAGCGTGAAAAGGAAAAGAATTACTTAGCATGACAATGAAAAGAGCAACTAGACCATTTCGGCCTTGTGCGGGGATGATCCAGTTAGACTCCTTTCCAAGTGGGGTTCGCCGGCGCCAACCGTGCGGACTCCGGCCAGTGATGGTCCGATAAGCCGTGTCCCGTTGCAGCAAGGCGTTGATCCTGATAATGTGAGAGATGCAGGCCGCACTCTCATATCCGTCCGCTAAGACTTTCACTTTGTGTCGTTGCCAGTTTCATATGTTCTCACTCTAGGCCGGTATGAAAGACAGCGATGCCATTGTGTCCATCACTGCTTCAAAAACGCCTTGAAAGTAATTTCAACGCGGTCTAGCTCAACCGGGCTTGTTATAGAGGGGTGATTGATGATTGTTTAGCTACCTTTGCAGTATCGGCAGAGCGGCAGCTAGCCCCCAATTTATACACAGCTATGTTCCGGGATTCCCGCTACGACATCCCCGGTGGACGCCAGGGAGCATTATTCATTGCACTTTGCCACTTTGAATACAGACCATTCCTGTCATGCATGTGCATAAATTGGGAGCATGCATCATGCTGCTGCAGTAAATGGCCCTTTTGCGGCCGACGTGCCGAGAATCGGTCGAGTGAAATGAATGTAACCGGGATATGGAACCTGACTGTCCTGGCGATTTCCTTACAAAAGTGGTAAGAGGTTCTGGGTGATGCATTGCGGTCTCCGCTACGGAACGGCAGCCTTTGTCGTCCATTATTCCGGGCAGATCAATGCTCTGCTTCCGGTCGCTGCATAGTGAATATGGGCCTGTATTCTGCCGGCCATCGATCGTTGGATCTATAGCCCTTAAATTCTTAACATCCACGACTGTGGACCAATCGTATGTGCTATTCATCACACTCCTGAGTGCTGGTCGTCAAAAACCTTGTCTGAAGACCCTACAGAAGTGACTAATCTGCTGTACCTTTTTGTCATGGTGCCTGGTGTTCTGAATAGAATGGTTGGTCCTTTTTCATTCTATTCACGTGTGCGCCAGTGGTCGTAGGCCGAATGTCGATGCGCGGAAGCCGGCTCCACTCTTCTACCTGTGCTGCACACCTGTGTTGCGTAATGTATAGCACTGGTACAGCTCACTTATCCGGCTCATCCTATGCTGTCAAGAGTAGAGGATACGCGTAAATTCACATCATCGTTCTCCTTAGCGTCATGCATAGACCTCTGTATACAGAGGTCTATGTGTCATCCGACGCCGTTTGCCTCCACTTCTGTTCAGCTATTTCAATCGGTCACCATATGATCCTGCCACTCAATATCCCCAGCCGACCTCCCCGCCGCCACCCCCGCGCCAACGGTGACCGGATGTCTACGAGCTGTGCCTCTCCGGACGAGTCAGACGGGTCGGACCGGTCCCGTTATCGCAGGACCAGTTTGTGATGCGACTCACCGGCTGTGCTTTGTCGGCCGCGTCTGTGGAACGCTGATCGTGACTCGGGTCGCCTGTGCCTCTACCGATTGGCTTGTCTATCACAGCTCGCTGGTCGTGGCTCGAATCACTTCTGCGTTCACCTATTAGCTCGTCCGATGTGGATTAGCAGTCGTAGCTCTCCTGTCGTGGCTCGCCGACTGTATTCGTGACTCATCTGTCAGTCTTGACTCAGCTCGATCACATATGGTTTCACCTTCCGATTCGCCCGTTGAAGATCGTCAGTCGTATCCCTCCGTTCGTGCTCGCCGCTGACCCACCAGCCCTGGCTCACTCTCCCCAGCCCCGCGTTGCTGTCCAGTGTAGATAGCGGCCGCCGAGCCTGGGTGCCGACCAGACTATACAGCACCACAGACGTATCTGACGGAGCTGTATGGGGGCCCTAATCAGCCGCCGCGCCGGCAGGAGAGTGATGGAGCGGCTCGTCCCGTGACATTGCTGGATATGGGGCTCGGGAAGGGAACAAGCCCTCTGGATGAAACTTTTCGAATTTGGGAATGTTTGCTGGAAGAAATAAAACAGAAGAAAATTGTTCATATATTTTCTATGTTTTGCTAGTACCCAATATAGAAATGTCCGAATTGAGCGGTGCTACTTTTCAGATGTGCTTAGTTCTGAAAAGCCGACCTTTTTGCACCTCCTCGGTTACCTGCCTCAACTACCTTATGCATTGTGGCTGCCCTTTGCATTTCTTCCTCCATGGTGCTATTCGTTATCAATATCATTCCCTGATGGCTTGCGGCTATCCCGTTTACGCTTCGCCTAACTCGATTAATACCGTTTTTGCTTACATCTACACGACAGAAAAACGACATTAGGCACGGTGCACTTGCGCCATGTCCAGTCATCGACTGGTTTTGCGGCTAGCAGGCCCTTCAGATGCTAGGCGGCGGAATGGCCAGCCTTAGGAACAGTGAGACCGAACGGTTAGCTAAAGACTTTGTGGAATTACGTGGTCCAGTAAGGGAAGATGGCTATTGTCCAGCCTTAGTGCATGATCGGACGGTTAGTCGCAGACTGTCAGGAAGCCACGTGGTCCGTTCTCAGATATTATTGGTGACCTAGCAGTCAGTCTCAATAAGCTCTGTGACCAGTCAGCCAGTCTGCGAAAGTGGGCGACCGGTCTGCCAGTTTAGGAAGAGTGTAGGCAGCAGCTGATGCAGACCCAATCCTATTTCTGCTGATGATCGCAGCTAATGATCCAGTCGAAATAGAGTCTGGATTAACCATTCCGCTGCCGGAAGATACAATGGATTGGGATCGGATCGGAACTTTGAAAGGCTGCCCGAAATAGGCTGGTCCAGATTGGCCTGCAGGTTTATGTAAATTTTATGGATTCTGGCTATATGATTGGATAAGCTACCTTTTGATGTACAATTGGCGTGACGGAGATCATATTATTAGCATATTTTTCGTGATATAAAATGTCTCTTCAGTTCCATGAAGCAACCATGAAATACAGGGCAGATGTATCCCTTTTCTGGGTCATACGACGTAAACATGGACTATAATTGCACGTAATTTGTGTTCACATGGTCTCTCCAGAAGCGTGCATTTGCCGGCATTTTTCATTCCCAGTGATGTGATCCGTTATCGTTACCTGCCGGCATTGCGGCGTCTGCCGTCATACAGGACGATCGATGCAGCACACCTGTTTCGTCGGTGTCTGTCGATGGTTGTTGGCCTGTGGTCTGTGGTGCCCTGTTCGTGCTGACCAAGCAGCACAGGTGCCGATGCCTGACTGCCTCCGTGGTAGATGCCCTGCTTCATGTCTTATCACCATAGTTGCCGGTACCTGTTTAGTGGTTATCCATGGTATATGCTCCGTGTCGTGTCTCACAAGCCAGCACAGATGCTAATACCTAGCTACGTCTGTGGCGTATGCCCCGTGTCGTGTCTTACCAGCGAGCACAGGTGCGCACATAGCCGCCTCAATGGTTGAAGTCATATACCAGCCATTCCAGGTGTCCGGATCCAGCCGCGTCCGTGGCTTACTCTGCTGCCCTCCCGAGTAGAAACGTGCACTGATGCTGTAGATAACAGGTGTTGTGACTTGTGAGTGTTAGTAATTAGAGCCATATTTTCGTTAGCTTGTGGCCAATATGTTCCTTGTTATTAGGTGTTGTCTTTATCCGCTGGGACTGAGAGCGGATAAAAACATAGATGACTGATGCAACTGTTCGTTGATCAGTCGATTGATTCGGCAACGAGCAACGTTGATCAGTCGATTGATTGATCAGGCAACGAGTGATTCTTCGTTGCCATAGGAGTTGACATAGATGACTGATGCCATCACTGTCAACCGTGGAAGCCGTATGGCTACCCATCTACGCTGGAGTACGAAAAACATCATCTCATGTTCCTTGTTACTTTTCAGTATTATATTTTTTCGTTACCTTTAACTCATTCAGCTTGCGCATTCATAGTAACTTAAGCATTCGGCTTTTATCACAACATTTGAGAAACTTTGTTATTGAATTTGGACGTAAGTCTACCGCATTATCGTGCATGGTTCGTACTCCTTTCGTAGAAAGCAGGATTCAGGCTGCCATTGCGAGACTGACTGCGATGAAGTTCACACTTCAGTGCAAAGTACAGAAACTGCTGAGAGTGTCGCCAAGTTTTGTTCCGACTTACTCAAGAATCAAACAGTTTCGACGATGGCGCATTCTTAATTGGAAAATGTCGGTAGGTACTCGACGACTGGTTACGTAAGCTGCCATAGGAGGAAAGTTCACATTGCTATTCTCATTCCTGGGGGCTCTCGATCGTTTGTGCGAATGATTCTTCGTTCTTTGGTTCGTGATGACTGGTTGCAGATGGCGGTAGCGTTGCCCGCTGATGGGCTGGCGCAGGTGTATGCCGAGTTTGCGTGCGGCGGTGGCGTCTGATCGATTGACCTAGGGTAGCGTGCCGACCTCGTGCCGGTCTGCTGGCCCGTCTGGGGCCTGTATTGGGAGGATGGCCCTGAATGGCTCAGACGTATCCTCTACAGTTAGTTCGATTATGTGGAGGATTTGGGGACCTGTTTGTTCGGAGCCATCCGCCAGCTGTTTGTGAGTTGTATGTGATGCTTTTTGGACCGCTGTATGTGGCACAGTGAGCCGCTGTATGTGGCACCTTGAGCTGCTTTACGAAACTTCTTGTCCAAAACTATTCTTATCACCGGAGGCGGCTGCCTATGCGCTGGCTCCTGGCTTAAGGCGTTTCCTTGACCCGCCAGTATTGAGGATGGTCTCCCGGTCTCGAGGAAAAACGGAGCAAATGTGACGCCATTCGACCGATATTGGACCAGACCGGCTCATGTAACGTAACGGTCGGCTCGCTCTCCCCGCCGGCTCCGCCCTCACACGTCACACCTCCGCAGTCCGCACCGGTTCCGCCTCATTTTGACCGCGATCCGTGAGTGATGTAACCCGCAGCCGGCCGAAATTGCAGCCCGGATGAATTCTGCATGCCTGATTTTGTAACTCCGCCGTATCATTCTGCACGTATGAATATCCTGAACAGGTTCCTTTTGTATCCATTTTTAGCTTCTATGAAAATTGAAAGGAGTTCTATCTTCCATTGAATTCCTGCTATGCTATCTTATCTAACATCAGATCGTATTGCAGTTTATATTTAGAAGCACACATGCTCTTTCTGTCCAACAAGTCGTGCATTTTTACACATTATTCAATTATCCTTGGTATTATTTTGCATCATTTACTTTAGCTTTCATTTACATTATTTTTATTTATTTAAAACGCCACAGGACTACAGGAGGGTGTGCTAGCGCAACTACGATTGACCATTTTTAGTTCTCTTTTTCGCATTTTCCATATCACGGATTCCATCAGCCCTAATAACTAACGCGTCCTGCCTTCGAGAGCGCCATCAGGGCCTACTTGTAACGCTTCTGATCGCGCCGCCGTGCCGGTCTCACCGCCAGCAATAATTCCGCCGCTGCAGCGGTCGGAGGCGAGCAGAGTTTTGTGAGCGTCCTCCGAGCTCCTCCAATCGGGCTCCCACTCCAGCGGGCGGCTGGGTGTGTGGGAGCGCGGACCGGGACCCGACCGGCTGCCTCTCTCGGACGTATAACGGGAGTTCCAGCCGCCGCGCGGGGAGGTGGCGATGCTGTGGATCCTCTGGGCCGGCGCTGCTCCGCGGAGATGCGGGAATGGCTGTGGGGGTGGGGGCGGGGTGGGGTGGTGGTGACGGGGAGAGTGGTTGCTATCGTATCCAGAGCATGCCGCACCGTGCCGGACGAGTCACTGGGGTCTGGTGTGATGTCTGGTCTGCTATCAAGAGCGTTACTACAGCCACAGTGCCGGACGAGTCAGTCTGTCTCTGTTGGTTCTCAGGTCTGTCGTCGATAGCACTGCTGCAGACCCTGCCAAGCCATGCTATCCAAACGGTAGTCGGGCCCTATTGGTCTCTGGTCTGGTTTTTGAATTTTGCTCCCGACAGGCCGAGGCCCTGGTCGGGGTAGGGGGAAGTTACTAGCTGGCAATTAGCCAGATCTTCCGTTTTACTTTACTTTAATGCCGGCTATGTTATTCCGGCCCAAGGCAATATTAAGAACAAAGTTTACGTTAGCCCGGCTCATGTGACGTCCGGTGGAAGCAAGTGCAAGGGAAAGCCAGAAAGGGTGCCAGAGTGGCAGTGCCGAGAGGGATTTTGAGTACTTACATTTCTTGCTGCTGAATCTTGATGCTGAAATGTGGCAGTGTTGTAATGTGTGCTGTTGTTGTGTTGTGAGTTCCACCAGGAAAGTCCTAACTAGAAAAACCTGGTGCCTATCTTAGAGGGCAAAACCTGTGCGCTTTTGCCGAATTGCACAGGAAAAATCCCTTTGCTTTGATATTACGTTACGTTATATCGCTAATGTGTAGGTGTGTTTGTGGAGCTATGTGTCTCGAGTGGGCCTCAACCTTTAAGAGGGATCCCTGTCGAGAACCGCGAGAGGGATGGGCAGGTGCCGATTGCCGCCGCCGCCGCCGGAGGGACGCAAACGCGCGCGCTCGCAAACATAGACGAAATCACGGCGCAACAAGAACAATGGAAACAAAAACAATTACGATGAAACCACGAGAGAAACCAAGAGAAATCAAGAAAAACCAAGAGAAAATCATGTGTCCAAGGAGTTGGGGGAGGAGCCCACCGCCGCGTGCCAGTGGTCCCCGCGGCGGCGACTGGTGCCCGTAAGCTCGGGGCTCCTACAAAACCCCCACCAAGTGCTGACTGGTATTATTAGAGAACTGACGTTTCAGTGCGGACTCCAGTGACGTAACAATCCATTAAACGGGTCGTTGCGGACGGCATAGTGCCGACACCTCTTTCTCCAGGCAGATGGGGGGCAGAGGAGCCCGCCGCCGCGTGCCAATGGTCCCCGCGGCGGCGGCTGGTGCCCGTAAGCTCGGGGCTCCTTAATTGACATGTCCAGTATCCAGGAAATCAAAAAGATTGAGTCCCGCGCCCAGAACCGCTATCGACGGCTGGCCGACCACGGAACTGAGCGCGAAACTGAGCGCGAGACTGTGCTATATGGATCGGTCTAGCCTGGAATTCTTCAGGAAAGAAAAAAGCAAGTCGAGTAGATCCGGGTGAGAATCGCCGAGGAGAGTAGGAATTGAAAGTGCAAGTTGGTTGTGGGTGATATATTGGATTATAGGTTGCCTCTCTGCTTGATATTGGGGACAGTGGATCAAGAAGTGTTCAATTGTGTATCTTATGTTACAACGTTGGCAGATTGGAGGGGGGCCTTGATCAAAGATATATTCATGTGTCAATTTAGTATGTCCGATTCTAAGTCTGGCTATAATTACTTCTTTAAGCCGGGTATTTTGATAAGCAGTCGACCAGTGTCCGATAATTGGTTTGATTGGGTGAAAGTAGTAATGTGGATTTACGTCCCATTCAAACTGGACATACTTTTTGTAGGATGTGTAAATGACATTAAGATAATCTGATACCGGGCATGGGAGGGAGTTATTGGGGGGATCACGGAGGCTGGCTTTGGCCGCTTTGTCCGCGCGCTCATTCCCCACAATATTCGCGTGACCGGGTATCCAGATTATCTTAACTTCTCTGTTTTGGTCGGTGATTTGATTAATTTGTCTTTTAATGTCTCGCGTGATTGGGTGCGAATCATTATGGGCCGCTGCGATTGATTGCACTGCTGCCTTGGAATCAGTACAAATCATTAGTTGTCTATCAGGTTTGTTGATTACGTGTCGAAGCGCTGCACTGATCGCGTAGAGTTCGGCCGAAAAGATGGAGTGGTTATCGGAGAGGCGGGTGGATTGTGCGAATCCTTTTATATAGAAGGCGGCTCCGGTCTTGTTGTCCGCCCGAGAGCCGTCTGTGTATATAAAAGTATGGTCTTTATGGTCGTTTTGGAATTCGAGGAAAAGTTGTTTCATTTCATCAGTGTTCATGTCTTTTTTGTTGTCATCGAAGAGGATGAGGGTTTGGATGGGGTGCCTAGTCCAGTACGGGCTCAGTGGAGGGTTATCTAGAACCTTTGGAGTTTCTATTTTATAGTCCCTAAGTATGTTTTTAAGGTGTCTTCTTATTGTTTGGTACTTGTATTCTCTATGTGTTATTATGTTATTTTCTGGTAGGTTACTGAGTATAGCGCCGTATGGCATTGTATCTTTTCTTGCCATTACTTTCGTGTAATACCTTATAAGCTGGTATTCTCTTCTTCTTTCCAAAGGAGGAATGTTTGAATCAACACGGAGATTCGATGAAGGCGAAGTGCGGAGTGCGCCAGAAATAATGCGAAGAGCGGAATTCTGGATACTCTCGACCTTGTTACTGAGAGTAGTGGATATATTTGTTAGTAAAAAGGCATTATAATCCAAGATGGATCGAATCAGAGATGTATATAGAAGTGTCAGTGTTTTTCTGTCGGCGCCCCAGTGTGTACCAGAGATACATTTCATGATGTTGAGGCGCCGGGTGCACCTTCCTGTGATGTCTGCTATGTGTTGTGTGAAAGTGAGTCCCCTGTCCAGTGTGATGCCTAGATATTTAAAGGTATTTGTTTGCGGAATCTCAACCCGGCCCAAACGGAGCGGGCGTGGAGGTGTGGGGTGTCTGCGTTGTTTGGAAAAGGTTAGTGAGGCTGACTTGTGGGGAGCAATTTGCATTCCCCACTTGTCACACCATTTGTTTACGTGGTTTAGTACCGTTTGAAGTTTTTGGTATGCCGCATTCACATTGTGGTGCGACGTCCAGACCGCCAAATCGTCCGCGTACATGGAATAGTGTACGTTATGTGTTACATTGTGTATATTGTCAAAGATGTCATTTATATATATAAGGAAGAGCGTCGGGGAGAGAGGACTTCCCTGAGGGACGCCGTGATCGAGGTTATGTAGGGTTGAGTAGGTGTTGCCTACTCTGACTTTGAAAGTGCGGTTATTAAGAAAATTACTTATGAAATTGGCCATTCGGCCGCGTATTCCCATGTTATGTGTTTTTATAAGTATAGCTTTGTGATGTACTTTGTCGAAGGCTGCTTTCAGATCGAGGAAGAGTGCAGCTGTAACTTTATTATGGAAAAACCCCTGTTGTATCGTGTCAATAATGTGTATCAAGTTGTCAGCTGTGGAGCGTGCTGGTCGAAATCCGTTTTGGTGTTGTGAGAGCTTGTGTTGTGATTCTAGGTACACTCTGATTCGATTGTTGACCATTCTCTCGACGATTTTAGAGGCACAGCTCGACAATGAAATTGGTCTGTAACTAGCTGGATCGGTGCTATGTTTGTCTTTTTTGAGAATGGGGATGATTATACTTTCTCTCCAGGAGTCCGGAAAGTGGCCTTCAACCCATAGCTGGTTGATGACCTTGAGAAAGTGTTCAAGGCCAAAGGGGGTTAGTTTTCTGAAGAACATGTAGGGCAGTTTGTCCGGGCCTACCGAAGTATTCCCACACTTTACGATTGCATGTTGTAGTTCATATAGGGTGAATAGGTGATTGTAATGTTCTGTGTTGTCGGATTGGAACGTGAGTGTTGATAGAGTGGTGCTGAGGTTGTTGTGTATAGTGCCTGAGTAGTTGTTGTTTGAGGATATGTTTGCATAATGGGCTGCAAATTGTGTGGCAACTGCTTGTGGGTCTGTTGTGAGTGTGTTTTGTATAATCAGTGACGGAATTTTATATATCTTTGGTTTATTGATGCGGAAACATCTAAGATGTTCCCAGACTTTAGTAATGGGTGTGAAACGGTTGAATTTGTTCGAAAAGCTTTCCCAAGACTCTTTTTTTGCTGCGTTGATGACTTCTTTTGCGTTCCTGATTTCGTTCCTGAGCTGAATTTCATGAGCAACACAGGGGCAGGCCCTACATTTCCGTAGGGCTCTGCGGCGCCTCGCGACTGCTTTTTGACAGTTTTCCGTCCACCACGGGGCGTGTTTGTAACCCTGTCTTTGCTTTGTCAATGGGACAGAACGTTCAGCTGCTTCGCCTATTATCTGAAGGAAACTTTCTATGTTTACTGTATCGTTGTCATTTACGTTATTGTTTGTATTGTCGTTGAAGCTAAGAATGTCAAGTTGTTCATCTATGTCGTCCTGGAATGTCGTCCAGTCCGCTTTGTTAAAGTTCCATTTCGGGAGGTATGTATTTATGGTTGACCTTGAAGAGGATTCAACTGTTATATGCATAGGATAATGATCACTAAAGTATTGGTCGATTTGCACTTTTGGGGTAAAAAGCAAGCTGATTTCTGGAGAAGTAAGCACAAGATCAATTACCGAGTATTGATTTGTTCCGTTCATGATTCTGTGGAATGTTGGTGATTTGTCATTAAGACAAATGAGATTATGTTTGTTAATGATGTTGTAAAGTGTGGTGCCGCGCTGTGTTATGTTGTTGCAGCCCCAGGCAGTGTGGTGAGCATTAAAATCACCTATTATCAATTTAGGGGAGGGGATTTGGCCAAAGAGTCGATCCAGTTGTTGGTACGTTACGTTAATACTAGGTGACAAGTAGAGAGAGATTACATTAACGTCTCGCTGTGCAATTTTGATTGTGGTTGCAACGTAATTTAGGTTAGAGTCAAAGTTAACTTGATGATGTAGAAGGTTGTTAGAGACATACAAAGCCGAACCGCCTCGGCGTGGGGAATCGTTTACGTTATTGCAGTAAAGAGAATATCCAAAGAGGTTAAAGTTATATTTAGTCGAGTCAGTGTCGAGGAAGTGGGTCTCTTGGATGGCGGCTACTAATGGCTTTTTATTAACTATATATTCACGGAATTCCGCCCAGTGGGATACTACAGAGTTAGCATTCCACTGGAGCAGGAATTCCTCCGTGTGTTGTGGCATATTACTGTTTCTTTAGAGCGGACCGAGTGAGCGGGCCGGACCTGGCTGACTCCAGCACATCCAGGTCGGCCAGGCTCAAGGGAACGGTGTTGTTCCGGCGGAGCGGTGGAGTGTCGTGGGGCGGCGGTGAGGGGGTGGGGGCGCTGACTATGGTAGTGTCTAGCTCGTCGAGCTGTAGGGAGATAGTGTCGGCCTCTGACTGGCCGCTGCCGAGGCTCTCCGCGGAGCCGCTCGAGTGTTTGGAGAGGCGGGACGGCCTTGGAGCGGGGTCGTCAGTGTCGGTGTCGGTGTCGGTGACGGACCGGACGGAGGGCGAGGCCTGAGGGGTGGCCGGTGATGACATGGCGCCGGCTTCTGGGTCCTCGGTAGTGCGCTTAGGAGCGGGTGGCACGGAGCGTGCCGGTGGTGAGGCCACCTTGTGGGTCGCGCCTGGGGCCGGCAGGGGCGGCCAGTCGTCCCCGGCGAGAGGGGCGGTTGCGGTGTCGGTCGGGCGGGCGACGGCGGCGGCGGCGGTCGAGCGGGCGGCGGCGGCGGTCGGGCGGGCGGCGGCGGCGGCGGCGGTCGGGCGGGCGGCGGCGGCGGCGGTCGCGGAACGGGTGGGAGGGGACCCGATGTCCGACGGCGGGTGAGGGGCGGGGAGCAGCCCGTCGGGCCGCTCCTCCCGGAACCACGTGGCTCCGTTGGGCCGACCGTGGCCTTGGGCCCGGTGCTCCGCGCGGCGGTTCTTGACTTCCGCGCGGTGCCACTGCCTGGCGTCCTCCGCGATAGGGCACCGGCGGTCCCACGCCGGGTGGGGACCGCCGCAGCCGGGGCACTGTTCAGGGCCGTCGCACTTTTCGGCGTCGTGCGGCCCGCCGCAGCGGCCACACATGGGCTGGCGTCGACGGCAGGCGCGCTTAGAGTGTCCATAGGCCCAGCACTTAGTGCAGGGGCGCGGGGCCGGGACCCAGGGGTCCACGGGCACGGCGAGGTACCCGCATCGGATGGCCTGCGGGAGGATGCGGCCGCTGAACGTGAGCCGGACGGTGGGGTTCGGCCCAAGATTTTGGAGGTCGCGGGACCGGAGGCGCTGGACCCGTACGACGCCCTGGGTCTGTAGTTCCTGAAGGAGCTCCTTGTTTGTGATCTCGGTGAGGGCGTCGGAGCGGACCGACCCCTCGACAGAGTTCAGCCGGGTGGCGAGGCTGATCGTGACTGGGGTGCCTCTGAAGGAGGCCGTTCGCATCATTTGGATCGTTTGGGTTTCCGTTTTGGTCTCGATGAGGAGGGCGCCGCTCCTGAGTGCTTTTAGTGAGTTCACCGGACCGATGTATGAGTCGATGGACCGGCGGAGGGAGAAGGGGTTAGTGTGTCTGAAGCTTCCCTCCTTCCTTGTTACCAGCAGGAAAGCCGGTCCCTCGGGTATGGCCTGGGAGGGGGGGAGCTCGGCGGGCTCCTCGGAAGGGTGACCCGGTGCAGGGTCGGTGGTCTCGGCCGAGTCCATGTTGTTGATGTAAATCTCAAGCGAATAGCAAATTTAATGTAGAGTAAGTACAGATAAAGAATCACTAGCGGGCGGAGCCGCAGATTACAAAGCTAAGCCGACCCGGATAAAAAAATTGGGCGAAGAGGGCCGGCGCTGCCGGTGGCCTCGGATGCCCCCAAACAACGACAAAGGAGAAAGGAAAGGACGGGGAGGGAGGAGGACAGACGCCTCAGAGAGTGGGAAAAGAAGTGGAAAAGAAAACCAACTATTTGACCTACCTACAATGAAACAAGTCACAAAAGGCTGAAGGCCAGGCAAGGCGACCGGTACCAGGTACGCGGACTGCGCTGCAAGAGCGTGCGCCCACTGCGGAGACGTTCCTATCGGTACCGTCTCCACGAGTGTCCTGCTGGTCTGGCGTCAGGGGCACCTCTGCATGACCGCTTTCGTACCGTGCGCGCCGGCATCGCGTCATTCAGGCGTGCAGTCAGCACATGCATTCAGGCGCCGCCCGGTGCAGTGGCGACTGGCGGCGCTACACGCGCCTCGTTGCTGTGTGTAATTGTGTATGGCGTGCTTTATGCCGGCTGATGGGACATCAAAAGGCCGCTTAGCTGCAACATAACTTTGCCATGACTTATGCATTTTCCTTCGAATAAACTTGTTAGTTGTTTTGCATCCAAGCAACTTTCACATAAAGGAAGGGTAATGCCGTTTTAAGTAATAGATTCCACACCATGTTTTATGCATCGGCCTCTTCTAATATCCTGGGAAACATGAAGCGATACCTCAATGTCACGTTCTTTTGGCGGTTTTGGCAGTGCCAGAATAGCTTGATTGTCTGGCCCGTATTCTCCCGTAGCTCAATTTAACGTTACCCAAGCCACGCTGAATATCCCGCCGCCGTTACCTCGCCGTTGTTGCCAGGCCTGAATTTCTGGTTCGGGTCAAGGGTGCTAAGCAGCCCAGAGCCAAAGGCGTCTAGACTTGTTCCTGTCCCGGCCGCTTTATCAGCCATTCAGACAGTGACGACATCCGGCAATTCTCTCAGACTGGTGTGAAATGCTGGATCGGTCATCTCATCCGCTGACTGTCTTGAGTGTCTGCCCAGCGCCTGCCCAACGACTGCCTCAAGGCCACACAGCCGACATTCTTGTATCACTCCAGCACGTCCAAACCCATCCTCGGAGCACCGATTCCGGCGCAAACCGATACAAACCGGTGGTGCGGTCTGGCGGGTCGTGACGCCCCGTCCGGCTGGAGACGTGCCGAGACGACCTGCTCTGCTGGGAGCACCCGGCCGGCGGGTGAACGAACGGCACGACCGGTGACGTCATCGGGTGGTCGGTGACGTCACCGACTGCCGATACGGTCGGCTACCGCTCGGAAGCAGGTGGAAAAGGGCGGTAGCAATGTTTCATGCTCACTCTTCCATATCTTCCCTCTGTCTTCCCTGTCAACTGTCTGTTACTGTTTCTGCAAAGAAATGGAGCGTGGGATAAAACACTCCCGAAACTGTCTCGCCTGTAGGTGATTGCAGTGGGCCTTGCAATGTGAACGGCGTGCAGTCGTTGAAGCGTTGCCTGTTCCGTAACGCACAGTGCAACTTGTCTGTGCCAACGCCGGTACTTGCGGCGGCCCATTACATGTCACCCCGGGGGCTGTTATCGCTCCGGCGTGGCGGACTAGGTCGGGCGTGGGCGGGTGGGAGGTTCCGCACCTGTCTCAGGCCCCGCCGGCTGCCCTGGGGCGGCGGAGGTGACGGCGCACCCATCCACGTGTCGATGACGTGGCCGGAAGCTTCCCCTGGCGGTTGGTACTGGGAGGGTAAACGGATGTGTGAGAAAGGTGAGTGTAGGGTGAATGGATGAGCGAGAGGTGGTGAGAGGGAAAGGGATATTTCTGCTTTGGCATGACAAAGAGACGTGACGGATGGGGACAAAACGCCGAGCCGCCGAGATTTGTTAGCCAAATGAGCTTCAACCTGCCTCTCCGTATGCGAAGTTTAACTCCGTGTGCCGTCGCAACCTCCTTAGTCCTTATCTTCCGTCACCCTGCCCCGTCCCGTCGCGTAGCGCCTGCGTCAACCACTGCGGACAGGCGGGGAGGGGGACGCCTTTTTCACGCGCGTCCGGCTGCGTCGAGCCGTGTAAGTCGGGGAAAGTGCGGCTACTCGGGCCGTGACCGGGTGAACCGAGCCGTGAACGGATCTCCACGGCACGCTGGCCGGATGTGAGCGAGTGTCGCCGGTGGGTCAGGTCACTGGCTGGATAAGTCTGTACACGCCAGAGGTCCCACTGGTGGTATTCCGGACTAATTAGTGCCGACGAACTCCTCTGATACCGACCGCAGCCTGCCGGTTTGATGTCTGGCTGCCGGCAATTTGCATATTTATGGTTCAGACTCCCGTGGCGGATCTACCGATAAATCAGATAGCCAGAATTATTGGTGCAGATTTGAATTTAAGAAATGTAAAGAAGTTGACCCATCAGTGTCACAGGATTCGATTTGTTACTTTACGTTGGACAGATCCTCCAATACTTAAAGCTCTGTAGTCCGTCTCAGTCTCTCTGGCCGGAGGATCTCTCTCTTGAAGGCAAGTGGGCAGTGAGTGATGTACCATTTTCCCGGTGTGGGCAAAGTTATACTGCATAAGGCTTTGTAGAGCTTTCGCTTGACCGAACGTTATTGCCTTGTGTTTGAACTCGCTGCTCTTGGCTGCGCAACTTCATTAGTTTTCTGATCAGCTGTCAGTCGCCTGTACCAATATCTGAGGTCTGGACAGCTATATATACCTACTGGTGAAATCTCGGAACGTTGGCCTGTTTTGACTTGCAATTGAAGACGGATTCTCTAATCTCTCAACAATTTGCTCGAATTGCACCGCCCTTTGTTGTACATTATGCTACTCAAAACCCAGTTGGCACCCTGCAGTGTTCCCTTTCGACTTGCTAACGTCGTCAGTGGGATGCTAACCCTCAATTTGCCACGCAGTATCCCTCCACCCTCGCCATCTCCATACGACTCTCCTCCCTTGCTCGCCCGTGTTATGCTCTGCCTGTGCCGTGAGCCTCTCCCCACATCACTTACAATAATTATATCTGTGTCGCCTGTTGGTCCTACCGACTGGCAAGCACGCCTGCCGAAACAGTCTGTGCAAGCGGTGCCGGTGTCACCGCTCGGTTTCTGTTTGTATCATTGACGCGGGCAGTAACTGTCACCACAGACCTGCAATGGACCGCGACAGGGCCTGGCATGGGTCGAGCCAAGGCTATAGAACTCCGAGCATGGATGAGCGATATGCTAACTGGTCACCCAAGGGACTTGGCAAACTCAGGGTGCCCGATGCCCATATGATGAGTTGGAGCGAGTCTGGACTCCTTTCGTGATTTTTGCCGTCTGTCTGCGAAACCAGCAAGTGAGCATTATGCCATTTAATCCACTGTTTTCGAAAGACCTCAGTCACGACACCATATGCAAGAGGATGCTATGAGTTCATTGGCTTTCGGTAGACGCCGATAACCATCGCAGCTTAGACACCCGGCTTAAACCCTCGCATCATCATCATCACACCGCTTTTCGGCGCTGTTACCGTGTGACCTCACCGTTCCTCTCACCTGGTGACCTCACCTGGCTCCATTGTACCCGGGTTTAGTTGTGTGCTAGGTGCCCGTTCCGCTCACGGCTCCGGTCCGTCCCCCTTGAAC
Organism: Amphibalanus amphitrite; assembly: GCF_019059575.1. Classification (NCBI taxonomy): domain Eukaryota; kingdom Metazoa; phylum Arthropoda; class Thecostraca; order Balanomorpha; family Balanidae; genus Amphibalanus; species Amphibalanus amphitrite. The sequence continues at coordinate 146,409 of NW_024881620.1, forward strand.
CGGTCATATCAGTGGTGCCGAGCGGCGGCGAAAGTGCCGTCGACTCCAGACCGCCTCCATTGTCACGGCACCGGGAGATTCCAGACGGAGTCAAGAAGTTGGACGGCGCCGTGTGGACGCGAGTGAATAGCAGTCGGGCGCCGCCGCTGTGTGTCGACTGCAGTTGGGGAGTGTGGCCTCAGACGGCTCGTCCTGTGCTGACAGCCAGTCTGGTGGCCGGGGTGATTTCCCGGCGGCCGCGGTCGTTTTATTGCCGGCGATGTGGCGGCGGCCGCCATTGGGGCTGCTCTGCGGGGGTTTATCTGGACAGTTGACTGAGCGCCATCGGACCGCTGCCATTGACACGTCCATGACCTATTCGGTCAGAGTGGGCTGTGAACCGCGCGCTGCGAGCGGGTTTCGAGCTGAGTGGGCTCTGAATTGTGGGAAGTGTGTGTGCTCTGTGGGGTCTGAATTGTGGAAGTGGGCTGTAAGCTCTGACTTTGAGAATGGGCTCAGAGCTGCGAGTGGGCTTAGAGCTGCGGGCTGGGAGTGGGTTTTGAGTCGCTGGCTGCGAGCGCTGGCCCACGTGACCTCTCCAAATGGCTGCCGCCGAGCAGAGCGGGCCGGATGTCTCCTCAGAAGTCGCCGTCATACGGTGGCCGACTCCCAGACGTGGCCGCCGTAAAGGTCATTTCATGCTGTCTGAAGTGGTACCGTGAGGTGACTCCGACGGACGCGGAGTTCCGACGGTCAATGCGGAGAAAGTGTGCGTGCGGTGCCGGCAGTCCGACCGTGCCGCCTCCTTTCTTCTTTGTTGACCCTGTGCAGAAAGCGTCCAGGAGCAGTGCCCACCAGCCCGTGGGCCGGATACTCTGCTATCATTGTCAACCTGGGAGGAGCTCAGTGACGAGTAATGCGAGAGCGTCGCTAAAGTGACTTGGTTTTTCTTTCTATGCTGGAACACCGTGAAATGTCGATTCATGTTCCAGGAGAAGGAGTTAGAGAGAAAAGAAGTTCTACTACGCCCTGGTCTGTTTCGCTCCATATACGATCAAAGCAGTGTCATGCCGACCAGCAACGTCACTTATCAAATTTCCTTTCACCTCGCTCATCACTGTACTTGATACGGATAATATATTCTCGGAGTCAGTTTGTCGCCCAGGCGTGTTTAATTCAATTGTCCAATCTGAACTAGACCTTTCGGGAGGGCCGTTTGTCGCCACGTTTCAGCGGAGTTCACAGCTCGTGACCAGCTCGATGGCTGCTCTGGCCCACAGCTGTGACTCGGGTTGGCGAGATAAAGGCCATTCGATGAATTCGATTACGGCCCATCGCCGCACGAATTCCCAGTCGAGCGAACGCCCGCGGCTCCGATCGCGAAACTTTTCTCCTGAGGAAATGAGAGGGGCGTGCTTCAGATGGTCTAGCGTAGAAGTTAGAACAGACTAGACGAACAGCCAAGCTTTGTCTGTAAACTGGCTGATGCAGCCATGAACTCTCGGTGGTTGTTAGGCTGGCTGAGGGTCTGAGGTCCGCTGAAGTCTGTGTCTCCAACTATACCGTCTGCCCCACCTGTGCCACTCCCAGCGGCGGGCCGGACCGGCGTCGGTGCCACCTGCGGGTTCGCACCGTCCTGATTGTGGCCGCCGTCACAAATCTGGCCGTGGGCCGTCCCACAGACGTCCTTATCCAAGGAACAAGTCACCGAGAGACGGTGAACAAGACGGAATCAAATGCTTTGGGATGCGAAGTTATGATGAGTTGATTTTGATTTAGTGCAGTAGCGGTGGAACACCCTCAATTAAGGGGGGGGGGGCACTGCCGACTTTTGGTCCCATTATTTCCATGCAACACCCATAGGGCTAATGTTAAAATGCCAAAATCAAAGGGGGGCACGGTGCCCCGGTGCCCTCCCCGTTCCGCCACCTATGATTTAGTGGCACGCTGGGTATCTGCGCAGTTAGTTGCGAGCTGGTACCTACTGACTACTTTCCCCTGAAGATCAGGAAGCGAGTGTCATCGTCCCTACCGTCCTGACCGGTTGAGCCTGTTGTCATTTTTGCATACGGTGTGTGGAACTATTGGGTGCAGCCTCATTTTCCCAGGAATTGTGTATATTTTATGCACGGGCGATATGATTGAACGCTTCTTTGTGTTAAGCTGAAGTTCGTTGACCTTTCTGTGGAACTGTCTTGAGAAGACTGCTTTCTTGCGCTGAGAAAATGTATATCTTTTTTTCTGCATGGTATGATACGCGAAGCTCGAAGTATCATAAACTCAATCATTATGAATTAGACTACAGTTGAATCGGCAAAATAATCTGAATAGCCTAGTCTGTGGCTTATCATTTCTTAGAGACAAGAGGTTGCCGCTGTTGGTGAAATCGGGCATTGTGTCGCTGACCAATATCTCTGTCTCGTCCAGGTGCGTGTCGAAGAAGTACCCGCCGCTGCTGCCAACGGCCTCGATCGTCATCGTGTTCCACAACGAGGCGTGGACGACACTGCTGCGCACCATCTGGTCCATCATCAACCGGTCGCCGCGTGCCCTCGTCAAGGAGATTATCCTGGTCGACGACGCCAGCGAGCGGGGTAAGTTCTTAGCCGGAGAGGTAAAATTGTATGAGTGCGGTAGGAACCGAGATGGGTGGGTAGCATTGCACGAGGGCGGTACACCAGGGTCGGTTAAGTCGTACCTGATCTTAGTAGTACTGCTGAGGGCCAATACTGGACGAGAAGATGTTGGGGCTTTATGACTTCATCAGGGTGTCGCAAGAGGAGTTACTGGGTTGGCAAGGATTATAGCACTGAACTCTAAAACTCTAATGAAAATCGAGTCGTTTTCCGAAGGGAATTTCATCAGCAACGCTCCGCTGCGCGACGCTTTCCGGCCGTTCATTATGTAGCGCGCTTAAACTTATGGGTTGAACGTTTAAGCTAATTCTTAATTATGTTAATCCCATCAACCGAGAGATAAAACAGAACTGCCGCAGTCTAAATTTAATCACTGAGTGAGTGGTGCCATATTTATCAGGGACCGCTTTCATGATTGGTAGACCTTCATCAGTATATTCAGTTAGCTAGGAAATTGGCTCAGTGCTGCCAAGTTGGGCGATTGAAATCGCTATCCCCGGGACCAATTCATCAACGCCAACTTCGGAAAAGTCTACAAACGTTGATCATCTTGTGCGATGCTCACAACTTTGACAAGTGATCTTACCCGTCCCAGTTACGGAAGCGGCCGCGCACTTCTCATTGCTAAGCGCTCCTGTGAGCGCGCCGGCCAATATGAGTGAGTGGTATTTGTGTGGGGCCGGCCACGACTGAATACGGATTGTTCATTATGGGAGGGGCCTGCCAGCACGGCTTCCGTGGACTGACGCAGTGTAGGAGACGGATGGGATGAGTGGGGCAGTTGGGCACGGAGGATTGGGGTGGGGAATAATTGGGCATGGGAACAATGGAACGAGGATGAGTGAGACAGAGGGAGTCGGGCATTGGGGCACAAGTAGTGAGCTGCAGGGAATAATAGGTAGTGAGTATGGAGGTGGGATGGGGTACGGGGACAGGGTGAGTGAACTGAAGGAAATTGAGCACTAGCACGAGGCTGAGATTGAATGAGGTCCTGGACTGCGAGAGGACTGTTTTGACTCAGGACAGACTCCGTTGATGTCCTATACAGGCTCCGGTGTGTGGTGCGTAGGCGGAGTTCCCATTTTCTCCAATGTGGTGCGCTTTGTGCACTGCGGCTCCTATCTAGTCTGGCGTGCACGGAGTGCGGAGACCCTATTGCCACCGAGTGTGATCTGTGGGGAGCTCTCGCCTCCTCCGCTGTGCTGACGGACCCCATCTGCGGCCATTGATTCGCCGCGGCAGATGAGACGGGCCGTTATGGAGTGTGACGGGCCGCGCCGGCTGGCCAGCTGACACTGATTGGATGGCACCGGCGCCGGCCGGCGGGCAGCTCTGTGACAGCCCGTCAGGGCGCAGGACGGTGTGTGGCTGACGGCGCACAGCAGCGGCCCCCCGGGCGGTGGCAGCGCGCGGCCGGTGGCTGTCTCCGTCCGGGGAGGATGATATCCGCCCTGGGGGTCCATCCGCGGGGCTCTCTGCCCTAGGCGGTGTGGGTATCATGGGGAGGAAGGGCTTTCTGACCTGCGCCTCACGAGCTAACGAGGCACACCTGATCAATGCTCACAGCACGTGAAGAAAATCACAGCAGAAAATGAAAGTAGTTTTAATCAGCCAAGTCAGTGACGTTGTGTCTGGATAAATCTAATTTCAAAACGCATTGACACGTCCATTTTAATGGGACACTTCCTCGTATTCCTATTTTTATTTACACTTCTTTCTTTTTCTTCTTTGCTCCGCGTGTCGCGTTTCGTGTAGCGTCACAAATGCTCCTGCAGTGCCGCTTCATTTGACCCCCTACATCTGGCCGAACTCTGCTCTATGACCGATAGCTGCGTCGGGCCGGTCTAAATCAGACCCGTATTACGACCATCGACAGGCGTACTACAGCGTAATGCCGCGTAATGCCGCGGGCCGCGGTAGCTGTGTGTGCGGTGTGACGGTAATGTAATAACGCCGCCGCACCGCCGCTATCGGGTACCGCCTGAGGCTGGTCTCTGAGGACTGTGTGCTGTCTGAGTCCGCCTGTGAGCCCTGGGGACTGTGTGCGGACTGATCCCACCTGTTGGTCGGATAACTATTTTGTGACGGAGTCCACCTGTCAGTCTGAGAGCTGTGTGATGCCTGCCTGGCCCGTCAGTCCCCTACGGGGGACCGGATGCTGGGATGCGCAATTGCGATCAGTCTTGTCTTGTCTTGTCTTGTTCGTTGATTGTACTTTTCAGTCTCTTAACCCTATTCCTGGCGGGCTCCGCCGGGACAAGAAACTGGCGGGGGGGGGGGCGATTCGGCCCCCCCCTGAGATCTCGAGAACGAAGCAAGATAGCGACAAGCGGTAAACGGCATCGGATACGCACGGCCAAGATCTACAATTTTTACTAAGGTCATTTTCAGGTCAGGTCAAAGATGACGTCACAGGGGTCGAAAAAGTCAAAATGGCGGCACTAGATATGGAGAGAGTTTTTCTCGAATAACTTTCGAATTAGTCAAGATAGGAACAAACTAAGGGCATCATCGTGATCCTCTCGTCAATCCGCATCGAATGATATATATGTTGACCTCGAAAGGTCAAGGTCAAAGGTTGACCTCAGGTCACGTGACCTCGAGGTCATCATGTATATCATTCGATGCGTCTTGACGAGCTGAACACAATGAGACCATCCACGCGTCTGTATCTGGTTCCTGTACGGAGTTATTGGCCAAAAACCTTTGGTGACCTTTGATGACGTCACATGACCTCACAGCTGCCCAACAGCAAAACAGACCTCAAGGTAGTGAAGGTTGATCGTATATGAAGTCATGTATGGTATATGGGGCCATTCCGACCCGTTTTAGCGGTAAAAACAGGGAGTTGATTTTTCCCCCATTGACTTATAATGGGGAGGTCGCGAAATTGACCTGACCTTAGGTCACCGATATCAAAATTCCGAGATATACTAATTGCACATACTGGTACCCTAACTAAACCCTGAAGAGAAGAAATTGATCGGTCAAAAACTCTAGCTCTGGCGTGATTGCAAACTTTTCTGAGGTAGGGTCACCAAACCGCCTCTGGTGACCTGACCTGAGGTCAGATCAACTCAAAATTTTCAGACATGTTGCGTAGAAGCCTTTTAGGAAAAGTCAGAAAATTTGAGCTTCCTAGCTCAACGCGTTTGGGAGAAATAACCAAAAAACCTCAGGGGGGGCTCCTGAGGCCCCCCCCCGCCAGGAATAGGGTTAAAGGTAGTGTGCCAGCTTTCTTGGACCGTATGGAGTTAATGGCCCAGATAAGGAGAACCTGATTTTTAGAACTTATCCATACCTTCAAAACTCATGGAAACGTCTTAAATTCTTCAAATTTTGAGTACCCCAGTGCGAAATTCGCCCCGACGGGTTGTCGGTCGTACCCCAACCACATTTCACACCACTATGAACAATAAATGCACACACTGAAATCGCTATTACCGATATGCTCATCCAATCAAGTTTCGATAAACCCGTTCATCATCAGCTCCTGCGGTTTCGAACACGCCTGTTAGGTGGTGCGGTAGACCACGCCCAAAGCCAGGGCCCCGGTAACGTGAGGTAGCCGAATCAGGGCAGCGTGCGCTGACCCAAGCCGGAGCCGCGCGTCCTCCCGGTGTCATGTGATAGCCCGGGGCTGCCCGCGGGGATGCGGTAGACCGCGCCCAAAGCTGCGGCCCCGGCTTGGGTCAGCGCACGCTGCCCCGACTCGGCTACCTCACGTTACCGGGGCCCTGGCTTTGGGCGCGGCTTCTGCTCATACTTTGTGGTGCGGTGGTGGTGCGTCGGGCTGCGCGCTCTGACTTCGGCCAAGAAAAATGCGTCAGCTGATCATTGTCATTTCTGCCACTTGCGTGTGGTGAAATGGGGTCATAACTTATAAGACGGCTTTTTCATATCAATTATTTTACATAAAATCATATTTCAAACCATAAATAATGTTCGACAGCCAAATAAAAGAAACAATACCAATACGGGCTTACAGTTTAAGGCTCGACATTGTGTTGTCTACGATTAGACAGCTGATAACTCATTCCCGTACGTCGTATGGTCGTAACACTATAATGACCTTTGCTTATTGTCACAAGTGCGCCGCATTCGCGATTGTTGCCCGACGCCTGTTTGCAGGTGAGCCCACTACAGTTGTTATACATATCTAAAAACCGATAAACTTTTAGGCGAAAAAGGCACTATTCCAGGCCCATTTTTGATTTTTTTTTTGCGATATTAGGTAAAAACAGAAGCTTCTTATCCTAGGAAAAATAAAATGGGAAATCTTTCAAAGGTGGCACACTACCTTTAATGTTCGATACACACTATGGCAATTGGCAACTTAGCGGCACCCGGCTAAAAGTCGTTGGGCGAAGGCAGACAGATGCCGGAGAGAGCGAGGGTTCCAGGAGCAGGAACTGTCACCAGTGGGCGATCGGCCTTTACTCAGCCAACGGAGTGTTTATATCACGGAGGTGTCAGGCATGAGCCCAAATGATATTCTTTCGAATCCCCTGCTTCAAGTTGAGAAGAGCACGAAAGTTACGAGCCGCCTTTATTTTCACGGTCGTAATCGCCACTTACTCGCCACTACTTTCGTATCCCGCATTAGATGCTGCTAGCTGTGAACATTCTTTGTCGCCAACTCGTGGTTATTCGGGCCATCGATAGCGAACCTCCATTCTTCAACCAAGGTTTGTCCGGGGGCAGGCTGGGGCCAATAAATTTCCTATGATTCCAGATATAGCACGTTGGATGCAGCATTCTGAAGCCATAGCAGGACACCAGAGCTTTGTGAACCGGGTCCTAAAGTTGATTTATGTGAGGGGACCAGTAATATTTTCTTAATGACGGGAATATCGCATAAATTGAAGGAGGAAGATGAAGGTGATTGCTTAGCGGCATTTTTACATTTTTCAGATTCATGGTGCTGTCTTGCCATGCTTCTAATGTCTTGAATAATTACTTTTTCTCTACATTTCTTTGGTGTTCTGCTCCCAGGAGGAATGGTTTCAGCGTCAGTTCGGTGTCTGTAGCTCAGCCCGGTCAGTGTCAGCCCGGTGTCGACACGGTGTTGGCCCGGTGTCGTCCTAGTGTCTCTAGCTCAGTCCGGTGTCCGATCGACCGGCGGTGATGTGTCGGCCGCCGATCGACCCGCTCCGGCCGATCCCGGCGACGAATTCCCACCGAGGCGAACCGAGTGGGGCCGATTCGGCAGCCGGCGGCGCGGCGGTGACGCGCGGCTGAGCCAGATTGCGTCCCAGGTGGATCGCTCTCCAAATCGACACATCGTGATTCGTTTCTCAGTTGGTGAATTCCTGCTCCAAAGCGATAGCGTCCCTGCGGGGTGAATCCCTATTGCCTGTCAACATCATCAGTACGGTCGTCGTCGCCAGCTGTTAGATGAGGTTTGGCTGTTCTTGGCATGTCTTTTTGTGTATTATTCAGTGCTTTTAGAGTTTTCTCAGCAGTCAGAACTATTGGGAAACAAGTTGTGCTGGCTCCGTCATATGGTGACGGCTATGGAAGGAGTTTGAAAGAAACCCAGGTGCTGCATAAAACTTCAGATTGCCCTTCCGCTCCCGAATATTGCAAAACATCTGAAATTTTCACTACATTTTCCTTATTTTTTTTTACTCAAAAATGTATATGCATTGATAATGGAAAAAATGCATAAATATTCGTTTTAATGCATCAAAGTCATCTTGCTTCATTGACTTCAGACTGTGATCTCAAGATCTTACAGTTGATCGTATCCTTTCGACATTGCGGTTACGATACAGTTATGCCGACGCTGCAAAAGTCAAAAGCTCGAAAGCTTTACATAGAGAGGCATACTAGTTAGTATCACCACATTCCCTTTTGGTGATTGTCATTTCTTTGTTCAGAGTCGAAAGCTAAAAGGATCTAGCCCATACCTACCTCGCTATTTTCATGTATGTCTTGTCCAGCACAGACGGTTTCCAGCGAATATCCTCAAAGTAACAGGGCACGTAACGGACGCCCACTTTCCTCAGAATAGGACCGCGATGCTTGGAATCTTGTATAAAAGCTGCAATGACTCGCTACTGAAATTGCCCGCCGGTTGTCCAGTTCCAGGCGAGCTGCACTATATGTAGGCACACCGCGGAGTCAAGGAGTGCAGGGGGCAGACGTTGGCATTCTTGAACGTTTATTTGAGGGTGCAGGTGGCACTAAGGAGGGTCATTTTGACTTGTTTAGCGAGACTGGTATTGATGTAGCGGCGTCGTGTGAAATATGCAACACAGCCAGCTGGGACACAGGAGCGAGCGACACGAAACTGGAATAACGAAACCCTGCTATCGCAAATTGACGTCTGAATACTTTCAGCTACCGCGATGCATTTTCTGTCTATATGTGTTTTTTATCCATCATGGGCCGTTCAAAGCTGATGATAAATGACCAGGAAGAGACCTAACTCTTGCTTCGGATGCCCATAACAGTATCTGCTTGCTCTGAAATCTCGCGGGCGGGTGCTCCAGTAAATTAATGGAGTTATCACGATTCAGTTGTAACAAAACATGCATATGAATTCAGAATGAACTTCGAATAACGTTTGCAGCGATGTGCGCTAAAAGCATTATGTGATGCGTACTGCCATTAAATTAATGAGCTTGAGTAGAAGATTCAGCACGACTCATCTATGCATCAACGCGTGAGGTTGGTTAACGTTTGCGGACGAATGTTAAAAGCCAGCATACTGCCACACAGACAAATTTGAATAATACTATTGTGTGTAAACGTTGGCCGTTTTCACCCTCTCTTTTTCCTAAAACCCATCTGAATACCCTCACTTAGTGCGGCCGTTTGGCGGTATTCGTTATCGTTTTCTGTGGTCAGGTTTTTGTTCGGTCGTTTTTCGTTCGGACAGGTGGGACCGCCGGCCGGCCGAGCGGCGGAGTGGGCCGTTTGCCTCCGACCCAGGTCACTGACCTGGCGTCCGGGAACACTCGGCAGCTGCGCTCGTAGCCCCGTCACGGCCAGCGACGGAATGGGACGCCCGGGACGGTGGCCAGCCTGCTTGGGAGTAGAGATGTTCTCGACTTTTGGAATCTCGGATATTTATTCAACCTCATTAATTCAGATGCTAAATTCGCATAGCGTTTTTTCATTTTTACTGCCATGGTAATTAATATAACACTTGTTTATATCCCCCGTATATCCTCATCCTATCTTGTGTGTTCCAAAGTTCCTATTTCCATTTCTTTCCTTTTCCACACCCTCTGCCGCCTTTCCACTCCACCTCTCCCGTCTGAATATGAACGGAACTCCGCCGTCGCCCTCGCTGCCCGTCTCGGCGGCGGAGGTGGAAGTTGGCCGGCCACGTCGCCGCCCCGGTATGTCCAGTGACCTTGTGTGGCCGGCTCGTGGGAAGGACACCGTTCGGCGACAGTTAATGATGGGACCGACCCGGTAGCTGTATGGTGGTGTGACCTTGCCCGAGTCCAATGAGTGCCGTGACCTCATGGAGGCTCCTGGAAGGGTGCTGCGATTCCAAGTGCTGGGGAATGTGGATACCGCTGGGTGACGTTCTGGTTCTAATATCGCTGATCTGTTGTTGTTGGGCTTGTGTTTCGTTTATGAATGATGTGTCGCTGTGTAGTTGTTATTCTACCATCGTTTCAAGCGATGCTACTTCTTGTTCAATTCGAAAATGATTTGAAAATTGTCACCGCACTTTAAAAGTTAGTCACATATATGTGTTGTCCGCCCTCCGCGGCTGGTCTTTCGGGACCTTTTGTGGGCACATCACGTGCGGGCTGGGTGTAAACTCAATTTGTTCCTGTCCAGATTCCACCGATTGACGACACTCCCCACAAAACTAATGCTGTTCAACTCGCCCCTTTTGCTGAATTGAACTGAAGCACAGGACTGAAGAACCCTTTCACCGGTCTACGCATCGCGGCTGTCCTGTATATGTCCGCCTTTCCAATCAGCATGTCTTTGTGTGTCGCCGGGTGGTCGTCCCCGTGGGACCGCAGTCCGGCCCAGTGCGCAGTGGCTACCCGAGTAATCTCGGCCTGGCCCTCCACGGGGCCGCCTCTATACTGTGATTGGCCGTCCCGACCCGGTGTCGGTGTCCGGCCGGCTCAATGCGCTCATTTGCCGGGCGCCGCTCCCGTCAACAGTTCCAGCAATGGTATCTCCTCCCCGCGGGACGGCATCATAATAAACACTCCGCCCCCGGCGTCCGCTGGGGCCCTCCTTTCACCCGCCTCTGAGAGAGGCTGTGTCATATGATGAGCCACTCGGCCGGCTACTTGGGTCGACACTGAGACGCTGGGTCACAGTGCAGCTGACACAGTATATCCCGGGATACTGAGACACAACAGCATAGCTGACTCGGTATATCCTTGGTCGACACTCACCCACTATATCCCTTGTCGACACTGGGCCGCTGGGTCAGTCACATTGACCCACTGGGTCAGTGTAACTGGCCGGTGTATGTAGCCGCTGCGAGTTCGTGTATGCTGACCGCTGCAGCGAATCCGTAGGCTGCGTCGGGTAAATGGTCCGGAAAACAGGCCGTTTGTAATGTATTGGAGAGCACGTTCAAAGGTATTATTACCCGCTGGAATGCCCTGCCTTCATTGTTTGCTGGGGTCGTGGGTACGAGCTAACCCAGGTCCGGGTGGGGAGTGCCGTGCGCCCCGCCCAGCGGCGTCCGGTCCGACCACCGAGAACGTCTCGCCGTGCTCTGTGGGTCGGTGGAATTGGTGGGTGCGGGCAGATGTCTGCAGTAGTTAAGGATAATTCACTTCTAGAGACCTGTTTGTGGGTCAGACCTGGTCGAGCATGGCTAGATAACGTGATACGCTCCCTCTTTTTGCAGCTAACTAAACAACCACCGATGATAGCAATCCGATTCGTGGAAAGTGCATGAATGGATGATGTAACTACATAAGACAACATCCTCCTGGCCAGATAGGGCCTCCGAGGCCGGTGGGACGGCGCCGGTCGCCTTGTCGCCCGGTCGCCCGGTCGCCGGTTGCCGGTCGCCGGTCGTTTGGTGTGTTTTTCAGCGTCCCTTCTCGGCAATCAATAGTGGGCGGGTGTCTAGAAGGCGCCGCCGCCGCGGGGCTGGTCATTGTGCAACTGGCCGCGGCGGGCCGAGCTTTGACGACAGGTAGGGTAGTTGCGGGCCTCTTCTAGACGAACAGTGGAGCCGTTGTGGGCCGAGGACCGAGCCTTGCCGAACGGTGGGGGCCGCCGCGGCGACGCTGTCGGGTCCTGTCCGGTCACCACCAGCGCTGGCGGCACGGGATGGCGGTGAGCGGTGGCTGATATCGACTGGCAGACACGACCGATGACAATGGATCGCCGATTGTCTGCTTTCGACTGCCAGCCGCGCCGGCGGCGGGCTCGGAACACTGCCTGCCGGCAGTAGGTGGTCAATGTGTGGGGACCACGGCCGCTGGCCGCCGATACTGCTGCCACCGGCTGGTGGTCACGAGTAGCCACAACACCGGCTGGCGACCTTGGAAGATCTCACGTTCGTGGTCTCCTTGGCGTACCACTCCGCCCACGCTATCCACGACCGCCCATGATATCCACAACTATACTTACCGTATTGCCTCCGCTGCCGCTCACCGCGCACGTCTGTTATTTAACGTCCGTCATGGCCCATGGGACCGCAAGCCGCCCTCCGCTGGCCCTCCCAGTGTTATTTACTAAACCAACCAGCGCCCATCGCTCTCCATTGAGCCTCCCTGCGCCCATCACTGACCCTCACTTTGTCCTCTCTGTGTTACAGACTTCTTGGGCGCCCAGCTGGAGAACTACGTCTCCCGGCTACCTGTACCTGTGGAGGTCCTTCGCACAGGCACCCGCTCTGGCCTCATCCGCGCCCGACTACTGGGGGCCAAACAGGCCCGAGGTCAGGTCATCACCTTCCTGGACGCCCACTGCGAGTGTACAGAGGGCTGGCTAGAGGCTATGCTGGCCCGCATCGCTGAGAACAGGTGAACACGCGCCGCCAGGGTCGGAGGGGAAGGGTGGGGGGGGGGGGGGGCGAAGGACAGTGCAGGTGTGATCTATAGCCGCAGGGTGTGTGTGTGTGTTGCGGGGGAGGGGAGGTGGAGACAGGTGTGTTGAATAAGAAGGCAGGTGTTAGCTCTGAACCCCCGCTGCGTTAACTGACATGGGCCCGGGCTGATAACTCAGGACAGGTGCCAATGTCCGCCACTACTAGTAGATGTTTTAGCCAGCACTGTTTGTTGTTGTGACCCCAGTGTTGTATCCCAGTTTATTGTCCCGTGACTTGGGATTGGGCCGCGTCATAGCGAGGCCCGATTCTCTGTACTGCACTGAGCCGTCATCCGGACATTGACATATTGCCATCACAGCACAGCAGTACAGAGCTAACAATGACATCTCACACACTATGACTGAGTGACCTTGGGATGAGTGCAGCCGTCCCGGTAGTGGGAGCGACTCATCCCTCCCGTGTTAGTGTGTGTGTGTGTGTGGGGGGGGGGGGGGGGAGGAAGTATCCGCTGGGTGATGGGTACACCTTCCCGGATGCGTGTTAAGGTAACGGATCCTCGCCAGATACGTAGTCGCGTGGTGCTAATCACCATACATGTGATGCGGGTAATATCATGCCGTGCTGCGTTTAGCGGTATAATTGGAAGCCAACCGTAACTAGCACCTGCTCAAAGACTCGAGCGTCTGCTTACTAAACATGGCTGTTCGTTAAATACCGTTTTGCTGAGAGGAGGATGTGGCATGGATGACAACTGTCTTCACAAATTAATTGTGTTGGTCTAGCTTTTTGTTTACATCTCAAACGATCACGGTCTCTTGTGGGTTTCTCACGATTACAACGGATTAGATGCCCTATCCCATTGTCGTGCTATGGTCTATGAGCCGTTATGCACGCCCCATTGTATGGGCAGTGGGCACGGTCCACATGTCTCCCCTTTTTGGCCTTGGTGTTGTCCGCGTGTCCCCACTGTTACTCTCACGGTTCCCACGTGCCAAATTCCGGCTTTGTGACCTTGAATGGGTAGATGCTACCGGTGACTGACGCGTCAATATTGAAAATGTGGCGATGTGTTGCACTGTCGCACCATTCGATCAGTACCGGTTATTGCATTGTATCAGTGACCAATCAACATCAGCGCACTGCACCGCTGCTTGGTCAATGACGATGGACACAGGGTTCAGTCGTGCCCGAGGCCTATTCCACACCCGGCAGCAGCATGTCATCACACATGGTGACGTAACAGGCCTCTGGTCTCCAGTCTGTCGAGCCGGTTGACCGGTTTAACACACTGAGTTGCCGGCGTCCCAGCCGTCCTAGCTGACAGAGTGTCTATCGTCTCTCACTAGATTTCCCTTCCCCTGCTCAGTGCGCTTCCACGCTGCAAATTTAACTTCCTGGCATCTTAACATTGCAGGAGCTCATCCTTGACCTTCGCCACGAACCATTGTGCCTCTGTACTGCGGCTCACCGGTCCGCTACCCATCCCGCCCCACCCAGCCCGACGCGCCGCCCCACCTGTCCAGGCCGGAAGGGGACGCTCACCACCCTGACTCGGATCACGGGCTTCCAGGCACACCCTCTATTTCCGCCTACCAATGTCCCCCGTAATGAGGCCCATTGGGCGGTCACTTTGTCCGCATGCGTCGTACTACGTAATTTGGAGCTGAGCGGTGGTTAGTCACGGTGCGTAATTGCTGGGTGTTTTGGTGATGCGTGTTTTTGTGTGGAGTTGGACTCACTACTGGTGCCTGATATGCCATGCCCATATCCGTGTAGGTTTCAGGTGTATATGGGAAACCTGACCTCTCTGTTTGTTAGCTCTCTGCCATAGAGCTGCTCTACCGGTGCTGACTGGAGTACTGCGCTGTTGCCAGGAAAACGGTGGTGTGCCCCATCATCGACGTCATCTCGGACAGCACCTTCGAGTACGTCACTGCGTCGGACATGACGTGGGGCGGCTTCAACTGGAAGCTCAACTTCAGATGGTGAGTCGCCCGCTGTGGTCAGTTCACACCAGTAGCGAACTGGACTACTGAACGGTCTCGTCCATAAACACAGATAATGCTTATGTCAGCGTCTAGTGGTGTCTGGCGACGTCCCTTCCTGTCTGCTCCGCCAGTATTTGTGAATGATCTAGTTACAAGCCACTACTGGGTGGCAATCGCTATCGACGGACCGCTTCCGCTGTTTTCTGATTTCCCGCGTTCGCTTTCCTCGGCGGTACCCTCTGTCCTTCCTTTCTGTCCTTCCTTTCTGTCCGCCCGTCCGTCCGCCCGACCGTCTGTCTGTCAGTCCGTCCGTCCGTCCGTCCGTCCGTCCGTCCGTCCGTCCGTCCGTCCGTCCGTCCGTCCGTCCGTCCGTCCGTCCGTCCGTCCGTCCGTCCGTCCGTCCGTCCGTCCGTCCGTCCGTCCGTCCGTCCGTCCGTCCGTCCGTCCGTCCGTCCGTCCGTCCGTCCGTCCGTCCGTCCGTCCGTCCGTCCGTCCGTCCGTCCGTCCGTCCGTCCGTCCGTCCGTCCGCCCGCCCGCCCGCCCGCCCGCCCGCCCGTCCGTCCGTCCGTCCGTCCGCCCGTCCGCTCACCCACCGATGACTCACGGGTACTATCCGTACGACAATCACCTACTGCCGACCGCAGATGCGGCCGTGAAAAGCGCTCTAACGGCGCTCCGACCGTATTCCGTGAGTCGCACTCGGTCGTTGTCGGCTCTCGTCCGCCGCAGTAGGTGCAGTCGAGCGGATACGATGGCTTGTCACGAGGCGATGGTGACAGTCACGGGACGCTGGATTACTGTTGTGCTGGTCTGGGCTTTCCGGGGTCTGATGGTCTCTGCTATTAAGAGCTTGGAGATGATGAGACCGTCTGAGCTACTTCTGTTTCTCATTAACTTGGCGATCCTATGAAGCGCGTCCTGACCAAGTGGGACTTCTTGAAGATCAAGGAGACGATTGGATCGACTGATTGGAACTCGCTGAGAAAAATTATTGGTCCTAACTCCTAGTTTCATTCTGAACATTTCATTTTCAGTCCGCGGTCGATTCAGCCTTGCCTGTTCAGTACTGAAACCGTTACGATCACTGACAGCTTTGATGTCTCATCAAACGAAGCCTCGCTTTTTCAAGTAAATGGTAAGTACTTCTAACTGTGGCTAAAAAAATGAAGCGTATCTTCCTGTGCTTTCACAAAGCAAACCAACGTGGTGGTGTATATTCACCTGATATAACTCACATTCTTCTCACATCCATCTCCGTTTCTCTTGTCTGAGCACACGCCAGCTCTCCCTCAGGCGCGTTATTATTCTCTGCGGTACAATTCTGACAGCGCCGGGCTTATCAGGCGCCGCGCGGCGCTGCAGCGGGCGTGTGAAATGTATGGCGCACGAGCAGGGCCGCCTTGCTGGAGAGCTGATAATTTGTCGGTGTGGGGCGGCCGGTACACAGCCGCCGGCGGCCGGCCGTCTTACCGTCGCTCTGTATTCTTCAGAGTGGCCGTCATTGATCGGTGGCCGGCGTCGGCCGGGGCAGTCCGTCTTCAGGGATGTGAGGGGCGTCAGTCCACATCACTGATGTAAGGAGCGTCCGTTATAGGCATAGGATTGTAAGTGGCGTCAGCTTGCCACCAGGGAGATAAGGGTTGTCATTTCGGGGCCTGGAGAGTATGCATCGCAATGTCGCCTCGGTGGATGCGTGACAAATGTGATGACAAACAAACGTGACAAATTAGGTGCCATGTTCAGTTCACTCAGTTCCCTGTCACCATCTACAGCGCTCGACCTATGATCACGTAACAATGCTGGACAGCAGAGGGGACTGCGGCACAGCGGAGAGAGCGGAGGGAGGGGAGTTGACCGTCCAGGAGGAGACGGAAATGGAGAGAGACATGTCCATCAGGAGCCGCCGCGGACGGAAGACGGTAGTAAACCGTCTGGACGGCCTGTCTACGACCGGAGCGAATGACACCGAGACGGACACCGCCAGCTCACCTGTGTAATGGGCCGGACGACGGACAGCTTCTGTTCAAGAATTTAGAACCCGCTGTGGTGCCCGGTCCCGGTATTAAAAGGATGTAGCCGCGGCGGCAATAAAAACATGTTTTCCTGCAGCGAACGTGGCCTTGGAGAATCGCCGTGTCACGCTAGTCTTGTGAGTAGGGACCGGTGGCTCGTGGTTGCTAGTTTCGCTGCCCATGCTCTCACAATGTCCAGGAAGACGCCGCCGTCTGAATTATTCCAGGGAGTGAAATGGGTGAACGTTTGGCTAAATTGCTGCTCTTAAACATTCGCTGTTGAGAGAATTTCTCCTCCTTAGCCTCTGTCGACATTCACTAAGCACTGCCCTGTTCACTTCATGGCCATCCATGAACAGCGAGAGAGCTGAACGATGCGATCCTTGCTTGGAACGTTCGACATTCCCCAAAGCCTGAATGTCAAAGATTTCCTCAACGCAGTATCATTTTATCATCGATAACGTGTTTGACGACGACAATGCATTCTCCGTTGAAATACTGGGGCGATCGGGTCATTTCTCTGTAACAGCTACTCCCACGTTTTTAGCTAGGCACAACTCCATTTCGTCACCACGGCTCAACACTCAGCCGTACCAGCAAGACGGCCTGGTTGCTATGGCAACTGGCCGTCTGCGGCCGCGGCTGCCCTTCACCGTAAGGTCATGACCCGACCGCCCGGGGCACCAGTAGATCCTGTACCCAGCGGGGTGTCTCCTCTCTCCTTCCGTAAGGAGGGGAGGGGAGGGGGACGATGGTACCCAAACGGGCCATATGAACCCACCGCTGGGTCTTTGACCTTTGGGTGACCTTTGTATCAATTAGTCGGATAGAACGGCTAATGTCAGTGCCGGGAGCAGAAATGGAGGCTATCTCATTAGCGATTGGTAGGACCTGGAGCGACGTGTCTGTCAGCTGTGTTGACGGGGAATACTTCACCTGGTCGGAGTGATATTGGACGCTGTGCTTCTGCCGCGGGGCCCCAATGACAGTTCAGAGATGGGTGACACTCCACCAGCGAGCTGGGACGAAAAATATGGGGACAGGATGTGATTGAAGTAGGTATCTTTCCAATGGAAAGTACCACGAACGGTGACGCGCTGTTGTATCCATTGCCTTTCAATTTTGGTGTCGCATCACTGGTGGTGATGCTCGAGTGATAGAAGCGGGAGGAGAGAGATAGAGAGTGAGTGAGAGAGAGAGAGAGAGAGAGAGAGAGAGAGAGAGAGAGAGAGAGAGAGAGAGAGAGAGAGAGAGAGAGAGAGAGGCGCCCGCTTACCTTTCCGGGCCTGGCGCGATCCTGGGCGAATCCGTTCAATCAAGTGGGGGATTGGGCGTCCACTGAGGCGTAGAACGGGCGGCGGGGACGGTTCATTCGGTCTCCGGTCAGTAACAGTCGCTGCCGGGTGATGGATGCCGTGTGCGCGTGTGTATGTGTTGACACTCTGGGAAGAATCGGTATGGTACTCTCTTTGTGTATACGCGTCGTATCCGCAATGCATTACCTCTGTTCGCTTGGATAAACCCAATGAGTGCTATACAAGGAGTTTCCATCCAACTAAAGATCCATGGAAGGTACACCGGAATCGGATCTATAAACGTCTCATCCCAATATTGTTGATTATTGTTCATGCGTCACCGCCCAAATCCGCCTGGCGCGTCTGATGCTCCATAATGTGTATGCGCGCGTGTGCTGTGTGCTGTGTGGCGTGTGTCGCTCGGTGTCAGCTAATGGAGCTCCGCTGTTGCCGCCCGTCCCGCGCCTCTGTTCTGTCACATCGTTGTGCCGCGGATGCATCACCGGCTTACACGCCCCCTCCATATCGGGGACGGAGATATATCCGAGCCCGCCGCCGTGGCCGTCATTGCCCGCCCCGCCCCGCCCCGCCCTCCTGCTGTCCCCATTGACCGGCCTCGGGTCGGCTCTGACGTCATACGGCCGTGTGGCGCACGTCGTCATGACATCGGCCGGCGCTGTCTGGCCCTCTGTCCCTCTGTCCCAGTCCTCTGTCCTCGGTCAGCTTCTACTGCCGTCCTCTGTCCAGCGCCATCGTCCTCAGTCCTCTAGTTATATACTCTGATGAGTGATGGCTGACCGTTCTCTAGTCTCTACCCATGCCTATTGTCCACTACCATCATCCGCTCTCTCCCGCTTTCTAACCACTGTGGGTCGCTGCTGATCTCTGTCGCTGACCTCTGCTGTAGCTCTCTGTCGATAACATTTCGATGGGATGCTGGACTCGATATCGGGCGTGAGGGTAGATCACGAACTGTAGCTGCAAAGTTACAGCGAAGATCGTCACGATCTTATCCTCACCGGAGCGGTTCGTGATCCGGATTTAGAAATGTCGTGATGTAGATTCATTTACTTTCGTGAGCCAGGTCCGCCAATGTTCGTGAACCAGATACACCGGGGGCTGTTCATGAGTGAAAGAATGCTCGTCTGGGGGGTTCACTGATCATCCTATTTTGGGTTTTTGGTTTGGTCTTGCTGGGGTATCTTCGTTGTAGTTCAATTGTCTTTCATTTTTTTTTTATCGCTGTCCGCATGCTTCAGTTGTAAACGTATTGCTTACCTATACCCATGATGAACGTGACGTGTTGAAATGAGCATTGCGGACATTGCTGAGTGCTCAATTTATTCGTGCTCAAAGCTAATCCGTGACTCATTAATAACTACTGCCTAATTATTCAAACATACCCACTGAAATTGCTGAATTGGAGGTCATACGCAGTGTCAGCGCAAGAATGGCGGCCAATTTTTGGAGCCACTTGAAAGCAAAGACAAGAATGGCAGTGCACATACTTCTTTTAATTTTGTTTTTGATGCCCCCAGCTCGTTTGTTAGGGCAAATTTATGTTATCGTGAATAGCACTTTGCTGCATAGGATATGCGACTGATTATACTGTATGTCGCTTCAATAATACTGCCGGCATTGACCGCAGGGTCTAGACGCCATGTCATGGGTCAGTCGCGTGGCCGAGTAACGTGTTTCGCCAACTTATTAAAACAGGTAATCTATGAGCGTTGCAACTATCAATTACCCTGGGGACTAACAACACAGCATGGTCATTGGCCATTGTCATGAATACCTAAGTGTTATTGGTGGTCCTAACTCCTAATGTAATAAATAGCCCCTATGTCATCCCTGGCTCTGAGGGAAATTTATGAAATACATAATGCTTATCTTTTTTTGACGCATGAAAATTGTTCTTATATAAGAAATTAAGAAAGTGGCATGCCTGTTAGCTAACTTGCCTACCAGTTGAAAAATGATTTGCATATTTTTTTTTGCATATTAACTCCTGCTGAAAAGAGCCAAGCAATGTGGAAGTACGGTGGTAGCTATACAGATAATTCACATTCTTAATTAGGCATTTTACTTATTAATGAAACGCTTGAACTGTGCTTGAACACAAACTTGGTCCAATAACTTGGTCCTTCAACGAATTGGTCCAATAAGGGCAAACTTCGTCGGTACAAGCTTTTCATTGTTTTGTATTTTGGAATGCGTTCTGTGCCTCCTATACTTGCACTGCTCACATTGTGTCTCGAATCAAGCTGATTGATTTTAATTGCTGTTCGGAAATTATTACTGCATGTGTTGTTTTACATTTCGGTGCAACTAACGGCGCTGTACCTTCGGCTGTGCAGGGTCTGTGGCGCAGACATCACTCGATTTACCAGACCAGCCGTTGCCAGGGTCGGGTGGGATGCCTATTGCAAAATATCACTTCGACTATCCTGAAAATGGGATGGGAGACGCAGCAGCGATCCTCGGGGTAGCACTCGACGGATCGACGTGGCACTGCTGGCGTTCAATACACGCGTGCTGCCGCCGGAGCGAGTAATCCTCCCTCACTACATCACGTTGGTGCTGTCTATTGATGTGTTATTGAGCTATCAAATAACCCAAAGTGAATCGCGCCAGTAATGAATTTAAAATAGTGAAACATTGAATTTTTACAGCTACCGCTCCCGTTAATGGCATTTCCATTTTGCGTTTTATTTTTGAATGACTTGATTACATGTCAAATAAATTTTCTGCTGACGGTCCAGATCGAAGCCCTTCATCTGTCTGAACCTCAGGGTTGAGGGAAAAGCCAAGCTTACCGAAGTTTTTGTTAATGAAATTGAATAAATGTGTCCGTCGTTTCAAATTAAAAATGGGTACTTAGGTACTCTGCTATTGCGTCAGCTGATGATGTAACTTAATTAGTATCGTCAACCGTCACCCTAAACCGATTAAGCCATCAACTTTGAAACATTTTGCTCAGAGAAATGTGGGAAGAGGTTAAGTCACCTCCGAGCGACTAGGCTCAAATGACTGCATAATACCCCGCTCCAGTTGGGTGGCAGGGTATAGACACGATTCTTGCTACTAAATTAGGATTCATCATTCGTCTAAGCCAGTGGTCGGCAGGTCATTCGGGGTCGTGCCCCCTTTTTGGGCGCCAGGCAGGGCCATTACCCCCACCTACCAGACCCCATTGCTGACACAACCAAGTTTACTGAAATTCCATACCGCCCTGGAACTCTGGGTATTTGTGCATTTCCAATGCATCAAATTTAAAACATGACACTTCCTCCACAAAACATTTAATGCCTATATCCCAGTAGCGGCGGAACACCTTCAATTAAGGGGGAGGGGGGAGCACTGCCGACTTTTGGTCCCATTCTTTCCATGCAACGCCCATAGGACTAATGTTAAAATGCAAAAATCGAAGGGTGCACGGTGCCCCGGTGCCCTCCCCGTTCCGCCGCCTATGCTATATCCCATTTAACCCTTGTACGTATAGGGGCGGCGGGTGGTTTTTCGTTAAAAGTTCACGTAAAAGGCATTGGATCACGACCAAATTGTACCCTCGAGCCCATCATTTTTTTTTTTTTCACCAGCCCGGAAAATATCATGACCTGAGACCAGTTTTACCAACAGAAAAATAACCGCCTGCCGGAATTTTTGCCTCAAGACCGCTTCACATACGCGATGGGCTCGTAAGCGGATAGGGCTTTACTGTTTACGTTCCATATGTGAAACGATCTTTAGGCAAAAATTCCGGCAGGCGGCTATTTTTCTGTTGGTAAAACTGTCCTCTGGACCCATAATGACCGTTGGCTTATGAGCTTTTTCTGGAGATCATCTTGAGCCATAAAATCTCACTTCAAGAAGTTATAGCGGGTCCCGATTTTCTCGACACTTATCATTGCCGTCTTGAATGAGACGGAATGACCAAGGACCTTAGAAATGGGCAGCAGCGGCTTCCTATGGTCACGGGTAGCACGCTCGTCTTTTTTATGCACAGCTCCATATCAGAGTCCGAGAGGCCGCGGGGGTCCGATCGACTCCTCCCCCTTACGTTAGCGGCTGTTGAAACGCCAACAGACGGGCGACGGTTAAAAGTTGCAGCTGCTTTTGAACGACTGTACGGAGGGGTGAGATGGTGAGGCGAGCAGGTACGTGAAAATTGGTATCTAATCAATGTGTGCTGTGCCTTTGGCCTGGGCTAATCTTTGAACCCTGGGATGCAACAGTCACGATGGCTCCATCACTGGAGCTACAAACTCTAAAAAGATAGGCTTTCTCAGAATCCCTCATTACCCCCACCGAAAGGGCTCCATTACCCCCAAAGGGGGCATGCCCCACCATTTGCCGACCCCTGGTCTAAGCGCCACTCTCTGCGTCACCATTGACCACGGCATTGCGTCCGCCAGTGGTTCAATCAATTAAAGCTCTGGCCACCATCCTCTGACCTTATCAAGCAATGGAGGGCTTAATGTCTCACCCGGACTCCTTCCCCGAAACTCGGCCGGACCTCCCGCGGCGGAGTATTTCAATCGGGCGACGTGGTGGCGACTTACTCTGCGCTCCTCTCACGCCAGACGCCACAGGACCGCCCACGGAGTGGTCACCGGTTCGTTACGGTCGGTGTCTATCAGACCGTGAAGAGCCTCGCACGGGCGCGCGCCACGCTGGGAGGGGAGTTGTCCTGGCGTGATTCCGCTACCGGGGAGGGCCAGTGATTGGTCTCCACCCGTGTGCGGTGTTGGGGCGACAAGTATCCACCCTCTACCAGGGGTTATAGTGTCTGTCTCTGTCCATCGAAGGAGCTTTATGACATGTAGTTGCCTGCCTCTGCCCATGTGATGAAAACCCATAACGCTGTTCGGGTGGTAGTGAAGGCCTTGGCGATCGACCTCGCCGTTCGATGCTGATGGTTATTGACGGATTCATTGACACATGCTACCGTCCAGCGACGCATGAAGAATAGGTACGGCGTGGTATTGATTGGCACTATTGATCTCTCACCAGTCACCGGGTAATACCGAGGTTCGTACTCTCACGCAGTGAGTGGGCACGATGGTGTTAGCAAGGGCGTCTACATATACCTATTGCCGATCCCAGGCTCGCTGTGTTAGGCGCTACTCTCTGGACCGGGAGACGGCTGCCGTTCGGTTGGCCGGCGGCGGCGACCCCCGATCGATGATTTTACCGCCGCCGCTGCTCTCACCCGCTCCAGCGGCACACGGTGGACCGGTGGGGCCGCCGACACTGGCCCTCGGGGGATCGTCAACACCGGGCGGCACCGCTTCAGACGACCACCGAGGGAGCTGACGCCAGCGGTGGAGCCAGTCGGCTGGTTGAGGGACGGGTATTGAACTATATGCTGACGGGAGACCAAGTGACAATCGCAGACAGACCGGCAGACCGACCAACAGACCGGTCGACTTAACTCAGAGGGCATCTGTGATTACTGCCACTGGTGAGGCTACTTTGGGGCGCATTAACAGGAGACGTGTTTTTATGTTGGCTGTGTTCGTCCTTGTATCCTTAATTGTTACAACCCATTGTTCCTCGGTTAGGTCCGTCATAATTTTCCTCAATGCGTGCATTAAACAACGTCGCTCGAAATACCCGCGCTGATGTGTCACTTTCTGCGTAGTTATTTGAAGGCTGAAACTGAAATTCATGACATATTCTGACAGTTGGATTTGGCGACATTGCGGTGTGAAAATTCCACTTCTTTTCTACTTCGCCACCCGGCACTCCTCAATTTCAATCTGCCCGTTTGGGCGGCTCGGCCTTCCTTCTGTCGCCGACCGAGTGTTTCCGGTCCGCTGATATACGGACCTCATATTTCACGGCCGGTGTATTTAATATCAATTACTCGGAGGCCGGCCCATTCGACCCCCCCCAGTCCGTGTTCCTGGCGCGGTGCTATCCATTTTAGTCGCCCGGTTGGAGAGGGGGGCTGGGAGGGAGGGAGGCACGGGGAAGGGTTTGTGAGGTGTGTGAGAGGCGAGGCGGTCGACTCACAGGATATCCTACTGGGTGTTCACTGTCTACCACATTATGTCGCTGGCTTTGGACAGTATCTGATATGCGGGGTGACTACAGTGGGTAATGTCACCGTGTTATGTCAGGACCCACACCGGCGCCAGTGCGCATTGCAGAGGCATACACCGCTCTAAAGCTGATTGCATGTTGTGATAAGATGCGTGTACCCCGTGACTAACGTGTGTTGCGATGCATGTCTGTGGGTAGGAGCAGGTGCTGATGATGTAACGTAGCTGGTTTATGTGATGATGTAGTATATGACGACTGCTGTTACCATGCACAGATAATGTGTGATGTGTTACAGTTTAGTTTGCATTCGTGTGTTGTGGCACTTTTTAGGTGTGCATTAACCCCTAAACTGTATGCCATCTTCCAAGTTTCCTAGGCTGATATTGATACTGGAATAGTTGATGTTGATTGTGTGCACTGTTCTGACTTTTGGTGCATTATGTACCGAATGAGTCACGATGTGCTGCGTGACCCACGTTGCACCTTTGACGTTACCTGACCTTAGACGACTGTGTTAACGACGACTGCCGTTATCCGCCAGGTACCGTGTACCGCAGCGGGAGATGGATAGACGGAACGGCGACCGGACGGCGCCGCTGCGCACCCCCACCATGGCTGGAGGACTCTTCTCCATCGACCGGGTACGTGCTCGAAACCCGCTCCCCTCTCTCCCACCCCTGTCCAGCTGTAGTACTATACCTTGGTCTATTGTCTCATCATCAACTGGGCTTGTGCACATGACTCCCGCTTCTGTCCTTTTGGGGTTCCTTCCATTTCCATGATCATATAATTTCGTCTGATTCTTCCCCGTCTTCTGTTGCCTGCTTCCTTTCATCGACCGGCTACTTGTGTTTTTCTCTCGTCCCCCGTCCCTCTTCAGTGCCAGGTCCTGGGACCTAAAGAGTCCTTCAGAAGGCTCAATGGTACTTGTACGCACCTGTTCCTGCGGACGGTAATCACCCGCTTCCCGGTATTAGGTGGTCGTTGAGTATGGTGTGAGTGTACTTCGCTCTGCTTGGAACACTTGCTTGATTTTTTAGTATTCCGATAATTCCAAGAGAGAGTGCCTTTCTCTTCAGTGCAGTCTTTGAAGTTCAGTTTGCATTCAGACATGTGAAGTGCACTTGAAGTAAAACGATAGCAACATTTCCCTGAAATGTAACACTCGGCTCTCGCCGAGGCTCGACGGCACTTAGCACTGGCACAAGGCTCGACGGCACTTAGCACTGGCACAAGGCTGCGGGTTAAAGGGTTGCATAACTCAAAAGCATTAGATTAAGCGACGTCTGATGCGTACCCGCAACTGACTATGCAATATATCGAAGCGCTATCGAACCGAGCCGCTGCGACTGGTCATTTTACTCGTCTGCGATGTCGGTGGTGCGACCTGTCGTGTCAGTAACGGTAACGCCGAGTTCCATTTAACCCTGCCCTGCCAGCTCGGTAGCACACAGCTGCTGCTGCTGGCTGTCCATCACCCCCCCCCCCCCCCGAGGGGGCTGGCTGGCAGCGGCCCGCGACAAGGACCCACCATCGGCAGGATTGGCTCTCTAAATTACACGGTCGGCTCCGCGGCCACTAATGCTAAAAGCCGACCGCCGGCTGCCAATAAGGCGTCCGGATGGACTGAGCCGTGCGGCCGACGCGCCCGACCGTGTGCGCTCAGATTGAACTGACCCCTCAACTGACGGCGGTCTGGGCTGGCCACCGACACTTTATTTGCCGCGGGATGCCGTGGAAGGACGTAGTTATTTGTTCTGCCTCCAGAGTACCAATGACTGAGCATTTAATTGGCCTTCGAGCGTTTGGTTGTTGCGTGGCTATGCGGTTCGTCCTCACAGCGTAGTTAGGGTGCTCGTGCGTCACTGGCTTGCTTTGGTTTTATCGTTGCTTGGTGTCATGGTATGTTCATGACCTACATAACCCTTCAATTGGTTGATAAACTGCGAGTCCTGAGCTAATGGTATTGACAAGGACGCTCAGTTGACGTCACCGACTGGCTCGCTGAGTTGCTCAGCCGACTCTGAACAAAACCTGACGGGTAGTCGGCGAATGGTGGGATCGGATAGATGAATTAACGGAATGGGTTTGTGGGGTGGAATTGGACCAGCGGCGCTTCCTGGGTGGGTGTTGCCAGAAGGGCTTCAAATGTCAACAGATCGACTGTTGTGTCGCTGCCGCTGCACTGCGCCGATACTCAACAACATCCGGTGATAAATGTGTCACCGAAGCCGTCAGTGTATCACAGACTGGCACATAAAGCCGTCGGTGCATTAGCGAGATTGTCTCATAGAGTAATCAGCGTTTTCATTACGGTCATCTTACGCATTTTTCAATCCCTCACCGAGACTATCTCATGAAACCCCTTCAGTGTCTCATTCAAGCCGTCCCATACACACCACTGTTCCACCTAGTCACGATTATT
Source organism: Amphibalanus amphitrite (assembly GCF_019059575.1). NCBI lineage: Eukaryota > Metazoa > Arthropoda > Thecostraca > Balanomorpha > Balanidae > Amphibalanus > Amphibalanus amphitrite. The sequence goes on from NW_024881620.1 coordinate 172,795, forward strand.
TCACGGTGTCTTTCTCATTCAGTCTGCAGTGTCTCATTGACGTCCCTCCTCTGCCTACAGGACTACTTCTACGAAGTGGGCGCTTATGACGAGGGTATGGACATCTGGGGTGGCGAAAACCTCGAGATGTCATTCCGGGTACGTACCGAATCGTAACACGCTCATTCTCTCACCCCCCCCCCCCCCTAGCGGGCAGTACTCTAGGAGCCAGGAGTGAAAAGAGCCCACAGAAAACTAGTCTGTACCTGCCACCAGCGTTACCTCAGGCAATTACTGGCCCAAGTTATCTATATCAGATGCCGCGTGACAAGGCATGAGTAACGAACCGGCAGTGTTTAAAAATAGTAACACAGTGCGTCTGGTTCTTATCATGTCGGCAAATGGCTGTAGGCTGGCTGTATGTCGACTAACTATTGTTTTTTACACACCTAAACACAGCTTAATTTGGTTGAACCTATTCTTGGTAAACTAATTCTAGCTTGCGCTACGCTGTATTAATTATTTTGTTGGGCGTAAAATGACGCCAGCAGTCGGCGCGCCCTAAAGCTCCAATAAACAATTATTTTTTGTTTGCGGTGTTGCATTGTCACATTTATTACAAAGATTAAATCAGTATAACTAGGTTATCAAATAATCATGTTGCTCATATGGTAATTACGTGCCATTGTTACAATGATGCGATGTGCACTTGCCGTTGTGTGAGCTGATTGTCACCCCGCTAACTTTGCAACCCCGTCCGTTATAGCTTAGTGTGCTTGTGACGCCCTATACGGTACCCCTGCGTACCCAGTCAGTTTGAATGGAATGCTTTTATCAGCCGCCACTTCGTTGTTCTGTCTTGTCAGTGCTTCCCACTGTTGTTTTCGCTTCCACTGCTATTTCTACCGAGTTAGGCCGGCGTCCCGTCCTCTTCCTGTCGCGTTCTTTCGGCTCCTGTACTTGACCCCTGAAACCCTGGCCACTGATAATAGCTCTGACCCCGGACCTGACCCGCTCGGCCTCGCTAGCCTCAAATTGCCGAGTGCTGACCACAGACGCTCCAGCCTTTCACTTTCGATACCCGTTTCTCGTGAATATATCTCATAGTAACGTCATGGCATCAAATCGCCTGGTTGCACCTTAAGATCTTTTGATGAGATCGTAGTGCCAGCGCCAACTTTTCGACCAGAATATTCATGTTCAAATTGCTACAGTTTCTAACTCGCCGGATGGACTTCATTGCATTCATAATTCAAGATTACCCCAGGGCACCTCCGGGTGTATAGTGCATACCTCAACCTTGGGCTTCTATCGATCCCACTGCAAGCGGGCATGGCTTCGTGTTCTTCCGATATCACCATCACCTGTTCTTGTTTCCTTCTCCTGCTCCCTTCTTCCTTCGCCTTTCCCTGGCCCTGGCCGGCATGCCTGCCGCCCGCTCTGCGCACCTCTCCCTGTTCTGTCCGCTGGGCGCCGTGTCGTGTGCTGTGCTGCATGGTGTGCGCTCTGCCCGTGTGCCGCACCGTCCCTCCCCGAGCCGCGGCGCTGACCGTGCCGCCGGCGCGGCGCGCACCACCCCAGATCTGGCAGTGTGGCGGCCAGCTGGAGATCATTCCGTGCTCGCGTGTCGGACACGTGTTCAGGGACAAGTCGCCCTACTCCTTCCCGGGCGGCATCAGCAACGTCATCGTCAAGAACGCCGTGCGCGTGGCGGAAGTGTGGATGGACAAATGGCGAGACTTCTATTATGAGATGAATCCAGGTACTGCTGCAGTGAGAGCGCCGCGGGTGCCGCGGGTGCCGCGCCCAGTGTAGTGCTCGATAGATGGGCGGGATGGGCTAATGACGGCGGTGGTTACTAAAGAGGACAGGGAACTAACCAACACAGGTGGATTGGAGACAGGTAAGTGAGCATGCTGCTTTGGTGTTCCCAGCTGCCTGCATGCTTGCCTGCTTGCTGTTTATGAGCGCTTTCTTGCATGCCTCTATCCTAACTTTGACTGCAGCAGCTGCTACGTTATGCTGGCTAGCTGTTAACCTTCGCCAGCCGTCTGGCCTGCTAGCAGCTATCCGTAGTGACTACTCTAGGGATAGTCGGTGGGCGGGCGGTGTAACCTCCGCCCCACTAACCGGCCGTCGACGGGCAGGTGTGGATGTGCGGCGGCACGCTGGAGATCGCGCCCTGCTCGCACGTGGGCCACATCTTCCGCAAGTCGACGCCGTACTCGTTTCCTGGCGGCACGTCGCGTATCGTCAACCACAACAACGCCCGGCTAGCCGAGGTGTGGCTGGACGACTGGAAGGAGTTTTATTTTTCCATTAACCCAGGTGTGAGACTCGGCGGGTCGTGAGACGGCGGCGGCGGCAGCGGCGGCGGCGCGACGGCTGGAGGCGCTGCCGATCGTGTGTTGGATACACGTGAGGCAGCTCTGCGTAGTTGAGAGTTGAGATAACTCTGAGCAGAGGCGGAAGGCGTGGTCAAGTCGGAATATTAGCATGAAGTTCCGGCCGCCGCGCCGCGCCGCTGCCGCCGTTCGCTGTGCTCTCTGTAGCAGGGCTGCTGGTCAGTCATAAAGTAATTGAAAATCTGTTTTTGCTTGCGTACCTACCGGTTTGTCTCATGAAGCCACAAAATGTTTTCGATTTGGTTTATTTGTTCCTGCTGTGACCAGTAGACTCTGCTGAAGAGATGGTTGCTAGCATTAACATGGTGATGGCAGTGGTGACTTCCAGAACGAAATATGACTCTGGTCAGAGACGGTCATAGTCTGAAGTGTGTGATGACTACTAACAAGTTAGTGCAACAAGCCTGAGTAGCGGCTATGCGAAGCTAAGATTACTAATATTTCACTGAGAACGCCTAATATTTGCTTGTGCTGGCTGGCATTGGCGCATAATAACCACTAACGTATTGTCAGTTCCATACCAGTGGAGCGAAAATGCAACTTTGTTTGGTTGGTATGCGAAACAGCAAAGGCATTTCTATACCTACTGTTGTTTCTGTGGGTGGTGACATTTCTGGTAAGTGCGGGTAATAATGGACAAAGTATTCAGGCATTTTGAGATGCATTATTCACTGCTGCAGTTCTATGTACAATGTACATAGTTGATAGTTCTCCAGTTATACAGTCCTTCTCATGAACGTTATGTTGTATAATTTTGTACATTATAAATGATACATTCTGGAAAAGTAGCTTATCTGTGCATCCTCATTTTGCACTAGTACTTTCATGTTTCACCTATTTTTATAGCAGGTCATATAGTGCAGAGCAGGCTGGTCTTCTTAAATGGAGTCCGACTTTTACCTCCTACGCCCGACTATTTTGGATACTTTGTAGATCGCCATGTCCGCAAGGTCTGGTCGACCTTTCTATCTGACCGGTCGTCTTATCTGACCATCTGTCCCATCTCATCAACGTTTCTATCTAACCGACCGTCCCCATCTCAGGCGCGCGCAATGTAGAAATGGGCGACGTCAGTGACCGCCAGGAGCTGCGAAATCGACTGCAGTGCAAGTCCTTCCGCTGGTATCTGGAAAACGTCTACCCCGAGTCGCAAATGCCGCTCGACTATTACTACCTGGGAGAGGTGAGTTGTCCGTCAGCTGCCGGTCCTAACTAACCAGTGTGAATCACGGTTTAACTGGGCTTCGGCCACTCCTTGTGAACGTCTCTTTAGCCGAGTTCCTACAACTTTGTGTAAAGTGTGAACCTTGTGATCCATGCCTTGGGTGTGGGGTGGCCACTCCGTGTGAACCACGCCTTACCCGAGTTCCTGCTCCTTCGTGTGAAGTGTGAGCTGCTTAAACCCTATTTTAGCTGGGATTCCGTCGTTCCGTGGAAAGTGTAAACTGTGTTACCCCTGCTCTAGCTGGGTTCCTACCGCTCCGTGTGAACCCTGCTTTAGCCAGGGACTTTACAGTTGCTTTACAGTGCAGATTCATAGTGCCATATTCCCGCTACTCGATGTTGTCGCTGAGACGTGCCCTCTGGCTTCCGCCTTGTTTATCCGGCAGCACGTTTGTTCGTCTCCAACTTGGAGTCGGCATAAATAGCATCGCGTTTGTTTAAATTACCTGCCGTGGGGACCGCCCGCTACTTCTCAGTAGAATGATTGTGTGCTTATGTTCATTTCGTTGTTTGTGTAGCCGACGCGAGGACTAACTGCTCGTAAAGCTATTTAGTTATCGCTAACTCAATAAGGCAAAGTCTAGCTCAAAGTTGTTAAATTAATGCAGCGTAAGGTAATGGTTAGATAGCAGTTTCTGTTTGGAGGAGGCCGAAAGTGGCGTTGGCTCAGCGGGCCTATTCGACCCAATTCGTCCCTTTAATGCCGGAGTATATTTTCCTTGATCGTATTGTTTTTTTTTTGTCCCCGACACTTGCATTGATATCCTTATACGCTGCCAATCGTTGGAGGTGAGCTATGGCTAGTTTGAGCATAATTATGAATATTATGATGGTAGAAAATGACCTTATGCTCATGATACAATGAAATGATATTAAAATAAGTCCAAAAAGTATTATGATATATTTCGACTTGCGTCGTCTTCAGAATGTGAAGACGACGCAAATGTGAAGACTTCAGAATGTGAAGAATGTGAAGACTTCAGAATGTGAAGACGACGTCGTCTTCATTCTGAAGACGACGCAAGTCGAAATATATCATAATACTTTTTGGACTTATTTTAATATCATTTCATTGTATCATGAGCATAAGGTCATTTTCTACCATCATAATACGCTGCCAATCTATGTATAACACCGTCAGTGGTGTTGTTTGCCACCATTGCTGTGTGTAAGCCATTTGTATTGTTTGCCATCTATTGACCAATGTTTGTTCTTCGTCGATGGTTTGTCATTCGCCAGTGTTGCACCTCTGTCACCGAGCTATTGGCCATCATATCAGACATTCAGTGCGTGCGCTCGGTGGCGACACCTTTCCCCGACCTCGCCTACTACCACTGTTTACCTCGTATTGAGCCTGCTGTACCAGTGTGTGACTGTGGCGCCGCCTCTCGGACAGATTCGTAACGTGGACACACAACAGTGTCTGGACACAATGGGCAGGAAGGGCGGCGAGCCAGTCGGAGCCGGCTTCTGCCACGGCCTCGGCGGCAACCAGGTGAGCCGGGGTAGCCCTCCGTCACCCTAACTCCCAGTCTCTGATGCTCCGTCCCAATGAACACGCCAACACCGGTGAGACGGCTGGTAGAGAACAGTACAGGAGCGGAGTGGCTGGGGTGGTAGACAGGCAGCTGTCGTGAGGGCTGTTTGGGTCATTGTCAGGTCAGGTGCACAGTCAGTGTGTTTTTTTTTTCAGACACAATTTGAACTGCTGAAATGGTTGATGTTTTGTTTCAGATCAATAATGTGGAGGGCATGGTCGATGGATACCTCCACGAGATTAAAAGGCAGACTTACGAACTTGATGTCGGGCTTCTTTCGTTTGTTGAGCTGTTTTCTCAGTTCAGTTTGTTCGGCTGACAGGACCTTCCTATCAACGCGCTGTTACTGAGTCTGTGTTGCGCCCCTCCGCAGGTGTTTGCCTACACGAAGCGCGGTCAGGTCATGTCGGATGACAACTGCCTGGACGCTGCCTCCGGGGACAGTCCAGTGAAGATGGTCCGCTGCCACGGCATGGGCGGCAACCAGCACTGGAAATACGACAAATCGGTGAGTTAACCACCTGCAAATGTCATACAGCCAGATCGAAGTTTTAGAGAGCAATGTGCAGTGCGAGCGTGCTGCTTTCTTGCACTTTGCGCAGTCGTTCCTGATTTATTTTTATGTAAACTTACAGTAGCCAGTCCCACCACCCACTGTATCGCACCGTAACATGTCTTTTTCTGAAACTTCACTCGTTTCTCTTATCTGGGTAAGCCCTTTCGGTACAGTGAGGCCATTTCAGGTAGTGAGCCAGCAGCTGCTCTGTCGGTCGTCAGCTCCGCTAACTGACGGTTTCCACCCGCAGACGATGGCCATAGTGCACCTGAACTCAGGCAGGTGTCTGCAGCACTCGCGGGCAGACAACGGGCGACTCTCCCTGCAGGACTGCGCCCGCGCCGACTCGGCACAAAAGTGGGTTATGAAGAGCAAGTTCCGGTGGCAGGCTAACTGAGCGCCGCCTGTCGGCCGGACTGCGAACTAGCCGTGTGATAGCGGCGCTAGTGCAATGCCAGCAGGCAGTGACGAAACATTCCACAGTGCGCTGTGCGTGTATTTATTTGAGACTGGTCGGGCCGGCCGGTCGGGCCGCGGCGGACTATGTCGCCGCGGACGGACAGAAGGCGGCCTGCACCGCACATATCCCGCCACTGGTCCTTGTGGTCCGTGTGGACCGCACCTGACTGGTCCGAGTGGTCCCTGTGGTTAATGTGGCGGCCCGGTGCCAAACTGAGAGCTAGCGCGGCCCGAGCGCCGGCTAACAGTGGCCGTTGGCTCGGTAGTGCCATGACGCGGCGGCTGTCGGGGCCGCCGCCGCCCGCACCCCTATCAGACGAGCCGCCATCCCAGCGGTGCACCGTGTGACGGATCAACAGACCGCAGCGTGTGTCCTCATTCCAGAGATTGACGAGACAGTGTTGTATACTCTCACATCAGTATTGTGACGCCCGTTTTCAGACTGACGTTGAGGGTCGAGAGATGTGGGCCTGATACAGGCCGATAGCTGTTCAATGGGGGAGTTTGGGGTACCTACGTTTTCAGTGGTCTGATGGTTGGGCCGGGGCTAGGCTGGTGTGCTCGGTGAAATTGTTTTTATTGGCATTCCACGTACTTATATCGTCTCAGCGATCTGCCCTCTGTCCTGTGGTAAATTTCACAAGTGCCTGGCTGTGTTGTATGACAAATACAATTTCTTTGCGAACTGTTTCTTCTTTCAGTCTTAACGTATCAATCTGTCTCGTGCTCACCAAAGGAGATTGTTAATCGTAAATATGCTACAAACTGACATTCGCCTGCCATGAATACGCTGATAGTGACAGCGACTCTACCAAGTACCTGTCATTTAGCAAATTCGGCATTCGTTTAGGCACTATTCAGATCAAGCAAAATGCTGCTCATGTGGGCTCAACCCAACGCTCAACCTAGCCTAACCTAAATGGAAGTCGCTAGGTGCTTGGAAAGTTGTACCGGCGCACGTTATGCGCTGTGAAGAAACGTGTACCATGATGAGACTTTCGAAGTTCCGATTATAAGATGATTGCAGTGGACATGTCTCGTGGCTCATGCCTTTCCCATGTTTTATTCTTATTAGTTTGCAAGTTATTGCGTGCTGTTGAAGAAAATTGTCTGTGTACGGCACACAGCGTCACTACGTACCACGCAGCGTACGTGGTCCCGTATTCGCACAAAGCACAGCACTCTGCCGAAAAAGCAACTACCACCTCATTTCTTCTTCTTGGCGTCTTTCTTTGCCTTCTTGGCTGCCTTTTTGGCCTTTTTGAGTTTCTTTTTGAACTTTTTGCGCTCGGCGTATCCCTTCCAGTAGGCCTGGATGACGGTGGCGGCGTGCACCCTGCGCGCCTCCTCCTGGAGTCGCTCCTCCTCCTCTCGGAGCTCCTCGTCGTCCTCCTCGATGACGCGCGTGTACTCGGCGAACCGGTCCTTCACCTCGCACAGCGCCTGGAAGTTTTGCTGCACCGCGGGGAGAGAGGGTCGGTGAGAGGACGGCTTTTAGACCAGGATAAAACGCAACGATTCTTCATTATTGCTGCAGGGGTAGTTAAACACAGACTTTGATTGGTGCTTGAAACTGCTCAAAAAGTGAAGGGCTTAGCTTAAACAAAAGGATTTGAAAATGAACCCCTCCCAATTCCCATTATGTAGACTTCTGGTGGTTCGGTCCCATCCGACGGTGTAAAGCCCACCTGCTTCTGGTATTTGAGGTTGCTCAGCTCGCGTTCCTTAGCGTCCGTGTCCACGTCGAACTTGGTCAACCTCTGATCCAGAGTTTCGTTCAGCTCCTGGCAAAACAAGTGTCGGATGTCTCAGTGCCTTCAAACGTGACTTTGCGTGGCATTTGATAGCTATCCAGCAATGCCTTGTAAATGTTGCCTACATCAGTTACTATTTTCAATTTTGTACGCAGCTCGCCAACTCACTGGAACGAAACTACCGTTCTACTTCGACCAACTCACAGAGCCACCTCTCCCCAACTCACATCGAGCGAGTCCCTGAGCTGGCTCTCGATCTCGGTGTTGACCCGGGTCTCGTAGTCGCACATGACGCGGGCGTGCTCGGCCTCCTGTCGTTTGGCCATCCGTCGTGTCTCCAGCTGCCCGTCTGAGGTGACCAGGCGCGCCTGCATGGAGGCCTGCGTGTAGCGCATCTCCATCCCGGTTCGGGCCAGCACCTCCTGCAGCTCGTCCTGTGAGAAAGGAGACGGTTCAGGGAGTCGAACGGAGACAGGGAGGAGACTGGGACCTTTCAAGCATCGAGCTATGACCATGTTCCTTGTTTGTAGTGCGTGGAAGCCATCCTAGATCACGGCATAGGACGTCAATTTGTCAAAGGGTGCGTGAGGTCATGCAAGTGTTGTTAACTGCTAACAGCATGCTTTTGGTGTGCTGCGGTTATGCATGTTTGCATAAGGCTTACCTTTAGTTCCAAAATGGTCTCGTCGCGGTCTCTGATCTCTTCCACCATTGAGACTTTTAGCTGGCGGATTTCCTTTCTCAGCTCAGCAATGCGCTGCGAATTCGCAATGGCATCCTCCTGCGAAGCAAAATGCAGTGAAGGTAAAGCTGTTGAGAATGTGGATGGCCTCTGAAGGAAATCCATCAACCAGGGGAATGGAGACGGCCGTAACGCGTTGATCGGCCCAAGTATTTATGTATTCAAAATGTTCATAATCAATTAAATGCACCTGACCGCACAGAATCATGACATTGGGCACTGGGCTGACCTGCAATTAACCAAACATATGGCGTTTAGCCATTTCCGGTAACTGCAGACAACGCTAACCTTCATTGGACACCGAACTGAACTGACGCACCTCGATCAGGACAAACTCCTGCCGCCGGATGCCCTCGGCTTCCACGGCCTCAATGAGAGGAACGTACGAGTTCTCCCTGCGCAGCTCCTTCATTAGACGGTCCAGCACCTGTGAAAACAGCCGGCGGGAGGGAGGGGAAGGCGTGAGGGAAGAAGGAAGGAGGAGAAGAGAGAGGGGAGAGAGAGAGGGAGAGAGAGAGAGAGAGAGAGAGAGAGAGAGAGAGAGAGAGAGAGAGAGAGAGAGAGAGAGAGAGAGAGAGAGAGCGAGAGAAAGAGAGTTCTCATTTATCTTTTGTTTAACTTTGGAAACTGAAAATAATGTTGGCAAATAACTAAATAAACTACATTTATAGCTGTATCCTAGGCGACGCTGCCAGCCAGAACTCGACTCGGCTGAGCGATTCGAGTTTGTATGTTAGTTCTGTTCGGTAACTGAGCTCGGAAAGGTTACGAGAGCCACAGAATCAAGTGATATTGCAAACTCTGAGATAGTGTTCCAATAGAGTCCTCGATTTCATTTGATTCCATGACAAACTGGCGCACGGTGATACCCTAGCATTGTTTCCTCGCGTATTCATGAGGTCACGTGCTTCCCGTTACCTTGCTGAGGTAGGCCCGGTCCTGTTGTATCTTCACCAGACTGGGGTTAGCCGGCACGATGTGATCACCTCGATTGCTGCGGATTTTCAGCGGCTCATCCTCCTCCCGACGGAACCTGACCGAATTCACGTCATAAGCGACCGCGTCACACAGGGCATTACACTAAATACACAGCTCGCAGCGCCCGCCTGACGATATTCCTGTCCATATATCAATATGGCGCCAGTAGTGAACGCCTGCGGGGTATGCTGTACCGCATGACAAGGCCGATTCCGCCCGGCCCGACTGGAATAACGATATTCCTGTCCATAGATGGCGACAGTGGTGAACGCCTACGGAGTATGCTGCACCGCATGACTCAATACGATCCGCACTCCGCAGCGCCCGGCTGACGATATTCCTATTCATAGATGGCGCTGGTAGTGAACGCCTGTGGGGTATGCTGTACCGCATGACAAGGCCGATCCCGCTCGCCCGGACGCACCGTAATTCAGGTGTGGACCTTGCAATAGCCAATATTCTGTTGATAATGAGGCAAATGAGAATAGTTTGAGCGTCAATTGCTACCTTTCGTCAGACTATAAAAGGCCAGTTTATTCATAATAATCAGCTAGGCTAACATTTTAAAACAAGAGTTCTTGGAACTCATCTTTGTGATTGATTTACCCAGGTAATAGTGCCTAGGCAAATTACCTTTGTCGCAACGTCTCCTTTTCATCGACGTAGTCTTTGATGTAAGGCGCGGCGATTATCTTTCCCAGCACCTCGAGCTGCTGGTTGTACTCGTCCAGAAGGGCATAAACCACCTACAAGAGCAGATATAGGTGATCAGATGGGCTTTTGAAATAATTACTCTGGAAAGACATTAATATGCCTATTAATGTGTCCATTACGACACTTAACGGCCATATTATTCGGTTTGATCGATTATCAGAAGCATAAACCGGCGTACTCGAGCTCTTGTAAATAGCAGGACTCTATAGATACCATGGTCACTTTGAGTCTGTTCGGCTCGCCGTTGTCCCATTTAGCGTGTAACAGGCCCGCCTACCTGTGCGTCCACCTCGGAGAGCAGACTGTTGGCCAGCAGGTACTTGTCGCCCGTCTGATCCCAGTCGTTACCCGTCAGAGCGGGCTCCTGAGTCCTGCTCTGAGCGCTGTCCATCTGTCGAGTGCGCGACATCGAAGGACGTCAAGTGAGGTCAGTTGTGAGACGACGCTACGGATTGGCTCAATGCGCATCTATACTTGGTGAGGGTTCTTGGAACAGCGAAAACTGCCCTTGGGATTGACCCTGGCCACACTCAACTCGAAGGAGATACATGTCGGTTTTTATTGCCTTATTGCATTTTCTTGCTTTCTAATATTCCAGAGAGAGAGCCCGCAATTATGGGATTTTTACACTAGTGGAATCTCAGCCAGAATTTTTGATGAACGTTAACTTTAATCAACGCTGCCCGTTATTCTTATAGCTGAGAGATGAGCTTTCATAGCAAAGTACGATAAGACCTTACACAAACATTTTAGAGCGAATTCAAAGTTTTCCTGCAGCATAAGGCATTAAAAAAGAGAACAATTGTTGACGATAAGTATTGGTCTCACCTCGCGTTCTGATGGTTTGTCAGCGACGGACTCCGGGGCCGCCAGGGAGCCCGCCAGAGATGCTGTAGAGATGCCATCTCCCTTTCCAGGGACCGTAATATTGGGAATGGAAGACAAACCATTTGTGGTCTGCTCATCCTGCGCAGGGTTACCATCTTCATCCTCGTCAGGCTCAATGGTAACAGATGAATGATGTGAATAGGACTGACGAGATTCTTCACTCAACCCCATCACGTGCGAGCTTCCATCGAGGCTCTCGTTGTCTTCAGACGCATTGTCAGCAAGCGAAGACGCGATGCTCGCACGGCTTTGGGCAGGTGAAGAGTTGTCTTCCTCCATTGTCACTTCGTATCTAAGAGATCACGTTAAAGCTGTTACAGCTTTTCATAATCATCATATGCACCATTCAATACTTTTGCTACACTATCACGTATCATGGCACAGCATGGATGCTACCACTGCGAATGATGCTACGCTGAACCAGCACTGACAAGCGAGGAGCAGTCAAATGCGGTTCACCCATTATCGATTATACAACGTCCAGCCGTCCAGCTGTACCCAGGCTGTTTCGTGGGGACTGATGGCGCGCCAAGCCGAACAACCAATGGCAATAGTACACAGACTCGCGGCTTGTGGCGCTTGACGGCAAAATGAGTAGAGCTGTTGCCATGGTAACAAATATCTCTTAATGCTTCCACCAGTCAGCACTTTTTATTGTCTTTTTTTCAATCAAACACCCCTACCCAGCCAGCTAAGAATGCAAAAATCGTCATTTTAATTCGACATCGGTGCGGGAAGTCTGCCTTGAGCTCCTATAACCTTATAAAATCAAACGCTGCACTGCAACACAGCCAATTCCTTCGCTGCATCTTCCCCATCATAGAAAAAGGGTAAAACAAATGGTACTCAGCAGGCAACATTCATACGGCTCGTCATGACCCGGTCATCCGAAAGACAACTAACGATGCGTCGGTGTATATTGTGAAGTGAGGATAAATTCACATGCAACAATCGCAACGTTATCCATCTATTTGTCAAAGACACGTTGATGAATATCGATTCATATAAAGAATGGGTAATTATCGTTTCAAAACATGATTTAAACATTTAATCAACACGCAACATACATATTACAAAAAGCAATAACTTAACATGAACATGACGGGTATATGCGTTGCCAGGGCATCAGGCCGCCAGATCACCTAGTTAAATAGCAAACTCTCCTGAGTCAAAGTCTACTCAATATTCACTCTGGTGATCTGTTGCTTAGCCGCTGACTTCAATGCTCGCACGTGTAGCATGAAAGACGGGAGTCTTCAAGTCCCTCTGCTGTCTCCTTCTGGAGCCAAGTATGATATGTCTGTACAAATAAGTACACAATAAAGGCGAGGGCATGCACACATGTGACGAGAGACTGTCGCCGGCGACAGTGCAGGGAAGGTGGGGACGAATACTCATGGAATCACGGTGAGGTGACAGTTATGCTATCGGAGTCAACCATTCCACAAATCTCGCAACATTGGCGGCACTACAGGTGTGAGACAAGGGTCAGCAACTTCACTTATAATGGACCATAGACCTCTGTATACAGAGGTATACAGAGGTCTATGAACGGACAAAACTGACAACATACCGCACATAGGGTTCACAAAATGGTTGCATCTTCACTCGTAAGTTATGTTGCAATGCCAAAAATATGCCTTCAAGATAACTTCACAGTCTGCTGGTGAATAATGCCGTCGATGTAAGTTGCTTATGTTTGCTGTTATTAGAAGTGGTTAAATATTAAATATAGAACAATTATCAAGCACAAACTGAAACATGTCTACAGTGGCTGGTATCATCTACAATATTTACGAGTATACTTGTCGATGCATAAAGCAAAGGCATTAAATGGGACGCAGGGCCCACTTTCACACATAGGGGTATACAGTGTGCAGCTGTAGCTGAAACAGTGGTACATTGAGCTCCGACGGACGAGGGCTGACGCCACGGTAGGTGACTATTCTGTGCACAGATGAGTCGATGTTCACAATATACTCACACACAATGCTCGCGGAATGTTTCACATTTCATCTGCATAGTTCTTTGAGTCGTTCGGCACCCATCAAGCTAGGTGTCATATGTTCGTTTTCAGCACTGTTGAGTCAGAGTTTTACACTCACTGTCAACATGGAGCAATAATGAGCTCAAATGCACCAGGTACTGTTCACACGCGCTGTGATTCGGCGGAGGTTGCCTGTGAAGTCAGGGCCGTGCGCTGCCCTCTACCGGTCGTATCTAGGACTACTGCTTACAACTACAAGCGGGCCGACTGGGAGGGCCTGCGCACAGTGCTGCGACTCACGCCGTGGAACATGCTGGACGGGCTGCCAGTGGATGACGCCACCGCCGTATTCTACGATCTGCTGAACGCGGCGATTCAAGATCACGTCCCAGTCGTCCAGATCAGGCGCAGGCAACCACCATGGTTCGACGTGGAGATTCGGAGGGCACTCAAGGAGAAGGAGTCTGCTCACCGGCGGTTGAAGAGGGACCAGACTGCAGAGAATCAAGCAACATTTAGGGAAAAACGTAGAGAGTTCAAACACATAGCAAGCGTGAAATTCTACTCATATCTAAAAGGCCTGGTAGGTGACCTGAAAACAAATCCGAAACGCTTTTGGACTTTTATTAAATGTATCAAAGGGAAACACAGTGAAATGTCGCACCTTGTCGATCATGGTCGTAGGATTGTGGATGACCGCGAGAAAGCTGATGTATTGAACCGCATGTTCTCCAGCAAATTCTCTGATCCCGCTGTTGCCGTGCTGCCGTCGGCTCCGGATCACGCGCTTGACCCACTGTGCTCATTCTATGTCTCGGAGGAACTTGTCCGTGGAATCCTTTGTAGCATCAATCAGCACAAAGCGTGTGGACCGGACAATGTAAGCGCGCGTATTATTAGCGAATGTGCCGTTGAGCTGACGGTCCCTGTAACCAAGCTGTGCCGGTTGTCGCTGGAACAAGGTGTGTTCCCAGCAGCTTGGAAGCGCGGCAACATTGTGGCGATCCACAAAAAGGGTTCGAAGGCGTTGCCTTTTAACTACCGGTCCGTGTCACTTTTACCTCTTTTTAGCAAGGTTCTGGAGCGCGTCGTTTTTAACACGCTGTATAAACATGTGAAACCCGTTCTCTCGGAGAAACAGCACGGATTCATGCCTCATCGTTCATGCGTCACCAACTTAGCTACGATGCTGCACGCTGCCTGGAGCAACATCTCTGCTGGCTCTCAGACGGATGTGATTTACACCGATTTTTCCGCGGCCTTCCAAAGCGTTAATCATAAGCTGCTTCTTCACAAACTAAAGCATTCTTTCCATATTTCGGACAAAGCTTTCGATTGGTGTGAATCGTATCTGTCTGGGAGGCGGCAGCGGGTGGTTGTGAAGGGCAAGTGCTCGGAGTGGGCGCCGGTAACGTCGGGAACACCCGAAGGCGGGATTCTCTCACCATCGCTCTTTGCGTGTTTCATTAATGACCTACCGGAGTACGTAGAGGCGAACGCACTCATGTTTGCGGACGACGTGAAGATGTACGGGAAGGTAGACAGCGACGCAGATGTACAGTTCATACAGCGCCAGATCGACTCTTTGTGCCGGTGGTCTGCAAAATGGGGCCTGACGCTCAATGCGGCTAAATGCAAGATGCTCACCCTGACATTGAGGCGTCAGCCGGTCTCCAGCGCCTACACGATAGACGGAGTCGAGCTGGAGCGAGTGAGAGTCATGCGCGATCTTGGCGTGCTCATAGATGAGAAGCTGACGTTCGCTGAACATGTTGACGCCGTGGTGCACCGTGCTAACAGAGCTCTAGGGCTTCTTATTCGAACGTTTCAGACCGGAAAGTGCGGCCATACATTTGACAAGTCAATGAGAAAACCAATCATAGGCACCTTCTGTGCAAACGTGCGCTCTATACTAGAATTTTGCAGCGTGATTTGGGGAGGCGCAGCCGAAACTCACATGAAGAGGATAGAGCGCATCCAACACAAATTCCTCATTTGGCTCTGCGCACGGTGCCGTGTCACAGATACAGCGCTCGAGTACAACGACTTGATCCAGTTTTTCGGCATGAGCACGCTGGCAGCAAGGCGCGAGCAGCACGATGCAATGTTCATTCGTAACATTCACCGCCACGCCATCGACTCCCCGTTTCTTCTGGCTCAATTCCCTTTGGCTGCTCCCACTCGGCTGCTTCGCAACTGGAGCACTTTTCACGTGTCTTACGCTAGGGTGAACACCGTCAAAAACAGCCTGTTCAATCGCATACCGATGCTCAGCAATATGTTTCTGGACGCAAACCGTGACGTCGATGTGTGGCAACATAGCCAGCTACAGTATAAGAAACGAGTAGCAGCGTATGTCCGCTCGAGGCAGCCCTGTGCACATTAGATAGAACGGGGAGATGTGAACTGCAGCTTTTTCTCATACTTTTAACGAACCTAGGTCTGCTTGATATTTTCCATCCGTGTATGTGTGTGTATGTGTGCGTGTGTGTGTGTAATATGTAGGTATATGGGACTACGTCCATCAATGGGTGCCCATGCCCGTGGATGTTTTGAAAAATAAATAAAATAAATAAAATAAAGGTTTATACAGGGACCAGCCCGAGCTCAGTTCCCCTAAGCGCTTTCAGGCGCGGGAGCGGGAATGCGGAGCGAGTGAATGCTGTATCAATGGCGGCCGAGTGCCCGCATTCGCAGGTCCATACATTCATCTCGCAGATCGGCGATATCCCAGTGTTTTACGCAATGCGGCCGTGTCCGTACTCGCAAGGTTCGACGGCCCTTCAGCGTCCATACCCACACGACTCAGCGTCCCCTCAGTGTCCATACTCGCAGGGGTCGCTGCACGAGTGTGTGAGGGTGCGCCCGCTGGCGGAGAGCAGTGCCGTCCGCTCGTCGGGCTCCTCCTGGCCGGGCTCCTCGGAGCTGGTGCTACCGCCGACCACCAGGGGGCGCGGTTTGCGCAGTCGGCGCAGTGAGCGGAGCTGGGTGGCCAGCACGCGGAACCGCGAGGCGCGCCGACCGGCCAGGCCACCGGCCGCGCACTCGGACGTTCCCTGGCGGTTATAGGTAGATATCAGATATCGGTGACGTTGGCATAACTGATAAGATAAAATAAATGAAACGTTTTACAGAATTATTTGACGATAAACTTGACATACTTGACATACTTCGACTATAAACTATAATTTGACTATTATAGCCGTCTTTACCTATTGCTATTCTCCTAAGCATTGGTTCCTGATGGACAGCTTAGCATTTTCAAAGCTCGCGTGACATTCCGGAAACTGAACGTACCTTAACGGCACAGCTAACGTATTATTGATCGGCTATTACTGCTAAACTTGTTCCGAAATGACAGCAGTTTCGCAGACAAGCCTTAGCTGGACGTAAATGTTAAAGCCATGCGTAACTATTGCGTATTGAGCTTTGCTGGATTACTAGGGCACATACCCTGTTTCTATTCGGCGTTCCACGTAGCCTAGAAAAGAATGTGGGTATCCCAAAGTCACTTGCCTGGTCGTCGGAAGTGTCGAGCGATCCTTGTCTCCTGATCCTGCGCCGGTGTCTCCTGCTGCTACTGACGCTCCTGGCACTGCTCACCTCGCTGTCAGACGACTCCTGATACAGCTCCTGGCAGTCCCCAACGGGAGCCGACCTAGGAGCAGGAAACGATACCGTAAGATGCCTTCCTGATATTCATCGATAGAACGGAACTGTGGAGATGTTGATAGAAGACAACGAGTAATATAAATATCCCGGAACAAGTGCATTTCCAACTCCGCAACTGATGGTTAGGCTGTCCCGCATTGCACGACTGCCATGCCGTATCGCATCAGTCAATATTGGAGCTTACCATTCCTGACGCCACTAAACGCAACATAAGTCATTTCTGCTGGCTGAATTTGACCAAAAAAAAAACGAAGTAACACGTTTACACAAAGTTACTAGAGCTGTGTTTCCATAAGAATAACAACCGTGTGCTAGCTCAGCCATCCCCACAGCTCAACACTCAGGCGCATACTTACAGCAGAAGTCCAGGTTTCAGCTCCACTAATAGCCTGAGTAACTAGCAAGGAAGTCGCCGCGGCGTCTCAAATCGAGCCCTCATTACTGGCTGGCTGAGAAAGCTAACGACCTCCTCTGACGGAGCTACTGCAGAGCGCCGGTAGATGATGATCGATGTCTCTTCATCTTCTCAATTCAGACCAGCGAGCGGAGTGGGTTAGGAAGCGGAGGACTGTATCAGTCAGGCTTAATCCCATTTTAGTCGAACCGCTGATAGCCAACCAATAATGGATCTCTATAATCTCACATTTCTAATGGATATTGGATATTATATTACAATACTTATGCACTAACTTTACCCATGGAACAAACAACACGGTTGGGCTCTAAATAAGAAAATAGCTTTCCTATGCGGAATGATCGCGGTTATCACAAGCACACTGAGCACAATGCAGAGAAGCAGCGCCAAAAACGTTCGGGGTAGGTCATGCATGTCCAGATGTGGCACCCACCTGTCTGGAGGCCGGCTGCACTACTGGCAGTACCAGAGGTCACCACCAGGTGTCAGCAGCGGCGCGCCGCTCCGGGCTCTCCGGGCTGCGGCAGGGACGGTCACTGGCACCTGCGACGGTCGGCTGAACGGGCGGCAAGGCGCGCAAAAGCGGCAGACACATGCAGCAATCCAGCAGAATCGAATAATGCAAATCGCACGGACGGGTGAAGTGGCAAACAGCAGACTGTCAAAAGGCTCAGTGAAAACGGACACACTTGCAGAAATAGTACGCAGCAGTGGAGTGGCACAAGACGTAAAACAAAATTTTTAATTCCAATGCATTGTACGTAAACAAAGGAGAATCGAGTAAAGGGGTAAATGAAATACGTTGCGTAATAGAACGTAGAAACCTAATTTGAAACAGAGTGAAGGTTATTGTAATCATGCTCCTAAGATTAAAAATTAGCTTTGAGCATTGTCGAAACCTCGTACGCCCTTTTCTTCAAAGCAGTCGATCTGACCAAAATTTTTCAACCTTGTTCAGCTTATGTTAAAAAAAATATTTGTTTTAACTTATTTATAACTCACTAATGTGTGTTTGTGACTTTCCAGGAGTTGGAAAAAGGAGCCGTCGAGTTTCGTTATTAACGTGCTTTCCCGAATTTCACGTTAAGAAGTGATACCAGCCTTCATTTATCATGGCCGTAAGATGTGTGCCGCAAATTTCAAAATATGATGCGTAAATGCAAGTAAATTATTCATAGGCGTGAAATAATAATGGAACATACCTATTATCATGTTATTACCATAAAAAGAGTCATGAAGCATGACGCATGTAGTCATGAACCAATTTATGCATCGATATCCGTGCAAGAAAAAGACTCGGGGCACACTCGCATGCGCTCACTCCCTCCCTCTCTCCCCTCCCTCTCTGCTCACCTGGTAACGTCGACGGACTCGTTGGACGAGGTCCATCCGGCCTCCGAGCGCTGCTGTTTGCCCCGCCTCCGGTGGGTCTGCGCCGCCCAGGCCTTCTGGCGGTCGGCAGACGGTGAGCCGGTCCGGTCCGGCGGCACGGTGGGTACACTGCGCCATTTGACGGCACCCCGGCGGCGGCGGCGGCCCGCGCGGCGCTGCGAGCCGCCCGCCACCGCCGCCGTCAGTCGCTCCGAGCTCGGGTAGTCGTACAGACAGTCCGAGTCAGTAGCCGGCAGCTCCAGCTTTCCAAAGAACTGCCGCGAGAACCGGCGCCCGGTGCGGTCGCTGAGCGGTGACTCCGAGCGCGACGAGGCCGGGCTGGGTCGCTGCGGCTCCTCCAGCGAGGAGTCGGACGGCAGCGGCGCCGGGGGGTGGATGACGATCTGGGGTGGCGGCGGCGGCGGCGGCTCGGCCGGTCGCGGCATCTCTGGGTCCGTGGATAGACAGTCGTCGTTACTGCCCAGAGCCGAGTCATCCTCTAGGGTGGCCTGGTGTAGCAGCACGGGCCGGCGCTGTGCCGCTCCGCCCGGTCCACACGCCTCCTCCAGCAGCGGGTTGATGGACGAACAACGCGACGGCGCCGGGCTGTAGGCCGAACTGTAACCCGACGAGCTGAGGTTCGACTCGGAGGTACTGTGTGCGCCGTTCGGAGCGAGCGGCGCCAGCAGCATACCGACCGTCTGTTTAGTACTATCCGTGTCGGAGTCCTGCTCGGACATATTCCTCGTCAGTCGACAGCCGGGCCGCGGCTGGAGCTCCAGAGAGTCGGCCCTGCCGCCCTCCTTCAGACACGGCGCCCGCCGCAGCATGCTGAGCGCGTGAGGGGCACTCAGCTTCCTCTCACCGGGCTGTGGCAGCGGCATCAGTGGGGGAACCTCGTCCGTTGGAGACGCTGCCAGGAAGGTAAAGGACGGCACCGCCATCGGTACCGGATCAGGACTGACGTGAGGCGACGGAGGACTGCCCTCCGGATCGCCGCTGTCCTCCGAGATGACGATGGCTGGAGGTGATGGCCAGGATGGGACGGCAGGCGTCGATGGAGTAGGCGCTGACACGGTGATGGGCGGTGGCGACGGCGGCGGTGCTTCGTCACTCTCCTCTGGAGACGTGTGCGTTGTTTCGATGATCACCATCGGAATGGGGAAGTTGCAGCTGTATTTGCGGTTGAGTGTCGGCGACGGCGTCCGGTTGACACCCTCCGGAGCGTCCAGCGAGGCACTGCTGGTGCGCGACTGTTCGTTACCGGACATTGAGAACGATGTGGACGCGTCAGAGTCCATGTCGGAGACCCGCTGATCCATGTGGATGTGAATTGGTCGACGGGCCATCCGAATCGGCGTCGGCAGAGGCGAGGGGGACGGCGTGGGCACCTCCGTGATCGGTGACAGACACCGGTAGTCGTGGCACGGGATCTCGAGCGTCACAGACTGAGACGAGGATCCGCCGCCAGTCTTCCCGCTGCCTCCCGTGAACACGGGAATCTCCAGACTGTTGGCTGCGCTGATCGCTCCTTTCTCCGTCTGTCCCGAGCCGTTAGCGGAGGGCGGTGACACGCCTACGACGGGCGGGTTCTCGTCGCCGTGATCCGAGTTGGCCGGGCTGGACGGTGTGGATACGGACTTGCCGTTGGCCCAGCCGCGTAGCATGGACAGGATGCTGTCAGCACTGGTGATCTTGGCGATAGGTCTGTGACGCGGTGAGCTCGGTGTCGACAGAGACTGGATGAGTGCCGAGCGCCGCACAGCGTCCGGCGTCAGGTCAGAGCCCGTTGAGGTCGTCTCCACCGTGTCATCGGTTGGCAGGAAGGCCGGCGCCCGGCCGCGGCGCTTGAACGACAGTGAGCGCCTTGACCGACTTCCCAGCAGATTCTGCGGCTTGTAGCTGCTGCTGGCGTCGCCGGCGCAGCTCAGGTCCGACCCGGACGAGGTCATCATGTCACGTGACACGTGTGACATCAGAGATGCAAATTTGACGCGCTTGTCGAACTTGCTGTCCATGATGTCGTGGAAGGATGTTTCGGCGAGGGTCGCCGGGTCGTCCACAGACTGGGAGCCCGACTTACGCTGGTCCTGGGGAAAAGACGGAGCACCTCAAAATAGTTCCACTCAGTTCAGGTATTTGCGAACGGCCTGTTTCAAAGCCTGGCCGCGTTTACTTTGTTCCACTGTTTCTATTTAATCTAAGGCACGCTGCTCGTCGCAATTCAGCAGTTTATACGGCAGTAAAAACAGCACCACAATTCCGTTTGAAGTACGTTCTGAGCGCTTATGAGAAAAAGAAGCTGAAAACAGTGCAACAATGGGGTTGGGAACTCGATTTTTTAAGAATGCATGAAAATGATCAAACTATTTTCACAGAATTTATGGTGCATACCATTGCCTCATAAAATCAATATCCTGAGAGAAATGGGGGAAGAAAGATAGGAAACTTGTTTTGAAAAGTTCTTGAAAAAGATGCTCTTGATGCTGTTACGTCACATGTCACCTTCTGCGGTTGACAAATAATGGCGCATCTGGCGCACCACAGATTACATGTTATATCAATGGGTGAAAGATGTTGTTTGTTTCACTCTGCCATTCGCGCTGTTTTTAACTTTAAATTATGCTAAAACATTTACGGATGAAATGTTCACTGTCAAAAATTGATGTGTCTGCCGTGTACTATATTCCCACTTAACATTGAGCGCGTGATAAACATTTATGTACCTCGAATTTTCAAATGATAAAGATGATGAATCGGAGGATGCTGAAAAGCAAAAGCTCATTCCAATATTTGGACTACTTTACGATTAAAATGTTTACATTCCTGTCATCTTATTGATCATTTATTTGTTCTTTTTTATGAAAATAACTTAAGTCGTTGAGAACCGAGGTAATTTCTATCTACCGTGCCTTAACTTACCAGCAACAGCAATCTATCTACGCCCTACGGTGGCAAGGGAGACTGTGAAAGAAGCGTAAGATGGATTCTAAACAATTCTTTTGTGATATACTGAAGGGCAAAGTGCAGAGAAGAGCGTACAAGTCCTGTTTTGTGCCAGGCTGTTGCAGCAGCACTTATGAAACTCCGAAAACGATCTTCGTTCATGTCCCGAACAACATTACCCTGAGGAGATGATCGTCCGCAATAGCAGGAAGAGCTGATGCAAGTACTTTGAAATCCACTATCAAGTCGGTGCTATTGTTGTAATGATCACTGTGAGGTGAGATATTTTGTGTAAGGGCTGAGTGTAATGCCCAGGAGATGACCTCCATTCGCCCCCTGACCGGTCAGGGTTATAAAATTTGAGTGGATGGCGGTCCGTTTGGGGTTCAGAGGGGTGTTCACGGGCACCGCACACTGCTGCGTGCGCTGTGTGCGGTGCGTCCAGCAGGCGTGGGGGTAGGGGATGGGTAGGCGGCTCTGACGTCACGGCTGCGTGCGGTGGACGGTCCGCTGTGGCCAGTCCCGACCGGCCACAGCGTTCGCTGTGTGCGGTGACGGAAGGCTGACGTAGGGACGCAGTGGGCGGAGCTTGGAGGCTGTGTGCGGTCCGACCGCACACAGGGCCCGTGAACAGCCCTCAGATGTCAATTGTATTTTGTTACTGTCAAACAATACATGTTATGCTGGCAGCGAATGTGTGTAACGTCGGTTTTCGAAACAGAAGTTAGAACTGTAACGGCAGAGTGCTTGCTGGTCTCATCGTAAGTATTGTAAGTGTTGTAGGCAAAAGCATTGTCAATATTGCAAGTATTGTGAGCATTGATGTATGGTAGATATCACCTCACATGATCTCGGCTCAGATAACCCTCTCCGGTGTCCCTGTCAGTAAATGGCACCTGGATCATTACAGATAAGATAATTTGTCATAATTCTTAAAGAATTGGGTGGTTTTGACTCGTTTACTCGAGGTGCAGGTCGCATTTCAATACTTTTCCATAGGCTTGCAATGTAAAGGTCACGACTCTGACCTAGCCTCAGGTCACAGATAAAAAATTCTGAGATATACGAACGACACATACTGCAGGTACTGTTTTGAAGACTTGATGAGAGGAAATAACTTCGTGAAAAACTCAAGCTCTGACGTGTTTGCAAACTTTTCTGAGGTGGGGTTAACAAACCCGCTCTGGTTACCTGACCTGACCTGACCCGGCATTTTTTTTTTTTTCTGAGATGTGCGCAATGAGCATTTAGGAAAAGTCACCAAATATGAGCTGAATATCTCGCGGCGTTTGGCAATTGTACAAGAAAATCCTGAAAGGCCTCCCCGTCCGAAATAGGGTTAATGTGTATATGAAGAGTTGCAGATGCCAAACATACCCAGATCTAAGACTGCACCCAGTAAACATGCCGACGTCGGCCGACGTCGGGGTGACGTCGGCAACTCGGCAACCGCATGCCGACGTCGGCCCGACGTCGGTCCAACCTCGGCACGACGTCGGCTGGATGTCGGATATGCCCGCATGTTCCGACGTCCAGCCGAGGTCCAGCCGACGTTGGGCCGACGTCGGACCGAGATCAATTGCTGAGGTCCAGCCGATGTCGGGCCGACGTCGGGGCGACGTCGGACCGACATCGGCCGCTGTTTTGACCGTTAAAATAATATAAAATACATGTTTCATGTTTCATAAAGAGCTTCTGTATTCAAAATATCCTCAGGAAACTCAAATCTTCCTCCACGCCGCAACCCCCTGATCCGGACTGGACGGGAAACTTTATCCCATTTGGGATTGCCCGTAAGCCGAGCTCGCCCGTAGCCGGGTGCGGTGAGTGCTTGGGGGCTGCTCGGCCTATCCTTTGGTCAGGCTCAGCCCCGGCAACTCACCAGGGCCGGGCCCAGTTCATATAGAAAGGCCAGTCGGCAAGTGTCACTTTGCCAAGGTGCCACTAATCAAAGGGACACTTTGGGAAACGTTGGTGCAGGTGTGTAAGAGTGGCTATATGAATCCATTGTGGGGTCGCCCTTTCCAATAAGTGTCACGTAACAGCAATGGGACCAGGGACTCTATATGAACTGGACCCAGGGTGCTCGCCAAGAAGACCAATGTCTCCATCCTATCATCCTTCCGGCTCTGAAATGGTCTTGTCAGACCGAAAGGGCATAACCCAACAAAACAAACCACATTTGTTAGCTGGCTGCGTGGTGTAGTGGTTAGCTCACTAACCTCGTGTTCGAATGACACGGGGTTCGAATCCCATCGCCGGCTGATGCTTTTGGCGTGTTGTCCCAGTAAACATGCCGACGTCGGCGACTGGGGGGCTCGAATCCCGCCGCCGGTTGATATTTTTGGCGCGTTGTCCCAATAAACATGCCGACGTCGGCCCCGTCGGTCCAACGACAAACGATCTCGTCAACCTCGGCAAACGATCTCGGCCCGACGTCGGCTCGACGTCGGCTGGACTTCGGCTGGACGTCGGAACATGCGGGCATATCCGACGTCCAGCCGATGTCGGGCCGAGGTTGAACCGACGTTGGGCCGACGTCGGGCCGAGCCTCGGCCCGACGTCGGGCCGACGTCGGCATGTTTACTGGGCAGTTCCCAGCGCCGCTGCAACGTTTTTAAAACAAACATACATAGGACATACAAACATGTTTATTTGCATCTGTTTTGGATAATAGCCAATCATGGCGCCATCACCCGCGATAACTGTTAGGATTTGAGATATATTTTTGTTTAGGCCATTAGTTTGGCTGTAATGTTTATTAATATTAGTTGGGCGGAGTTTGGTAGTTTTTTATTTAACTTGTGGTATGTTGTGCTGATTGCGGGTTGTTCAAACCTTTCAAATGTAAGGACCTTATTGAACTCAACCCTACCCCTACACTACCCTATATACGACTGGACGCTTTCCAAAACCCACAAGCATGACGCCGCCGAGGTGGAATGTAGCCGGGAAATCACCCTCGCCATCTGCTCTAGAGCTAATCGTGTGGGGCGGCGTGTGGGGCGCCGCTTAGCCTATGGGGGTGCACTTCTAGTGGATGGGGACGGGGTGCACCTGCACCCCTTTCATATGGAAAGTTACTTCCCTGATTACAGCTCCCCGTATTGCACCTAATCAGGGAACGGCCAGCAAACGGAGGAACTATTTCTGGATGACAGGCGAATAACCGCTCACGCAAGGAGCGGAGCTCCGCCCCGTCCAAACTGGCCAACAAAGCAGAGACAGAGGCAGCATCACATCTTCCATCAAAGAACTGGTTTCTGGTTTGGAAGATGAGCTCCATCTTTGCATCCGAGTCGGTGCTGTCAGGAATCAGCTGGTCTAATGGAGTGAGAGTAGTGAGACGACTAGCTATTGTATCAGTCAGAGCTGCCTGGTCTTCGTAGCATTTGCACCGATTCTTCTCGATCGGACTCTGAATTCTGTCCCTCCTGCGTATTACTTGAGGCATTGCTATGCAGCTAATGGCATGGTTTCATTATCCATGCTTTGCAAACAGTGCCATAACAACACAGTTGATTAATTACCAGTATAACGCCTTTTGGGGCGACTAACGGAGCGAGCGAGAGGGTGGGCCTTGCACGTGCGAAATTGCGAGGGGGTACCTCCAACTGACTTGTGCACGGCACCCTACTAACTGGTCTCTAGCGATGTGCCAAATTTGGGCACAATCGGCCCAGCCGTTCTCGAGATCTGGAAGCGGCACCCTGCACGTGCGCACGTGCAAAATGGGTCCCAGCTGACTTGTGCACGACACCCTACTAACCGGTCCCTATCCGTATACCAAATTTGAGCGCAATCGGTCCAGCCGTTCCCGAGATCTGGAAACGACCCCTGCACGTGCGCACGTGCAGCAGCACCCCAACTCTGGCACATGGATATGCAGTCCCTACTGGGTGCCTACCTACATGCCAACTTTCAGCGCAATCGGCCAAGTAGTTACCGAGATATTGCAGCAATTACAAAACTGACACCTCTTCGTTTTGCACGTGGCACGTGCATAAGGGGTCACCCACATGCATCGGGAATAGTCCAATACTTGGTAGCAGGAATGAAGCTACCCTACAAAAATTACCGCGTGTAAATCGGTCAAGTGGTTGCTGAGATATAAGCCTCGCAAAAGCGTGACCACGGCCGGCCGGCCGGCCGGCCGGCCGCTCATACTCAGAAATTTCCGTTAATCTAAGGAAAGACTACGCTCGCTTCGCTCGCTCCGTAACCAAGCTGTTTTGCAAGTTCCAATACAGTTGAATCGCACGCGATTTGAGTGCAAAAATCAAGAAAAGTGTCAACTTGTTCCCGTAAAGATTGAAGTTTTATTTGAGACAATTGTTAATAAAGTGTACGAAAGGCCATATTTACTTTAATGCGAAATATTACATTAAACTAAATGAAATTAAAGATAAGCTACCCGACGTTTCGCTTATATTTGCTTAGTCATGGGCGATATGTTGTAGTAATCTTGGACGATCCAGGCTGGCACGGTCCGCCGACATCAAAACAACGGTGCGTCAGCTGATTATTGGTCCTCCGATTCAGGAGAAATTATTAACGCGGGAACGCCGGCGCTAAATAAAGGCGGTAGGATTCACGGCTTTGCATGATTGTGTGCAATATTTTTTATAGTATCAAGCGAGGGGTATTGCTGGAGTTTTGCAAATAAATATTTTATTCTCAGTTTGGCTATGCGATCGTGAACACTTTATTTTCATAGATACGATATGAAATAGTATAAACAGGCCAACCCAAGGCTATGTAGGCCAACCTTAGACTTCGCATAGCCATGGACATTGCGTAGGAAGGTACTCGCCGATCGTACCACGATACCACGGGCAAGATATCAGACTTTTGGGAGTTTTGTGTCGCTGAAATGTATTTTAAGTGCTAAGAAGGAAAATAATTCAATTTAATGTCATGTACAATGGACATTTAGCCATTCCAAGCATATAGTTTGCCTGGCTTTGCCAACCAGATAGCCAGGTTTATTCCAAGAGCTTCTAAAGAGGTAGTGGATTTAATATCGTTTCTATTATATTTATTTGATAATCCTACATATCAGCAAACCTGCCGGCTGCCACGTTATCATTCTCGTCGAGCGATTACCGGCACATCGTACCAATTGGTACGATGTGCCGGTAATCGCTCGCCGAGGATGCCAATGCAGCGTCGAGCGTCCGATGGTTTACGATAGGAATTATAACAATAGTTTTAAACTAGCGCTTTTTAGAACCATGGTCCGAAATGGTAATTCAAAGAACCTCTTCCCCTTTCAACTCACCTGAAAAAGCTGCTTTCGTGTACCACCCAGCACCCGTTTCGTAGATATATCAAAATGATAACCGGAGGCGAAGATTATCTTTATGATACCACGATTTGTGGGGCTGACTAGTACCGACGGGGATCCCACAAACACGACGGTCACATTCATTAAGCATGATGTACGGCGTAAAGCACCACAACTCACCCCAAAAGCGCAACCTTCTGAGATATCTTATATTTAGTTTCAATGCTGGTACTGGTGCAGTTTCAATGCTGGTACTCTGCTCATTTCTGCTCAATAAAGTTATTTCTCGCTCAAATGCGCCTCACATTAATCGTGTGCTGTGCTCCACAATCATTGCGCCGCGCGCTCTTCCTTCTTATCGGCCCCCTTGAGATCGTATCCATCAATATCTATTTGCTTCAGTTCTAAGTTCTAATGACTTGTATTGTAGAGAAACAATTTTAGAGCGTTTAACAAAATAATTGCATAACCTATGAGCGATAGGAAAAGCCCAATCGTCCAACTCATAAAAAACATTGGGACACAAACAACTGGAAACTGATGGTAGTTGGTACTTTCGCGCATAGGCGGCGGAACGGGGAGGGCACCGGGGCACCGTGCCCCCCCTTTGATTTTGGCATTTTAACATGGGCTCTATGGGCGTTACATGGAAAGAATGGGACCAAAAGTCGGCAGTGCCCCCCCCCCCTTCCCCAGTTGAGCTGGGCGCAGGTACTAAATAGCATCAAAGGAAATCCTATATTCATCTCGCCGCATTTAAGCGCACCAATCGAAAGACGACAGCGTGACCGCGCTGACAGGCAATCAACCTGGCCACATAAAACTAGCTAGTGCAAGGAAGATGTCTATATAAACCACTGGACCATGCAAAGCGTTCATGTAAATAAAATATGAGTAAAGATGACCCGTTTGAGGGCAGACTGGCCAAACAGTGACGTTACACGCGGATCTCAACACTGCACAACC
Organism: Amphibalanus amphitrite; assembly: GCF_019059575.1. Lineage (NCBI taxonomy): Eukaryota > Metazoa > Arthropoda > Thecostraca > Balanomorpha > Balanidae > Amphibalanus > Amphibalanus amphitrite. Next base: position 200,676 of record NW_024881620.1, read on the forward strand.
CATTCATCAAAAAAGATCTCGTGGATCCCTATATACGTCATAACTAGCCCTAGTACGGGGGTATATAGCCATGGACGTAAATGGCCGGCTTAAGGCACAGGATCCCAATTGTCATCCCCATTACGTGGTCCCCAGAAGTCGCCAGGCCGAGAGCCAATGGCAGTTAAGCACATCTTACACGTGCCGACAAACGTGACACAATGAATCCAATAATGAGCCCGCCAATAAGCCTGCCTAATTCTGCATGTAGGCTGCTATTTACCACCACGGCGGAAGGCTAAAACGCATCCATACATCTCAACATAGGTGTCAATTTCCGCCGGGTTGGGGGTGCTCAAGCTCTTTAAATTCCCCGCCGGCTCGGCTGGCTTGGCTTTGGAGCCCCAACAGACGGTGCGGGTCAAGGTCACCGCTGAGGCGGCGGCGGATTTGCTGCGCCCGGGCAGTGGGCACCCTCAATTCGGTGAAAATCGACACCCATGCAGCTCAACATGACAAAACGCTGCATACAAGCGCACGTCCTCGCATTTAATTGACGCATTTAACTGCGTCACTAAACTCGTACACTGTACAACACTGGTGAGATGACTGTCCGAAGGAAACTGCCGACTTTGGCTGGCAACATTCAGGGTTGGTGACTTATGTACTGAGTTCGGCTGGCTGACAGCGATGTGACTTCAGGACCGGTTGATGAACGGGCCATCCTAGCCCCATACTACAGGAGCCCAGCTGGTCTTGGCGAGCGGCGGCGACTGGACGAGGCTGGACCCCTACTACAGGAGCCCAGCTGGTGCTGACGAGCGGCGGTTACTGGACGAACGGGTCAGCCTGGACCCCTATTGCAGGAGTCCGGCTGGTCTTGGCGAGCGGCGACGACTGGACGAGGCTGGACTCCTACTGCAGGAGTCAAGCTGGTCCTGTCGAGGAAATAGTTCACCTTTAACATGGGATTTTAAACTGAGATAGCAGTCTGATAGAGCAGATTTGTGTATGCCCTATATTTGAACCGTTTGAGATATTCACCATTTATCAGTGAATATTGGTGCTTAAATTCATGTTCTAGTGCTCATTTACAGCAAACAGAAACCTCTTCAACACACACAGTGGCCAATCAGCGATGAGAGCACTTACAGGAGCAGAATCCCTTGCAGCTGATAGGTTGTTCAGCAGTTAGTGTTCATAACTCTAATCATTAAAATAATGAAATCCCTTTAGAAGAAGTGTGTAATTCCAAGTTAGAATACATTTAAATTTTATTCATCACATTTTTAACACATCTTTGTGAATTTTATTGATCAAATTACTCATAGAAGGTGAACTATTTCTTTTAACTTACCTTGCTTCAATGGTGACATGTAGCTCTTGCAGCAGAGAAGGCACAGCATTTGGCTGCAACTTCAAATATTGACTTGTTGCTATCAATTATTCAGTTTTGAAATGCATACAGGTACAGTGAATCTTGGGTTCTCCTGTAAGAATGCTGACCGCAGAAGCAGAAGTTCATCCAAAGCTTGTGCCTGAAAAAGGGCCAGGTTTAATATATGAGTGAAATGAAGACTTATAGGTAAGGTTTTGACTAGACCCCTGGGTCACAACAGGAGATGACCCCCGTGATTGGTGGGACCACCAGGCACCAGCACTGGCACAGTCCGTTCTGACTAGTGGTGCCAATTTCATGAAATTTCAATTCCAATTCCGATCCAATTCCAAGAAATTGCCAAGTAAATTTCCAATTTTGTCCAAAGCGGGGGGCTATTCCAATTTTTAACGATTTTTGCATTTTTTGCGTAAATTTTAAAAGTGTTTAAAAGCGTTTTAAAGGCCTCCGTTTTAAAATTTTAAATTTTAAAGGCCTTGTGTTCCGATTAATTTCCAAAAAATGTTAAGAATTCCGTCCAAATTCCAAATTGGAATTGGACAAAAATTGGAATTCCAAGAAAAGAAATTCCGATTGGCACCAATAGTTCTGACCACCGCACACCTATCAGCCCGAGAGCACACTAAATTGCATGTTAAAGCTCCATTAATGCTTTTTTCAATTTTGGCCATCCATTTTGTTGGGTCCATCATGTCCATCACCAAGCCACATTTAAAATGCACTACACTACATCCCCCACCACCTGACCACACCAGGCCAAATCTGCACCGCGCTACACAAAATCCGCACTGCACCAAGCTAAATCCACGCCACACCAAAGCCTCACCAGCCGGACAAGCCAGCACAGACGAGATCTTGTCGAAATTGCCATGCTTTGCAGAGTGCATACTGGCCTACCTGAACCTGACCTTACCCAACATATGAGCCTGACTGTCCTTAGCACTGGGAGCTCATTGAGACCAGGCCCCACAGGCCTAGTGGCCTCCTGAAACCTGATTTCCATATGGGGTGAGCTATTTAAGAATGGTGATCGGATATCGAACCCGAGACAAGACAGCAATGAGCAGTGGGCGGTTCATGCAACCATAATCATGTTTCCTTACCACAAGTATCAAAGCAAAAACAAAAATAGCTACCTATCGAATTCAAATTTCACTGGAACCTCACCTGCATGGATCTTAAGTGAAAGGTACATCTTGATACATCTCAATCTGCACGAAAGATACATCTTGATCCACTCATCTCAATCTTGTTTTTCTGCATCCAGGGCATGCAACACTTCTGGTCAAGGCCGTATATAGGATATCGCTTCTGGTATTTTTGGCACAACTTACTCGACTGCTGAGCTCAAATGCAAATTGCAATCACGGTCATAAAATACTGAATCAAGGCCATATTACTGAATATTGAATCGCAATGTATATTCAGTCGATGTACCCCTCGTTCGATGTCTCTCAGACGACGAAGATTGTACGTCGTCCGGCCAATCCTCTTCTAGGTCAACGGGGGCTCGGCTGCAATTATGGAATGTGATTGGCCAAACGGCGTAGAATCTTTGTCGTCCGAAAGACATCGAACAAGAGTAATGTCGCTACTGCGCCATTGTTGCATCGAATTCGCCCTATAGAAGCACGTGTTAACTCTCTCCCATAGGGCCCTGGGTAAACTCTTGTACACAATCAGCTGACGGCATGCCTCCCGCGTCCCCTGGCTTGAAGCTTCGGCTCCGTGTTACCTTAGTATTCAATGACCGTGACTCAAGGCTATATAAACCAGGTAGAACGCTCCGGGAAAAAAGTTGGAAACAATAAATTAGTTGCGGCATTCCCTGATGACGCGAATGTGGGTCAGCGGCCGGCGGCCGGCGGCCGCTAACACTGTATGAGGATGAATGCACGGAACTTTTGCTTGTTGGAGATTGCGCTAGGCAGTTAAATGTTAATGTTAGGATATGTTTCGAAAGTAAATTGAACGACGATTCGAACGCCGTCAATGAATTTGCGATACGACGACTATTTGTTTAGTTAGAGCCGGCGAACTTTTACCTTCCGACCGCGCGGGGAAGCGATATGGTGCCACACAGACGGTTTTTACGACAGCTCAAAATTCTTTTGAGCTAAAGAGCTGAAATTTGACATGTCTAATCTTTTGATTAAGCTGCATCTTCTGGCACAAGTCGCATATTTAAGGTACGTCAGGTTGTTGAGCTATGTTGTCGCTCGTGAGCCTCTACACAGTCCAAAAACAACGCAATTTCTGAACACTCAGTGCCAAGAAATCCTTCACAGAAAGATGACACTTGGCGGAAAGAATGGCTGTCGGTTTCTTCCCGTTCGTATGTATCGTGTTTTCACAAGAGTTTAGTAAGAGTCCCTCACGTCACCTCCCCTCATAACTCAATAGGACTAGGTGTACTATCATAGAAGCGTTGATCAATCGCCGCAAATCTTAGCCAATCCCACTGGACACTGGATCCATACCCACATGGGGCCCTCCTGACTGGCCACTCTCTCTCTGAAATCCACAATAACATTGGGCTGCGGCCATGGTTATGTATTAATGCTTTTCACTAACAGAAATACAACAACTTCAACCAGCACAATGCACGCCGCCACAACAGTCCGACCAACGTCCCTGATATCGACTAGCACTCGGCCGGATGCACATATGCGGAGCCAATCAGTCCGAATGTGACCTGCAGCTTACAATTGCTGTGTCGCATGGCGCATGGCACAGGACGATTCCTAGCAGCTGTCGGCTGGAGTGGAGAAACAGCACGTTGCGCCACACCGCGCCGGCGACAGAGCTCAGCAGGGCTGGTTGGAGGCTGGAGCTGGAGGTAAGGGCGGACACAGGCACAGACATTGCAGGACAAATAACAGGATGTCAGTTAGGGATATAATTCAAGACGAATGATTCAAGACGGACTGAAATAATGTACATTTTGCTCACTTGGATACCAACTTCAAACTCGACGTTTATAGCACCACGGAAACAATGGCCACACAGGAAAGAAACAAAAGATGAGGTGTTTTTAACTCAAAGTAAATAGAGGTTGCATATGATGGAAGAGCCCAAAGTGCAGACAAGCACATATTCTTGGTAATATCAGCTGTCCTACTCCTCTTCTCCCTTCATCAACTACTGGACACATCTGAGGAAGCACGAATGTCCATAACAAAAGCTTGCAAAGTAGTTTTATGAAGCCAAGGGAAATATGCCTACATCATGCATGTAAACTCAAAATTACACATGCATGACAAAGGAAGCTTATGCAAAGAGAAGAGTTGGCAAAAGCATTCCATAGTTAAAATCATTCAAAACTGCACACAGGGCAATCATAAAAAGCAGCAAGTGTGCTGTTCTGTTATGCTAAGAAATAGTCCAAAACAAAATACATCTTTTCATGTTTGAACTGGTTGTTCTTCTATGCCACTTCATCCATAGCTTGATTACAGATGGGCTGATGCTGTAGGCTGATGAAGTGACACTTGATTGCCTTTGTGCGAGTTTCAGTTGCAGCCTCCTGGGTACTGCACTGGAAAGCAGATTGAATTGAATGCCTCTGAAAGATAGGAATACAGGCAAAGTTAGCTGTAGTAGTGTCAATGATAATAGACATGACATTTTTGCCCTTTGACATACATTTGTTGAAGTACAAAAAGGTACAAAATAAATTGGTTTGTTTCAAGACACCACACTGCACAAAGCCGCACAGACATTACACAGGGATATGAAATTGGTACACATAAAACTTGATGATTAAAAAGGTCAAAACTTGCAATAATAATTGAAGTAAAAGTTACAATCACAATCATTTGATTTAAAATGACTTGACATAAGTCACAAGACGCAACGCTCCTATTCACTTAAGAAAGGTTTTTATGCTTTCATTATCCTTCACATATCAACCAGCTTGATACTAGGCTGTGCAATAGTGTGTACATAACCCCATGTTGCCATTTTATTCGAGCAAGTGGGGTTTAAACAACAATGCTTGTCAAACCCACATCTGCAACCCGTACTGCAGTTTCAATCACCTTACAAGCACACCTTCTGGCAGTTTGATAGGCAGAATGGTCATTACTACTTTCTTCTCATATTCAACACATATTTCCTTTATACAGATATAGTTTAGACCTGGTTATGGCAAGCATTTTCGAGAAAAGATATGATTACAGTCCAAGACAAAGGTCGAGAGAAACAACACCAACATAAAACACCGACTATGTAGCACTAATACTGTCAAATTCATAAAAATATATACATGAGTCGATCAGAAATTCACTGTAGATTTCGAAAATGGTGTCAAATGCCACTCAAATACCCCCCTTCGCATGAACGAAGCAATAAAACACTGACCTTCAATCCCGCGTGCCATTCTCCATAGGCCACTGTGTATTAAATAACGCGTTCACTGATAGCAAAAAATGAGACCCACATATGACGCGTTTGCTACCAGCCAATCAGCGCTCGAGATGCCGAACGCTGATTGGTGGAGAGGGCCATCGTTAGCAGTCCATTACACGTTGTTTTCCTTAAACATGTGCGTGAGCGCTGATGCTGCTCACGGGTTGTTGCCATTTTTCGTAATGCTGAAGGCACGGGAGCGAACCCCCCTGCCGTGACTCGACTGCTGAGCTCAAATGCAAATTGCAATCACGGTCATACAATACTGAATATTGAATCGCAATGTATATTCAGTCAATGTACCCCTCGTTCGATGTCTCCCAGACGACGAAGATTGTACGTCGTCCGGCCAATCCTGTTCTAGATCAACGGGGGCTCGGCTGCAATTATGGAATGTGATTGGCCAAATGGCGTAGAATCTTTGTCGTCCGAAAAACATCGAACAAGAGTAATGTCGCTACTGCGCCATTGTTGCATCGAATTCGCCCCATAGAAGCACGTGTTAACTCTCTCCCATAGGGCCCTGGGTAAACTCTCTCCATAGGGTCCTGGGTAAACTCTCCCCTTGTCTATTTTCTTTAAACGGAGATAGTTTGGACAACAAAATATTTTCGACCTCATAAAAAATAAAACTTAATTTTTGATGTACCTCATTGATGCAAAACATCAGAAAAACATTAGAAATTAAGTCAAAGAAACCGATTGTTTATAAATGGACAGCTGACGGCATGCCTCCCGTGTCCCCTGGCTTGAAGCTTCGGCTCCGTGTTACCTTAGTATTCTATGACCGTGGGGCGATCTAACACATTTCACAAATCATACATTTTTTGAATGCATTCGAAAAATATTACAAAGTATTAAACAGTTTATCAAAAACATCTCCCCGAAGGGAAATTCGGCGATCGATCGATAGAGTTTCTTCATGTCGTTTTCTTTTTAACTCGTTCTGCTATGCTCGTATGTAACTTGAAAAATCCTTGTGATACGTTCGTGACTTCTTCAGTTCGGATGTATGCCGCCTCAATCAGCCACCTCTCGGTTTTCTTTAGGTCACTGTGTAGGGCTTCGGCACCATTCCAGTTCGGTAAATGTCCCTCTTTATCAGCGTGCATCACGATAGCCTTCGTCTCCCTGTGGTTGCGTAAATCGTTCCTATGTTCCCGAATTCTAGTTTTAAGACCCCTCCCCGTTTCACCATAATACGCCTTATCACATTTGCTACACGGAATTTTGTATACTATGCTGTCTTCGTTTGATGTCTTGATTTTCTTTTTCTTTAGCATTTGTCCTATCTTCTTGCCCCCTGATGTGACCATCCTGATTTCTGGAGACAGTTGCTGACTGACACTGTCTACCTGTTTGCTGTGAGGAACAACGAGCATTGTTCTTGTTTCATCTTTCTTCTCTTCGTTTGTCTCATTCTCATCTTTCCGTCTATCTGCCCTCTTCTTTATCTCCCACGCTTTGCGTTTTGAAATGTGTTAGATCGCCCATGACTAAGCAAATATAAGCGAAACGTCGGGTAGCTTATCTTTAATTTCATTTAGTTTAATGTAATATTTCGCATTAAAGTAAATATGGCCTTTCGTACACTTTATTAACAATTGTTCCCGTAAAATATTTTGAATATTGACCTAAAAAAATGAGTAATTTCCAGATAAAATAACAGCGAAATCAGTTTTCGCTTGCCAATAAAACTCACAGACATTGAAGCTCCATTATTAAAGGAACATTTTAGTATATGCCATTCTTTATAAAACTTCTTAGCCACGCAATACCAGCGCAAAATAAAGAGACACTGAAAACACGACCAATCACTCCGATTTACCATAGGAAAATACATAGACAATGTATGTCTCAACTGCGCCAAATATACAGACAGTTATATACCTACATGTGACGTCATGATTAGCCCGACCAATCAGAAGCAAGTTGTTTTCAGCCACAAATAATTAATTTCTGAACTAACTAGACATTTTTTTAACAAAGTGATTTTAAATTAAATCATTAAAAATTCTGAGCTTTTTTATTTTACCAAAACATACAGAGCATGCAGATAGGTCCCAACCCTATTGCTTAAAAAAGATACGACAAAAACAAGCTTCACAAATGAATTGCAATTCCACCAAATGTCTCCAATTCCGTCGTATTCTGCCGCACCATGCTGGGCTGTTCGGACAAAGGTCAGACATTGTGTAGATCAGAAGACACGCTCCAGCATGACAGGGGAGGGAGCGCCGACCCTGTCCGGCCGCAGCTGATATCGGCGGCTCCGGCCCGGGGCGGCGCGGCGAGCTCTAACGCTGCACTGAAAGGGATGCGTGGCTTCAGTCTGTAGGATGACGTTATTAATTATCTATATTAATGCCTGATAATCCTCAGGCTGTGTTGTATTAAGCTTGAGTTTTTCATTGATAGTCTGAGTTTGACATTGGGCGATATATGGCGATTCCGTTCATTCATCAGGTTGTCAATAGTGTGCGTTTGACTTCCACGGCTTTCGAAATTCCCAATAAAAGGTCAAAACAAGCTTCGCCATAAGAATTCAAATATTAAGCCAAAGGGCACATCAAACTTAACAGCTTAGATTAAATATCCCTCTAAGGGCATTGAAGATAAATTGTCAAAGGTAAGCCCTCAAACCAGGACGGTAATTGGCTAGAACGTTTGAGATGACAGACAACTTTCATGCTGGTCCAGACAAAAGGCACAGGAGCACGCACCTCCAGCTTCATCTCGGCGAGTTGGATGAACTCCTCGTAGCTGCGACTGCGCTCGGCCAGCGGGTCACGCGGAGTCACCAGCCCGCGCAGGATCCCCCGCGACTCGGCGTCCAGCTCGTGCGACTCCCCAGACGAGTTGCGCTTGTAGCGAGGACTCAGCGGCGACCGCGAGCCTGAGTTACAGGCGAGAGGTCAGAACGGGACCCGGGTTAGTGATCAGATCGAGACTCAGGTCAGAAGTCAGACAAAGAGCGATGGTTAGACATGTGAGACCAATGACGACACTGGGGTAGAAAACGAAGTTTAAGAAGTAGCGAAGTGTGGCCACTGGCCATTATATTTAGTTCATTCCGTGTCAGAACGATTCCCTGACATGCCTGATTGGCCCCACGAACTGTACATACACAATAAATAAGGTCATTGATCTCCAACGATAGATTATGTGCAAAATACATTAAACGGCATAAATCTGTCGGAATCGGCATATGTTAACGTGTCAATGGAAGTAAGTGTGTGCTCACTACTTGCGTTAACTTAATGTCTATAGTCTGTTTTTCGTATCTTCTACCTTCACTCAAAGATGCTTTGCCCCTCCAGCACGCTTTTAGGGTATAGTTTTCAAATCTTGACCACATGGCCCACCACTCATTGCAGGAGTTTGTTGCTCGTGTTGGAGTTCGCCTTCGCTGCGCAGATAAAATCGGAAAAGAAACCTTTAAGCCAGAGTATCGCTTGTATTATCGTTACCACGGTTTATTGGTACTGACTACCGGCCTATACACAAGGACGTTTTGCTGTTCATAGGTACTGGCATTGTGCGAAGCGCTCTTGCTAAGAACATTTAAAGAATAGTTTAAAGCTTGTACTTCCTTTTCATTGGGTAAAAGAAACTAAATGTGTTATATGTTCTGCCATATTTTTTTCAAATGCTTAATTTATGTTTTGCTTTATTTACGTTGCGATAAATTTTACACCGACGAATAACGAAATTGTCTTAGCCCACGCCCGCTTGGGGGTCCCCAGGCAGATTTGCTTCATCTTATAGTTTTCCTATCTGCCTCACGCGATCATCCCGAAAAGTAAGAAAGATGCAAAGACGCGGGCAAGAATCGATAGCTCTCAACATTTACTTTCAGCAGTATACATATAGTTATATATACCGCATTTTGCTGAGGTCAATAGTGAAGGCCACTGAAGGTCATAAATTTAAAAAAAAACTCCCGAGTTCAACATGTTTGGACAAATCTGACCAAACCTTGCCAACCGATTGAACTGCAGCGCCGTCGAAACATGTTTGGTTCTAGCAGCTATTAGGTATTGTCAAAAGCTGCTGGTGATCTTTATCATCTGACATGACTTTTTGACCGCTGGCAATCACCAACGCCTTAGGGCTTATATTATGATACACAAATGCAGGTAGGTAATAACAACACACCCACGTATGCATTTTTCGTATTATATTGCGCTGAAAGCATGACGGAGTTGAACTGTGCCACCACCGTCGGTGTTTCTCCGCGCCTTCAACACTTTTCTTTCTGGACTATCCAAGGAAGAAAGTTCGTTATTCTGGCGATATTCGTTGGTTGTGCTCCTTCTTCACCGCATTATTTCAGTCACCTAACCCACATTTCTTTTGCTTTGAAACGTTGAAAGAAAACGTTACGATCATTTTGTCTTGTCTAAGACCAAGGCCATTGCCCTTCTTTCTGTTGTTTGAAAACATGATGAAATTAGAAAGGGATAATTATGCCAGAATGAAAATATGATGACACTTTTTTATGCAAATGCATTTCACTTGACAAAGAACATTGCATTTTGATTAACGAGATAGGCCAAGGGGACAGACGTTCGATCTTGCGCATCTTGCGTTCGAGATAAAAATAGACTTTGCAGCGGCGTTGATTTAATTAGATGTTCGCTGGAGCACGTGATTAGAGAGTTTACTGTATGCCTGGTCTATTCAAATACATTAGCCAGAGGGGTGTGGTAATAACTGGTGTAAGCAAATTGACCACGGTCAAAAATGCATTACCAGAATGCACTTAAGCCAACATTTTGGGATGTTCTCGTTCCTAAGTCGGCTAAGAGCTTCGGTCCAGAAAATAAATTTATCGTTGGCATCGTTGGCATACAGTAAAATACATACCAAACTCGGCCGGTGATAAATTTTCAAGACCTCAGTCCTTACTGATTTTTGAACTCGGCCTTCGGCCTCGTTCAAAAATCCAGTAAGGACCTCGGTCTTGAAAATTTATTTACACCGGCCTCGTTCAGTATTATATATTACCGTCTTTGAGTGAAGGTAGAAGATACGAAAAACAGACTATAGGTAGGTATATAACGATAAATTGCACAATGCACAAGGGCCGAAGACTAATGCACAACGAGCTTACAACATACTTGACCTTTGGTGGCGCTGGGTCATAGGGCAAAATGACACCGTCAACACTTTGTTGGTGTTGGTCATCATTGGAGTAGCATTGACGGTTATTTTTACATAAGACCTATCCAACATTTTGCGCCGCTCATACATTATTACAAATTGTGAGCAAAATTTCGGCGTTGCTTGAATCGGGACTAACTGTCCCGTTCTCCTCCCTGTTAATTACAAAAACTAAACAATAAATCTTCTAAGCGATATCCACTTCAAATTCTCATCGAACAAGAACTCTCCAGTGACCATTCTACGTATGAACCCCACATCCCAGCCACACCAATCTCTATGATCTATCCAATTCCGCCTATTCCTTTATCCTTTGTTCCTTCCTATTCCTTCCGCCTAACTTTATCCCAATTCGCCCCTCTACCCCTTTGTCTTTCTATCACTTCATCCCAGCATTCCTTGGGTTCCTAACCCTCCGTCCCAACTCCCAGCGTTTTACTCACGTCTGTGGCCCAGCGGCGCGCGGAAAAAGTCCTCGACGCTCCTGCGCAGGTCATGACCGGGCGACGACGCCACCGAAGACAGGGACAGCAGGGAGACGCGCGACGTCTTGCGCAGGCTGAGTCGCTGCAGCAGGCTGCGGGGCGGCTGGGGCGAGACGGCCGGCGACTCTCGCAGCAGGGCGTGTGAGGTGCACGGTGACGGCATGTAGCCTACAGGTGCACAGAGGGGTCCGACCGACGGCCGACGGTCAGGGGCGATATACGGAGGAGTGTGGGCTGGTGCACGTAGGGGCAGCTAGTGACGTGGGTAAGGAATTACTGAACGACATGTGAGACTGCCAACAACAGTGATAGATAGAGATACGAATGACTTGACGATACAAATAGGAAGTAACTAACGGTCGATTTGCATAGGAGCACACGGTTCGTGTTGTCCGGAAACACTATCTGCTTGGAATGAAAGCTCCCAGTGATAATGATTGTGAGATTGTCCAAGTGATCATGTCCCTTAAATTGGATCTCAGATAAGATGGATATCTGTATTATAATTTTTATCAGCTTACATTTCCTCAGCCTCAAGGCAAGGCACTTATCATGGATGCTCCGCCAAAAGACACGAATTACAGACGGCACACGCCAGACAATGTCTACTGCCATCTGGGGACATCGCTGTAAGTTGGACTGAATATGCGATGTTCTTTGTGGCCGCACTTCAGTGGAGATATTGAATAATGCATGCCCGTTATTACCCTTGCAGCTGTTCTGAAAACACTGACACACTTGTACTTACACGAGACAGTGCTGAAGAGGACAATTTTAAAGCGCAGGACAATATCGTTGTTAAAAAGCGAAAAAACATATTCTTCCCCGCGGGGTTGAAAATTGTGAACTATGTCGAAACGTGCATGCCTGATGTGGTCCGTGTTTTCAGCAGTTATTTGAAAAAATAGTAGGCATACAGTCCTCAGAAATCCGATGCATATTGCGGATTGACACGGCTAAAAGCGTGAAATACTTACCTACAAATTCACAACCACTGTGTTATTTTGTAAAAAGTCGAATAGCGCATGCTCACTAGTAAAATATCTGTGATCAACTACGATGGTTCTGTGGTCGACTACGATGGCTCTGTGGTCGGCTGCAGCCACCGTGGTCCACTAAACTCTCCGCGTGTCCGTCTGTGTGCTCTACATGTCTCTACCGACGTGACCCGGCCAGGGGGCCACTGACTCCGCCCGGTTACCTTTGGATCGGCCGTCGTGGGACGGGTTAGCGGCGCCGCACTGCGAGCCGGCCGTACCGGCGGCCGTTCCCGCTGGGTGGCACAGTGAGCGGTCATCGACAGCTCGACATCGACCTCAGGCGGCGCAGTTTGTTAGCGTTACAGTGACGCTAGTCGCTACCAATAACGGCTGTAAGCTCGGCCAGCGCACCTATAGGTACTTTTGGTCATTATATCCACGTGTCACTTCTGTTGTTACTTGTTAGTTTACTTGTTAGTATTTGTATTTAGGGCTTAATCATACTTATAATTGATTTACGAATGTATGCATTTGTTTTCAGTACCACTATTGGCATAATCGGACTGTGTTGTGAATGCGCTCATGCCAAAATGTTCTACGGCGTCATGTAGTCATGGTGTCATGGTGTCATGGTGTCATGTTAGTCATGTATGTAGGCATCCATTATTTCTTACGTGACTTTTGACCTACTCACAATTATTAAACACGAGTCTATGCCCTGCTCTTCAACAGTGAAACTAATCCTCTTTTGAAATCAATGCTTAGTATGCCAAGCACCACTAAAACAGAGAACTAATTATGCAAAGCGACCCGGGATTAGCGATAGTCTGCCGAGCACTTAATTGTTTGACATCGATCAGGCCCGAAACACATATGTACGATTCATAAATGTAAAAGGAAACCACCGGAATTACGATTGACCTTTCAGAAAATTCACTCCGTCGGAGGTAATAAACGCTAATTTTCCTTTCCATTTCATAAAGCGACCGCTGGCGGTGACCGTTTTCGGAAGTCAGGTTCATAGTGGCAGGTGGTGAAATGAGTGTGTTGCGCAGTGCTATGCAGATGTTTAGGAATTTAGAGCCCCGTTTCGAATTCAGGGCACGCATTCTCCATCACAGGATAGAAGACCAAACAGATACGTCTGCATGCTCCGAAGCCTCTTAAAATTTTAGTATCCGTCCCTCGTTGCATTCAAAATAGCTGAGGAAATTGTCACTGTCCAGTTTCATTTGCGATAATTAAATGGAACAGCAGTAACTTAACTAAATTGCCACATTATCCCGTTATTTTCATTATTTTCCCCTCCCGCAAAGTCTGACCGTGGCTGGGCATTTATCCGGCATAACACCCAATTCTTAGCTCGTACCGCTGTCCCATGCACCGAGTAGCCACTCACCGCCGTAATATTTGCTCTTCTCAATCTCCTCTGCGAAGAACTGCTCGATGCGCTCGGCAAAGTGTTTTTTGATGCACCAGATGATGCCGATGCCGACCATGACGACGGTGACGGTGATGAGACCCAGCCAGAAGGGCTCTTCGATCATCCGCTCGCTGAGCGGTTTGTACGGTATGTGCAGCACGCGGGTCTCGCAGTGGCGGCCTGGAGGCACAAGGGATGGCGAGACGGTTAGCTAGCACTGAGGATATAATTATACACCTTTTTGCACTCAAAATAGGCATCTTTTCATTCAATTTCGGCGAATTGCATTCAATTTTAGCGATCTCTCATTTGCTTTGAATAGAGAGATCGCTAAAATTGAATGCAATTCGCCGAAATTGAATGAAAAGATGCCTATTTTGAGTGCAAAAAGGTGTAGTTTGCAGGAACGCTCATACAGCATTCCTGACGGCAAAGTGACAATAAATTCTGATGTCAATCCAGGCATTCGAGTAATGATTCAACCTGGCCTTCTGTTGATAAACGTTATGAAATAACCCGTCGGAAAATGTATCTGGCTAATATCACGACTCTGCGCTAGGCATGTGTACAATGTTGATGATATGGAACACCAGTGAAGATGGAGTATTGATAGGCACATTCCCATCAGCGGCCAGCTGATTGGATGGGAAACAGTCCTCCGATATTCTCAGATGCTTGTTCTCATCGTCAGCATATGTCAGGGCAGGTACTCAACCAATATGTACATAACAAAAGAACAATCAAAACAAACCTTCTGGTCACAAAAAAACGCTCCCGCCAAATGTCAGCCGGCTCGAATATTGCGCACCGTTTTGCTCTTCATTATAGCGAGAGTTGACCGACAACACTGCAGTGTGGCTGTCAATATTGACCCACTTATCGGGCCAGTCGCCAATATTCAATAGCTCTCAGTCTGTCACCCCGCCCCTGCACCCCCCCCCCCCCCAGCGAGTAGCGGGGGGGGGGGGGTGAGGTCAGCCACCGTGGCCTCCTTCCGCCATTCAGAGCACGCAGCCCAGTATGCCGCCGGAGAAATCGAATCACATCACCGTCAGCCAGCGTCTGCAGGCGCGCCCCGTGAGATAATCGGACACGTGAATGGGGTGAATAGGTACTGAATATGCCATGAATATGAAAAGCGTGTTGACTTGTTGAAAATCATTAAAAAAAAAAATAGGTACTTATTGACCCTATCGCCTGCGCTTACGTCCGGATAAAATCATTATTTGAACGCAGCAAACTGAATCTGAAAGTTTCTCAAGAAAGAAATGAAATAGATCACCACATAACATAAAATAAATCAAAAAATTCTAATAAATTACGATCATGTTTCAATCCAAGGGCGGCAGCATTATGACATATCATGATCGATTCTTTGTATCAAGAAGAAGTTCAGACAAAGGATTGTCAGACGCTCCGAAATCCACTCTGAATTGCTCAACCCAGCCCACTCTTTGACTTGATCTAATCCGGACCTGGTTCCGTGCCCTGACATAGCCACACCTGTTTCCTGACCTTACCATACCCACCCCTCCCCACCCATGACCTGACCCGAACCCTCCATAACCTAGCACTGACCTGACCACCAGCCGTGACAGTGACAGACGAACGTATCGTTGGCCTCAGTGCACAGCCCGCGGCCGCGGCACGGGTTATCGTCGCAGGGCGAGCGGCGCTGTTCGCAGTGCAGGCCGTCGTGCAGTGGATCGCAGTGACACCGCACACCAGCGTCGGTGGCCTCGCACGTGCCGAACAGACATGGGGACAGTTCACAGGCCGGGATGTGGCAGAACAGGCCTGGAAAACGACAACACAGAATGTGACAGAAAGGGCCTCGAGGCTGGAACACGACACGGAACGTAACAGAAAAGGCTCGTTTGTACTGTAGTTAAGCATGTGGCAGTGGCTACATCTTTGGTACGAGTTCTTTATCACTATCTAAACGATATATCTACGATCGACATCATTCAATCAAACAGTGATCAATAAACGAACAAAGCAAATCACAAAGTACCCATAACTGCAGGTCTGTTTTGGCCAAGCAGTTCGAGATTCTCCCCTCATTTCACATTCGTTGATACGCTGCGCTGTGGCTGGCAGTCTCTCCTAATTCTGATCACGTACCGACAAACTGAGCTGGACAAACACAGGCGAAACTGGCTCCCCGCTTGGTGCATTTTCCGGAGTTAACACACGGATGGAGAGCACAATCTTCCACCGCGCCCCCTGCAGCGCTGCTTTTGTTGTTGAAGGCTCCGTCTGAAAAGGACCAAGTGTCACTGGAGAATTACAATGAAGTGGTGAGATCGAATCCTGGGTCCGGCAATCTATCTTTAAAATCAGAGCAGAGCTATCATTTCTGATGATAAGCACTCAGTCCTCTCCGGGTACGGACTCGTACCTACCACGCTCAGCCTCAGTACTCGATGGTACGGACCCGGTACTCACCGGGTACAGCCGAGTAGCTGACGGTCAGCTCCGGCGGCTCCGACACAGCAGCGGAGGGGGCCGGACGGCGGCGCTGGCGGCGGCGGCGACGAGCGGCCACTCCCCCTGCTCGGGTCACCGTCAGCACGTGCAGATAGGAGCGAATTGAGGCGGTGTGGCGCGCACCGGGGCCCGGGCACAGCCACCAGTCCACGCCGCCACCACCGCCACCACCCGGGGCGTACGCATCCCGGATATGCACGTATGTCTGAAATGCAGGTGTTATGCATTTGTTTAGTTATTAAAGCCTGTTTATGTTTGCACAGTATTGTAGCTCATACAGTGCTGTACATTGGCGCCATTCGTTGTCCGTTAATTGCTGCTCTGCATACCTACAAAGCAAGCGAAAGCACTCAGAGACACACCGCGCAGCAGGTCTCAGGGACACCGACCCACTTCAGGCTCCGGTCATCCGCATTCCGGCGGGACATCTGTGCCTATGACGTCACACCGTCCGTCCGACCGGCGACCGCCGTCTGCAGTTCGGACAATCGCTGTATATTCATGGGGTGGCGCCCTACTGGGCATCGGTGTTAGGTGGTATTCCAGGCTGACAGAATCCATTGGGCAACGGGTTTTTTAAGGAGGCAGAATTTGGACTCTGTCTCTGCTGTAAGGTCCATGGAAAATTGTTTATGCCCCGCTGAAGATAATGTTGTGTGTGTCAATGACGGCGACTATAGAATATAGATAGCACTGTAAAGTGTCGGATGGTGGCTAAAAGCGACAAACGAAGAACACAACTAAGCTCGCAAACCCTTGACGATATTGCACGGAATTAGCACTCGGCAGCGTACTCAGAATACCAGTATTACCTTGGTACCAAGAACATTTGAATAACCACGTGATAGGCCAGTCTCTGAAGATCCTGTAGTGGCTCTGCAGGTATCGCCGGTAGGTTTGCAACAAGGCATAGCTCCTGTCATTCTGATCGGGGTGCGTGTAATCGGGGAGTCCCGGCGTGAAGTGCGGAGAAAACAGCGTGACCAGCTCTATCGCGGAGGGAGGATTGCGCCACATGGTGGTCAGCCAGACACGTCGGCACGGCGCCAGGACGCTATCACTGTGCATACCACGCGGCGAACATCATCTTTTTAGCGATGTATCATAATGTGCTATGCCTATGATCACACCAAAGTTAGACCTTGTTCACGTCCTGCATAGTGCCGTCTGTTACATAGTACCCACAGGCTACAAAACACCCAGCCACAAGCTATGTGGCCTATGTGGGTACTATGTGTGTAGCCTCGCTATTGCACGAACATACAGAGTAGATATAGGCACACATTACACCTACATATGCCTATGAAATAGTAAGAAGATGTCCAAATGTCACCACACTTGCTGCTAGCTGTGCCATTAGGTACCGTTCCCAGAGTGGTTTTCATCGGTCGTGCTTCGCTGTGCAGGAGGCCTCCCGCCATTTGGACATTGCAGGTCACTAACCCCTCTGGCCTTACGCAGAACAGGTGAGTCGTGACACCGCGACGCCGGCCCTCCATCACCAGTCCGGCTTTCTGCATCGCCGGGACATCCCCGCGCGCGGCCCGGCGCGCCGCGCCGTCCATCTCCAGTGCCTATTTTCGCTGTGACGTCACGGCTGGTGGGAGGGCCGGCCCGTTGAAGGTGACCTGAGGCGGGAGGCCGCGCCGCTGCAGAGGCGCTGCGCCGTGGCTGGTGCGCAGTTTGCAGGTCACGGCGCGGCGCGAAGGTGGTGTTGCGGGCCAGGAGTGCTGCTGAGGTGGTTTTTGAGGCTCAGAGTGGTGAAGATAGATAACAGCTGATCATCTGACCATCTGATTCCGTACTGGAGGCTGGCCGACATTCGTCATCCATCGATCATCAAGCCTGCAACGTCTTCGGAAGGCCTACTGGAACTATCCAGCCAGGGAAGTGAGAGACAGCTACTACACTGGTCACAGGCTCTGACTGGACAGCCCTCGTATCTCGCTGCATCCAGAGGCTGAGAAGACGGTCACGAAGCTGGACGACAGGCCCAGGATTCCTTCCGGCGCAGACTCTGACATAATATGAGTGTCGGCTCACTCGTGTGTGTGCTGGCGATTGTCGCGGCAGTGGGAGCGCTCCCAGCGGCATCACCTACCCGGCCGACTGAGGAGCAGGCGGCGGATCTGACCGGCCCGGTCAGTGAATATCACGTCAACACGACTTACAGCGGAGCAGACGGCACTGCGCACAGCAAAGCGGATAACGCAACGAACAGCATAGAGCACAGCAAATCGGATAACGCGACGGACAGCATAGAGCACAGCAAATCGGATAACGCGACGGACAGCATAGAACACAGCGAAACGGACAGCGAAACGGACAGCGAAACGGACAGCGAAACGGACAGCGAAACGGACAGCAAAACGGACAGCAAAACGGACAGATTAGAGCACGGCGAAACGGACAGCGTAAATGAAAGCCCAAAAGAGAAACTATCTATTTATGATTTTGGATTACCTACCAATAATTACAATTTGGACGACGATGCCGATCCTCTGAAGGCTGAAATTTTCCGGTACCTTACGAATTCGGGGACATCGGACGTGAACTACCAGACTGACTACTACGCCACCACGCCACGCTATGACTACGATTGGACCACGGTCAGCTACACATATGTGACAGAAAGCACGTCCCAGATGATCGGCAAGAAGATTATATTTAAGATAGTCTGGGGAGTTGGCGCCACGATATTTGCTTTGGCAGTCGGCGCATGTGCGAAAGCCTCCAGAGCTAGAAAGAGGTCGATCGAGCGGGCGGCCCAGACGAGGCCGGCTGCCGGTCGGCTTGGAGCGGGTCAGCCCTCTGGAGGGTCCTCGGGAGATGGCGGCAACAAGCCGTCAGGTCAGGAGGGCATCGCTCTGGCCGAGCAGACTGACGGCAAAGTCCGGCCATTGGCCGTCACGGTATAAAGATCTGCGTTGGTCTAACGGACTACGTAAGTGATTGTGTGCGTCTGGAACGTTTCAGAGCATTTGGATGATTCTGTCGTTTTCATTCGATGGGCACCGGCCAACTTGCGAGCTGTGTCGTAGGTATTGGGCTGGGCCTTTTAGGCTAGCTCCCATTGTATGTTGTATTTAAATGTAGGCTACATACTTATTCACTGACTAAGTGAGTGTGCATGATCGCATTTGTAATGAACCGTCCATGATCGGTAGGCGTAAAAGGCGCATATCATGTGATGTCAAGATTTGCTTATGTTCCGATATTATTTACCTTGATACTCATTTAAACTTGGGAACAGTTAACGACACTTAGCAAAACAGGCCATCGCCGGGACTAAGCCTGAAGGGCTGCGGCTATAAGATGCCCATCACCCAATGATTGTAGAGTGACAAAGACACAGGTCACTGTACGTCAAGCCCATGCCGGGCTTTATTTTATCGTATGAGCAGAGGCCTTAGTAACGCTGGGTTTAGTGCCGACAAGCTATCTGTGAGCCTTGCTTGTAATCGGGTATAGCCAAGTGAATAGAACCTGGTGAGAGTGAAGAAGCGGCAAAACAATAACGCAAAGTCACTGTGAAGTAGCAAAGTCACTGTGTGAAATATTCAATACAAGGAGGGCGTGACGTATACAGTATTGTTAGCGAACGAAAGTCTTGAACTCATTTATACTTGGGTTGGCGTGGCGGTATATGTGAGACGTTTCCATGGGCAAAGCTGATGCAGAAAATCAAATTTTCGTCGACCATTTTTTTAACCTTATCATAAGTAATAATTCAAAGTGGATAAGCACTGCATTCTTTCGTAATTATTTACTTTATTTTGCCTTTTCCTTAGGTTCTAAGTAAAAGTAAACTGCAACATTCCAGCACTGCAATTTGACATTATCGCCTTTGAGTTTACATATCGAGATTGTTCACATCATTTAAAACCCTGACGTGAACATGTACGGAATAGCGTTTAACGGGTTGCCACTTGCTGCTAATATGGCAATGGGGCGAGAACCAAACACCAGGGGAGCTCAATTGACACGGATCTGCGCCCTGACTCCGGGCCACAGGTATAGTTCAGAATGTTAACCCGCGCCCCACTGGGGGGGGGGGGGGGCTATTCATAGCCACCCCTCCCGTTTTTCTGCAATAACTTCCAAACCACTTGACGTATCAACGCCAAACTTTCAGTACCTTCGGCTGCATCAATTTGACACCTTGTGTCAAAATTTGAACTTCGTAGCTACCATAAGTCGGCCGGACATGACGTCAGAGTGACGTCATGTTCGGCCGATTAAAACATTGAACCACGGCAATCGCTCCCAAGAGCTCAGTTTTTAAGCTAGATCCAATTTTTTTTGCATGAAAGGACTCAGAATTGACTGCGCTATCAAACTGCTATCTCGGATTTTCAAATTTTGACGAAAATTTAAACTTCAAAAGTTGATATTTTTGACCTGAAAGTGACCTGACCTAAGCTAAATTCGACTCAAAATGACCTCGAATGACACAGACGACATCAAATTCGAAATCTATGGCCTAAATGGACCATAAAACATGTGTCACGTGACCGACGCATGATATAATATTTCCGTGACCTGTGATGACCTGACCCTGACCTGAAAATCAAAGAACAAGTTTGGTACCCTCAAGGTATCTAGAACATCTGTTCACGAGTGTGTAAACCAAAAATGAGCCCGATCTGACTTGTAAGACGGCGGCCAGAGCCCAAAATGTGAACAAGCGGAAATGCTAATAATTTTTACTTTGACCTGACCTATGACGTCATCGGTGACCTCGAGGTCAATGAAATTAGGTTTCGCTCGACAGTTTTTCCAGGGCTATCAGACGCCGTTTGAATTTTGACGATCGGCCCAGTAATTTCGGAGTTAGGAGGGGGCTATGGAGAGCCCCCCCCCCCCCCAGTAGGGCGTGTTATACGCAGACCCCAGTGGGGCGCGGGTTAACGTCACGACCTTGAGACTTCAGCAATCAGTGTCTGCCGCCGCTGCCAGTGGATCACCTATTTTACAGAAGTAATTACTCTTGACGGTCCATAATAACACTGGGAAGTGGCAACTGAGTACTATCCACACCAGGCAGTAGGTCAGAACTTAAGAAAGTGTTTAAAGCGACAGCTTTCGTGCACTGGCGGGAAAGGGTATCGAACAAACATTGACTAACTTCGCTCGTTGGATGCACTGTTAGGAAGCGTGGTGCAATACTCCCTTCCTGTTATGACTTTTACATATTAATGATTCCACTTAAGCCGAAGCACTGCTTTCTGAGACATCTGATTGTTCATCACTTACGTGTAATTTCACAAATAGCTAGGTATTTGATTTACCATCGCTAACTTAACCCGCGCCCGGCTGGGGGTCCTGGATTTCCACGCCCTGCTGGGGGGGGGGGTGTTTGAACACCCCCCCTTCTAACTCGGCTCCTGGGCCACGTAGCGATACGCGGAAGGCGGCGTTCGAAAGAGCGTAAAAAATAATGACGAAATCACTTCGGTCAATTTTTTAGTCAGGTCAAAGGTCAGGTCACCAGAGGTCATTGAAGGCAAAATTTCGCCGATTTCCAGGTCGAATGTCGACAATTTCCAAGAAGCCAACGCATAACTCGGGAACAAATAGAGCTACAGCGCCGCGGAAAAGTGCATTCGATAGCCCTATTAACGCCCTTTCTGAGTAATTTTCTCAGATTTGACCTAACGTCAACGGTTTTGCCTGCAGGGGGCAAAAACTGCAAAAATAGCCGATTTTTTCGGAAACAGTTTTTCTGCAATAACTTTTGACCCAAGCCTTGTACGAACTTACTTTTACCGGCATCGTGTTCCTCTCGTCAAGACGCATCGAATGAACTATAACTTGACCTTGAAAGGTCAACTTGAAAATTTGACCTCAGGTCGAGGTCATGACCTGACCGGAAAGGGTCATGTTGCATATCAGTCGATCCGTATCGTCGAGCTGAACACATCTAAGGCGTTTTCATCGCTCTAGCATGCCTCTATCAAAAGTTATTTGCGAAAAACTGTTAGATACCATTGGGGAATATTTGTTTCTGGTCCCTAAAAAGCTGTTTCTGGCACCTAATTGCTGATCAGCCCCAAAATGCTTATTCGACCCTAATATCTGAATCTGGCACCTAATTGCTTCCACACAGCCTAAAGTTGCCAGATCGTCTAGTTGAACTCCGTATTTGCTGTTTGCTGATTCAGCACCAAAACCAAAACATCCAGCACCTATTTTATTCCACGTTTGCCTACCTAATTCGCGTAATCTTCCTGATTTTATGCATCCTAACAAACATGAACGTTGCATTCGGTGATGTCAAGTGCCATTTTCGCCAGTGGAGATAATGATTAATGCCATTTCTAGCCAAAAGAGAATCACTAGCCAGCTATGGTGCAGCATAGCAAGACGCTCCTATACCAGCCCGCTATGTAGAGATTATTGCACCCTCAGCCATTTTAACGTGAAAAGTTTGGATCCGTCACTTCCAGCCATGCTCTCAGGTCATAAACTGGAGTAAACTGGAGTAGGCCCTCTTTTCAATATTATTAGCTTTCTGCAATCATCGTCTGACTCCATCTAGATCAAACGCAGCATCCGGTTTCTACAGGGGCGTTTGACTGACCGGCCACACAATAACCAAAAACAAAATCAAGGCTTCATGCACACATAAGTACGAAACGGATGAAAAAGGCACAACCACGGCACAACTCTGCGCGGCAAACAACGGACAATGTCCCACGCAAGATCCCGCGTTTCTTCAGCGGCCTTGAACGGAATGAAAACATTACATTTCTTTTTTGGAGCTATTTGATGACGTCAAAAAATACAACACCCGTTTTAATGGTCAAAATCGAGACAATTACTCACAAAAATGTTTCCCTTTAAGCATTACCAATAAATACTTTTAAATATTTAAGTGACATTGTTTTTTCAAACAAATCAATATTATTTGCTTACTTAAACGTCATATACAATGCTGAGATCACTACGGGGCTGTCTTAGAGTGTAGTTGCACTGGCAACCTTTAGGCTAGACTCCAGGGGTCATTATACCAGAACAACATGATTCTACCAGCCAGTAGTTCATTTTTCTACTAGATTGGTGCTACGCTCAGCATTTAGGTGCCAGATTCAGAAAAAAGAGTAAGGCGTACCGATTAATAGGTGCCAGAAACAGCTAATTAAGGTCATTTTCCATGATTGGTGCTGGTGTCCACCAAATAGGTGCTGAGGACCAATTTTGGGGCGAGTCAGCTTTTAGGTGCCAGAAATAGCTTTTCTGGGACGCAATTAAATGGCGTCCGATACCATTCGTGACCTAAGATGACCTCAGGGCATAAACAGGGGTCACGGACACCATTTTCATGTTCAGTGTGTCTAAACCACTTGTAATTCAGTGTTTGGGAGTGTTTATAATGTCTTTCGTCCAAAAGAAGCGCATTTCAATTTTCTCCCATTGACTTATAATGGGGAGGTCGCAAAATTGACCTGACCTTAGGTCATCGATATCAAAATTCTGAGATATACATTTTGTACATGCTATTGCTCTTAGCAATCCCTGAAAGTTTCAAAGCGATCGGTCACTCGGTGTAGCTATGACAGACATTGAAACTTTTTATGAGGTGAGGTCACTTCAAGTGACCTGGTGACCTGACCTTGAATGACCTTGGTCTGAAATTTTCACAACATGTGTAGAATTGATGTATGATAAGGTGTACCAAAAACGGCGGCGCTCCGCGCCGCCGTTTTTGAGATATTCGCGAAAAACCACAAGGGGGGGTGTTCAAACACCCCCCCCCCCCAGCAGGGCGCGGGTTAAAATGGGTAGGCAAGTTTGAT
This sequence comes from Amphibalanus amphitrite, assembly GCF_019059575.1. Lineage (NCBI taxonomy): Eukaryota > Metazoa > Arthropoda > Thecostraca > Balanomorpha > Balanidae > Amphibalanus > Amphibalanus amphitrite. The sequence goes on from NW_024881620.1 coordinate 224,807, forward strand.
CGCGATGAGAGCAATTGTGTAACCTTTAAAATCGACAACTTTCCCACTATTTTTCCTAGGAAAATCTATCCATTTGATAGTTCCAGTCGCCATGTCCTTACACTTTGCTGGGTAGCCGGGAATGGGACAGCACGCCAACATGTGGCGCACCGAATTCTATTGTATAGGGGAATCAGAATCACGCAGCGAGAGCTATCCGATCCAGTTACGACCTCATCAACATGGTCTGGCTGTGATGACTTACCATAAATTCAGCCAAACTACACATTAAACTGGCCCAGCAGCATCGGAACCGGGTGGAACAGCAATGGCATCGGACTGTGCTTTTCAGCTGCCGAGCACGTTACATTCTTATCAATGTAATTACAATAATGAGTGAGCACTTACGCACATGATATAACACTGATGAGCGTGAATAAAGGATTGTATTGATTAAGATCGCTTCCGAGGCTTACAACAAAGCAATTCATGCATTGATACTAGTAGTGTTTGTCTGGTGGTCGGATGTGCCCGTGCTGACGGTGCAGGGCTTTTCGGCCAATGGATTATCCGTACTGAAGTCACCTCGATAGCGGTTCACCGTCGGACCGTTTTCGAGAGCTGCTGACCTAAACTGATCAACAGGCTTCGGCTCCCCCACTCCCACACGCAGTTTGGAGCTGGAGTGTGGCGCCTAAGACTGGTGCGATGCGTGATTTTGTCTTGGATGGATGCTACTGTTCGGGAAATGAACTGTCCTTAGAATTTTGCTATTTAAGGCATCCTCCTCTTCAAATAACATCTTCAAATGACATCCTTCTGTTTGAGTTCAACGGATAAAGTATCTTTGCGACATTAGTAATAATCACATATTTGCTTACAAAAGTGACTTGCATGTGACATACGCTAGTACCAATAAAAGGTTCAATTAAGTCGTGAGTAGGTACGAAATTAAATCGTGTAACTTTTTGGAGAGGTCTAAAACATAATAGCCATTTTCACGACGGGCTATCCGGCGAGTTCACCTAATTTGACCAAATCTGCACCTAATCTCTTTTACAGCAAATATCTTTATTTTATGGATTTATTTCAGTGTTTTAATCGAAGATACTCTCTGATAATATGACAAAGCAGGCATATAAGCAATTAGTGCAACCCTAGCTGACAGCTACTAAGAGACACACTGAACCTAATTTAACCAAATCTGCACCTAATCTGCACCAGATGTGCACCAAATGTGTACCAGATGGCCGTCGTGAGAACGGCTATTAGCTTAAGTATTGTCCTTAAGCAACTCGCCGTTACGTGACATTGCCTTCAGCTAATGCCCATCCAGCACGACACTATCCTAGTGGCCTAGTGCACAGTAATTGATTAATTCGCCATGCCCGCACCATTTTCACTCGTCCCGCCGTCGTTACGAAGCCCATTTTCACTCACCGTGCTATCGGCGCAGGGTGTGTCCTGCAGGGAGCCGATGAAGGTCAGCTTGAGCTGCACGTTGTGGCCGACGGGGGCGGCCAGTCGGTGGGCGACTCGGTAGGGCAGGGTACCGAGCAGCAGGGGCGGCTCGAGGACCCGGGCCCGCGGGGAGGCCGGCACGGAGACCGGCACCAGCTCGTCCACGGCCGACACTGCCGGACGGCAGTGGCACGTAGTGATATAGAGTGACATACAGTAGCAAACAGAAACGAATAATGACAGAGACAGGCACTGTAAGACGCTGCAAACACACCAAACATCAACTTACCAACTTATCGATTCTAAGAAGGCTCATTCGCTCCGCTCCATTGTCCGTCTATGCTCAGCTGTAACTGACCTACCTTGTAGTTCAGGGGCAGTGACTGACCTGCCCGGTAGCTCAGGGGAGCAGTGACTGACCTGCCCGGTAGTTCAGGGGAATCTGTAACTGACTTGCCCTGTAGTTCAGGGGATCTGTAACTGACCCGCCCGGTAGTTTAGGGGAGCAGTGACTGACCTGCCCTGTAGTTCAGGGGGGGCAGTGACTGACCTGCCCGGTAGCTCAGGGGAGCAGTAACTGACCTGCCCTGTAGTTCAGGGGAGCAGTTACTGACCTGCCCGGTAGTTCAGGGGAGCAGTGACTGACCTGCCCGGTAGCTCAGGCTGTACCCGGTGCCCATCTCCAGACTGCTGCCTGTGTTCAGCTGCAGACGAACGTAAGGACCGGGCGCCAGCAGCAGAATCTGCGCTCTCCGTCGGCCGCAGAGCCGGCGGAGGGCTATCGGAGCGTCCCCCGGCCGAGGCACAGAGCCCACCTCCAACCGGCCGTGCTCGCAGGAGAGGTCCAGTGAGGTCACCAGCAGCACTAGATGAGTGTCCCCTGTGGCCAGAGAATGCAGTCACAGGAAGTATTAATTCGGCCGAACTAGAGGCTTCACGTTTTTGAAATTAACACATAAATGCACACATTCACAACGTTACTCACATGGGACATGTTCCCGCAGCATGCATAATTACGGTGGCTTATTTTTATTCATACTAGCACCCATTCTACCAAGCCGAGCATACAGTTGCTCTCGTGGCATTTATTATTAGTCAAATGCGCCATGGTTCGGTCGGTTGTCGTCCGTCAGAAACATTATCGGACTGTCGCTCGAGGGACATCTAGAGGACGAGTTTCCTTGTGCCGCTTCCTTTAGTGATCCGCGCTAAGAACGCTGCCTTGCAGCGGAATCCAGAGGGAATTTAGGCGGCTTTGAGGCAGATCCTGGCGACGAGTCATCTGGGCGGTCCGCGAGGCGGCCGCGGGGCTCGTCGCTCTCGGCCATCCGTCAGACAGCCGTCGGCCTGGTGACGGACGGCAGACGGGACCACATTTAACGGAGCTACCGCCGCTCCGACCCGGGCGGCGGCCCAGACTCCGGCGCCGGCGTGGGCGAGCGAAATACCCGGCGCCCCATGTGGTCCAGGGACATGGCTTAATCCAATGTGTATACGGGAAGTGACACGGAAGGCGCATAGAAGTTACAAGGGTGAACAAATATATATGATGTTGTTGAAAATAGTGACAATTTGTAGCATGCTTATCAATTTTGATATGCTTTAAATATAGTACGTACCATTAGCACTTCCAATTAAAATAGAACTGATTCAGCCTGACGCAATTGCACACATTTGAGCTTCCGTGAAAGGACGATCCAACCATCCTACCTTTCTAGAGGACCCGCCACCCTCGTCGGAAGTTCATATTACTACCACTGAAATCGACCCACAGACCCCCGCAAACGGGACAGGTAGGAGCTCATTTGTGGTCTATCTCTGACGGCTAACACGCGGGCAAACATCAATGGCCACAGCTGAGACGGCTGCAGCCACCTGGGCGAACAATTATCAGCGAAATGGAACGGCACAAAGTCCCCGGTCCCATCGCTCTGATGAGTGGGAGATATAGGGAACAGGTCACGGGAACAGACGTGTTCAAACAGAGCCGCGACCGAAGCAATCAGCGAAGAGCGACACCTGACACGAGCTCTTCATCGAGTCCACAAGGGTACTTTGGGTCGGGCGCACTTCTCCCCGAGCACTTCTCCAAATGAGTGGCCTCTGGAGAGGTCTCTGAGCTCGTCTTAGGATAGTGGTGCGGTAAATACGTCCCTCTCACCTGGTGCCAGGAGGAAGGTGATGCACTCCTGATCAGTAGGCAGCAGGTGCGGGTAGCCCGGGCTGCTAACAGTGCCCTCTATGGACGACACGATCTCGCCGGTGCACCTGCTGACATCTACCGACGACCAGGAGAGGCTGGCGCCCGGTCCCGACACGGACCAATCAGATGTGAAGGTGACGGTGGCTGTGTTCGATGGCGGGAAGATGAGCCGTCTGTAACGGACAGAAAAGAGCAGCGGCGTCAGGGAGTGATCTTCATACGATGGTTTTGGAGGTGAGAAAATACAGAAATGAAGTGGGTATTGACTGGCATAATAAGGCGATTTATAAGTCAGTAGCACACCAACAGGTTATTCACAGACAATAGCAGCATACCATGTAGGTTATCAACGCTTATAACATTCAACATAAAAAAATAATAACCGTGCAATATATCCACATATGATCACATCGTCAGCATTCCATGGGCATTAGGCACTAATCGTTCCTCCCATTCCCTTTCAGAGCCGCGTAGCCCGCTGGCCTGGCAGGATAGATTGTTCCGCAGTACGCGATCTGGCAAGGTAGACTGTGCCGCAGGGCACGTTAGCCTTCGGCGTTGCAGTCTCCGGGGTTATCAGCCTCGAAGTGTTTTCAGACAGGAGAGAATGCATTTGTCCGTTGGGAGCATAGCTGAATTAGACGTTAGAAAAGAAGATAAAGTAAAGAAAAGATAGATAAATTCATAGATAACATGAAGAACGATTCAAGTTATCTATGATAAGGTGTTATTGTAGGTACATTGAAAGTAAACAATTTCTCAGGGAGGCCGATTATTTACAGCCAGTAATAGAGTTACGTCCATTTTATCATGGTGACGTCCTTTAGAGACGCTCTTTTCTATCAATGTTCGATTTTATTTCACTGCTTAACTTTGTTTTCAAGCATCACACCGGCCACCAATGATACCTATAAAGTCAGCCTCTAATGATATAAATTGTAGTAAGAGTCACCGACTTGCTATAATCAACATGCAGCGATCGCCAATATCGTATGCAAAGTGTCATTCGGTTGCAGAGTTGGTGCAGTTGATGTTGTGGCCACAAACTAACCTAAAACAAATGTCACCAAATGTGACTAGCACAATAAGTTGTGTTTTTACTAACCGTAAATGTCACCAGTGGCCTTTATCACTTTATAAACTAAGTATGTATGCAGAGCTGATACACTTCTAAAAGAGTGGTTACTGCACCATTAACAGGCATCAAACCTAAAACCACTGCCCAAAACACAACTTCTTGCTTACTTTCTTATTATACCTACTTTTAACGAAACAATAAGGTAGACGACATTTCTCAGCAAGCGAGGGGTCAGAATTTATCGGGAAGGTCATTTATATCGCTCGCAGCAATCCCGTTGAAGTTATTACTCTCGACATTTTGTTCAACTGATGAGAGTCAGCATAATAAATGCGCTCTAATGTTTGACTCCACATTGCTTCCAAAGCTGCAGCGGGATGGCCGGGCTGAGCCAGAACATACCGGCCCACTGCGTGCCGTTCCTGTCCGTCGTCAAGCACACCTGCGCGGTCTATACGTGTCTCTTCGGTGTCATTCATTCCTGAGAACCCATGGACGTGGACCCCCACCTCCCACTGCAGAGACCGTGCCCGTGGCGGCATGGACCACGTCTCCGCAATTGAGCTGAGCGGAGCCACGTGCACTGCCCTGCCGACCGACTGGGGGCCGTCCAATGAGTTATTCAGTCTCCCTGCGGCGGCGTACGTCAGCCGGAGGCGAAAACAGCCGGCCGCGCCGATGGATGGGTGAAGGCGGCCGGGCGGCAGCTCTGCGCCGAGCGGCGGCCGGAGAGCGCGGTCGGTCTCCCCCCCCCCCCCCCGCCGGCCGTCAGCCCCGGTCATTTCTCCGCCTCTGCCTCCGACAGCACCGGCACCGGCCGCCTCACGCCGTCCCGTTTTCGTCGCCGACCCACTCGAGTGTCAGCTGACGGAGATGGTCTTTTCAGTAGGTACCTGCTTCCAACAGAGAATAGCAAACAGCCGGAGTTCATCGCCATATAGCCAGGGTTATACACCAAGAATTATTATACACCAAGATTGATAAAATATTTACAAAGAGGATATATTTCGGGATGAAGAAGGTCGGACGGACCATAGCGCCTGGTACCGGGGCGGACTACGAATTTAACAGACACATGGACAACCTCTTTGAAAATATTATGAAAAAAGCATTTCCAAAAAAATATTCACAAATACTGACAACGGAGTGAAATAGCTTGAGCTGAAAAGACACAATAACATACGTAATATGTTAAATGTCTCCACTTGCACTGTTTGTGTCCTTATTAACATGACCTTGGTCATCTGACTCGATTAATGTGTGTATGTTTAAGCAGTTGGAATTCGTCGCCTTCGTCGCATATGCCTTGCTTTATATAGCGTTCTGAAACGACAAAGCCTATGGCGAACAATCCGACAGGGCTGGCGAACGCCCACGAGATGAGAAACAGAGCGAGTTTATTACAATGTCGAACATAACTCTGTTTGAGACCAGGTTCCAAGCGGCGAAGAAAGTTGTATGAACATAAAATTCAGTTTAACAAAAGCCCTGCGATATAAAATAATCGAGATCTTGAGGCCATGTTACGCAACATGAAGCTGACCACAAATCAACTACTACATTAAGTGATGATATATGTAGTGGAACCTGTAAATACATATATAGCGGAACCTGTAACAAATATCACCAGTGGCCTTATCACTTTCTAAACTAAGTATGCGGAGCTGATACACTTCTAAAAGAGTGGTTACTGCAGCATTCACAAGCATCAAACCTAAAACCGTTGCTTAAAACACACTTAATTGCTTCCTTCCTTGCCATACTTTTAGCTGAAACAATAAGGTAGACGACACTTCTCAGCAAGCGAGGGGTCAGAATTGATCGGGAAGGTCATTTCGTCCCTATATCGCTCGCAGCAATCCTGTTGAAGTTGAATTTTATGTGAGCTGAGACTAGGAAATCTACATAACGGCTGCCTCCAACGATGTAACTGGGTTTCATTAAAATCTCAGCCCTCGTATTGTGGCAAACAATGATCAATAAAACAAGCTGCTATTCGTAGATCAACAGATGAACTGCCCATAAAACGCAGAGAAACGACGTGCCAGGAAGTAAACTATTCGCAACGGAGCAGGCTTTCAAAGGTATATTGCCTGCCGTATCCTAACGAAAACACGTTTCCGGGAGATAAAATGAATCAAACAGCCGGTTCGTGTAAGCTCAGCGAGGATGATCATTTCTCTGACCAGTGAGTCATCAAATTAAAACAACCAAACCATCCGGCGCTTTTCAGTGCACTCCACTGGCCCCCAGGAGCTTGCTCATGGTTCTTATTGAGATTAGACTGCAAGTCATTCGAGACCAGGAGATCTACATGGCGCCCATATTGAATAATCACCATATTGACTAACTAACGCGCACACAAACACACATCAACCCACCCCCACCGTGGTGTGCGCACACAGGACCGGGTGAGGGGCCCGGGAGGGGTGGGGAGGGGGTGATCGTCGGCGCGTGCTGTCGCGGCCTGTTACGGCCGTGGACGGTGGCCGGTGGCGGGCGCCGTCATTTATCACCCCCACCCTCCCACACAAAGGTCGTTAACCAGCCGTGCGCTGTGTTATACCTGCGATAGCGCCAGGAAACGACCGGTTGCCGTAATAAGTGTTAGGGGCATAATGTTCTGACTGCATAGAATGGCCGAGAGCTTACTAACTCTCACTGCTCATCGTTGGAACACAGTTAGACACATATTTTATGAAACATTAGTTTATTTAAAAAATAGCTTCTTAGCTACGATGTACCTATTGACAGTAGTGTTTCAAACCTTCATTCACACACTGTATGTATAAAGCTAAAAGTCGACGAAGCAATGATATGCTTCCTCATAGGAACAGATCGGTGCACTGATTGGACAAATTTTACACTTGAATAGTCACTAAGTTATTTTCTAATTATGTTCAAAAAGAAACATCAGCCACATATTTTATCTACATCATTTTGCAGCTCGTTCTTGATATCAGCCGATGTTGCACTTGCATTTCGCATTAAACGTCATCATTTGTGTTGATCAACCATTCACTTTTTCCATTCACCGAAAAACGGCAACGCGACAGCCGTCATCACTCAGATGATTACAGAAACAGAAGGTACGAAGCTAATGGGGCGATGGGGAAGCCAACGCGAGCTTAGGTTCGTCTTACATCGTTATCGTATACGGTCCCAGCTGCGTATCCCGGTAATCAGCCCGCTGTACCAGCCGTATCAACGCAGTCATTTGGCCTGGATTACCGGGTGACGGGTGGTAGTCGTAATGCACCCAGCGGCTGATGGCCGAGCCGCGCCGTCTTTCAGGCCGTAAAAGTGAGAGTCGTTAGTCAAGAGAGGCTGTGTAGCGTGTAGATACTTTTTGGGTTGTATTGTATCAGACCTCTACATACCTCTACATACGTAGAGGTCAATGATTATATTGATCAAATGATTACCTGCAGCAAGTTTCACTTCTTATATACCACCTCCAAAAATACCATCTTTTTGCGAATATTTTGCTTTTTAGAGTGAAAAAGCTTGTGGACTTAGACCCAAGAAGGATTACGAAGTTGAAAGATCCCGTACCTGAGAGAAACTTTGTCGATTATAGCACAAGTCTAGCTCACATTCTCAATCATTAAAACTTCCAACACTCTCTGAGCAGAAACGTGCTTTCACCAACAACTCTGTTCGTATCTTAGAATTGCAGAATAAGCAAAAAAAAAAAGCATTCGAACAATTTGCTGGTAAGGGATATGATAAAAAAATTGACCCCATTTCAACACCAGTGAGCCTGGTGATTGAAACAAGTATGAGAAATGGGCGTTAGCATCGCAAGAATTTTGACAGTTTGGTGGGCTTGGTCCCGCATATACATATGTTGCTAAGTGGGGGACGTTAAGAATCATCTCCTTCAATGCGCTTGTTAGTGCCGTTGAGCTGCTGCGATATATTTGGAAACCGGATTTGCTTTCTGAGAACCGCAAATTTACAATCATGTGCCCCAGAGACTTTAATACTATTGAAGCCATTCTCAGAATCAGCCCCTTCGGTTCCACGACTTCTGGAATCGATTTAAACTGCCGGATAGCAGCCGCGACTGCGGAGTAGCCGCCGCTGTCCCTCAGCTGGTCAGTTTCAGACCGTATAGGCCGAGACCCGACCCCCTCCCAGTGTTGTCAATCAGTCTCTCTCACCTCTCGTGGTGCCGACCACACAGCGTCGCCCGGCCGTCGGGCGGCCAGCTGATCTGCAGTGAGTCGTGCAGACAGTCCGGCTGCACATCCAGCTGCAGTCGTTCCACGCGCACGGCCAGCCGGCTGCCGGCGGGGGCTCGCAGCTCCGTACGCAGGTCTAGCAGCGGAGGGTAGCCGGCGGGGTAGCCGGGTGAACGCAGCCGACCCGGCGAGGGCAACTCGGCCGGCCACCGCCACGGGTCACCTGGGAAGGGACGGAGGGTCAGAGGTCACCTGCGGGAGATACGGATGATCAGAGGTCACCTGGGAGACACGGCGGGTCAAGGGTAGTGATGTCAATTACGGAAAATCGGAATACCGATACCAAACCAAATACCAACCAAAACCAAACCAAGTTTGGAAAATGAGGTGTGACGTGCTTCTCAGAATCGATGGTACCACCTTTCTCCGAAATTCCGAGGACGGAATTTTTCCCAGGTTGTTTCTGATGTGACACTCCGTACTTTCTTTCGATATCGATGTTATCACCTTTTTTTTCGAAATTCCGTCCTCGGAAAGTTTATGTCTGTGTGCATTCACGTGTGTATGATGCGGATTGTGCATGTCAAATATGTCGTGCTCCCACTGCCCTCCCTACTCCCTCCTCCTGAAATTAGCACGTAACATACAATATAACCCACTGACGAAACTAGACTATGATGGCGAATGAGGGGCTATAACGAAAGGGAGATGATCGAAGCAATGGGTTGACGAGGTCGGGTAGATGATAGAGTAGAACGGGGTTCGGAAATTGTGGTCTATAATTGGGTAGCAAGGCTAACAAATGATATATCTCGGTCAAATATCAAGGGGAGTGGGTCGATTTGAGCGTTGAGGATCTGGGGGTTGTCCTTTTATTACTTTGCTATTAACCTGCCGTCATTAGCTCATATTAACGCTTGGATGACGTCAACTGACAATACCAGATAATTTCAGTAATCAATATCTTGTTTAAAAAAAAAAAAATCTTCAGTGCTCAGCATGCCATTTGACGGTAGTTCTCCTGTATGCAGTCGCAATTATCCGGATAGTTGTTACTTGCTAGTAGGTCTCAGTTCGCTTATTCATCAATTACAGCTCAAGGAGGTCCAAAATGAAACACCTTTCACGCATTCAATGTTTTGCGGCTGAACGTTTTGCATTCTATTTCATATAATGCGGCATGGTTAAGTGCGGAGTACGTTGGGTTCCAACCTTACTATAATTCTCGGTAAAGGCACGTTTTCTAGATGAAACCCAGGCATGGAAAACGCATGATCAGGAACAGATATAGTGTCTAGTTTTATTACTAGTTAACTTCCCCTTAAAACGTAAAGCGACGCCCGCTTTAATTTTGTGATGAATGCTACATTTCGGTACAGTGGCTCTCAGCAGTGAAATTGATGCCAAAGGGGCATTACGTAGAAGTCAATTTATTCTATTGTCAACCTGTTCTGTTGTCTTTGTTGAAGAACGCTCTTATAATCGTCATTCAGTGTGACTGGTAGATTTGGTTAATTACGTCAATATAACTTTGCCTAATTCAGAAAATTCCAGACGCGCCGTTCACCCTATTAGTGGCAGCCGCTTAGTTTCGGGGACGCCGTATCATTATCATTTAGTAATGTCCTATACTTGCTGAAGGACCACTCACCTAATTGACATTCAGTGCGTCTGGCATATTTGGTAAACTACGTCAATATCACTCCGCCAAACTCAACTGAATTCCAGGCGCGCCGGTTCGCCTATTTAGCGTCAGCCATTTAGTAGGGGACGCCGCATCGTTATCATTTATGTAAATTGTTAGTGCAGCAGATAACCGAACGATTTTGGGACCAAGTCAATAAGATAAACAATCATTGTCAGTTGGCTCCATTCCTCTATTCAGCGACTAATTTACGGGACAACAATTGTAGTGGTTAAGAGATACATATACGGCCTGGCGTTACACCAGCCGCCCTTACCAGGAAAATAGTCCAGTCGTTACCATTATATCGAATGGGGTAGATTATTACTACTAATTGTCATTATTGGCATCATGCCCCGCACCAGTGAGAGCTGCGACGAGTCCACTTCTAGGACACATGCAATAGTGTATGACGCCTATTTACTGTAAAGTTTCTACAGCACCAGCCCAGATCTCCCGACTGCTCTGTGAGCGCTGGGTTTACTGCCCCCATAAATGAGACAGCGACGGCTGGCCATGCGTGGCCGTAATTACCTCTCCATGGAAGCGAGCTGAAGCGTGTTGGTACGGTATACACAATCGACTGGATTACACTTTTTCAATTGTCGGGGAATGAGAAATAAGTGCTGTCCTCCCTGTCCCGGTCAAGGTAGTGCGATTGTACTTAAGGCAGTGTTGGTCGTTGCATGGAGATACCACCTGCATGCCTCCACACATTTTCGAATGGTTGGAGACGTGCCATTGGCTGGCTGAAGGTCAGATCCAGTTTGGGGGCCCGTACTGTCGTGAGCCGGCAGTGAAACGGGCAGGCGTCGTTGTTCGATTGCCTGTGCTGCCGCTGGTGAGAAGCGGCGGTGCAGGGTGCGTGCCTGATTAGCTAACCCGGATGTAGGGTGATGCATCACGCTGACGCCGTTGATAGATATCCGGGTGAAGTCCGCTGTGGTATTCCGGACGGTCCCGATGTTGTTTTCCGGGTGTAGTCTGCTGTGGTATTCCAGACGTACCCCGTTATGTTGCCGGGTTAAGTCCGCTGTGGTATTCCGGACAGTCCCGATGTGGTTTTCCGGGAGTAGTCTGCTGTGGTATTCCAGACGTACCCCGTTATGTTGCCGGGTTAAGTCCGCTGTGGTATTCCGGACAGTCCCGATGTGGTTTTCCGGGTGTAGTCTGCTGTGGTATTCCAGACGTACCCCGTTATGTTGCCGGGTTAAGTCCGCTGTGGTATTCCGGACAGTCCCGATGTGGTTTTCCGGGTGTAGTCTGCTGTGGTATTCCAGACGTACCCCGTTATGTTGCCGGGTCAAGTCCGCTGTGGTATTCCGGACAGTCCCGATGTGGTTTTCTGGGTGTAGTCTGCTGTGGTATTCCAGACGTTCCCCGTTATGTTGCTGGGTTAAGTCCGCTGTGGTATTCCGGACAGTCCCGATGTGGTTTTCCGGGTGTAGTCTGCTGTGGTATTCCAGACGTACCCCGTTACGGATTCCGGGAGTAGTCCGCTGTGGTTTTCCGGACGTACCCCGAGGTGGTTAGAGTTCCGTGAGTCTAAGGAATCACGACAAAAGGGTATCTCATGTAACGGGGCTACATGGTGGTGCCATGATTAGCCGCTTGGAGGGGGCTACTAATTTCTGGGATCCACTTCCGAAGTATGGTTGTCGTGCGAATGTGATTATTACTAGCTCGTTCCGGAAGCTCCTAATTGCCCTCAGAGTAGGCCGACTCTGTGGTCAATTTCGGCTATAGGTTGCTTCCAGGATGACCTGGATAATGAACGGGAGGTGAATGCATGTAATAATGTCAGTTGCGGAAGCCCAGAGATAATGATGCTAGCTGCCCACCCCGACCATTTAACACTTGCCAAAAAGTCAGATGAACTACTCTTGATCGATATTGTTTGTGACCGCTCTGAGTGGGCCTGTATTGCCCGGGCGTGTCCACCAGTCGCACAGCATCACCAGCTGCTCGTTTATGACGCTGAACAGTGAAATCGATACTCAACCCCAGAGAGAATAGCACGGCTCTCAGTACGGCCGACCGACAATGCGCAGGTGCCACTGCACTCATCGCTTGGTAACAATCCAAATCGGTAATCGTTTTACAACCGCGCCGAGCCGCGCGCGCCGGCAGGACCGGCGAGGCGTCATTTTATTGTGACTATTGTCTCGTTCCACCCAGTACAGAATTGACAAGTGTCACCACCACGTACTTGACTGATACAACTTTGGCTCGTAACGAAACGAATTAGTAACTTGCTTTTAGCCTGTTCTCTCCGCGCGTCTAACAAAGTCTCGTCAGGTCACCCGGGCCGACAAGTTTTACAAGTAAGACAGTAGTACTGAGCAGGTGCGGCCGGGATCATTCGGCGTGTCCGCTAGCCGTTTTATGGCATGAACGCCGAATCGATAGTTGTCGAAACTAAACAGCCTCCTCTCTCTCTCTCCCTCTCTCTCTCTCTCTCTCTCCCTCTCTCCCACTCTCTCTCTTCTCTTCTCTCTCTCTCTCTCTCTCTCTCTCTCTCTCTCTCTCTCTCTCTCTCTCTCTCTCTCTCTCTCTCTCTCTCTCTCTCTCTCACTCACTCACTCACTCTTATTCTTTCTCTTTCACTCTTCCTCTCCCTCCCTCTGTCTTCATAGTTCCGTAACGTGCTTGTAGCGGAACAGTACATGAGGCTATTGAGTTTTCCTGGCATTATTGGTGCACTTTGTTTGGTTTAATTTACCTATGATGCGTAGGCACTGAACGTTTACCGAGATACGAGAGTGCAAATTGGCACAATTCAGACTTTAACAAAATTAGTCAGTCACGACAGCTTGTTGCTTTTATGCATTTTGGGCTTTGGGAATCTAAACTGCTTAATGATCTGCCGACAAACTGACGGGCGAGCGTGAGAGGCGTTACGCGGCGACGATGATGTTGAACAAAGAAAACAGGAAGACTAGTTGAGAGCATTACGACCAGAACCAAAGGAAACAGGAAGAAAATCACGGTACCACGACAAAAATCAACATCGCATCATCACATCGAAATATCAATACATTAATCGGAAACGCCGCGTAACATAATGGTGGCCAGTATGGGGGGGATGAAGAAAAGAAGCGGCATGATCAAGCAAGTTGAAGATTCCCATCGCCGCTCCAAGCGTCGTGCCGAACCCCATTTTGAAGAAAGCGAATGGTGATGAAGAGGACCGATACGAAGAAGATGAATGACGATGAAGAGGACAATTTGAAGGAGATGAACGATGATTAGGACCAATGTGAAGATGAAAGATGATTATGCAGAGGATCAAGATGAAGAAGACGATTGTTGGTGATGAGATGAGGACCAATATGAAGAAGATGATGAATGATGATGAAGAGAAGAAGACGTATCAGATCGAGGTGCAAGCGGTTACCTGAGACCCGCTACGAGGTGAATTTAAATGCGTCTACAATGCCATGCAGGTCACTTCGACACTACGATTTCGGAAAGCTCAGCTGTCCCCTAGATGCCAGACAAATACTTTATGGCTACTTCCTTGAACTGTTGTGGTTGCAGTATAGACGACTCTGATGAGACATGGGAGTCGCGAACAACCGACGATCCTTTTGATGTCAGGTAGGAAAATGAACTCTTCGTAGCAGTCAAGGTCTTCAGGAACGTGTCAGCATACGGTTACAATTAACGATGATCAGTCTGCCAGACTACAGTTCAGTCATGAAACGGTGCTACAGCCAGCCGGAGTCAGTTATTGTGGAGCCAGAATGCTTCCCACTACAAACCTTCCAGTACTCAGATGACTTCCGTCTGTTCTACTCGTGCTCCTGCCACCGTCTGTTGGGCTAGGCGACCGTAACATCCGGGCTGGCAGAAAATGGCACATGGAGCCGCTTCATGATCCCATCGGCAGCGCCAACCCTGGGTCGAACAAGTAGCTACACAACAATGAAACCAACACCAGATCTAAGTTGACCGAATTCGGACGGTGCTTCTGTCAGAAGTTGATCAGAAATGTTGAATAAGCAGTGGGCGACAACTGGAGACGAACACACACCAATTCATCAGCAGCAACACCATCTACGAGATCAACATTGGCATTTTGTCAACCAGCATCGTTCATATCATAACTAGGGCTACGAGACAACCAGTAAGCATTGCCGACCCAGGCGCGAACGGAGAATATGTGCACCATCATGCCACCCGTGTGAAGCGTAACGAGTATGCGGGAGTACAGAATGCTGGCCGTATGAGGTTTCAGCACGGGAAACAACGACACCAGTTTCGATACTGTATTGGTCAGCCGTCCGACAGCCCTGGCCGAAACTAGAAGTGGATCAAGAAGTTTTAAGTGGCACCGGATCCAGTCCCCAGCGTCGTGATCGTCAACAACACCACGAGAGGCGGTCCGGAACAGAAAGGCATAGTTTCATTCCAAACGCGTCGATGCTGAAGACACGGAACTATTAAAGCTTTGGAGGGAATTAAACAGAATGAAAAATTATCAGCTATATGGAGGCAAACCAAACATAAACGTTACCTTCACCAAGTCCTTGACCCGCTTTCCTTAACCGTGGCACGTCCTACCCATTCCTTATTATTTTGCAACATGATACTGCCAGCAAATATTTTCACAGATTCTGTCGGTCGGTGGCGCCATACCAGGACTGGCGGCAACGGGAGCGGACAGCTGAGGGGACGGCTACACTCACACGCCGTCCGGTGGTCTCCCCAGTCACGGCCGCCAACCGCGTCTGGTCCGGCCGTCACCTCTCAGCCAAACGGCCGTCGCTTCTCAGCCGCTTCCAACCGAAGCCGGAAGTCAGCCACCAAATCAGCCGGAAACCCAGTACCGGTTACATCTGAACGGGGAGTTCACCACCCGCCCAACCGCCTACCGACGGAAACAGTTACTTCTTCCTGACCTCAACTCATCGAACCAGACTACTGCCAGTTCATAACGAAGGAAGAGAAGAAAGAAGAGAAGCAAGAGGGACAAGAAAAAGACAGAAGAGGAGTAGGAGGATAAGGAGCAAGACGAAGACGGAAAGCGAGGAGAAAAAGGAGGCATTGAAGGACAAGGAATACAACAAGGAAGGAGGGAGAAGTGAAAAGGGAGAAGACGAGTGATGACCGGAGGAAGAAGGAGACAAGAGACTAGCACGTATGCATACTGTAGAACTGTAGCGGTGTGTGTATACTGTAGTACATGTGCACTAGTGGTGTGTGGGTCGCCGCCGCTTGCACCATGGTATTTAGTTGTAGCAAGCGTGCCTGCAACGGCAAGGTCGCAGACGTCGCGATAGCTTGTAAGAAATACCGGGATATTTGGATCAATAATGTAGCACGCGCCCGATTTCCGTTGTACTTCAGCGAACCATGCTCACCTCGATGTACTACGCCTGTTGTACCGCAATGTCGAAATCCCGGGGGCGGGATTTACGTCAAGAGGTATTTGTATGTGACGTGCTTCTCAGAATCGATGGTACCACCTTTCTCCGAAATTCCGAGGACGGAATTTTTCCCAGGTTGTTTCTGATGTGACACTCCGTACTTTCTTTCGATATCGATGTTATCACCTTTTTTTTCGAAATTCCGAGGACGGAATTTTTCCAAGGTTGTTTCTGATGTGACACGCCGAACTTTCTTTTGAACCGAAATCGATGTTATCACATTTTTTTCGAAATTCCGAGGACGGAATTTTTCCAAGGTTGTTTCTGATGTGACACGCCGTACTTTCTTTCGAACCGAGTTTCATGTAACACACTGTCCTATCTCCGAGCCATGTGGACCGATCGATTCTCGATGCGCTTCGCTGCTCCATATAAAAGCAGCGGCGACACGAGCGCGCACACACTCTGTCTCTCAGTCGGACACTCGTCACTGGACTCTACTGGTGGCGGTACACCGCGTGGGTCGCCGGACCATTCGGTCCGGGACATTCGTCCCGGACGTCAAGACACTTACACACTACGCATTCGTTCACTCACGCTGGAGGACTGTCAGTCATTCGCGGTGTGTGATCGTTCGATGTGAGAATCGCCGTCGATACCGGGCTGACTGGTCGGCTTCTTGACCCCCCTGCGGCCGACAACTATCATGTAAGTCCGGCAGCGCGTCGCCGGTCATTCGGCGGCATTAGATTCTCCAGCCTATCGAATGCTTTATTTTTGGCCCACTAACATAAAATCTGAGTCTGTCAATTGATTCAAATATCTCGGTAAATGGTCACTTACTCGTGGAGTTCAGACTTCTGCATCATTTTTGTGTGCGTACTGTTAACGTCGTCATAAAGAGTTGTGCAAATCTCGTACCCACTATAACGCCTTCGCTTGCTCTGAAGTTAGTTTATGTCTGTGTGCATTCACGTGTGTATGATGCGGATTGTGCATGTCAAATATGTCGTGCTCCCACTGCCCTCCCTACTCCCTCCTCCTGAAATTAGCACGTAACATACAATATAACCCACTGACGAAACTAGACTATGATGGCGAATGAGGGGCTATAACGAAAGGGAGATGATCGAAGCAATGGGTTGACGAGGTCGGGTAGATGATAGAGTAGAACGGGGTTCGGAAATTGTGGTCTATAATTGGGTAGCAAGGCTAACAAATGATATATCTCGGTCAAATATCAAGGGGAGTGGGTCGATTTGAGCGTTGAGGATCTGGGGGTTGTCCTTTTATTACTTTGCTATTAACCTGCCGTCATTAGCTCATATTAACGCTTGGATGACGTCAACTGACAATACCAGATAATTTCAGTAATCAATATCTTGTTTAAAAAAAAAAAATCTTCAGTGCTCAGCATGCCATTTGACGGTAGTTCTCCTGTATGCAGTCGCAATTATCCGGATAGTTGTTACTTGCTAGTAGGTCTCAGTTCGCTTATTCATCAATTACAGCTCAAGGAGGTCCAAAATGAAACACCTTTCACGCATTCAATGTTTTGCGGCTGAACGTTTTGCATTCTATTTCATATAATGCGGCATGGTTAAGTGCGGAGTACGTTGGGTTCCAACCTTACTATAATTCTCGGTAAAGGCACGTTTTCTAGATGAAACCCAGGCATGGAAAACGCATGATCAGGAACAGATATAGTGTCTAGTTTTATTACTAGTTAACTTCCCCTTAAAACGTAAAGCGACGCCCGCTTTAATTTTGTGATGAATGCTACATTTCGGTACAGTGGCTCTCAGCAGTGAAATTGATGCCAAAGGGGCATTACGTAGAAGTCAATTTATTCTATTGTCAACCTGTTCTGTTGTCTTTGTTGAAGAACGCTCTTATAATCGTCATTCAGTGTGACTGGTAGATTTGGTTAATTACGTCAATATAACTTTGCCTAATTCAGAAAATTCCAGACGCGCCGTTCACCCTATTAGTGGCAGCCGCTTAGTTTCGGGGACGCCGTATCATTATCATTTAGTAATGTCCTATACTTGCTGAAGGACCACTCACCTAATTGACATTCAGTGCGTCTGGCATATTTGGTAAACTACGTCAATATCACTCCGCCAAACTCAACTGAATTCCAGGCGCGCCGGTTCGCCTATTTAGCGTCAGCCATTTAGTAGGGGACGCCGCATCGTTATCATTTATGTAAATTGTTAGTGCAGCAGATAACCGAACGATTTTGGGACCAAGTCAATAAGATAAACAATCATTGTCAGTTGGCTCCATTCCTCTATTCAGCGACTAATTTACGGGACAACAATTGTAGTGGTTAAGAGATACATATACGGCCTGGCGTTACACCAGCCGCCCTTACCAGGAAAATAGTCCAGTCGTTACCATTATATCGAATGGGGTAGATTATTACTACTAATTGTCATTATTGGCATCATGCCCCGCACCAGTGAGAGCTGCGACGAGTCCACTTCTAGGACACATGCAATAGTGTATGACGCCTATTTACTGTAAAGTTTCTACAGCACCAGCCCAGATCTCCCGACTGCTCTGTGAGCGCTGGGTTTACTGCCCCCATAAATGAGACAGCGACGGCTGGCCATGCGTGGCCGTAATTACCTCTCCATGGAAGCGAGCTGAAGCGTGTTGGTACGGTATACACAATCGACTGGATTACACTTTTTCAATTGTCGGGGAATGAGAAATAAGTGCTGTCCTCCCTGTCCCGGTCAAGGTAGTGCGATTGTACTTAAGGCAGTGTTGGTCGTTGCATGGAGATACCACCTGCATGCCTCCACACATTTTCGAATGGTTGGAGACGTGCCATTGGCTGGCTGAAGGTCAGATCCAGTTTGGGGGCCCGTACTGTCGTGAGCCGGCAGTGAAACGGGCAGGCGTCGTTGTTCGATTGCCTGTGCTGCCGCTGGTGAGAAGCGGCGGTGCAGGGTGCGTGCCTGATTAGCTAACCCGGATGTAGGGTGATGCATCACGCTGACGCCGTTGATAGATATCCGGGTGAAGTCCGCTGTGGTATTCCGGACGGTCCCGATGTTGTTTTCCGGGTGTAGTCTGCTGTGGTATTCCAGACGTACCCCGTTATGTTGCCGGGTTAAGTCCGCTGTGGTATTCCGGACAGTCCCGATGTGGTTTTCCGGGAGTAGTCTGCTGTGGTATTCCAGACGTACCCCGTTATGTTGCCGGGTTAAGTCCGCTGTGGTATTCCGGACAGTCCCGATGTGGTTTTCCGGGTGTAGTCTGCTGTGGTATTCCAGACGTACCCCGTTATGTTGCCGGGTTAAGTCCGCTGTGGTATTCCGGACAGTCCCGATGTGGTTTTCCGGGTGTAGTCTGCTGTGGTATTCCAGACGTACCCCGTTATGTTGCCGGGTCAAGTCCGCTGTGGTATTCCGGACAGTCCCGATGTGGTTTTCTGGGTGTAGTCTGCTGTGGTATTCCAGACGTTCCCCGTTATGTTGCTGGGTTAAGTCCGCTGTGGTATTCCGGACAGTCCCGATGTGGTTTTCCGGGTGTAGTCTGCTGTGGTATTCCAGACGTACCCCGTTACGGATTCCGGGAGTAGTCCGCTGTGGTTTTCCGGACGTACCCCGAGGTGGTTAGAGTTCCGTGAGTCTAAGGAATCACGACAAAAGGGTATCTCATGTAACGGGGCTACATGGTGGTGCCATGATTAGCCGCTTGGAGGGGGCTACTAATTTCTGGGATCCACTTCCGAAGTATGGTTGTCGTGCGAATGTGATTATTACTAGCTCGTTCCGGAAGCTCCTAATTGCCCTCAGAGTAGGCCGACTCTGTGGTCAATTTCGGCTATAGGTTGCTTCCAGGATGACCTGGATAATGAACGGGAGGTGAATGCATGTAATAATGTCAGTTGCGGAAGCCCAGAGATAATGATGCTAGCTGCCCACCCCGACCATTTAACACTTGCCAAAAAGTCAGATGAACTACTCTTGATCGATATTGTTTGTGACCGCTCTGAGTGGGCCTGTATTGCCCGGGCGTGTCCACCAGTCGCACAGCATCACCAGCTGCTCGTTTATGACGCTGAACAGTGAAATCGATACTCAACCCCAGAGAGAATAGCACGGCTCTCAGTACGGCCGACCGACAATGCGCAGGTGCCACTGCACTCATCGCTTGGTAACAATCCAAATCGGTAATCGTTTTACAACCGCGCCGAGCCGCGCGCGCCGGCAGGACCGGCGAGGCGTCATTTTATTGTGACTATTGTCTCGTTCCACCCAGTACAGAATTGACAAGTGTCACCACCACGTACTTGACTGATACAACTTTGGCTCGTAACGAAACGAATTAGTAACTTGCTTTTAGCCTGTTCTCTCCGCGCGTCTAACAAAGTCTCGTCAGGTCACCCGGGCCGACAAGTTTTACAAGTAAGACAGTAGTACTGAGCAGGTGCGGCCGGGATCATTCGGCGTGTCCGCTAGCCGTTTTATGGCATGAACGCCGAATCGATAGTTGTCGAAACTAAACAGCCTCCTCTCTCTCTCTCCCTCTCTCTCTCTCTCTCTCCCTCTCTCCCACTCTCTCTCTTCTCTTCTCTCTCTCTCTCTCTCTCTCTCTCTCTCTCTCTCTCTCTCTCTCTCTCTCTCTCTCTCTCTCTCTCTCTCTCTCTCTCTCTCTCTCTCTCTCTCTCACTCACTCACTCACTCTTATTCTTTCTCTTTCACTCTTCCTCTCCCTCCCTCTGTCTTCATAGTTCCGTAACGTGCTTGTAGCGGAACAGTACATGAGGCTATTGAGTTTTCCTGGCATTATTGGTGCACTTTGTTTGGTTTAATTTACCTATGATGCGTAGGCACTGAACGTTTACCGAGATACGAGAGTGCAAATTGGCACAATTCAGACTTTAACAAAATTAGTCAGTCACGACAGCTTGTTGCTTTTATGCATTTTGGGCTTTGGGAATCTAAACTGCTTAATGATCTGCCGACAAACTGACGGGCGAGCGTGAGAGGCGTTACGCGGCGACGATGATGTTGAACAAAGAAAACAGGAAGACTAGTTGAGAGCATTACGACCAGAACCAAAGGAAACAGGAAGAAAATCACGGTACCACGACAAAAATCAACATCGCATCATCACATCGAAATATCAATACATTAATCGGAAACGCCGCGTAACAGAGGGAAATACCAACTTTTTACCGATTTCTTAGCCTCTTATACATTAGTGAGGGTTCATCATACCAACAAAATACCAAACACATTACGATTGGAATACCAAATACCAAGTTGGTATCGGTTTGGTATCGGTATACCAAAAAGTTGGTATCCCGGGGGTCACCCGGGGAGATACGAAGGGCCATGGGTCATTTGGTAAAGGACAGGGACAGAAGTTATCTGGAGAAGGACGGATGGTCAGAGGTCACCTGGGGCTCTACAGAGGGTCAGCTGTCAGGAGTGAGCCAGAATGTCCGAGGTTGTTTGGATTTGTTCAGAAGGCACTCAGGAAGAGTCAGAGGTCATCTACCAAGGAATAAAAGTAAATGTCACGGGAGGAAGTTTCAGAGTCACATGACAAAATTTGTTACCTGAATATCTTATCGCTTAGAAAAGGAACAAAATAAAAAGCAAAAAAGACATTGTAAATAAATGTAAAACTATTTCCTATACGAGTCACAAAAAAAGCGATGCTTCTGCTACGAATGCAGCATATACAGAGCATAAATCAACTTAAAATCACCATCACATTTCTGACAGGAAATCCTCATACACAACACAAAACCTTTTCCGTCACACGAACTGACGCCTGGCATACTTTGCATGCTTTGAGCCGCGTGCCAAATCCAATGCCTGCAGCCGGCACCCATAAACGGAGCACTAGACTCTCGGGGAGTGCCGGCCGTTGTCGAACCCAACCCAATTACACTGTTTGTGCATCGGTGCCACTGTGCCGACGGCGTCAGGGGAGTGTGCGCTGTTGCTTCGAAATGCAAGGTGTTTGGATGTCGCACAAGTGGATTACGGATCCTGTGTGATCGAAAAAAGCGGGATTTCCCAAAGGTATAAGGAAATGCGCGATGTTCCGTACGTTTTAACAAAAAAAAAAATGATGTGCCGCGTTGCTATCTTTAGTATCGCATATTTTGAGGGAAAAATGCTAAGCGAAAAATATAAAGCATTCCTACTTGTGAAAAAACGTGGCGTCATATATTTTCGCTAACAAACACGCTGCTATCCGGGCATCGTTCGTCATTCACTTGCCTCCTTCCCGTCGTCCAATTCCTGGCCACTGACCGGCCTCTGACCCTCCCCTCCCCCACCCAAAGAGGAGTCTCCGTGTGGAGAAGGGAGGCCAGTGTCGCGCCTAAGCGAACGTCTCTGGGGCGCAACGACGAGCCTTCGGATCCAATGGGATCGGACCAGGCACGACCGGTCCGCCGGCTGGTCGGCGCGGCCCGCGCAGTGGCCCGGCAGGCCCTCTCGGGATTATACTTCCAATACGACCCCACCATCGACCGAGCCGACTCCGTTTTGGCCCGGTCCGCTGCACAGGTGGTCATCGGCGGTCAAGGAACGTGGCGGCGCAGATAGTGGAAAGTTTCAGATGGTAGGAGCCTCGCGCGGGCGCGGCCCTTCATTGAGATGGTTATCAGAAAGCAAAGGACGGAAATGAGATGGGCTTTCTTGGCTTGTGGAGAGCTGAGGTGCCAGTTGCGTACAGTATAGTTGTTTGCTTTTCTAATTTTCAATGGATATAGTGAGGGCACCATTTATAAAATATTACAAATGAAAATTGGCAAATTGCAGACTTATAAAAAAGGAATGAAACCTGCGTTCGTTCTTACGGGCTCTGTAATAAGCTGACACTTCAATAACGGGCGACGCGGATATCAGTGTGAATGTTTGTTAAACTATTTGTAGAGCGTAAGCCAGAGCAGCCTGTAGGAGGCTAAAGGTAAAGACAGCCTGTAGGCGCAGCCTTATTCAATTACCAGGCTGGCTGTCACTAAAACCATACACACCCCATCTCGGTCAGAGCGTAGGCGACAGTGAGGGGTCACGCGACTTCCTAGTTCCTGGTTATATGTCAGTGGGCCGTTTCCAGCTGCGAACCATGTAGGTATACGTACCGGGTAGGAGGCGGCAGACGGCGGTGGCTGACCGCTGACAGTCTGTGGTCTGACGAACGACCGGAGGGGAACCTCGCACCTCCACGGCGACGCATTCTGCACCGCCACTGTCGGTGTCGATGTTAGGCATAAAGCTGATGTCCTCGCTGCCGTAAAAGCTGCCGTCGTCCTCAGCAGGGCCTCTGGTGCTGATATGAACGTCTGGATTGGTGGTGATGGTGGTGCCGTTGGTGCTACTGGTGGCTCTGGTGATGCTCTCAGTGACGAAGGAGGGTGGTTGAACCCAGTAGGAGCCGCTCCCCAGCACCTCGGAGAGCTGCTCTAGCTCGCCGACGTTGGCCGGCACACCCTGGCAGAGAGGTCAGTAAGTACGCCGGGAAACGCCAGCACCTCTAAGCAGTATAAATGTGTTTACAATGCGGCGACAGCGCCAAAAGCGTCGCTAGTTACACACCACAACACTCCTGCAGTATCCAGTGCGGTTGGGTTTAATAGTAATCATCAAAGAACCTAGCCCGACAGTATCATTTACTTTTTGCACGCTGCATTTGAATTTGACATGCAAACTGAGACGTTATTTCATAACAGGAACAATACATTCGGCAACAAAATTGATCCATGGTAAATCCGTTGCGACAATTTGCACCACGACTCACCTTTTGCCTTCCGCACGTGTCGCGGACACCGCTGTAGGGCACGGTGGGGCTGCGGACGACCGTGAAACAGGTGCCATCTGACGTGCAGTGCCGCTCCTCTGGAACACAGGTAAGGTGCTGTTAACGCGCAGTGGAAGGGGGGGGGGGCGGATTTCGCCCACCCCTCCTGTTTTTCGCCAATAACTCGCGCCGCAACCATAATATTGATGTGAAATTCCGGCTACCTATCCAGTATTGAATTGTTGATCTTCTCGCGCAAGAATTAAGAAAATCGGTTCATAACTTTTCTAGTAATAGCGGTGTAAGGTCAAACATCCTGCCGCCGCGGCGGCGCGGCAGCCGGCGCCGCCGTTATGCGCCGCCTGAATTGTAGACTCTGCTGGGGCGGGATGGTTCAGTCTTTACATCGCGCTCCTTAGCGCTGATTATAGTTGATACACGTCAAATTTTGTGAGAAGGGTAAGAAATGTACAGGCAATTGTATGGTCAAAAAGTTTTGAAAAACCGGCGGTAAAAACTTGAGTTATGAGTGTGTAAACACAAAATTGCTATTGCTGCGTTTCCCGCGTCGGGCGATCCCGCTCCAGCCGGCAACATCTTACCCTTAGCAGGCTTCTAAATGCCATATTTACGAGTATTGTTGGATTAGCTAGAAATTCACCATACATACTCACAAATGTATTTTCTTTCGTGAAGTGGAGGAAAAAAGGAAATCAGCTGGAAACTTTTTCAGTTATCGGCGTGTAAACGCAAAAAAGTTGCTCACATGGCAGATTTAACCACACTTGACCTCATTTGACCTTGAAGATATTAACACGCGCAGTGGAAGGGGGGCGGATTCCGCCCACCCCTCCTGTTTTTCGCCAATAACTCGCGCCGCAAACATAATATTAATGTGAAATTTCGGCTACCTGTCCAGAATTGAACTGCGGATCTTCTCGGGCAAAAAATAAGAAAATCGGGTCACAACTTTTCTAGTAATAGCGGTGTAAAGTCAAACATCCTGTCACCGCGGCGGCGCGGCGGCGCGGCGGCCGGCGCTAGCCGTTACGCGCCGCCTGAATTGTAGACTGTGCCGGGGCGGGACGGTTCCGTCTTTACATCGCGCTCCTTACCGCTGATTATATTCGATTAGCGTCAAACTTTGTGAGAAGACTAAGAAATGTACAGGCAATCTCATGGTCAAAGAATTTTGAAAATCAACCGGTAACAACTTGAGTTATGAGTGTGTAAACATAAAATTGTGATTGCCACGTTTCCCGCATCGGCCGATCCCGCTTCAGCCGGCGACATCTTACCCTTAGCAGGTTCTAGCTGCCATATTTATTGTTGGATTAACTAGAAATTCACCAAAAATGTATGCACTTTCGTATAGTGAGAAAAAAAATCGGCCGGTAACTTTTTGCGTTATTGGCGTGTAAACACAAAAAAAGTCGCTCATATGGCAGATTTGACCACATTTTACCTCATGTGACCTTGAAGATATTGACCTAGGGTCATGAAATTCACACACAACAGAGTTCCCCAGGGCCTTCACCTACCCTCCAAATTTCGTCTTTCTAGCTCCAGTGGGAGCTGAGATCTTAGGGGGGGGGGGCGACATCCGCCCCCCCTTCCACTGGGCGTAGTACTCGCAACCCTTCCACTGCGAGGGTTAACTGAGGTGTGGATGTGTCACAGACGAGGTCAGTCAGTCGAGCCATCGACCGGGAACGGGCGGTAACGGATATTGATGGACCAGTTATCGACGTTAATGGGGTTTTAAACGGTATTTGTGCCACTTTAACGAATCAAAATCGATTCGAAAATTAGATTTGTGGTAGAGTTTCAGTCTTCAAACAGATTCCGTGGCGACATGGTATTTGTGCAGGTTTTGGATGATAACAATCCAAAGCCGAGGAGAGAGAGAGAGAGAGAGAGAGAGAGAGAGAGAGAGAGAGAGAGAGAGAGAGAGAGAGAGAGAGAGAGAGAGAGAGAGAGAGAGAGAGAGAGAGAGAAAGAGAGAGAAAGAGAGAGAGAGAGAGAAGAGAGAGAGAGAGAGAGAGAGAGAGAGAGAGAGAGAGAGAGAGAGAGAGAGAGAGAGAGAGAGAGAGAGAGAGATATGGAGAGAAAGCTAGGAAAGAAGAAAGATATATCATTTGAATATCGGCGTTTAGCGCAGCTAGGAGCTTTTTCCAATCGTATACGAGCGAAAAATTTTGTGGTACCATGACTTCTCTGTTTGGCCCTCTAGGGGCAATGAACCAGCGCGCGGCCGCTGCGCAGCCAAGACGTCCGTCGCGGTCACGTGACTTAGGCTAGGGGACGCGCGCCCGCGATAACGTTGTGTCCCATTTCTGCCTGGTCTGTCTGGCGACACACGCGTTGCCGTCCGCCTCCCCGCCGCCGCCATGTCATGTTATTCGCTTGTTGCGTGTTATACCTCATCGGGCTGTCACCTCACCCAAAGACGCTGTTTTCGTGAGAATATAGCCCCGAATCACTTTCGCACCGTCTTTGCTAGCGCGTAGGAGCATTGGAAAAAATCAGCATTGCAAATCTTATCGTATTCACCTTTCATCTCGACGGTGCCAAATAGAAATTTAACGCAAGTGAACAAATTTTACTGTTTAGCTTTAGACACGGTGCATAAACATAAAACAGCCCGCAGCCGAGCACAGCTCGACTCTGTATGGAGGTGTGAGTATGGAACCACTGCATGTTCTGCCTGCCCAATGCCCATAACCTTAGTCTGCCTATGAACGTCAGTCCATATCGTGGCCCGGCTGCCCCTGTGGCTGGTTCTGGCCAGGCCGGCCCGTTCCTAACGTGTAGTCTGTCCGAGCGGCAGTAGCGGCAGTGCAGGAGGCGGGCGTTCCTGATTGTTCCATTCGTTGGCGGCGAAGGCCCGTCCTGGTCCGCCGGCCGTGCGGTGGCCAGTCCCAAAGGTCAGCGAGCCGGTCGATCGACGACTGAGGTGCCGACAAAGGACCTCTCGTGGGCACGACGAACGACGCAGACGACGAGACAGGTATGTGTGCTATTATGCGGACCTCTGGCCAGGCCTCTCAACTAGAACAGCAGGTAGATGCATGTTTGTATTTATTGCATGTGTCCAGCGGCAGCCTAACATGCTCCCCAGTACAGGATTATGCTCGTAGCCAGGCCAAGGGCCGTAAAACCCGATATACTGACGGCCATTAGGCCATTGAAAACCTATAAAAAACGGGGCTGAAAACAGACTTTTTGTATTAGTCTGGCGCGGTGACAGGCTGACAAAACGAATACGGCATCCGCTTTGGTTGAATGAGGTTTGCATGACAGTACTGGAAACTGTTAAAGTGAGAAAGCCAAGACGGGCTGTTTTTGCCACTCCAGACTTTCTAGTTACAGATGCCGTGCCGGCTAAATGAGGTGTTTTGTCGCGAACCAATCCCGTTTTATGATAACATAACCGCGGCTGTGAAATAAACTTGAACTCGCACCGTAGCTGCCTTTATTTTGTGCGAAGATATGCCACATACCTACTATTTGTAACGCTTATGAATGTGA
Organism: Amphibalanus amphitrite; assembly: GCF_019059575.1. Classification (NCBI taxonomy): domain Eukaryota; kingdom Metazoa; phylum Arthropoda; class Thecostraca; order Balanomorpha; family Balanidae; genus Amphibalanus; species Amphibalanus amphitrite. The sequence goes on from NW_024881620.1 coordinate 252,084, forward strand.
ATGCAACCATGTAAACCGGTCACTGATGCGTTATAGGTACTAAACAATAGTTTTCTTCCATCCGTAAATACTGATCACAGATGTCAGTGCCACAACAGACACGAGTGAACGCTGTGCAAACATTTGTGCGCTTCAGCATACGCTGCCACTGCAGGAAATGTCGTTGGGTGACCTGAGGCACGTTTGGATAGTTCGCCGCCGGTTCACTAAGGCCTGGCTACACTATGTGTTTTCTGCGTGCGTTTTTTGCGGGTTTGCGTTTTTTGCGTAATATCGTTCTAGAAAAAAAGTGATAAATAATATAAGTTTTACATTAGTTATATACAAAAGTTATTAAAACTCTTATATTAACCAAAAAAAACATCACAAAACATTAACAAACATTAACAAACAACATGTGTTTTTGTTTTTGTTGACACCGAAGGTACGAGGGGGTATCGGAAAGTTCTGATCATCACATAGAAGATGTAGACCGATTTTGATGATTTTTGGTTGGTATTATATTTGGTTCTTAAGAACAATGTTCCCGCAAAGAGAATCCTGAGAAGTGGTTTTATCTTATGTAGGAGAGACTTAGAAGTAAAAAAGATGAGTATTGGGCCCATTGAGGACCGAACCGTCATCCAACTAATGCATTTGAAACGGTATCACACTGAGAAAATACACCAAGAACGTGAAATCAGTTGATGGCGAGGAAAGCCCATCTCATGCACTTACCGAAAATGAAAAAAATAATTTTCAACTTGGTTGCATGGCCCTTGCAGGGGAGTCAAGAAGTGAGTGGCTACCAGTGACTGACAAGGTGGTGACTGTGAAGGAAGTGGAGGACCTCATCCTTACAGATCGTCGTGTGACCTTTCAGATGATTGTGCAACAGAAAGGTCTCAATGCTGGCAGTGCCTGAAAATATTATCAGCGAAGAACTACAGACGATTAAGGAGTCAGCCCGCTTAGAAGTTCGTGTGTCTACTTTGTTCAAGAGAAAAATGCGTCTTGGCCCTTCGAAATCCAAACTAGGCCTTTTTTAGGAAATTGAAGACATCTTCGATAATTTGATGACTTGTGACGAATGCTGGGTCTATGTGCATGATCCATAGACAAAAAGATCATCAAGAAGTTTAAGCACGGCACATATGTCCTTCTTAAAAGGCGAAGATGCAGAAGCCGATATGGAAGGTCAATGCTATCAGTGTTCTGGATCTGGCGTAGGATAGTCATTACCGACTGTCTTGATGATGGTCGGATAATGATAAGCAAGCACCACTACACACTTTTGAAGAAGTTGCGAGATGGCCTCAAACAGAATCGCCGCAAAAAAGCCCAAGAAAGATGTTTTATCCGCACCGACAGCGCTCCCGCCCATTCGTCCTGAGCTGCGATTGAAGAAAGAACATGATGTGGACATTAAATCCTACCGCATCTAAGAAATTCACCTGACCGGGTATTAACTGACTCTTGATTGTTACGGGAGATGAAGAATCCACAGTATGGCCGGTGATTTAAGGACAGAAATGACGTCATTGATGAGATGGAGCAGTGATTTACGGGACAGTGCGAAGGTCCTACAATGACCGCCTGAGGCAGCTGAAGAAACGATGCAATAAGTTTGCGGTCGTGTGTGGTGACTTGTAAAGGAGTAATGAACATCATGTTAAAAAATCAAATTTCTATCCCATCTCATTCGTGGTGATGATTAGAACTTTTCGATACCCCCTCGTATACGGCTTGACTGCGCACCCGGGGCGAGGCAGTACTTCCTTGCTGCTACGCTACCGAAATGCCGCCGAAAACCAAAAGTGGAGATAATTACAGTGGAGGTAGATAAACACGTTTTACACATTTTTATGCATGTCATAGCTCAGTCCAAAACATACCTAAACACCTATGCGCTGTAGCTAATTATAAAAGAAAAATATACCGTAAAAAGAAATTCATCGCTCTTCACATACAGACATTCACTATGGAGCAATGCAATGCATTTACTTTTAGAGCAACTGATTTAACCACAGAGCTGAAATTTGAATCGGGACTTATGAAACATATTATGCAGCCAAAATATGTCAATGGGAGCTGTTTTGTTGTTCACTGACTGCTGAGGCACTTCTGTTCTTTCCGGGTATTTTCATGAACAAATCAGCACATGAAATATAAAAGCATGGGCATTATGTCATTGGCCCGGTTTCCATGGGCACCTGTGATCTGGATCAGTAAAAGTGGATTAGGTAATCCAGTATCATACTTGGACGATATACGAAATTGAAAATAAGAGATTAAAGTGATTATATAAAGCTAATCCACTATAACGTATCGCTTGTAACGAAAAGTTTGATACAACTTATACGATTTAAATTTGGCAATCCTGATCACGAGTGCCCGTGGAAACATGGTCAATATCGTCTCGGCCGGCAACAGCAGGCTAAACCCCGCGGCACGTCATCGCGACCTGGTGTAGCGCTGCAGCTGACACCGGAGGGATTCGGCGGCTCTGTCGTCCCGACCCCTGGTCATCGGACACCGTCCGTGTCCCCAGGCGGGACGCCGCCACTAATTTCATTATTTCCGTCCCCTGACACTGTCCGACTCCTGTTCGCCAAATCGACCAGCCAGACCGGGACTAAGTGGCGGTGCTAATTTGCTCGGGCCGAATGGCGGATCCCCTGATCCTCCCTTGAGAACCTCAGTCATCAGAAACATGCCAAGGGTAATTTTTATGTGTCGTTGTCATAGTTGTTTTACAATTACATGTGACACAGCCTATACAAGTTTCATGACAATGTAACTCAACTGCTTAAGTTAAGTGGGAATCGCAGGCTTCACTAACGTTATGCATGCCGCTAAAACAGTTACGTTAATTCGTGATGCAATTAAATCATATCATTGCAAATTGTCCGTAAACAGTTACTGATATATCCAGAAAACGAAAAAAAGTAGGAAAAACAGCCAATTCTTGCTCAATGTTCAAGTTTTCTTCGGTCTAATTCCAGCCAACATCAACCAGTCAAAACTGTTCTTTTTCAATGGAGTAAAATCAGCACTCCGCGTAATGTTAAAATTCGAAACTTCGATTAGGAGACAACTGCTCAGTGCCCGTTCTTCCGCACTTAACTATTTGACAGTAGTACACTCACTACACTCTACTCCAAACCAGTATTCAATGACTTCGCAACATAATCAAAAGGCTTTCGACAAGTTGAATAACACAATTTAGCAAACAAACTTTCGATGAATGGAGCCCCTGCAATCTGCATGCATTAACAAGTTGAAGTGTGAAGTCAGATCGGATGGAAAGTTAATTAAACACTCACGCTGCGCTTCGTCGGATAAGAGGTAGCATCCTGAAGTCAGATTCAGGGCAACCGAAATCATCTTACGAGCGAATGATATCAATGGATGTCTGACCTATTCATTTCCATAAAAGCACACGGCTTACAGCTAAAGCAACGTAGTCCATTGGCTCAGTGAAGCATGGCCGTAGAATAAAGATGCTTTGCAACACCAGCCTTTGCTTGAGACACCCCCACCCCTGTCGCTCCATGGTCGCATCAGCGCCTGGCCTCTTCGAATTCAAGCCCAGCTTCCACGGAACTCGCCGACGGCGAATCCCAGCGCTCTGCCGACTGATCCAAAGTGACAGGCGAATCCGGCGCTGCCACCTAGCCAGTGTTGGTGCCGCACTGCAGCCCGTATCGACCTGCTGTAACACTGTCCATCCTGGCTTCTGTAACACTGTCAGTGTCGTCCGAGTGTTCCATCCTGACTGCTCCGTCCATCAGGCTGGACAGTTGGATCCGACCGCTCAGACGTCGCGGTGCGCCGGCCGCATTTCGACGAGCCCGTATGAAAAGATTGTGTGTTCTATATTTGAAGACATGCGAGCCCAGAAACAGCTCCGCGTTTTCCGTAGAAGGTAAGCAGCGATAGAGAACGCCACGAAATTAAAATGTTATTACATTTACATAACAAAATAACACTGACCTACGCCTGGATTTAGAAACATCTTAGATGAGTCTCACTCTCAGATCACGCCATGGATGTCACAAAACGGTTATAATTTAATCGGAGGACGTTTGTCTCGCGGCCATTCGCCATGGTGCGGTACACATACACGACACATATTCAAACTAAATTGTCAAGGAGCATAAAAATAAAGTAAATAGAGTCAGAGCAGCACCTCCTACAAAAATACAATGGGTGCATTCACAGACTTCTCTTACTTTAATATACAGAGAAGCCTGGAGTGCAGTGCATCTACAATTTATCTTGAGCCCCCCACCGATGACACTCAGAGGAGCAGAGCGGAATACAGCGGAGAGGGCGGCACGGCGCTGGGAGGGCAGCAGCGCGCCCCTAACTTGCATCATAACTCGGGTGGAGAAGTTGCACCGAGTGCCGCACCGATCGGTGTGGACGGCTCGATCGGCAGGGCACGACGGGGCGGACCGATCGACCGACCGGCGCGCCCACGGACGGCCGTGTGAGGTGGAAGGAGGGAGGTGGGAGGGGGAGGTGGGAAATGGGAGGTGGGAGGTAGTGGGAGGTGGGAGTCCGACGGCAGGCCACAACAATCTATGGCAAAACTACAGTATTCATTGACGCAACCAAAGATAAATATCAGTATTTCATAAATATGCAAGATATTACAACAAAAATTACCCGACGTTTCGTTTATTATAACTTTTTCCAGGGTAATGAAAACCCTTGAAAAGTTATAATAAACGAAACGTCGGGTAATTTTTGTTGTAATATCTTGCATATTTATGAAATAATTGTCACATTACAACTCATAAATATCAGTATCATGACAGCCAAAATAATACAAAAGAGCATCGTCGACAAAGAAGCTGAAAACTAGAAGCCAAAATCGGAGATGATACATCTTTCGTTGTACTAAATATAGGACACTAAATTCGTCAGCGCTTTTATAAGTAGTTAATTTTTAAGTAAAATAATATCAGGACAAGCGAAACTTTCATAGATCGTCGATATATTTTGTAGGTACACACATAAACTGGATGGTGTTGAGTATGGGCCTCCTGCAGCGACCCGCTACCGATCGGCGGCACAGAACCAGACCAGCTCAATCACAAACGCCCTCCTACGGTGGCCCCAACGACCAATTGAGACACTCTGCTGAGTGGTCGGTCCATCTGATCGAAGATTGAATGGCCGGGAGCCGTGCCGAATGGGATCAGCGTGCTCAGTGCTCAGTGCTCAGCTTGGGTTGGTAGTGCGACTGTGACATGCCCACTGGCCGGTGAGTGGACACCTGACGTGCACAACTCGGGATGGAGTTGATTAATGGCAGCTACTGTAAACCAGCAAACTTCAGAAACATGTATGGCCAATCTAAAGCATCAAAAGAAGTGAATAAAAATGCTAGTCAAGCAAATCGTTTTTATATAACGGCTGAAAAAAATTGCGAAGGATATAGCTCCAGAAATAATATGATGCGTTACGCTAAAACAGATAAAATGGACCTACTGTGCAGTGTGCACCGTTATACGACCCGAAGCGGCCATCAAGCTGAAACGATATCGAACTAGTGGGGACGGGGGCGGGGACGGGGACGGGGGCGGGGAAGGGGGCGAGGACGCGCGGGAGGGGAATGGGGAAGGGGAGAGAACGAACGACAGGGCGTGGTCGGGCCATCGGCTCGCAGGCCTTTGTTATGACACACGATACCGTCCGCCACTGCACAGTAATGGCCCGCCAACCGTCAGCCGTTTATAGGGAAGGGACATTCAACAGATGGACCCCCGGGCGTAGAGGGGAGGGGTATCGGGGGAGGGGTGTAGGTGGGCGGGCGCCGCACGGAAAGAACGCATCAAAGGGACCGGAACTGGGACGGGTATAATAAGGAAGAAACTACACGAAACCAGCAAACACGCAGATTGGCAGCTGGTGCGAATGTGTATAAGCACGTTCGAGTAATGTTTTCTGTCTGCTCTTTTTTCAGTAGATCGAGGGCGAGACACCTAACACGCCGACCTTTCCACTGTCCTTTACCGTCCGCGACCTTTTCACTGTGGAGTGTGGAGGTACGGCCGAGGAGGTCGGTCGGGTCGCGCCGATGCCTCTCCGTTCCCCTGTGGCACCGGTGGATGCCCGCCGCGACTGCACCACATCGATCCGAGCGCGACCACCGTCCGGGTAAAATAAGACCCAGTCATGTACCGCCGGGGCCGGGGCGGCAGCCACACGGAAAATAACACAGAAAGGCCTAATGGACGCGGCCAACGACCACAGGGAATATAGCCCGCAGGTGAAAGTCATGATAATGGTGGGAACATTTAAGAGGTACGAGTGAGTCGTAAATAAGGAAACATTCGCTGACCCAATAATTGCGTCGAAACTTTTTAGCAAAGCTTAAAAGCACTCATATAAAAGATAGCCATGTCGACTTGAAGAAATCGGCGACGCGTTTTACGGTCAATTTATATTTAAGGTGTGCTGTCTTACATGTATGCATTCAGGCTAGAAATACCCACCCGCCCTGCTATAAGCCGGGCGCAGTGGCGCTGGTCGCCGCTACAAATGGCACCTCTATCTGGTGTGAGTAGGTTGTCACCGCGAGGGTCCTCCCACAGAGCCCGGGCTCGTTAATCATCTCGGGCCCGCCGCCCTCGGGACAGTGGGGGAACTGTCCCACGGAGACAACAGGCAGTCGGCAGCAGCAGCACTCTGCGATATAACCCGTCGGATGGCTAGTCGAATGGAAGGGGTGCCACAATGCCACGTATAACACAATCGGGAGTGGGGTACTTCGTGGAATGAAGCGTTCTGTGCATGGTGGACAGAAAAGCTCATAGACCATAGTGTGTGAAGAACAGTAAGTGAGAAATGTTCATCCGCAGAAAAGTATGCCGTAACGTGAGCCGTGAAAAAAAAAACAGCACGTCGACTGTAAAGAACTTCAAAGATGGCGTACAGATGCATGGAAATAGTGAGGCTTAGCATCCTCATGACGATAGCAAGGCTGGCAGTCCTGCACTTTATAGTGAGAGCAGCCAGAGTTTCAACTCCGCCGACCACTCACCTGTCACGAGTTGAAGCACGGCCTCGAAGCCGGGAAACGCGTTCATGTAGTCGGTGACGAAGACCAGACTGATGTTCTCTGTGCTGCTGACATATCGCAGGAGTTTCAGGCGCGCTGACCAGTCTCCACAGACGCGCTTCACCACCTGACCCTCCTCCAGCACGGTCAGAGAGTCGTAGTCACAGCTGAAAACGGTCACACGGAAACGGTAATCAGACTCCGAACAATGCAGGTCAGTGCAGAGTCGTGATGACTGTTTTCGTTCTACCTTTTTAGACAGAAAAAGATTTCGTATGTGCTATCATTTGACGGTTACAAGGGAACTTCCAACAAAAGACCTTCTTGGCTGATTTATCGCATGCTAAGAATATGATAAGTCATTTATATAGTGTCATACCGCGTAACCGCGCGGCATCGACACATCTCCAATTATTTCCCGTTATTGTGGACCTCCTCTGCTGTGTGCCGTCACCATACCCCAGTGTCTCGGGCGGTTTCTCGGCCCCGGCACCACGGAGACACCTGCTGTACCCATCCATTGGTGCCGTGTCGCCGAAATGGCCCCATATCTCGACGCCCCGTCACCGTAAAGTTGCGGCGCATGTCGAGCGTGAAAAGGTGCTCATCAGAGGGTCGGCCAGAGGCAACATTTCTACATGCACTATGCAGGACGGAATAAGGGAGCATGCCCTCATGCATATCTATGTCATACATATCCAGCAAACGTTTCAGCCATCTTATAAGATGCTAAGACGACTGAAGTGATGAAGTCCCAGAGGTCACAGAGGTCACGAAGTGGCAGCTTACAAAAAATGTGACTGAAAACGAGCACACCATTCTAATGGTAAAAGTGCTCTGCTGGCTGGGCCATTCCTAAAGCCTTTAACACAGCCTCCAGTCGCACCATGGCATAACTCACCGTCGCGCATATTGCAGGGTTACCGCTCCCGTATTCCTCATGGGATCGCAGTGCCACACCAGACTGCCAATCACTCATGTGCCGCTCATATCCAGAATAAACCGCACTCTACAGGGTCTTTTGGCAGCGTAGTCGTCCACCAGCCAGCGCGATGGTTCCGGCATGATCCGGGATAACAATACGCACGGCACGCATTTTACAAAACCAAGCACCACACAGCCTGTCGGCCCGCACTGACCTGTCGTCCTGTTCCAGTATGAACCGTGTGAAGATGAGCTCGACCCTGGAGCCGGTCGGGCCGCTCACATTGGTGACGCAGGTCAGGTCAGGGCCGTACCGGTCCGGCCGACCGGCGCTGTTCACCGTCACTGGTCCGATCTCCGCCGAGAGGAGGATCGTTCGGTTACAGCCCGCGTCCTCAGAGGCTGGAATGGACAAACACAGACAGATTTCAGTTCAAGGGAGAATTGTTCTGTGCTGTGAACTGTACAGCTCGTCTCTATAACGCTTCTGCAAACCCGCATTGGTTTAGTGAAAATATTTATCAAAGCACGATCCAGTGTCAACTGTCAATAGATCAATTGGCGTTGTGCTGGGTGGCAATAGACCCAGATATTCGATCTTCTCAATTCTTTACTACTAGGAAACACTCAGAGTCGTTTAGCTTCGTTGATGCATATAGCGAAACTGACATTGATAATGCATTGTACCGTGTTGAACCTTCTAACTTCAATTAAATTTGCCTCTCACGCGACAGTACAAATGTGCCGGATGTAATATTGAAGTTGGCAAACGGACACGCAGCACGGAAACACGTGGTCAGTAATTTCCGTTAGCAGTTCCCCATATTTCTGTTTGCGAAGAGCAGTTAAATGAGGTTTGAAGTCTCCGTTGCGTGTTGGTCGTGCGCTCCCTTGAGATATAAAGGAGTCCGAAATCCTTTGTATGCGCTCGCCCCGTCTTCCAGCCACCCCCGACACCACACAGCAACAGCCAAGCTACTTGTAAGAGCCGAATCACACCAGTTTATCAACATTACATCAGCCCACCAATCAAAGCAAACGGTCTCATTTCGCCGCTGTCAGGAAGCGTTCGACATTTTTGGCGTCCGCTCTGCTCAGACGGCTGACAGTCGGCGCCGTCCCGGCTGACGGGAGAAGCCCTATCGGAGCAAGGTCGTCATCGGCGCCCCGCGGCGGCGGCGACGGCAACCGACACCCCTCCCTCCACCGCCAGCCTACCGGGCTGCCCAGTCACGTGCAGCGCGGCGGCTACCGGGGAGGGGAGGGGGCAATCTCACAAACTGACCACATAATGACATCATAGCGTGCTCATTGGTCGTGTAAGTAGGCTACTTTTGAGCAAGGCAGATTACAAGCCTGTGTGGTACGTAAGTAGGCACAAAGTACATTAACCTGACGTGATATATTATGATCATATGCTTTTAGTACATTGTGGATCTAGATGTGCCGAGTTTCATAAGCACAGTACTGGCATTTAGGACTAGAGAACCTTATATCAAAGTTCGTTTTACCTTTCACCCAATCCGAAATTCAGTAGGTACGTATACAAATGGCTTCTAACGTTTGAAGTTTATAAATACATCACATCAGCCACCTATATAAATAACGGGGCAAGGTTTTTAACATGACGGGCCTCAAGTTTCGTACTTAGTGGAGCACTGAAAAGTTGTAAAATGTTGAACTGTTTTACTTTCTACACCTGAAATGTGACGTACTTACTTCCAAAGCTGGCTGTCTAAAAGACATCACCCTAACATGCAAACTACAAGCTGGCATGATATTTCATTGTACGTAATCGTTCTTTTATCGTTCCTTTCCTCAACTAATGAATATCAACGCTGAGGGACAAACAGTACATTTATTCGGCGCCGAGGCAGGCGTCAAGTTCACTGTCAAACTCCTGGTGTCAGGTTAGAGTTCGTTCTGCTGCTGTCAACTGACTGTCATATTAGTCCTGTAACAGCACCTGACACTCCTACTGACCGTTGGTTACGTTTGCGACAGCTAGATTATGTCAGGCGTCAAATAAATTCTTGAAGAGGAAGTGAGTCAGTGACACTCCAAAAAGCAAACAATTGGATTAGCTTTCGACGTTGTTAACTGTCAACTGAGCTCCAGTCACATGATTTCTGAAAGAGATCATGACAGTCCAAAAAAGCTAACTGCGTCGGTCGCAGATCTCTGCTGAGAGTGTCACAAAAAACAGCAGTGATAGGCTGCCGCATGCCACCGAGCTGACTGACTGACCTGGCGCTCCGGGTCGGCGGCACACGTAGGTCAGTCTATCGGAGCACGGCCTGACCCTGCCGGCCATCTCCCCATCAGGCAGCAGCTGGAGCGCCAGGCAGCGGCCGGCGCCGGTCCTCCGTCCCTCCGACTCCACCAGCCGGCCGCCGCGGCACCACCGGGCCGAGCCTGCCGCACATGGAAAGGTCACACCGGTCAGCTGGACGCATGGTTTTTTAACTAAAGGTCAGTCGATTGGCTCAGGAAGGAACCTCCAGGGAAATGAGGGGGCATCAAATATTGGTTTAAGTCGAGCTTCCGAGTAAAGGTCAGCAGCTTTTGAGTTTAAAGTTGAATAGGGAACTATATCAAGGCGATACATAAATGTCCGAAGGATCAGGGAGTACCACCAGCATCTACATCAGTAGGTACCGTATAACAGTATCAGGAGCATAGTCATCATCATCAGCCTGTGTTGCTATGTCGCCCAAATTCAGCTTGGTCGCATTCGCTAATCAAGTAATTCAAACGACCAATCAACAGGTCACATTGTAATCGGTCTTTATACTCGTATTAGGAACCTCTGTTATGTAAGCAAAACATGAGTGTGTACATCCTACATCTTTTCATTTTGAGGAACAAAAGTATTATTCAGTAAGCGTCAGCTATATGACACCGAACGTCCAAAGAGGCAACCGTGCTTCAACAGCCTCTCAAACCTACCAACAGTGAACAGATGGCTCTGCTGCATTGCGCCTGGTGGATACTGTGCCTCAGCATACTCATTCAGCTTCAACTGGAAGTATCTACTTATGCAGTATAAGTGCTTCCTTTTCGAAACACCCACTGCTGATTTTGCACCAGCACTGAAAGTAGCGACTATAAACGGCTAATTACCGGCTTGAGTGAACGGTGGGACATTCCATGCGTTCGAAACGCTCTGGATTACAGCTCACAGCCCACCCACTCTATCTGGTTCCCATTAGCACGGCAGCGGCGCCTGGCTGCAGCGCCGGCGGTAGGCACGTTCAATGTTCTCTGGTGTAATCTGACTCGTTCATTAGTACGTGCCCTGGTCGACAAATTAAATAGGCCGGCAATAAGGTGCTCGTCTATTGTATTATCGTGTCGGTGATGCGGTCACCGGCACCGACTCTGAGAGCGCTAGAGTGAGAGAGAGTTCATATCAGAGAGAGGTCATCTGGGGAGGCTTCATTGTGTGGACGGGTTTTATTGGGTGACGGGAGGCTGGGGACCTCAAGTAGTTTAATTAGGCTTATATTTTTTATATATAGAAAGTGGTATAATGTATTACGTCATGGATAAACGATGTATAGTTTATTACGGAATATTTAGTAGCTTCAAAGGATATTTCAAAGGACACTGAAACCTCTTTCGTTGAACATGACAAACATGTGTAGGTGAGTAAACAACCGAGAACAAAGACGAGCTCTGCATAAGGAAAAGCAGCTGTGTTACTTCGCAATTGTAATACCTTACGCAGAGTCTTCAATCAGAGAGCGAGTAGACAGACAAATGGCAGTAGAGCCACGCAGAAGGATTTCATTTGTGCTCAATCCTGCTTGTCGATACAAACAGTCACATCAAATCCTCTATCATGCCTCGAGATTTTCGTGTTCGAATCCCATCACGCCAGCGTTGGCCCGGTGGCTTATAAAGGCGAAGTTCTACGTGTCTGGCAGCATCTGAGCCGCGTTTGAGAACACGGCTTTCTGACGGGAGCCTGGGCTTAGCTTTGGATTCTAAATCATTGTAACACGATGAAAATGCCTGTCACACACGGGCTGACGCTCTTCTTTATCTTTAGTTTCATAAATTTACGCGCCGTTTGTGGCTCATTCACGTGGCCGTAAATCAAGTCAAGCAACTCACAGATGCTCCACTACACCCTAACCAGTCGCTATGTTGAAGCGGATGGTGTAAAAATTTCAAGTTTTGTTAATTGAGCGGGCAGCAGCCCTTCTGACCAGCAGTGCAAAAAAACAGTCTCACTATATGTACTTACTCCCACAGTCTCGCAGTTCTCAGTCATCATACAGTCCCCTATTATGCAGTCCTCTCACAGCCTTCCCAATGCTCTCACAAGTCCTCCCAAAGCACTACCAATCCTCTCACATCCCAGCCCTCTCACAGCCCCTCACAGCCCTCTCACAGTCCTCTCACAGTACTCACATTTCTCGGTGACTGGACGTCCGTCGGGCCAGCGGAGCGTGCCCTCGTGGTGCTGATTAGAACCTCCCGTCCACAGCTCGTCCTCGGCCGACCCTCCGCTGAGGACACAAGGGTCATCGGTCACCCAAATGGACCACCGGGCAGAGTATATCGCAGAAGAGACGGGCACTCATCGCTGGCCGGACCGACCATCAATCTATTACCAGTCGGTAAAGGTCAGACTATAAATTCGTTTAGTATCAAGATCAGAGGAAGCGTGCATAGGATAAGATCAAATGGCAGCGAAAACCAGGCATCTTTGTGAAATTCGAACGATCTGAAGGTTCATTTACCTCCCTCGACTGACAGGTCTATATTTCCGAATAAAATTAGGTGTTATGATTCAGTTAATTACAAAATTACATTTATGCCGCATATATTATCAAAAGTTCCTTATTTATTCCGTTTATATTAACACAGTTTCTGAGCCTTTGTAGCCTTTTCTTCACGGGTCACAGACCACTTAGCAGTTTCTAGTCCCTCAAATTGTGCAAAAATCAGCCTTTTCACTTCCTCCCTTATGAATGAATCGATCGGCCTTTTTTCAGCCTCTTTATCACGAACCAATCGACCTATCTTTACTCCCTTCGTCACGGACCAATCGACCCCTTTCAGCCCCTCCATCTCCGCCCACTCCCACACAGGCACCACACCCACACGGGCACCACATCGCGGCGCCGTATTGGTATCACATCACTTTAGCAGCGACACTCGCCACCGCCCTGCCTGAAGGCGGCCAAGATACATGGTCTGCGCCGAGGTGCAATATAGCCGGCATCGATTGGCGGCGCCTGCTCGTGCCGTGCACCTGATCTCGCCTGTCGACAGCGACGAATGGCCCGCCGAGCGACCCGAACAAGGCCGTGAAGCGCCGCTGAGCGCCGCGCCGGCTGCGACCCACAGCCGTCTCGGCGGCGAAAATAGAGGGGCCGGGGCCGGGGTAGGGGATGGGACCGGCTGATGCGGGCTCTACCAGCTGAGACGGCGCTACCGGAGCGATACAAAAGAGGCTGCTTTAGAGAGAACGGACAAATAACAGCAGGTAGAGGTGATGTTTTAGAAGATCGAGCGGCATTATTTTACTAACGAATGAGTCGCCGGAAAAATAGCTAATAAAAAGGATATTTGCCCTGTCAGGAATGCTACTTGTCATAGTTCAAAGGACAAAATGTAACAAAATGAGCAAAAATCGTGGCGTCTTGGTTTGGAATTGTGAGCCGCATCTAATTGCGACCACCGGAAAACTTCATTGCAGCTGAAGTCGAAGCGAGACAAACAGGGAAGTGATCGGATTACAAGGTGAAGTGAACAGAGAGGTGATCGTATGACGCGCTACGGTAATCGTAGCCGCCTCGATGGAGCGGTCCTCCGTCCAAACCATGGCGACCCGTCTGCTGACACGGGGATCGATGGACCACGGTGTATATGATGGGTCAGTGAGGCCGTCAGGCACTGATAAATTACACCGCACTGACGCGCCGACGCGATAAAGAGCCGTAAAACGAGCAGCGCACGCCCTCCTAACCGACCATGGCATAGACTATCGGAGCACCGCAGCTTCATTACCCCTGAACAGCATACTGCAGACAGCGCGTTATTAACACCGCCCGCAATATCTGCAGCCGCTCCCACTCCGCGTTCTTTCTCGGCCATGCTTCATCCTGTCATCCATGGTTCGCATTTACATTCATCATTAGCTGGAATTCGTTCTCCTAAATCAGGCGCACGTCATACACCAAAAGGTCAGAAAAGTCAGTCTGCATGCTGCATAGAGTTCACGGGCTTGGAAAGAGATTGTCTACCATCCGTCTGAAGCAGGCATAAGACTCGCAGTCACTTATCACTGTCTCTGTTGGAAGTCAGATATTTATATGGACTATGGAGACAATGCTTCGCCGACCTCCATACATATACATGCATTGCGTACTACTATTAGTATACCTATCAAAGAAAACACATAATCGACTGAACAGAGAGGACAGTGGTGCATTGTATGAATTCAAAAGATAGATTCTGTGAATGAAGCTAACAATCAATACATATGCTTCTTATTTGTCTGTCACCAAGCGAGTTAAATTGCATCCTAAATCTTTATTTTTTCCTCCGACTTACTGCGGGATGCTGTTGAATCATTTAACAAAAGTTGTCACTGCTTTTATACCCCGGGAAAATTGTTTTCACTCAAAAATGCTTTTGAAAGGCATTGAACCACCACAGCCCTCCAGCGTCCTATCTTACAGCACCATGTCAGCAGAGCTCTCCCTCAACCTCCGCTCCGTCCCACTGCGCCTCTGCCGTGCCGGGATCAGCGGCTCCACCCCTCAGCACGCGCTTCTCCCATCGCCGCTGTCGTTCGGCCGGCCCGGCGGGACGATGGCACATGCCAGCCGCAAATAAACGACACATGTGAGAATGAACGACCCTACCGACCGACCAACCTAATCCAGAGCCGAGACAATCTGACAGCTTAACGGGGACCGGACAGCCGCGCCGAGTGAATTGGAGCAGGATGAGCCGGACACAGACAGGACTGGGACTGGGACTGGACAGGACTGGGACAGGACAGGACTGGGACAGGACAGGACTGGGACTGGACAGGACTGGGGCAGGACAGGACTGGGACAGGACAGGACTGGGACAGGACAGGACTGGGACCGGACAGGACTGGGACTCGACATGACTGAGACTGGAAAGGACTGGGAGTGGACTGGGACAGGACAGGACGGACAGGACTGGGACTGGACTGGACTGGACATGCATAACATTATTCTCTGGACATTACAGGAGTTCAAGCTTCTCTTTAAAGTTCCACCCTGTGTCCAAAGTATCTGTGTGCGGTACACAGGCACAGGCCCTTGAACTTTTTCTTATCTGGGTCGCGTAAGACCGGTGGTAGTGAAATATATACGACAAAGCTGAATTTAGCAGTCACGGCCGCGCCGGTGGCCTAGTTCTGTAGATTGCCTGCGTTCGCCGACCATTCTGGTGCCGATTTATCCGGCCAAAGAGCTTACGAAGAGTTACAATCTCAACGACTCGAGCTGCCCCGACACGCAATCTCCTGCACAAACGGTGTCATCCAATGGTAACGACACAAGGTGGTTTTCTGCTGATAGCAGATTAAACGTTACTAAAGCTTTATAGTTTAAACGTTAATAGACCTCGTAATAGAAAATTTTAAGCTATGTTCATCTACTGGACGGTGGACCAACTGGTCAAAGCATCGACACAACATCGTTTGATCGTTAGCCTGATAGCGCGCGGGGGAGGTAGATTACGCTGTTTTCTACTCACCTGTTGGTTAGCAGGGCAGTCAGAATGGTCTCCGTAGACTCGTCGCTGACGGTTACTAGCGAGCCGTCCAGTGCGGCACAGGCAGCAGCCGCCTCCTGCCACCTGGCCGTCTCCTCAGACGCCAGGTAACACCAGCCGTCGTGGGCGGCCCACGGCCAGCCGCAGGCAGCAGTGGTGTTATCTACCGGCTCGGCTGACCAGCGCAGCTCCAGCACTGGTTCCGGCTCCGGCTCCTGTACTGGTTCCCGCGCCGCCATGCCCCGTCTACGCCCCCTCTCTGACGGTACACCCTGCGCCTCGGATCTATGCACAGCCGGCAGACTCGACACCACCCGAGGCTCTGAGGTCGTCCTTGAACTAGACCGACCTACCTCGGCCAGCGTGATTGTCACACTATTTGTCACTGTCACTAACGTTACGCTGCTCCGCACGGTCCGGTTGTACGCAGCGTCGCCGTCCACGAATGACACCACCACTGATCTGTTGTTTGCCGCAGTCAACCACAGCTGGGCTCGGTAGCTCAGCGGCAGCCGCAGCGTCAGTTGACACTGTAGACCGTTCGCGTTTACTGTCCGACCTCCCTCGGCATCCTGTAACACCTCATCCTCACACGCACTCCTATCAAAAAATACCACATGGAAAAGGAAGGCGGCGTCTCCCGCGCGGTGTGTGTACAGCGATAAGGCATTCGATCGGTTGGTGACAGCGTTGACGCCGTGTCCCGGCGCCGGTTTACCGCACAGCCGGTGCAGCTGTTCGCTGGCGGCCTGGTGCAGCTGGACAGCAGCGCTCAGCCGGCCGCGCCACCGCACGTCTGTCAGCTGCAAGAAACTGCGCTGACACCGGCCCGGCACCCCGCGCACGGATAGTTTGGTGAACCGGGCGCCCTGACGGAGGCCGTCGCGAGGTGGGCGGACGATATAACAGTCCGGGAGCCGCGGGACGTCCGAATCGCTCAGAGTGGAGACGTCCGGCCTCAGCTGCAGCTGGCACCCTGTGGAGGGAGTACGGGACGGCGTCAGATGACGGATATAATGCAGTTTCTGTACGGAGACGGCATTGGGGTGGCGTAAAAACATTCATTTTAAGCCTACTTATGAGAAAACTAAAACACCTAGAAACAGTAGAGTTTTATATATACATACCATACCATACCATAGAAAACATAGCGGATCCCATTTTCCGTTCCGTATCATATCTGTCATTCACCCCTGGTCACGTGCGTGCGATAGGGTCAGCGCCTGTTGACAGAGCTGGCCCCGGTGTTTGTTGACGAGGTCGACCCCAATGCGTCACGGGACGCACGGTGACCCCTGCTGACATCTGGCCTGGGACCGGTGCGTGTCACAGGTCGCCAATTTCCCGCGGTCATCGCACATGCAGCAGACCGCCCCCTCGTGGAGCATTCATCATGAATACGAATCGATGACCACTACGCGGCAAGGATTGGTCTTCCATACAAAGACCCTTATCACAAATTGATGTTATTGATCGAAGTGTGGGCGGCCGCGCACAAAGTGAGTCTATCGCATGAGAAATGCAAAATGGCGTACTGTACTATAGAAGCCGACTACATTTCGCACGAGGTCAAACAAAAGTCTTTTTACTAACAAGGAACGTGCCACGAGAAATAGGAGCGTGCGCTAATGGGACAGTAAAGTGTACTTACAAAACATATAGTTTAATCGATTTACAGCAACCAAACATAACTTTGGTTGAATAGAACGTACATCACAAATCCCAAACCTATATTAAACATGTATGTAACTAGCTATATTGGTGTTGTCAGGCTTCATATGATTTCATAGGTATAACTGACAAGTTGAAATGAGAAAGCCGAGGACAAATAGATGGGCAAGTACCATTACGAGTACAAGTACGAGTACATCAGGCGCTTCCTGTGATTATCATTGTTCGATAGCGCCACACAGTTCCCACGCCTGATACTCTAGAAAAAGCTCACGAGCAGCATTTATGCATGGGAAACGTCAACAGGCGTCCACCCACGACGTACTACGTGAGCACGCAAAGGACGTCTGACGAAGAGCAGTGGAGGAAAATAAATCATTCATCAGCTACCCATCGTCCACCTGGAAGGTAACATGATGCGTGCACAAGACGGAGCAGGCTATACTCTATGAAACATCTTTCTATGAAAGGCACTAGCACATAAAGAAACTGGTGTACGAGTAGATAACCAGAAAATCGGTCAAGGAGACGATAGCCAAGCTGAACCGAACTGGGGCGTGGCAGGGTCGCAGAATGGAAAGTTAAATGGAAGGTTTTCAGTGTCATATGTTATAAGAAGTCCATTGGTCATTTTCCTTCACCTTGCTTGTTTTCCTATTTTAATCTTTTTTTTTTTGCAAAGTCTGTTGCCGCCGCTTTCCAGCCGTCTGTCCCGATACAGCATCGATAGATCGGCGAATCCGTCCGTCGGTCGAGCTGCTCAGACTTTCGTTATAAATCATGAGACGGGATAAGCGCTTTTGAAACTTTCCTTAACTTCTAAAGCGGACTTAGCTACTCAATGTCTCTGAGGATACCGCACAAAGTTCCGACCTCCTGCCTCGCTGAGCTCTGAATGTCAGTAACGGCTGATTGCCTGGAACAGGATGGCGGTCTGCGAACGATTTATCCAGTATCCAATCCATCCATTTTGACTGCGTGGGCGATCCCGAGCTGTTCCCGGCGTAATTTCGAGCCACGAGTTCCGCGACGAATCTCGCGCCGCGATTCAATATACCGAGCAAAATCGCGTGCACTTTAACTGAAATGCGTGCACTACCACCTAAATTGGGCGCAAAAAGAGTGCTGTTATATTTCGATAGCTTAACGAGTGGCTGATTGTTCAAGTAGGTTATCCAAACGATTGCAAATCAAACGTTGGAGTAACATAAAACCTGTCACAAAGACGATCGACAATGTCTCCTCGGCATCCACTTCGGCACCAGAATCGCGGTGTATTAATACCTTCGGTCTGATTCGGCACGCGTTCCCAGAATTTCAATTTCCTGCGGATATCAAACTTTCAGCTGGTTTTCGACTGAGCGCGCGTGCTGTAAGCTGGCTGAGAAGTACCCCAAAAGAGGCGCAGAGTGCGCCTACCGGTCGTACACTCACCCTCGGTCAGCTGATGAGCTATTGATGAGTTCGATTTCCAGGCGGTCGAACCGGAGACATTAGGTGCAGCGCAAGTTGCGAAAGATTGAGCAGCAGCGATGCAGCCAGCAATCGTTAGAATCAGCGGCTATATATGGCCGCCATGACTGATCTTTAGCGACCTACCACGCCGTGAACAACGTTACGACCCTTCCGTGACTCCGAGTCTAAAAGGCAACAGTGTTGTGCTGGGCAGCAAAAAAGGGTCTCTAAGGCGCAGGGCGATGAATTCGGAAATGTTAATTTAGCGGAAATACAACATAATAAATTAATTCTAAAGTGACGGTAGCGAAGCATAATTATTTGCTACCATTTATCAAAAACTCTATCAAACTGTCGTCTCTTCTCTCGTCTCTGCCTTTCCCTGTTCTCTTCTTATCCCTCTCCGCCCCTTTTCTCCCCACTGGCTATCTCTCTTTATTTCACTTATTTTATTTAGGTAATATATAATTATTAACTATCGCGTATCTGCCTTCAGTTCAGTCGCATTTAAACAACACATGAACAAAAGTTCTAAATGCATATGCAGCAGCAGGGGAAGGAAGCAATAACTTACCTGAAGCAACAGATTCATTGTGGGTCACCTTTTGCGCCGACCCGTCATCCCACAATATTAATGCACTGCAAACGGAAGATTATTTGGTATTAGAGAAATAAAACATGGAAAACAGGCAAATGTGGGTGGAATAAGACATCATAAAACGACATTTTTTAGTATTTTAAAAACATATTATGTGAGCTTCAGGCACAAGTTAGCATAAATTCAGCACATTGGCAACAGAGACGAGGCATCTTTGTGATGCCTCAACCTCGCCCAGGAAATGATATGACCCCACCTCACCTGAGCCAGAGGACAGCCGGCGGGTCGCCGGTGTGTGGCAGCAGCCAGCTGGCAGAGGCCACTCCGGCAGCTGGCAGCAGCAGCAGCTGCCCGGCCGAGCAGCGGCGCAGCTGGTGAGGGGAGTCCAGCAAGAGACCCGCGGAAGCCGCCAGCAGGACCGAGACGGCCGGCTGGCCGTCCGGCCGGGCAGCCAGCACCGACACTGCCGCAGGTCACGGAACAGCAGGTCACGGTATAGGCACGGAAAGGTCACGTGACTCCACGTGAGTCATATGACATTCATGGTACGGTCAATCACGGTCACAAGAACTCAGTCTCGTGACAGACCTGATGCAGTCACGGTACGGTCACGGGTCAGTTTCCTAAAAATCGTAGTTGAAAATATTACCGTAATAAATGTTACCAAACTTGCCACATATGGCGAAGTCAGGCTCGACAAATACACCAGCAAAGCACAACGGCTACGAACTTAGGGAAGAGAAGTATCAGAACATTACAAGCTTTTTTAATGTCCTTTTATTTGATCTTAATTATGAGAAAGGTAGGCTACTTTATTAACCACCGATTGAATTATAATGCTATGTAGAGGTCTATACCTACCCTACATTTAGCATAATTAATCACATGTCATCATTTTACGCAAAGTACTTCTTCTAATGCAATTCATGAAACCAACAGTATCAAAACGTATAAAACTAATTGCATGCGTTGATGGCGGTACATTTAAACGCAGAGAGATGTTTTGGTCGTTTTGGTAGGAAAATGGCGTTAATTTAAACTGAATCAAATTAACACGCTTTGTTTTAATAATCAAACTCTTTGCATTATGAAGATCAGGACTCAGCGTGCATCCAGGTATGTTCGAGCCTCATCTGTACCCCGCCACTCGGCCAACTATCGGGTCTCTGACCCATCTCTCGTCCGCGGTGGGCCCGTGTTAGCCACACCCGATCAATACTCAGTGCGGCCGAGCCCGTCCAGTTGGGAGCCAGAGCCATAATGAGCGATAGTTCTATCGCGCCGCGTGAGAACTTGGCGCGACGGGAATGGTGGGGCGGCTCACACCATGATGGAACCTGGGGCGACGGGAATGGTGGGGAGGCTCGCACCAATGGTCCCTGGGGCGCCGGCATGGAGCTGTGTCAGCTCACTTGGCACGCCTTCGGAGTTTGGCGCACAGACAGCGTACAGGACCAGTGCACATTGCCTGCAGCAGCTCACACGTATGGAACTTGGTTTTATCGGAAGCGCCACGCCAGCTCACAGCTGCTGAACCGGAGTCGGGTATTTTGGAACCAGACGATGCCCAAATGAAAACCAAATACTTCTCTTTGTTGATCTGTACACAAATAAAGTTGGATCGCTGGACGTATATGTGATAAATAAGTGTTCAGTAAAGTTAGCCTTATGCATAGCTATGTAAATACATACATAGCGAGCTGGGCACCAGGCTAGCCAATACCAGAACGATTCGCCTTTCACGGCTCGGTACCCTATTCCCCTAGCGCAATGTCCCGTCAATCCTTAGCCAGTTGCGATTCCAGCGAATTGGATGTCGGACGCAGCGTAAATTCAATAGTGTAGATTTCATCGTGGGTCAATGTCTGGCAGCGCCGGCCCGAGTTACATCACTGTCGTACGGTATACTCGTACTTATTGGTAGGCATTGGACAACATAGGTGTAGCCGACTATACTGGCTGCTGATGCAGCGGCGGTCTCTGATGAAAATGCTTCATAGGATGGCCTCAGGCAGAGCAGCAGACAGCGCCATCACCTGACCACATCATTGCCACTCTGACGTCCTTTCATAGGGGTTTAAAGTGATGGAAGGCATCAATCACGACCTCGAGAGGCTTCAGCGCAGGACGCGGCCCTCACCACGTCTCTGTCGCAGCCTTATAGTGGTTTCAGACGCCCTTTGAGGCCCAGCCCATCAGTCCAAAGTGCCGTGGGTGGCACCCGCTGGCGATGGCTTTATTAAACCAGATCCCACCGATGTTGAGTGCAGTTAACTGATCAGATAGCGCTGCGGATATATCTGATCAGGTGCTCTGCGTTAAGAGAGCAAGATTGCCAGACTTTTTAAGCCACGCCCAATTAAGGGTAATTATTGCCTGCACTTGTTAACTATCGCTACGACTTAATGATTGCATTCAATCGCAGAAAATCCATTGGTAATGATACTAATCCAACAATACAACAGGAAACAAGTTCAATAAGCTTCAGAGCCCGTTCAAATTTGGAACATTTCATTCTTTTCTCAAGCTCGCTATTTTTACTTCCTCTACACAGCACATTCTCATTAGTCAAGTGAGTTCCCGATGACATGTCCAGGCAATGCGTTGCTTACGGAGGCTCCAATACATCACTCGTTTAAGCTTTAGGTTATAGATAGGTACGTTCGAATCCCTTATACGTTTGCTGCTTTCTGCGTCCCATTAAAGTGAGCGAGCAACGAAACGGCTCATTCACCATAAATTGTTTTTGACCACATCTATCACATGCTGTTTCTATCGAAACATTTGAAAGCACCTCCGAATTCGTGCAATTTGTTTTTGTAAGGACGTTCACAGGTAATAACAACTTTTTACCAATTTATGCTTTTCTCGCGCCCTCTCTCCTAGTTCACTGCTCATTCGAACTAGTCCCGGTCCAACATTTTCGACGACGACATTAGGCCATTCAAAATCCATCAATCTCCGACCCTTACCATTATAGCTGATGCTGGCGACCAGACCCGGCGCCGTCTCAAATTTCTCACTCCGCACCACAATAGCCGCATTATTTCGTGTCACCCACGTCACATTAGGGCCCAGGTCACACCCGACACTCTCGGCGGACACTCTGGTTGCACCCAGCACTAACACCAGCAGGGTGGCCGCCGCCACTGTCACTGCACCGCCCATACCCCGTGTCACATGGCCGGCGACCGCCCGCAACCGACCGCCCCCGGCCGCCGTCCCGCACTGCCCCGGGCGCCGCCACTGTCCGCCGTCCCCCCCCCCCCCCCCGAGACCCGGCGGGGGGGGGGGGGGGGGTGCGACGGGGAGGGGCCGTCTGCGCACAGGTGGGCACTGAATCAATGCCCGCACACGATTGGACAACAGGCGACCTCTGCGACCGGGTCGCGGCGGCCGGCTCCCCGTGCCTAGTCGGGTAGCAGGGACAGCACAGGGTAAACGAGCGACGAATATAGGCGTTTGCCAGCATCTGTCTTGGGGTGATAGCACGCAACTGAGTCGTCGGCTGTTCAGGCGAAATGAAAAAGAAGGCGTTGCCGGTTTTATACGACGTCTAGCTTGGGCACCTACGTTCAAAATGGCACCTTACTGGATCGGATGAGACTGTAAGATTCATTAGAACGGCGAGGCCCACAGGCCACAGCCATACACACATCGGCGCCGCAAACGCCCGTACGTACTCGGCGGCGGCATCGTGTGAACCCATGACTCATATGAAACACCCAGTGACACCTAGCGGTCGGCCAGACATTGCACTGACGTGGAAGTGACTACAGGCGGCGGCGCCCCACGAACTGCACCCTTCCCTTTGCTGACAAACCATCACAGAGGGAACATCTTTCCCCACCTCCTCCCCACTCCCCCACTATTACATTATCTTCCCTCCCAACCCATTGTCTCCTCCTTTCATCAGTCCGTCTCGTCTTTCAGCAGGAAATCACGGCACTGACCCTATGCAGGACGCTGATCGACAGAGGGCGTGAAAGGAGTCGAGACAGAGTCGCGCCAAAAGAAAATTGGTATATGAAGGTTACTCGTACCACCGATCGCCGAGCACGTGCTAATGGACGTGTACGGCCGGCAACACTGTATAACCGGCCTCTCGGACTTGACTGATAGAAGTATTCACTTGTAGACGAAGCAATACTTTGCAACGATTTCGCTTCGGAGTGTGGGAGCCGTATAGCTCTGAAGAGAAGGTACATTACTTGTCACAAGAAAGTCATAAAATGGTCATGTATGTGATAAACGATTTTGATATAACATACGATTCAGATTATTAAAGGCATAATTCAAAGCCTATTAGTTACAATAGCAAAGCCGAACGAAAGGCAAACTTCTATCACGGTAAAAGAGCACTATCGTTTCAGTAGGCAGCCCGGTGTGCATCTTGAAGAAATAATACTGCATCAATATATAGTTAAAATACGATCACCGTCACACACACTTATTAAAACCGCAGTTTATTCACGTTGGTCGAATTCGACATGGAACACATCCATACAAACACCTCGTATGAACGTGAATCATCGTATATGCTTAAATATATTCTAAAAACCTAAAATATTAAAATAGAAATAACGGCTGGTAGCTCAGCTGAGTAATACCACAGATACTTGTTACGTGTAATGCTACACTTGCGTCGACTATTCCAGCGGTCCGAATATATTTGTAAATTATGCAGTGACTTAACGTCCCAACAGATAGTCTCAAAGGAACTCTTATACAGTGACGAAAAAATGCAAAGACAAATGATTTGTCTATAAAAGTATATAAGCTTCCAATATGTTTAAAAGCAAAGCGGCACTTCACCCCTTGGCCGGTCTTAGGCACTATATGAAAGCACTGGGATGTCCACTGAGCACATCAATGCTGCCGACAAGGTGTTTTCCGTAGTGGAATCCTGGCAGACTGCAACTCCTGAACATGTCTCCGCTCCGCTCCCCTCACTCAGCGAGTGCTGGGGGAGCGGCGCGGCGCGGCGGCGCTGGCGGCCGGCCGGCCCGCCGCCGCTCTCAGCTGCACAGCCTGCACCAGCAGCGGCAGAAGGTACAGCTGCTCCTTCCCGAGCGCGGCCAGCAGCTGTCCCGGCTCTGCGCCGCCCTCCCAGCTGGCCAGCAGGCGACCCAGCACAGCGTTCAGCCGCTCACCGCCCAGCGTCTGCCGGCCAGAGAGGTACAGATTCCTAATTGGACGGCACGAGAATCGCGGCTGGTCGGCCGGCCGAACACGGCCAACATTCTGCCGCGCTATTCCGGGACGGGAGTGCACTATTCATTAG
This sequence comes from Amphibalanus amphitrite, assembly GCF_019059575.1. Taxonomy (NCBI): domain Eukaryota; kingdom Metazoa; phylum Arthropoda; class Thecostraca; order Balanomorpha; family Balanidae; genus Amphibalanus; species Amphibalanus amphitrite. The sequence goes on from NW_024881620.1 coordinate 276,840, forward strand.
GTGGAGCACGTGGCTACCAATTAATGGCTATACACATTGGGCTAGATACAATTTCTTTGTTTCCGAATCAATTATTCATGGACAATAATGCATACAATCGGTTACAATAAAGTACGCAATTTGGCAAATGTAATCCACACGAATGTGTAGCGGACTGAATAAGCCTGAAGGCGTCTGTGAGTCTCACCTTTGCCAGGTGCTGCAGCAGTGCGGTATCATCTGGCTGCGTCCCGGGTCGGAGACGGGCCGACCACATCAGCCGTGCCAGTTCCTCATCCTTGGCATACCGACACTGGGCGCAGATCAGCGAACAGCATGTGCCACCAGCGCACTCGGCGGAGCGCGCGTGTAGCTGACCACCTGGCGAGCGAATACAACACACAGTCATTCGGGAGGCCACGAGTAGTTAATAGAACTCCGGCTCACGCCAGTACTTGTGGAAATTTGGCAAGGGATTATTTTGGTCTTACATCAACACTCCTATGTTTAACATCTAAACAAATCACCGAAATTAGAGCCACAGGGATCTACTTAGCAGTTAGCATAGGTGGCTCCATGTTTGTAAGGTTGGCCGAAGGAGCTACGAGTGTCCATTAGTCACTGATGACTCACCTGCCAGCTGGATGCTGTTGTGATTGACATCCGGCAGTCGGCTGACGAGCGTCGACTCCTGACTGTCGCTGTCCGTCTCCTCCATATCAGCACTCTCCTGACGGGAGGTCTTCCCTGCCAGAGAGGTGGGGCTGTCGTCCCGTCTGGAGGACAGGCTGCCCTGGTGCTGCCGGACCTCCAGCGACAGCCGGCGCCGGTTGGCCGGCCGCTCCTGAGCGCTGCCGGTGCTGGAGCTGGACACTGAACTGTCGCTGCGCTGCGCCGGCCGCGGCCGCTGCTGCTGCTGCTGTTGTTTCTTGGCAGCCTCACCAGCAGGCTCGCTGATCGCTGGTGTCTGTCCCTCCATCCGGCCGCGGGAGGCGCCTTCTCCGTGGCTGCTCGATCGCTCCCCGTTAGCCGTCGGCTGCTCCCTGGCAGGACCACTGTTTCCGACCGTACTTCCCGTGCTCATGTTGCTGGTGGCACTGATGGTGCTGCTGCTGCGGGAGACGGGACGTCGCTCCACCGGCCGAGCTATTGTCGGTCCAGACGGCCTGCCGTACAGCCAGAACGGTACTCATTACTCAGTTAAGTCCGGCGTCAAATAATCCAATGTTAAATGATACTCGGCACATCAGCCAAACTTAGTCGGCCTCCATATTTGGAATATAATAAAAGGAAAGCACACATAATTAAACACGTAACAAGTGATACATAAGTGACGGCGACAAACACATTCATTTTACTGTACCCCGTGGTGGCTGCTGGTATCAATTTCTTAAACAAAATAATGAAATGTAACAAACAGACGTCATCGTTTATAATGATACTCGGGCACGACGGCAGCAATATGTTTTCAAAGTCATCCACCACAGTCAAACCGTCCTACCTTGGTGCCGGGGCGTCCAGGAACCGGGCGTTTCTAGTGTTCAGTGGCGGCGACGACCTGCCGGAGCCCCCAGCCACCGGTGATCGGCTCTGCCGTACCGGGGAGCGCGACCCGCCGTTAGGACGCGATGAGCGGGGAGAGTGCGGGGAGCGAGGAGCAGCGCGAGCCACGCTCAGACTGGGCCGACGGAACACACGTGTTGGAGAGCGGTCACGGCGCGGGCACGACCGAGGCTCGGAGGGTTCGGATGGGTCGGATGGCTCGGCAGGGTCACTGGCACTGCGGGGGCGCACAGCCTCCTGGCGAGAGAACTTGTTCTTGAGCACCTGGCGAATGAGCGCGCTAGGCCCGCGACTCGACTGGCCGCGACCCTGTGAATGAAAAGACAAAAACAGTTGCTAGCATCCCAGATAAAGAGATGAGTTTAGCAATGTCATGCTGTAAGATACATTTTCAACAGACAACATAATTATATCAACAACAGAAAGAGATATCCAAGCATAGGTTGGTTTCACCTTTTGCGATGGTCCCCTTTTTTCTTTCAACACACAGTGCACATCTCAGCTGGCTGAGATAAGCCAGGCGGTCACAGATGCTTTGATTTGCGCCTTGATGTGAGCACTATGGCTACGAAGCCCGGATATAAGAGCGAAAATTTATCGCAAATGGCGCCATTTGTTCCTTACGAGAGGAAACTATTACCATGTCATTTTAAGTTGGAAAGATGAAACCCTGAACGAAGAGATTCGTCCTTTAGCTTGCACAAACCTGCCGGGCGTTTGGCAGCAATGTCGCTTGATAATGTAGGTAAACGAAAGAAGGGTTTAACCCTCGCCGGCACAGGCCATTTTGCGTCCTTCGACGGCACAAGGGGGGGGGGGGGGGGGTTGGTACGACCCCCCCTCGCGTTTGGCCCCTGATCGAGCTAGAGCTTCGCGGAAAAAACGAGCGTGTTGCCCGTCACGAGAGGAAGCCGATGATACCCAATTTTAAGGTCCTAGGTCATCGGGTGACCTTCCAGGCAGGGCTGCGGAGTCGGAGTCGGAGTCGGAGTCGGAGTCGGTCGGAGTCGACAGTTGTGACCGGAGTCGGAGTCGGAGTCGATATTGGAAAACCCAGCCGGAGTCGGAGTCGGAGTCACCGAAAATCTGTCGACTCCGCAGCCCTGCCAGGTGTGCGGAGTCGGAGTCGGGAGTTGGAGTCGATCGGAGTCGACATTTCTGCCCGGAGTCGGAGTCGAAGTCGGAGTTGGTTTTTGAAAGCCGGAGTCGGAGTCGGAGTCGGAGTCGCCGTAAATCCATCGACTCCGCAGCCCTGCTTCCAGGTCAGGTCAATGACCCGAAAACCGGGAAAATCGGGACCTGTTAGAAAGTCGTAAAGTGTGGCTGCTATGTGGTTTTTCGGGGTGCTGATCACGAATATCGTGTTAGTTTTGATCAGAGATGATGTTTTTAAGCATTTAGACCAGGTCGGGTCAGGTCAGGTCAGGTCAACCGGTAGGGGTTGTGACGGGTATTCGTAATACGTGTCAACCGCCTCTGACAGCTTCGTAACATGTTACGAAGACACCAAAACTACTTCGTAAATGTTCAAATGGTTGCTAAATTCGAATTCAGCTCCAAAAACTAGCCTAGAAACATGTAAAACTCGAAAAAGTGAACCGAGGTCACCCGAGGTCACCAAAGGTCAATGACCTGACCTGACCTTCAGGTGACCTTGACACCCACCCTAATGTATGGGAGCAACATCAAATCACATGTTTGAACGTTTGAAACCACGAAAAGCTTGCAAACGCGCGGCTAATGCGAGCCGACATACGCCGAATCGCGATTTCGGCCAAAGATGGTCACGGAAAAGAAGTCACAGGTCAAAGGTCATTGGGGTCAGGGTAATGAAATTTTCAGAGAACGTGTAAAATTGATCAATGCGAGGGTACTGAAAGTTTCGTCGCAATCGGCCGCTTTTTACGCGAGTTATTCGCGAAAAACCTTAGGGGGTTGCATCAGCCCCCCCCCCCACCCCCTGTGCCGGCGAGGGTTAAGGGCCATTACCCCGTCTGCCCCTTTAGTAGGCATTATTACTGAAAGTTAACAGTTTTAATTGACAGTCATATTCGTAGCGGTTATAATAACAGTTATAACAGTAAATTCTGATGAATATTCTGACGTATGGTCAGAATATTCACAGCCTCTCGGTAATTCCGGATTCTGAAACGGGACATTACATTGAAGTAAGTCTTGTGGAATCAACGTCGAGACGAAGGATGCTTTAACCTAACAGCCGCGCAACTGGTGGGTTCTACTTCTTAGATAGCTGATGGCTGTTGCGTTGATTGGCTTGTGTTAGTTGGGCTCGCTGTTTTTTGTTCTTGTCCGAGCGCTTTCGTGACAACTACCGTTATGCATAAGCGTTGCATGTCACTCTTTCTAATAAAACTACTGATGTACTTGATAATACAGAATGCAGCTTGGAGAACGCTGTCCGCCATTACAATCAGCATGACTTACATACCGGCGCCAGCCGCCATAAGAACCAATACACAGGGGACACATCAACCGACTTTCCAGCGATAAACGTTCGGGCCGAATGGCTTGTCGATAGCAATATTACCCGCACTGCGACGTTATGCACGGCAATAAAACAAAACTAACTATGCAACACATTTTGTGAGACAGGAATCGAACTTCAGCATGCAAGTCGCTCATTATCCGCTATATCATCGGATGACCGATAAAAGGGCTCAATAAACGTTAGCCGTTGAGCGTACAGGTCTCGCGGGTTTTAGCGGCAGGTTTTGCACCTATGAAATTTAGTATACTTTAGGCTATATCTTGGCCGTCTAAAGCCTTTGAGTGTTGAAAATGCGATAGGCTTGTTCGTTCACAAGCCTGCCATGAACATTTTTAAAATGGCTTCATCGTAGTTCGATTAGTTTCTACTTTCTGAGATTAACAGGAAATGTAAAAGAACAAAACCTATCGCTTAATCTCGCGAGAGCCGTACCTAATTGCGATGCGATGTGGATAGAAACATCGACTTTGGGTCCGGGCATCCTTTGGATAATTTCTCCAAGAAGTTATAAAAGCAACGAAAATTACACAAATGATTACAAATATTTTTCAGACTGAAAAAAATATTTGACAACCTTGTAGATGTAGAAGAACCTGCAGGCTGGCCTGTAAGCAGGCGTTCGTTCGAATGATCTACACTCGCACTTGTTAGGCTAGCCCGCAATACAAATGTGCCTTGCGGCACAGCCTACCAACCAGACGACGAAACGCGCTGCGGGGATGGACAGTACGACAAACACTCGCATATTTTTCAGCTAAGCTGATCCAATGAGTGGGAGTGAGATTGTAAATGGGACTCTTTTTTGGTAAGTTTCCCGATTTTTCTGATGAACATAAATTTAAAGTCTTTTTACTGTCTGAGGACTGTCTGTGTGAAGATCGCAAGATGACTGCACTTTAGGACTGTGTCTGAGGTCCACTTGAGTAGGACAGGTATACCAAACCGCTAAACTTTGGTTTAGCTGTCTCACTGCTTGGTGCGTGGGGACTGTGAGGACTGGTTGAGGACAGCTTGAGGACGACTGTCTGACCACTGACCTTTGGTTTCACCGCTCCGTTGCCGGGCGTGTGAGGACTGTTCACACGCTGTCCGTCCGCAGCCCGCCGTCTCCTGCTCTCCGGGCTGAGGCTGGAGAGTGAGGAGCTGCGCTGGCGAGGCGCCGCCGACACCACCTCCACCGGGGAGCCCTGCGCGACACATAAGATAGCGGTGCTAATGTTACTCGTCGTATGGCCAAACGAACTTCGCACGCGATTTAATGGAAATCTGGATTCGTGTGCGTTTAGATAAGAAGGTAACATGAAACATCATAAAGTGTGTTGGAGATACTCGCAGAGCAATGCCCTCAAATCAAGAATAAGTTTGTTACCGCCGAGTTCGTGCCCATCGAAAACAACAACACATGCTATAAGTCGCCGGCGGTCTCTTACCGCGTCCTCTGAGCGGCGTCTAGCGACGGCAGGTTGCTCCACTCTGGCTCGGTATCCGTCCCAGTCGGACTCGGCCTCCAGCTGGTTAGCGTACTGGGACCGCCAGGCGGACTGCTGACGGCGTCCCGACTGCTGCTCAGTCTCCGGGGCTACCTCAGAAACTGGGGTTGGTGCTGGGGTTGTAGTGTTGCTCGGAGGGGCGGGCGGAGGGGTGGACGGGGCAGGGTCACCGGCCGCCTCAGGCTGGTCTTTGGCGCCTCTCGTCTCCAGGGAGTCTGTCGACATCGACGACACGCAGATCTCCTCCTGGCTGGACGTCAGGCTGAAAAAGCAAATGAGATACCGTTAGCCGGAACGGCTAGGAGCAGTAACTAGAAGTCGCTTCAAGGGTCAATACAATGCCTACTCCTGAGGCCAGTTTTACCAACAAAAAAGAAAAGCCGACTACCGGAATTTTTCGCCTAAAGACCGCTTCACATACGGAGCGTAAACGTGCTGGGCACGTAAGCGGATAGAGCTTTACCGTTTACGCTCCGCATGTGAATTGTGATGCGGTTTTTAGGCAAAAATTCCGGCAGGCGGCTATTTTTCTGTTGGTAAAACTGGCCTCTGCTCAAGTTTGCCTAGGCCATCCCTGCTGGACCATTTTGATGTCCACCGCTCTATCCCTGTCCGCCCGAGTCCGTCAGACCGGCCGTGTCCACCCGTCTTTGTCCGATCGTTAGGTATCCGGTGTGTCTCCTTGTTCTCCCGTGTCCGTCTGAATCTGTCCGCGTTCGCTGCGTGTCCGTCGCACCGACCTGTCTCGGTCGTCGGAGCCGTTACTGGAGCCCGGCGCCGAGCTGCCGGTGGCCCGGTGACTGCCGCGGGGTGACATGGCAGCGTTCTGCCACTGAAACAGGAACAGGGAGACCGGATAGCAGTGAAATCGATACCCAGGCCCACCGGTGGACTCAGACCAACACACGGCCTCGTCAGACAGGCAGATGATGTGGCAACAGCGAAACATTGCAAGAAAACATGTCTATTTGATGCTGTTAAAATGCCTCAAACACCATTTGAGACGTTCAGCTGCCTTACCACATTCTATGGCCAGCGAAGAGATTGCGAAGAGAATGAATAGATCGCCAGTTCAACCTTTAATACAAAACGCTGGCGGTCTGTTTCATAATTAACATCTGTAAAGGCTATTCTGGCTAAACTTCTCGCCTCTCGTTTAACATTCAACTGCTATTAAACATGTATGTTTGCGCCACAGCCAAGCAGAAGCATACATTTTTAGCACGAGCTTGGTTCGGGCTAAGCCTGTCCCAAACGAGGAAGTCTGGTATTCACACTCTCCCAGCCGCTCCCGACATTTTCCAGTCCTCCATCCCTCCTCCCCGTTTACCTTACCCTCCCCACAGCCCATCTCCGATATCGCCATCTCAGATTACCTCCTGAGAGCGGCGTCCGCGCCAGACACCACATTGACGTCACAGAATGACGTCACAGACGGGGATTGACGTCACACCCTGCTCACCTCGACGTACGAATCCACGTAGGGTTTGAGTGCGGGGATCATGAGCACCTGTTCGGCGGAGGGCCGCCGCTCGGGCTGGGTACGCAGCAGGACGGTCACCAGATCTCGCAGCAGCAGACTGTAGTGGCTGTCAACGGAGCGATAGAATTGAGCCATGCGAGCTGACAGAATCGTGTATTAAACGCAGAGCAAGAGATAGCGGGAACGATATCAACTTTTCATGATAATTGATCAATCATCGAAATTGAACTAATCAGAAATCGCAAGTATCGGCAAAATTGGAGGATGACGGTGAAAAAAATCAGCTCACCTCTTTGTAGTTTAGGCCTAGACAATTGACATTGGTATACACTGCAGGATGTTTTAGATCGTTTGAGGTACCCAATTTCACTGTGCCGTAAGTAATAAACAAATAAGAATGCTGAAATTATTTCTTTGACACTGGAAGTTGCTGACATCCGGTCTGTTGCAGGCACAGTCAGCACAATATAGCCACCGCTTTCACTTTGTGCGGAACTGAAACGGACTGCTATCTGACCCGGCCGCCGGGGACGATTTACGAGACATTTTTCTTCCGACCGAGATGCCGGGATGGGAGATTTCTAAAGAGCAAAGGTCAACAAGACCATGCCATTGAAGAAAGGAGGATCGCCGAATTGTGAATCCAATGTTTCAGTATAAGTAACCAAGCCACAACACGGCCCATTTACCGACTACCGTCTGACACATTCAATCAATGCGAAGAAATATACACATTTCTGCTATATCTTAACATTCGAAACTATTATGGGGTGACCTAGATTCAAACAGTGATAACAACGAAGATTGCGGGCAAAGTAAATATCAACACTGCCGATTCCACGTCACCACATACCTATATAAATGTGGGGCAGTCGAAGATCGATCCTTACCGCTGAGCCCAGTAATAGTCACTGAACCCGCCTCATTGCTGACCTGGGTATGGGGCTGTAGCGGGCCTGCAGGATCTTCAGCACCAGGTTCTCGAAGCTGCTGGCGTTGAAGGGGTGGGTGAGGCAGCACATCTCGTAAACGATGCAGCCCACGGCCCACTGGTCAGACTTGTGGTTGTACGGTTGTCTGAAAACAAAACAAACAAATCAAAAGCGAAGCATCGTCATTAATAGTTAGCCTGCAACAAATCTCAATCTTGGAAAGGTTTGTAAATTTCATACGACAGCAAGGGTAAGATGCACTGTCATATATTATATGGTTCCGACTCTGTCACTTACCTCTGGCAAATCTCCGGAGACAGGTAGTAAGGTGTTCCTATAGCCGTAGTCGCCAGCTCTTGGGTACTCCGCAAGGTTCGAGCGATACCAAAGTCGCCGACCTTCACTAAATTTTCACTCGTCAAAAATATGTTTTGGGTCTTCAAGTCTGAAAAGAAAAAAAATATATTACGGCAAAATATAATCACCTTCGTAAAAACACTGTCTTACTTAGCACCAGTGGTTTCCGCATGCGATAGGATGAGCGATAAACGATAAACGATAATTATTGCTGTTAAGTAAATCGGTTATCGTTATCGTTTATCGCTAAATTTTCAAAATCATCGCTCATCCACTTATCGCAAGTAACAAAAATTATGAACGATAAACGATAAAATGTAAAACGGGATGATGGAAAAATGGAAGACGATCGACAGCGTATGCCACGCGACAGTATGTGTGCGCAACCTGTTGCCAACTGCCAAGTCTATAGATCTGCAAATAAATTTAAAGTACACTTTTTAAGCTGTATTTCTTATCGCTTTTGTTATTACATATATAAAAATCAAAATGTCCGTATGTATGTATGTATGTAACGCGTCCGTCACGCTTGGCGGGCTATTGCTCCGGAACGGTGCGGGCTACGGGGGTGAAATTTTCGACTGAAGTCGGACGCGTGCATCTGTTTGTCGTATTAAATTTTGGAGGGGGTGGGTTCGGTGGTTTGCACGTGGCGGGCGCATCTTTGTGGGATTTTGGGCCGCGGCCGGTTTCGAGCAGACGGCACGCGCCTTAGGCTCAGTTTCTTCGCTGCGAAACTGAGTGAACTTAAAGCCGGCAGGTCACTGACCTTTGGCAATGAATACCGGAACAGAGCACCGCCGGCCAGGAGGAGACGCCAAATTTATTCTGGCAATAACTCGGCCGCTACTGGGCCGATTTTGATGAAAATTGATTTATTACGCTGCGCGTAATGCTGTCCGTCTAGTTACTTATATAAAAATCAAAATGTCCGTATGTATGTATGTATGTAACGCGTCAGTCACGCTTGGCGGGCTATTGCTCCGGAACGGTGCGAGCTACGGGGGTGAAATTTTGGACTTAAGTCGGACGCGTGCATCTGTTTGTTGTATTAAATTTTGGAGGGGGTGGGTTCGGTGGTTTGCACGTGGCGGGCGCATCTTTGCGGGATTTTGGGCCGCGGCCGGTGCCGATCAGAGATCACGCGCCTTAGGCTCAGTTTCTTCGCTTGCAAAACCATGAGCGGAAACATCCCTGGGGGTCGTTGACCTTTGGCAATGAATACCGGAACAGAGTACCGCCGGCCAGGAGGAGACGCCAAATTTATTCTGGCCATAACTCGGCCGCTACTGGGCCGATTTTAATGAAAATTGATTCATTACGCTGCGCGTAATGCTGTCCCTCTTTACGCTGCGCGTAATGCTGTCCCTCTAGTTTACATATATAAAAATCAAAATGTCCGTATGTATGTATGTATGTAACGCGTCAGTCACGCTTGGCGGGCTATTGCTCCGGAACGGTGCGGGCTACGGGGGTGAAATTTTGAACGTAAGTCGGACGCGTGCATCTGTTTGTTGTATTAAATTTTGAAAGAGGTGGGTGCGGTGGTTTGCACGTGGCGGGCGCATCTTTGCGGAATTTTGGGCCGCGGCCGGCGCCGATCAGAGAGCACGCGCCTTAGGCTCAGCTTCTTCGCTTGCAAAACTGAGCGGAATCAGAGCCGGAAGGTCACTGACCTTTGGCAATGAATACCGGAACAGGGCACCGCCGGCCAAGAGGAGACGCCAAATTTATTCTGGCAATAACTCGCCCGTTACTGGGCCGATTTTAATGAAAATTGATTTATTACGCTGCGCGTAATGCTGTCCCTCTAGTCGCTGTTAAAAAACAATTATCGTTATCGTTGTATCGTTTATCGTTTCGTTATCGCTGTTAACAAAACAATTACCGTTATCGTTTTATCGTTTTATCGCTATCGCTGTTAATTTTTTGCAAATTTTTATCGCTTATCGTTTATCGTTATCGCAAACCTTACTTATCGTTTTATCGTTATCGCAGGTCCGAAAATTACTTATCGCGGAAAGCACTGCTTAGCACGACACAACTATAAGATATAAATATAAAAATGAATTATATATGTCCCTCTGAACATTTAGGTATATTTCATTGTTCTGATAGCCTGTGCGCCAAGCGATTCAAGAGAAGAAAAATGAAGTATATCATAGAAACATATTGTCCTCCTCCTCACCTCTATGTAGGATATTTTTGCTGTGCAGGTACTGGACAGCAAAAGTGATCTGGATGAACCAGTTCAGGATCAGCTCCTCGGGAAAGTGATCGTTGGTAGCTCGCTGGTTCACGATGCGAGCGTACAGGTCACCTGAAAACAGCCGCAAAAGTAACATAAGCCAATTAGCATTTTATAGATATAGCGGCAGTTATTTCGAGCTCAAACGTAATTTTACTACAGGCCAATATCATATTGAAATTTAATGTCCAAGAGTGTATTCCTAATTGAAATCTCATTCAAAGCCGATACTATTCGATCATACAAGCGAAGATATCATTCGAAACAGATAGTCAGCGTTTTCCCCTAAGTGCAGCGTCCCCCGTACTCCTGCAATCCCCCACACAGCGCCTCCGCGGAGAGCGAAGCGGACCCACCTCCGTCGGCGTACTCCATGACGATGTTGAGCGAGCCAGTCAGCTGGTCGATGAACGCCTCCTTGTAGCGGATGATGTTGACGTGCTTGCACTGCGACAGGATGGCCACCTCGTTGACGCTTTGCTCTCGCTCCTGTTCAGGCAGCGCCGTCACCTTGATCTCCTTGACGACATACTGTCGGCCGCTGGCGCGCGACCGCACCAGCCACGCGTGGCCGAACGTCCCCGAGCCGATCTGTTCGAGACGCTCATAGCGCGCCGCGCTGCCGCCGCTGCCGCTGCCGTCGCCGGTGCTGCTGCTGCCGCCTCCTCCACCGCCGCTCATCGTGACCGGGTCACAGGCCGACTGAGCGGGCGCGCGGCGCACCGGCCCGGCCGCCGGGTCACTCCCGTCACCGCCCCGGGCGGGTCGTGGCAGGGGCGGACCCAGGGGCGGCGGAGAGGGGAGTGTAAGCAGAGGCGAGCTCAGGTGTAATGGCTAGGGAGGGTGGAAGCATAAACTCTGTGCTTGGATATTGAAGCTGGCGCCAGGCTATATGTACCAAACGTATGCGTCATATCTAACCAGCGAGATGTATTGATGTGTGTAGGGAACGGATCTTCTATCGAGAACAAGGTGTTGAACTAAGCTATCTAACGTTGATGAAAGAATGGCCGATAAGTGCCTTTTCGCATTTGATATTTCTACCGCATTGCCGGAAAGACATTTTATCTTATTTCTGCATGGCTCAGGAACCGGGCTAACGGAACGTGGAAACACTCCCCACCAAACGCTGTGTAAGTATACCCCGCGTTCGTTGTCTCTCGGACGACGAAGATTCTACGTCGTCCGGCCAATCCCGTTCAAGGTCAGTGGGGGCTCGGCTGCGGTTATGGAACGTGATTGGCCGGACGACGTAGAATCTTCGTCGTCTGAGAGACATCGCACCCGGAGATAATGTCGCCCATTTGCTATTCAGTGCCAAAAGCCTTTTTGGACAGTACCTATCTCCCCCTGCAGCTTTTAATACCTACCACGCTTCTCGATCCACCAATGCTTTACTGCTTCAGCTTCCCAAATTCCATTGCTTGTAGATATGCTATGCGGTACAGTATACTTTCAGGCGCTTACTACTAGCGTCATCTATAGAGTGGTTAGGTAACGATAGTTTATTCAATGTCGGTGGCGCAGCATGCATCGTCGCGTAGCCTGGAATCACGGCAAGGAAAGCAGAGATTTGTGAGCGCTGCCCAGGAAGAGTATTGAAGAGTGGGAGGTACTAAGCTTTTGCCTTTGACCAAGCAAACCAGTTATATAAGCAAACGTTTTATCATCATTTTACCCAAATATTTGTTATGCTATCTCAGATGTGGCAAATGTTTGTCGGCGTATCACGTGAACCATAGTGACGGTCATAGTGAGCCATTGCATGCGGTAGCAAGAGGTTGTTTTAATAGACCGATAAGACCATATTTACATTTTTATCAATAAAACGCGGGAGGTATTCACCTCATATAACGCAAACTTTACATCTACACCATTATACCATCGATTAGTTTATTTCTCAGAAAAGTCGAAACCATTAACCAACCAATGTATTTTTAATTTTATTACAGAGGTATCGTTGTGAAAAGAACGACTTAAGCAAAAACGCGTATCACAAAACGAAACAAGCCCGAGATTCTCGGGGAGACGATTCCCAGCCCGTAACGTGTCACTACAGTGCAGCATGCAAGCTTCGGGTTCGCTGTCAAAACACCGGTATCAAACAATCACACTTTCAGCTGACGGATAATGCCCACCTTAACCCTGCTTTCTGAGGCCGAGTAGGTTTGGAACAATATCAAATCCACCCCCCCCCCCCCCCCCGAAGGTTCACCAGTACGATAACCTAACGTATGAAGGTGTTGGCTTATGCAGTATCCAGCTGGGCCAATTCCCATGACCTCAAACAAGCTGACAGCGATAAAGGAAGCCCAGGTAAGCGTTACAAGTTCATCGATGCACCAGCTGGTCACTCTCCGGTCTCCAGAAACACCCTGAACTCACGCAAATAGACTGGCCACCGGCAGTAGCAACGCTATCAGGTACGTACTTCTCATGACAGTCAACCACGACGTTTCTACGGGTCGGCACAGCGATATTATCAAGCGGAGGCAGGTGTCAGTCACATGCCGCTTACTTCAAGCGTCACCCTTATTCCAGGAATGAATTAAGCGATATTGTCACAGCAGCCCATCATAGAAACACTCTTCTGAGGTCTTGACCACCACACTCCACCCTTTCCTGACGACTTTAGAACTAGTGACGGTGTGAGCGGTCCATGTCCCGCACGGTCGCCGGAGCACAGATGACGTCACCAGTCGCTGTCCGCTGCCGAAGTACCCGGATCGGTAGTCCCTCCGCCAGCGGTGACGTCATTCGCTGGCCGTCTGAGGGTTGTAGCGCGTGGCGCCGGCCACTGCCAGCTGATCGGCGCCCTCGTTACCCTTCACACCGCAGTGGCCAAGAACGTGGTTCTGAGAAGGAGGAAAACACGATCAAACACGATCAACCGACATTTCGCGTGGGAATAAGATAATATCTTAGGTATGGCGGCCTGTGGGTTGGTCAATGGTCATGCCAAAGTATCAGGTGCACAAGTTGCTCCTCACACAAATACATTACGACGGGACAATGCCTAAAGTTACAACAGGAAATGTTTTTTTTTTACATCGTTTCTTATTTCGGTGACGCCACGTACCTACTTGGTTAGTTTTTTTTTCAGGATGAAGGGGAGGGAAGCACTGAGCAGGACACAAATATAAAAGCACTGAAGGCCGATCTGGCGTGGTCACCTGCCTCCACACGGCCCCACTGATAACCAGCATCTACCCATTGAACTCGCCTCCATCGATATACGTCCTGAATAGTTACCGATCTGGCCCCGACGATACTCACCCACTTCACATCCATATTATCCATGGCTCGCGCCAGCGCCTCCAGCTGGGTGCGGTTCTTGACGGGCCCTCCGCTGGCGAGCGTCCAGCCATTCTTCTGCCACTTGGCCATCCACTTGGTAGCGCAGTTGATGACGAACTGCGAGTCGGTGTGGATGAGCACGCGCCGGTGTCCGGCGGCGCTGGCCAGCTCCAGCGCCACCCACGCCGCCTGAATCTCGGCGTTGTTGTTGGTGGCCGGCCCCTCGACGGGCGCCGACACGTTCAGCGGGTGCGCCGAGTTGAACCACACGCCGACGCCGGCGCGCGCCCCGTGACGCCCGTTGAAGCCGCACGCGCCGTCCGTCCACACGTTCAAGAAGCCCTCTGCGTCCACTATGAATTGGTCCGGCGCGGCGGACGGGTCGGAACTGGAGGTGGACGGTGAGCTGGCCGCCTTGCCAGCCACGTGTGCAGTCATCTGCTTCTTCAGCTCAGCCATCTCGTTACGGAGGCTGGCAACACATTTGGCCATATCAGTCAATATGACTCTTTTGTCATCCAGAGAGGCTTCAGATGCTGGCGCCAGGTCCGTTGAGGACGCTCCCGCCGCTCGCTCCTGCTTTATCTGGTACGGAGCCGCTCGCGCCGAGCCGGTCACCGATGCTGAGGGAGCCTTTCCAAACGACGTAGCCCTCTTGGTGTTGATGGAGGTCGAGCCCTTGGGTCGTCCAAGATTGTTGTTGGGCACTGAGCAGGGGCCAGTGCCGCCCATCTTGAATGCCTCAGCCTCTTCCTGTGTGGCAAACTTCTTAAACTGTGCCCCTTTGAAGCCATTCACCTGAGCCTGACACTCTTCCCTAAAACACAGAAATGGAGGAACACAATTGAATACACAAATAGACTCAACAGGCAACTGCAGATTAATTTCGGGAGCATTAAGGGCATAAACATTGTTATGAAATTTAAGATAATTTTTATCAGACATTGAACAATTTTGAATAAGCTTTAACAGTTAATAAGTATTGTAGCGTGTGGTGCCCCCGGCACAACACTGGACAACGCGTTATCAGGCATCCCCGCGCGGGAGAGCGCACCGCTGTCACCAAATGTAGCGGTCAACTGCTGTATTGAAGGTCACACAGATGACACGAGGCTAGCGCCGCCAAGTGGCAGGTGCCGACAACTATTCACTACAGTATTGCTTCACCTATTATTAGCAGAGCATGTGTACACAGAGCCTGTCATGTGAAATTAACCATAATAGTCTAACCACTCAATCCAACCCTCCAATAAAAAGTCAATTTGCTGCAAAGGATCTTGCTGTTCTTTCAGGACAGTGTCAAAATATTCACTGCTAAGCTGTATCTTGGCACCCAGTAAAAAATACCATTAGAAATTACCAAATGGTTCCAAATGGGAAAAACCATTTGACTTATTGAACACTTTTCCAAATGGTTCCAAAGAGGTTCCATTTGAAATGTGTCCAATTGGCCACCAATTGGTACCAATTGGAACCATTTCATGACCATTTGAAATGTATCCAATTGGTCACCAATTGGTACCAATTGGACACATTTCAAATGGTCATGAAATGGTTCCAATTGGTACCAATTGGTGGCCAATTGGACACATTTCAAATGGAACCTCTTTGGAACCATTTGGAAAAGTGTTCAATAAGTCAAATGGTTTTTCCCATTTGGAACCATTTGGAAATTTCTAATGGTATTTTTTACTGGGCAGCTGGATTACCATTTGAAGATCCTTTTGAAGTCCATGCATTTCATCCACAAAATTAAAAACTGCACCGTGAATTATTTTTATTGTTTTACTCTGCAAGCTTATACATTTTCATCAGTACGTACCTACCAACATTAGACATTAACTACACATGGACATTGTTGTTTGGTCAACACCACATCGATGAGGCGACTGCTATCAAAATCAAGAACAGAATTACAATGTAGTTATCCACTGGGCCATACGTACGCTATTCCACATAGGCACAATGAACGACGTGATACAATATCATTCCGATCGGTGATACTGTCTGTTGTTCTGACAGATTTCTTAATCTTCCGTGGCGATCAGAATTTTCAGAAGTCAGAACGTAGCTATAACGCAGGCATGCAGCCCATCTGGACCCGTGTAGAACCGGTAGACGGCGTCTGTCTGGTGCAAGTTCGTGCCTGCAACAGTACAGGACAGCACGGGTTAATTGGGCGATGGGATCAAATTAATTACCACACAGGGTCATTTGTCAAATATCACAATATAATAACTTTAAGCTCATGCAACTTGCATTGTCATTTAGGCAGCCTGAACACAACAAATATGGCACTGACAATTTTCTGCTGGCAAAATAAATTGTGATCGCTAATTTTAAGCCTCTTTCTCACCTCTGTTAAACTCAGTAAGGTACTTACAAGGATGCCAAATGCAACCAAATTTATTCAAATAACTATTTTCAGTATTTGCAGTCGTAAAACGAATATCGCATACAGAGGCACAAGAAAAGTCACTCACCAGCCGCGTGATTCTGCTCAGCTTCCTCTTTTACAGCAGGACTGGGTCCCGGTCGACCGCGGGCAGTCCCAGGCCCAGCGAACGCGAAACGGAGGCGCGCCGGCCGGCCGGCCGACGTCGACGCCCGGTTTGAACTGTGGCGCCGGCGCGGCCGGCCGGGCGCCGGCGCGGCCGGCCGGGCGCCAAGCCGCCAACGGTCGGGCGCCAACGGTCGGGCGCCGCCAGCGTAGGCACACAGAGAAAAAGTAGTGCTGTTTAAATGAGCGGAAACGACGTGAATTTTGCGAATCATTTTTATTTAATGAAAAACCAAGGTCTTGTAGTGATGCTTATCAAGTATAACCAGTCAAAGGTCTTCCCATTACCTCTAAGTCTATTATTTAAGCAAATGTTTAAAAACCATTAGAAACCATTAGGGTACCAATTGGGAACTAATAGATACCCAGTCCATACTCAAAACACACTTGAAACCATTAGAGACCATCAAGGTACGTAGAAACACTTTTGAAGCATACTTGTCACACATCTGGAAACAGGGCTGCAAAGTGGTGCATTTATGACTCTAACTTCGACTCTGACTCAAAAATTGACTCCAGCTCCGACTACGGTTCGGACTTTGCTTTTATTCATCTCATGAAATAAAAGTTATTGCCATATAAGTATGTTTTTTCTTGCCTAAAACGACCCTTGAATGCTTTTCAAATGCATTTTTCATTTCGACACCAGTTGAAATAGAATGGGAACACCATTTCAAAACAGATTTGCTTTTCCATTTGGGAACCATTTCGACACCAATTGGGATCAAATGGGAAAACCATTGTCAATTTCATATCAAATAGGAATATATCTTCCAAATGGAAACCATTTCAATAACAATTGGGATTAAATAAGACACGCTTTATCAGATAAAATTCTATTTCGAGACCACTTGGACAATTTAGATCAAATATGAATATCTTCCGACTCCCAAATGGAAACCATTTCAAAACCAATTGGGATGAAATGGGACAAACCATTTGGGATGAAATGGTTTTCTTCCATTTGGAGACCAATTGGACACCAATTGGGATCAAATGGCAAAACCATTTGAGATCAAATGGGAAAAACCATTTGAGATCAAATGGGAAAAACCATTAGATACCAATTGGGATCAAATGGGAAAAACCATTAGATACCAATTGGGATCAAATGGGACACACCATTTGGGATGAAATGGTTTTATTCCATTTGGAACCAATTGGTATCAAATGGAAAGCACCATTTCAGACCAATTGGGAAGTTACCAATTGGAAACCATCTCGATACCAATTGGGGACATACCATTTGGGATCAAATGGAAAGCACCATTTCAGACCAATTGGGAAATTACCAATTGGAAACCATTTCGATACCAATTGGGATCAAATGGGACACACCATTTGGGATGAAATGGTTTTATTCCATTTGGAACCAATTGGGATGAAATGGAAAACACCAATTGAAATCAAATGGGATTTATTTTCCAATAGGAAACCATTTCAAAACCAATAGGGATCAAATGGAAAACACCATTTCGGAGCAATTGGGAAATTACCAATTGGAAACCATTTTGATACCAATTGGGGACATACCATTTGGGATGAAATGGTTTTATTCCATTTGGAGACCAATTGGACACCAAGTGGGATCAAATGGGAAAAACCATTAGAGATCAAATGGGAATTTCTTCCATATGGAAACCATTTAGATACCAATTGGGACCAAATGGGACACACCATTTGGGATGAAATGGTTTTATTCCATTTGGAACCAATTGGAATCAAATGGAAAACACCATTTGAAATCAAATGGGATTTATTTTCCATTAGGAAACCATTTCAAAACCAATTGGGACCAAATGGAAAACACCATTTCAGACCAATTGGGAAAAAAACCAATTGGAAACCATTTCAAATGGTCATGAAAACCATTAGAACCTATTTCAAACCATTTGACACATTTGAAACCAATTGGTAAATCCTAATGGTTTCAAATGGTATTTTTTACTGGGCAGCCACTAGCAGGATTGATAAAGGTATAACAATATGTGGGCAGCATAATGTGCTAAAATGGCCCGATATCTATGCCCCAAAGGTGGCTCAATTAGCATATCAAAGTGTATTAAATAAGCAGGCATTTATTAAACTTCTAGTCCCCAGCTATATTCATCATCATGTTACATTCCAGCGCAGTATATAAATAATGTAACTTTTATTACACCCACTCACCAGGTAAGATACACTCCAGGCTGGAATCCTCTTCTCACTGCATAAAATGGCATTTTTAATTTACTTTTGATTAGAAAGTTTAGGCTGAAAGAAAAAAGGGATATGCTGTAATTATAACCAGGCTGCAATGAAAAACAGACTTTCATTGAAGACAACTTTTACAAGTGTAATTTCAGACAACAGGGCTCAAGCTATAGCAGTCAAATTAAAGTTGAAATGTTATTTTATTACGTAGGTACCTACCCGTCTTGTATAACCCATCGGCCGTTAACAGATGTCACAAATCACTAATCAGTCTGCAGAATATATGCTTGGACTCTGGATTGAATGGCTTGGTGCCTGGTGGTCACACCCCAATGCATACCTGAGCCTCTCCTATTGCTGATGTCATGCCCCTATGATGATCTCAACGGGCATGCTCTGCGACTGGAGCTCGCCCCCGTCCAACCCTCTGCCCAAGGTCGCATAATAAGCAGTGCATATACTCAAAATCACTGATAATAAACTAATTAAATTACCTCACCTTGTAGCTGATGAATTTGTCTTTCGCACTAACACAGACAAGGTCGTGATCCAAATCCGAAACACCATAAATACGTTCACTGTAAAAATACTCCCTGCATCTCAAGACAAATCCGTTTGTTTGTGATCATGGGCAAATCATAGGGCACAGATTCGCAAGAAGAATTTAATTTGGCAGTTATCGCAGTTTTTAACTTTATGATTTTTTATGGCTCAGTAAAAGTTTTAAATGTTTTTAATTTATTAAAAATTTCATATCCTTCTTCAAGTTTTCAAAAGTATGTTATTATGAAATATAGATAAATCAAATATTTAGAAGATAAATAACGTTTTTGACTTCAGAGGCCTGTTTCACTAAAAACTTGCGATTACAAGTGTTTGAACTTTACAATTCATAAGTATTTTTGCAAACTATGTAAAATCGGGTTTCACTAAACTTCATCACCAGCGGCACCTCCGATAAAAAGAGTTGGTAAATAAACTTGTAAACAGTAAAATTGTTTTTAATCAAGAACTTTAACATGTTACAGATATTGCTTCTTTTTATCAAACTATGTCTAGTTTTCATGTCAGAAATTGCAGGAATAAATTAAAAATAATGATGCTGTTTCTGAGTGGTATAAATGATAATTCACAATATCTTATTATTGAAAGAAAATAACACGTAAAACATTTGACAGCAGAAGACTGTTGAATGCAATTATGGCGCGCGAATGACAAAACATGACGATATTTATTTATTGCTCGTAACTGGTTCGTAGGGAATGTGCTAAGTGAAAAAGAGCATATAATGACTCAGCATATCATATTTGTTTTAAATAATTGATTGCTTTGCATCATTGCACAACAAGTAATAAAATTCCAAACGCAAGGGCCACTGGAATTTCGGGTTTGTAAGTACAACGTTTTCTTTCAAGTTTTTGGTCTTCGTGAAACAGAAAGTTTGCGATTTCGATGTTTCTTACAAACTTTTTTCTTGTAAAAAAGTTGGTAAATTTTAAACTCAAAATTCATGCCCGAAGGTTTCGTGAAATCCAAATTTCAAATATTGGTAATTATTTCTTTTAAACTCAAGTTTTTTCTTTGTATTTACACACTTTATTGTTAGTGAAACAGGCCTCTGAGCGAGCATATGTCTTTTAAAAGATGAAAAGATTTTCTTGTGTTTTTCTGCAAGAGCAAAGTTATCGCAATATGGGTCTCCCACAAAAGCTATAAACAAGCCTTTTCAATTATTCAAAAGGTAATCGATCACTGCGTTCAATGGTGTAAGAAATGGGGCTTCTTTCTGTCAGCTCCTAAGTCAGCTCTGATGGTCTTTAAAAGGGGACCTCTACCGTCCTTGGACGAATCGCCACAGATTGATGGAAATAGAATCCCGTTTTACACATCCCACAAATTTTTGGGGATAATCTTGGACTCAAATCTGACTTTTCGACTCCACGTAGAGCACATCAGGACACGTTGTCTTAAAAGAATAAACGCCCTAAGATGCATCTCAGGTTTTACCTGGGGTGCGGACAGAAAAACGTTGTCAATGCTTTATATAGGACTCATCCGATCTACTCTCGAATACAACTGTTACCTTTTTAGTACACTCTCGCCCACTCTTTGTAAACGCCTCGAAGCCATACAATCAAATTGTCTACGGATGATAACCGGGGCGTTCCGCACAACACCGACACTCTCCCTGCGAACGGAGGCAAACCTGCCAGCACTAGAAGACCGCCGTTTCTTCCTTTTCCTACGATACTACTATCGCGCCAAAAGTATTCCGAACCATTC
The DNA here is from genome assembly GCF_019059575.1 of Amphibalanus amphitrite. Lineage (NCBI taxonomy): Eukaryota > Metazoa > Arthropoda > Thecostraca > Balanomorpha > Balanidae > Amphibalanus > Amphibalanus amphitrite. The sequence continues at coordinate 297,734 of NW_024881620.1, forward strand.
TGCAATTCCAGCGATGGAAGCCAGGAAACCCTTTTCCCGGCAACCTCTCCGCAGGTCGTGCTTCCTTCCCGAAATTATAAATCAGGCTCATGAGATACTCAACATTGGCCAAATAAACGTTGCCTCTAAACCGCCTATGCTTCCCTTCTGGCTCCTGCGAGACATTTCCATTGAATATCTTTTTAACGATTCAAAATCTAACATTTCGCCAATGGATGCCCAACTGCTGTTCCATGAGTATGTACAGAGAAACCTAGACTCCACATTCTTCTACACTGACGGCTCATGTCTTTCAAACCAAACAGGCGCGGCAGCCGTGGGCCCGAACATTAGATACAAAATACGCCTGCAAGACCATACCACAATTTTTTCAGCAGAAGTTCACGCTATTCAAACGGTAGTCCGTCATATACAAACACTTCACATTGAACAGGCAATAATCTGCACCGATTCCAAATCTGCCCTTCAGGCTCTAGAAAGAACTGATAACGTCACCCACTACTGCATCCAAAATATCCACAAAATGCTACTAGAACTAGACGAAAGTCAGCATATAACTTTTCTTTGGGTGCCAAGTCATTGTGGCATCGCAGGGAATGAGCTGGCAGACACCCTCGCTAAGGAAGGAGCAATGAGAGCAGACCCTAGTGGGGTGCCTCTCTCGATCGGGGACGTCTGCCACAAACTCCGAACAAAATTTAATACTTACCTACAAAACAAATGGAATCAAACCCACTCTCCTCATTTATATGCGATCAAGCAAAATCTTACATCCTGGACAACTTGCAACCAGCCAAATAGGATTCGCGAGGTCACACTGGCAAGGCTACGATGCGGACATACTCGTTTCACCCACTGTCATCTTTTCGAAAGGACGGACCCACCAATATGCCAAACATGCAACACACGCATTACGGTTGAACACATTCTAATCGGATGCACAGCCCTCCGCAACGAACGAAAACATATCAACAACCACCTTACAAAATATCGCCTCAGAAACGATCTTCCGACTCTTCTCGGAGATGATCCAGCACTAACTGATCTAGTACTTGATTTTGTCTTAAACTCACCTTATTCCGACAAACTGTAAAGTATGCACCATTACTTGACCTTAGGCATACCGCATTACAAGGACTATATAGTCGCCGAACGAATGCGAAAAGCGTTTTTTTTTTTCATCCTCGCTATCATTGCAAGGGACTGTCCACATACTCTGGGACTGTCCCTTCACCCACTGCACAACGAGTAACGACGAGCAGCGGCCAAGGATTCTTCAGTCACGGACCCGGTCGCTGAACAGCGGCTGCGGCCGGGTTTGGGCGACCACAGGCCCGGGTACAGCAATCGGCCTTCAACAGCGGCAGCGACATATCCTCCACCCTTCAAACCATTCCTATCATCCAACTTTCATCGTAACATCGTAACCCTACCATTTACAAACTTCCTCCTTCCCTCCCCTCACAAACATCAATTTAACGGTAAGTCTCGCTGTCATTTATGTGTCTTAACGTAAATTCATGGGTTTTTCCCCATATTCATGGCATAGTACATGGATATGGGTTTTCCCATGTTGTCTTGCAGTAAAGTGGCCACCGGTCTTAGTTAGGACGGCCGGTTTCTTTTGCGCGGCGTAGTTAGGTCGCCGCCCTCCTCGCGAGGCCGGTAACGTAAGTTGGGGCCACTAAAAAAAAAAAAAAAAAAAAAAAAAAAAAAAAAAAAAAAAAAAAAAAGCGTGGAGGTAGGCGTTGGCGTGGAGGAGTCATGTGTTCATGCGGCATATTTACGTCTGGACAACGAGTTGCGGGGAAAAGTGCTGATTTTGTTGCAGTTTTAGGAGCCGGTGATTAGGCTGGATTTTTGGTTTACTTTTTCTTTCCGATTCATGTATTTCATAGTGTTTGGCTTTTGAATATTTTAGTTCTTTCAGATGAATATTACTTGCCTTACAACTTTTGTAAAAACGTTTCATTTTTTAAAAGCCGACCTTCAGAGTCCTAAAAATACATCAGCACTACAATCATTGTAAACTAGCAAATGGAGAGTACCACTTGGCTCTGTTCCGAGGCGCTTTTTAAGTTTATCTGGTGGTTTCCGTACTCTTGTACGTCGTTTTGTTGGATGTTTTGGATCCCTTAAGATTGACTTATATCATATTGAAGAAGCATGTGACTGAAAACAATCCGAAGTATCCAGGAGGCTGACAGAGGTCCTGACTCCTGAGCAATATCAATATCAAGTTGAACTTGAAGTTATGAAATTTTGGTGGATAAACGCAAGTTGATCGGGCTCATATATCAGCAAAAAAAGTAAAATTAAAAGAGCTGATTGGCCGAAAACAAGCTATAATATTGCAGATCTTGGAGGCGGAGCAATACTGAAGAGCACACTGAGCAGGATCATGCCAGAAAATGTTGACTGATGAGCGCATATTGATGTATTGGTATGAATATTGAATGATAACTTACAACAGCAAGATAAATTAGTGCTAACTATCAAGTTAAAAATCTAGAATGAATGGACTTTGGCAGCTTTACTATGCTTAGATGCTATGCAGATTGTAATGTGCATCAGGTACTCAGTGTCTGGCAAATGAAACATGCGATCATTCCATTGCTACTGCAACTGGAGGAGAAAGCTTGGATCACTAAATCCACTTTATGTTGATTTTGATGTTAATCATTACTGTATTTCTTGAAAAAAGGATTGTTATAAAATTGTCGATGTGACAATCCATGCAACGATGTGATCATATGATGTGTTCATAGTCATTCATTATAGTGATTCATGATTGTTGGTCCAATATACAATGGCAAAGCTCTCAGTCTCAGCATTTCTTCCTGTGGATGGCCAGCAGTGACTCAGAGCTTAGAAGTTTTAGTTTTCTTCACAGGGCTCAGGGCTGGGATAAAAAGTACTGAGGGTAATCTTCCACCAAGGAACTCTACTTTGAGTTTTGACATGGTATGAGATGTAGGCACAAGTAGGTAGGTGCTTAGTTCCTATAGTCAGCAGTTGTGTAGGTTTAGTCGGGTTAGCTTAGATTAGGTTATGTTAGTTTTTTAATTTGCCAAGTGTCCATAAAAATGTGACCTGAGCAATGAGCATACCTGAATAACCTGACAGCTGACCTAACCTCGATCGTCACACATATTTGCAGCCTACCCAAGACCTGCATAGCAGTAGCACCCAGTTATAGGTAGGTACTCGCCCTAACTCAATCTTACCTGCTAACCTTCAACTTGCTTATAGTTAGCTCACCTTGCCAAGCTGCATTCAGGGAAACAGTCAACTGAGGAACTGGCTCATTGGGTGGCTGGTGTGAGTCTGTGCATTTTAAGTGTTTCTTCTCTGAAGCTGCTCTGCACTGCTGTATGTCATGTTAGATGCTCAGAAAATGTGGGAAATGATTACTAAGCTACTTTAGTGCTTTGTTAATGCTCGAGACATGAACAAGTACAGATCCTGCAGGGTACAGCTATGAGTTAGGTGCTAGGTGAGTATGTTATGTGAATGTGCTGTTCCCTGTTTGACCATAGTAAGTATACAAACAAGCAAAGGGTCACAGTTATATTCAATCTCCACATAAACATACAACAAAAACGGCCATATAGCCTCACTCCGAGCACACCACAAATAGCTTAGGCCTTTGCAGGCACAAAAATGCTTTGATTTACAAGACAGGTATACAATATAACCTCTGTCCTTGGGGATCTTGCTGCCAAGTTGAGGTACGATGACTGAACTTCAGGATTGATCAACCTTTTCTTCTTAGCCACTGCTTATATACGAGAAAGACCAAATGCTTGTTTGTTAACTGCCTTGAAAATTTAATGATCCACCTTCAATTCTGACATGAAGGCACAAATAAAAAAGTTCCCTCTCCTTTTGGAATACACAAAGCAAAATATTTAATAACTTCTAGTGGATGGACAAGAGCAATTAGCATAGCTTCCCCTCAAGTTCTGGCACTGATGAATAACACTGACGCTTATTCGCTTCATATTTTGTAACAAACGCGCAAAAACTGCAATATAACAGCACTATATGCTTCTTGACAAAATGCAAAAGTAGTACAAATTTAGCCCTGATGGCATTCATTCTTGGTGGAAACGTATTACAAAATATTTTGTAGTAACTATTAAATTCCGGCCGAAAACAGTGCACGGTTTCAAAAAGAATCATTCCAATGACGGTCCATTCTTGCGGTCCTGAAATCGCCACTATTTCCGGCCTCTCCAACGCAACTCGTTGTCCAGACGTAAATATGCGTTCATGCGAAGGATGCGTTGCTTAGGGTTGTTTTTAATTTTTTATTGCCCTGGGTTTTGTTTCGAGCGTGGCCTTGCGGGCGTCCATCATGGCTTCCCAAACGGTCGAGATTGCTATTGGAGCTCTTGTAACAGCGAGTTCGAAATGTGAAATCATTGGCGAAGTAGTGGAACAGAGCATTAAGATGATGAACCAAACAAATACCTATCTGGAACAACTGGCTGCACTATCGTCGTAAGTTTTCATGCTGATGCTTGGTAGGTAGGTATACTTGAACATGTTTTGGCCTGTGTACCCAGTGGAAAGTAGGTACCTACCAAATTTACTCTGTCATTCTCACAACACTTAAGTTTATACTGATACGTGTGGTGCAGGGTGCTGACAAGTGACATCTGTAAAATAGCTAGGCTGCCCATACCCTGGGTGCTATATTTTTTGCACTTAGTTCCCAGTCTGCAAAGCATGGCAATTTCGATGGGATCTTATTGCTACAGCCTTTTTCGGGTGATGCGTCCTTGGTGAGGTGCGGTGTGGGTTTGGCTTGGTGTGGTGCGGACTTTCTGTAGCATGGTGCGGAGTTGGCTTGGTGTGACTGCAGTGCAGACATAGTGTAGCATGGTACAGAGTTGGTTTGGTGACTACTGACTGACCAGATGGCAGAGATGAGGAAAATCACAAAATGTTGGAGTGTTGACCCTGTAATTCAGTGTGCTCCCAGGTCTAAATGTGTGGTGGAACAGACTATGCCAGCAGCACTGGTGGTCTTCCTGTGCTGGGACCCAGACCCAGGCAGAGGCTAGTTGAAACAATCAGCATTCAGGCTAATTACTGAAACTGGCTCCCCCAAGTTCACACACATTGCAACGCCGGGGTGGGGTATGTCACCGGTCACAGTGTCGTCACTCGCTTCCGGTGCGTGTGCGTGTGCGCCCGCTCGGCTATGCGAGGCGCCGCAGTAGGCTGAGAGGGATGAGGACGGCCGATGGTAGGTATTTAAAATGTGCTCGCCGGATGGGAGGGTTTGGAGACCACCGCCGTTTTGGCCCCCGCCGCTTCAAGCAGTCAAAAATATATCGTGAACTATTTATGGGGTATGTAAGCCGCAGCTAATTAGTGGCGTCAAAAGAATCTGAGGCTGTTGCGTTATGCAGCATTGGTAAACGAAAAGCGCCTCGGCTCATGTGAGGGTTTGGCATTGTGGCTCGGTGGTAGGGCGAGATGCGCATGGCTGATTTAAGGCCTGGAGGAACGCTACTTTGCCGCGGCTCAAGTAGTCAAGTCCGCTGTGAATGATTTGCCTATTAGATTTGTTCAACACAGCTAATGATCTAACGAGTGATAGCAAAAACTCATGCATGTGATAGGTCCGCATTTTGCCGTTCATTTTTTAATAACTTGGGCCCTAACAGGTTGTCAAGCTGTTTAGCTAAATGGCAGTGTCCGTGTCCACACCGTTGGGGTATCCCTGGTGCATCACACAATAATCACCCTGGATGAATTGCCAGAGGCAGGCACTGTGTATGGTTCTTGTATTGGCATGACATGCTGTCTGCTTGAGTCATGTGACGGGTATTCCTCGTTTCCATACTACGGAGATAGCAAGCTTGGCTACGGAGATGGTAGGCTTATCATTAATTGAGGACTGAGGTCAGTGCGAACTTAGAATGGTCACTTTTGGGTTCGGTGCGTTTTTTTTTTGTATTCTCAGCCCGCTTTCGTGCGGATTTTCCGGCTCTGTTTGAAGCGCTGTGGATATGAACTTGGGCTGGTGCGCCTCGTTGACCTCCGAGCCATACTTTGCACTTTGCAGTAGGTATTTGCCGAGCCATATGCCGAGCCACACTTTGCAGATTGGCTCAGTTCTATTCCAGCTGCATAGTTCACAGCTCACTAGATAGTTTTTGTTATGGTGCCATTAAGAAAATAGCAAACTCAGAATCCAGTTCCTGGCCTTCATGTCAAAAAGCTGACTTGAAATGGAAGATGACCCACAAAATCTTGTCCTGTTTTTGTGTTTTTCTGTTATGGGAAGAACGTTTCTCATATTATTTCATTTTTTCAGACCTTCAGTGAGCTCTTGTCAACTTAGTGAAATTCCTGGGTACCTGCCGATGTTACGAGGATGCGTTGCCCGAAAGATTAGTGACAACTTACTGCATTGGAAGGAAAACAGGTGAGCTAGGCTGCCACAATTGGACAAAGGGGAGGGCGTGTATGTGTGGATGCCAATGCACTCCCTATGCGCTTTTTTGCATTGCACATAATGTAAACATTAACAAGTCAAAAATATCATCCCTGTCCTCAAAACACATGCCATCGGACATTAGGATTACATAAAGCACCGCCGCCGATATGATTCCCTGATGTCAACGGTTGTTTCGGTTTCATCTCATGACGATATTCATGGCTGCAGTTGAGTGCTAGAAATGTTCTCGTGACCTCACTTCCGAAGCAATATTCGTCAAGCATGGCCCTAGATCGTTTGGAACCTGTGTTTTCATCAGTATGTCTGCGGTTATTATAACACGCTGCGATCGATCCCATCTCTTCCCCCTGGTATTGCTGCTCAGGCGGGAGCTGTGTGCGGCGGCCGGCGACGTTGTGCGGAAGTGTTCGGCCGCAGACGCCGCCTACCGCGCGGGCGGGCCGGGTCTGCCCTCCGAGTCGTCCGACCCGTTCTGTCCGCGGCCGCACGTTCTCCTGGAGACCACCCTCGACTGCCGCGACGCCTTCGCTCAGGTGTAAGTACTGAACGTTGGTGCAGCGGTCTGCAGGTTGAAGATGTCTGTGTGTGTGGGATCACATGTCTTACTGAATGTGATGTTATACGGTAGTCGCTTTATCGAATTGTTTGCTCGATTTGCGATATAAATAGTTGTTTTTGCCGTTTGTACGTGTTTACATGTGTGTAAACGCGTTCTGCTGCACAAGTAGGTATGTATGCTTCTATTTTTAACGTTCACTGGAAACCTCATTCAAATTGCCAGCTTGTCATTTCTCGACTTTGTAGGTAGATATGTTTTAGCATGTTGTATTGAGTAGAAAATGCATTTGAAACGGCAATACAAACGATCGGTAGTCGTCCTTGTTTTTCAAAGCGTTTTAATTTTCGTACCCCAGTGAAATGCATTTTATTGCGTATCATCTAACGAAAAAGCTCTGAAAGTGCTCAGATATCTCTTCAACGGTGAAATTGTTGGCTGTATGACCTATATACACGCCCGAAAACGATGTCGCCTCATTTTGAGAGCTTTTTTATCTGTTTATATTGAATAAAAATTGAACTTAATTTTACTTTTAAGTTTTAATGCCATGGCTTAGATATTTAAATCTGTAATCTCCTTGTAATGCGGAGCTGGTAGTCATTTGAATTCTCGTGTCTGTTGCAGGCAATACTTGCTTTTCGTGGAGGAAGACGATTTTTCAAACTCATCACAGGAGGAAGTGACAAATATTTTAGAAGACTTAAAAGAAGTTCAAGATATTTTGCAAGCTTGTCAAGGTGCGTAAATACGTTTGGACCTTTGGATATTGGCTGGCTGTGTATCAGTTTGCTTTCATTATGCCTCTGTGTAGTGATGGTGGATTTATTTCACTTGGATTATTATCGAGCTGAATTAGCTACATCCACCTCCCCCATTCGATTGCATGCTGCAGGCCGCTTACTGCCCAGCTCGTTGAATGAATGGTTACGTGAAAATATAAATAAGCTGCTGGTAATGACCGACACCTTTGCATAGGTGCTTGATTCGAAACAGCCATCCTCGTGGTAGCTTCTCACTCCCGCAGCTGTACCGCCGTCATCGATTCATTCGCGTTCGCTGATACGTTTATCCCCACCCCTGTGGTATAAAGTGATGTCCCTGTGTTCCTCCGTACCGACAGAACGTTTGGATACCCCCAGCGTGGTATCTGTTGTGTCGTATGTTCGTGTTCACCTGTACCGACAGAACGATGGATACCTCCTCCCAGCGTGTTATTTATTGAGTCGTATACGATGGATACCTCCCCCACCCCCCCTCTGGCATGACATCCATTGACTTGTTTTCTCATGTTCACCTGTACCTGCAGAACGTCTGGAGGTCTGTCGACCGGTGCTGGACGCCGAGGCTGATGACGTCACTCGTGGGTCGTCCCGGTGACAGCTGACAGAGCTGTCTCCGGGCTGACGACGGCTGCCGGTGACGGACACTGCGGATGATGACAGCCCAGTTGGGTCGTTTCGCTGACAAGCCACCGTGGCTGACGGTGGTACTGGGCGGATCCAGAGGTTTACGGCTGTGGAGGTGGTCAGAGCACTTCGTCTCGAAGACATGAACTGTCTTGTCTTACGACATGTGCGCTGGCAGCGATTTTACTCCTGCCTTATGAGTGACTTAATATATCGTTTTGTTTGGGAGTTTTTTTTTCTACAGTCGCTGGAAGTTTGCGACAAACGTAGTAGTAAGGCACATATAAGCATGTCGTATAACTCGTATAACTTATCCACGAAATAGACTCAATGCAAATTATTTGTTTTTCGTTCCGCTAATGTACAGCTTACGCCTTACTTACATGATACAACAGTGGTTTGCAGTTGTACCTCAATCCTTTCGAGTCATTTTGTCTTGAGTTACTAGCGTTTCTCATTAGCCTGCCAGATGCCAGTTCAAGCAAAGCCATAAAACTTGAATTCAATTTGTCACTCCCCGACTCTCCCACCGTTGGCCGTTATCTGGTTGACAGCAAACGTCTGTTGAGACTTCGACTGTTCATCAACTTGTCTTTTTGCTTTCGCTTATTGTATGACCCTCGGAACGAGTGAGTTTCACCAAAATTTCACAATCAATTGAATTCTCTTTACCCTAAATAGCAGCCAGCAGCTACGAACGTTGGGCGAGAGAATAATGCAGCTAAATAAAAGGTTCATTCATGTTGGCGGTCTACAATTATGGCGCGCCAAGGCGGAAGACTGGCGAGAGGCGAGAGATGTGTGTTGTGTTGGATAGATAGGTCAAAATAAATTGACTTGGGACTTGTTATCCCATGAATTCAAGTGGGCAGCTAACAGAAGGTAACTCTCTTCATACCATGGACATCGAACTCGGGCCTGTTCTTTGATTCCCTCTTGCTGTCCAGCAGCATGGTGAACAAGTCGAAGTCAAAGTAGGTTTCAGTTTCACTGGCTCGTTCAGGGGCCTTGGTAACAACTGGATTTCCATTACGTCATGGGTGATGATGTCACACCACGGGTGACGTTTCACTGCTGCTGCTGCTGTCCACGGAGGGCAGCGTTTGTGAGTGGAAAACAGTAGCAAAATTGTAAATGAAGGCAGTATTGGCGCTTATGCTACCCATGAAAAAATTCCACAAGAAATCCACAAGAAATATTCTAGTGGAACCACAAGAATGCAGCTAGAGAAGCTCCCACTAGGCCATCTAAAACGTGTAGTGCCTTTAAGTGGTGCAACTAGGAATCCTAGTGGAATTCCATGGAAATTGAAACAAATCCTAGTGGAAATTTTGGACCTCCGTGGTGTCTAGTTGGCTAGTGGAATGTAGTGGGCTTTTGTTGGCCTTAGTGGTTTTCTTGTGGACCTTAGTGGTCCTTTCCTTGGGTTTAGTGGATTTCTTGTGGAATCTAGTGGAATCTTTGTGGTCCTTAGAGGTTTTCTTGTGGAATTTAGTGGATTTCTTGCGGTCTTTAGTGGGTTTGTTGTGGATCCTAGTGGACCTATTGCGGTCTCTAGTGGCTTTCTTGTGTAATGTAGTGGTCTTTTTGTAGTCCTTAGTGGTCTTCTTATGGATCCTAGTGGATTTATTGTGGTCTTTTGTGGTTTTCTTGTGGAATTTAGTGGAATTGTTATGGTCCTTAATGGTTTTCTTGTGGATTCTAGTGGTTCTATTGTGGTCTCCATTGGGCTGTAGTGGATTCTAGTAGACCTACTCCAGCCTGTAGTGGATTTTTTGTGGTCTGTAGATGTTTTCTTGCTGTTTTTAGTGGTCCTTGTGAGACATAATATGCCTCACAATAACACACACAATTTATTATATGTGCGAAAGGTAAAATAAATGCAGCAAGAAGGACCTTTTGTAAATCATTACATAAGGATTGTCTTGAAATCATTAATTGTAAATTGTTAGTCATCATGTGCAAAGAGGGGAAATGTGGAATGCAGAAAGAGCCTGTTTCAGGCCATATAATGCTTTAATGACTAGTGATTTACCTTAGCAATTACATGACAATTCTAAAGGAATGATCTATGAAAGGTCTGCTGCATTTATTTTCCCAACCTCTCTAATTTTGTCAATGTGAGGAAGGAACTAACACAAAAGTTGTCTGAAAATGATATGTATTCATAAAACTTGCAAAATAGAGCACCAATATGCAAACAATGCATCCATATGTTACACAGCAGCTGTACACCAGCTTGGTGGTTAGGTAAATTCAAAACTTATTACATTTATAATGTAATGTTGAGAGAGAAAGAGATCATACCAAGAAGGCAGGAACCCAGTTGCAAAGAGATCAGGACAGGTTCATGTTGCAAGGGGATGAGATGACTAAGATGAGTTGAGGGCTATGAGGCATGTCCGATTCCCGGGAACATGTTTCAATGCTTCTTCAGATTTGAACTTCTTGTCTTCTTGAGCACGCCAGGATCGGACTTCATGCTGTGAAAAAAGGAATTAAAAGTTCATTTGGTTTACATTAACCCCGCGTTCGATGTCTCTCGGACGGCGAAGATTCTACGCCGTCCGGCCAATCACGTTCCATAACCGCAGCCGAGCCCCCGCTGACCTTGGACGGGATTGGCCGGACGACGTAGAATCTTTGTCGTCCGAGAGACATCGAACGCGGGGTATAAAAGGCAAAAGGCAGCATAGTTCAAACGACAAAGATTCTACATTGTCCGGTCAATGCCGTTCGATGTTGGGCGGGGCTGGGCCGCGGCTATCGAACGGCACTGGCCGAATGACATAGGTAATCTTTGTAGTCCGGGAGACATTGAATCCGGTCTAATTTAAAGAAGAAAAATACAAAAATTGTTTCAGGTGCCAGTTTTCCCAGCTGAAAAATAGCCGCCTGCCGGCATTTTTTTGCCTCAAGACCGCTTTACATACGGAGCGTACCTATACAGTAAAGCCCTATCTGCTTACATGCCTATCGCATTTACGCTCCGTATGTGAAGCGATTTTTAGGTCAAAAAATTCCAGCAGGCGGCTATTTTTGTTTGTAAAACTGGTCTCAGAGCGATGCAGTGACAAACTTACAATTAATACACTTTTCCTATTAGGCTCTACTTAATGGTTTTTGTCGCTAAAATTTTGTCTAGTCATTTTTTCGTCCATTGTGTTTTCGTAAGACCTATTCCTACCCTAATCTAGCCTAAAGAAACCTAGCCTACCTACCTACCTACCTAACACCTAACCACAAAAAGACGCATAGTATCTGACGAAAAAACAATGGACGAAAAAAATGATCTGACAAAATTTTACCATCAAAAATGATCCAATAGCAAAGCAATGGATACGTTTTACATATTGCCCATGTAATCAGCCTATGAACTGACAATCACAGATATTTTCAAATTGAAATTCCCAGCCAAAGACGCCCATTAAAAAAGTTGATGCTTATTGCTTACCTTTGTGGTGTCTTGTTATATGGCCAGTGGGTTGGCTCCACACAAATTACATTGTTATCTGCATTCAAAATATCTACAAAAGATTAGATTGGAATTCACAATTAATAAGCAGTTGGTCATTAGCATGTAAGATAATTGCCTGCAATTCTCAATGTATGAACCGAATTCCAGCAAATCATCAGCCTGGTCGACAGATACTCAACATTTTGCAAATCAGCAGCTGCAAATATTCATATTTCAAGTGGGTATTGTTGAATTGTTACGGTGTTGCCATGACAACTCAATTATCATTTAGCACCCCCCGGTTGCAAAATCAATTGGAAGCTACCACTAGAGTCCACAAACCACTAAAAAAGTGTGAACAACCACATGCCACTAGAATATGTTACTAGATGCCACTAGACCGGCCACTAGGACCATAAGAAACCATTTCACGCCACAACAGACCTCAATAACCACTAAAATATATTTTGTGGTCTCTTGTGGAATTTTTTCATGGGTACATATGAAATTTATAACAACATATTGATATTAGTGAATGTTTATTTTTGTTACTTTTCATAAACCCTCCAGTTTCCAGGGTCTGCATGCAAAAGTTCTGTTATTTTAGAGTCAAGCTATTGTACTAAGGGATTTATTTTGGCAATTTAGTCATGTGTTAGGTTATAAGGCTGCAGAAACTTTTAGTTGAGGTTGGTATCCACTATCCAGTTGCAGCTATAATTGTGTCATATTTTGTATCATTTTCTGAACATGTAAACACCTACCTTACCTTACCTTACCTTACCTTAGTTGGTCATCGGGTTATAAGGCCACTCGGCCTATGGGTCCCGCTCGTATCGAGTGAAAGGCATAATCGGAGAGGCTATGGTCGAATACCTATAACCTATGTGAAACGTACCTGTGGCTACCTATATGAATTCAAATATTGTGATTGTAGAAAAGCAGTTACCCTCACATTGCAGCGGGGATTAGAACATTTAACCACACTTGTTATACAAAAAGCCTGTTTGCCATCAATTTTGGGAATTCAAATTGGGTATTGGTAAGGTAGACGTAGCACAAGCTGCCCTATGCACGAGAATGAGTTTTTCTAACCCAACCTTACCTAACCTGACCTACAACCTACAGCCTTAAACCTAAAATTTACAACCTACGACCTAGTCCTACGGTATGGCATATCACGACAGCTTGTGCTACGTCTGCTACCATGACCCAACTTTGTTCCAATTCATACCAACTTGGGATGACAGTCACTGCAGATGTGTGCTGACCATGCAGGTCTTTGTTACAATTGCAATTCTATTGCGTTACAGGTTCGGCGTTCTACAGCTGCGACCCGCCATGGCTGGGCCACCGCGGCGGCATCACCTTCAGGGTGTACCTACCCGTGGCCACCCGCCGGTCGGACCCGCCTGCAGTCGCCAGGGAAGCTGCCCTGCGAGCCATTGTAGAGCTCCCGCACCCGGACGTCACTATCTGGTCGGACGGCTCGGCTCGCGGCGGGACGGAACAGGGCGGCGCAGGCGCGCTGATCCAATTCCACCACCTCAACAGAGAAGAGACCGTGCGCGCTCCTGCAGGGGCGGTCTGCTCCAGCCTAAGAGCAGAACTGACCGCCATGCGCGAGGCGTTCGCGGCTGTGGCCGGCCTGGAGGACGGGGAGTTGGCATCGATCAAGTCGGTCCGCCTCCTCACCGACTCAAGGTCTGGGCTCCAACTACTCGGCCGCGGCCCAGCTAACCAGACCATGGCCCTGGCCGCCGAGGTCTGGAGGCTGCTGAGCACCCTCGCCGAGAACGGCACCGAGACGGTGCTCCAGTGGGTGCCAGGCCATGCCGGGCTGGACGGCAACGAAACCGCCGACCGCCTGGCTGGCGAGGCCACGGCGGGCGACCAAGACAGCGCACCGATCGACCTGTCGAGTGCGCGGGCCGCCGTCACGCGCCATGTCCGGGAGCTGTCGCGACAGAGGGCAACCGCTGCCCACCCGCACCCGGACCCCACGCCTGGCCACGACTCCCTGGCGCGCTGGGGGTCGGTCACGGTGACGCTGTCCCAGCTGAGGACCGGCACATCACCGCTGACCCGTGACACGCTCCACAAGATTGGCCTGGCAGCCGACGACGAATGCCCCGCGTGCGGGGAGCCCGACAGCGCGGCGCACCTACTGACCGATTGTCCGGCCTATGAGGCGGCCCGCCGCCGCCGCTGGGGTGTCGACCCTCGCCTGGTCGACGTCCTCGGCGGCCCGGCGACGAAGGTCGTCACCTTCATCGAGGATGTTGGGCGGACCGAGCTGCCGCTCGACCCGCCGCCCCCCTGAGCGGGTTGGCGGTGGGATGCAGAAGAAGAAGAAGAAGCAACTGCCAGCGCGCCACGGCGGCGAAGCCGAGTTCCGCCGCTGGACCCCCCGCGCAATGGCCAGCACAGACAAGAGACAACCGAATCACAACACCTACAATTACGTTATTGTTATGGTATTGTTACAATTAACCCTGCTCTTTCGAGCGTGGATGCACGCTGAAATTGTCGCATAATTCCATGCAGCTTCCACCCTTCTGCAATACAAAGCTTGAATACAAAGTAGTCTTGCAATAGGTTTAGAACTTATGTGCAGATTGTCGATGCTGGTTGACTTGATGATTGGAATTGTGTTTATCTGTTTCATCTGTTTTGACTTAAATATATGGCCATGGACTATGGCCTACCTTGGGAAGTGTCTGATTTCAACAAAACATTTTTCATCAGGGTACGCTGCAGGGTACATAGTACATACGTAGTGAAAATTTTTAGCATGTATGGGTGCGCATGTGGAGATGTAGACTGCGAATGAGACGGACTACGACGGTTTTTGAACCAATTAAATCTGATTGACAACATAATGTAGGACTAAAAACTGACTGCAAGAAGAATATTCACAGAATATTCACTTCACCCGGTACAACGAAAAGGGAAAGTCAGGGAACAGAGGCAGGGTACATCTCGAAGATCAAATTGCAGGTGCCGATTGGTTATGGATCATCGCAGCTCAAGGTACTGCCATGTACTGCCTTGTGCTGCTTTATTGTTAACTGAAATTGCTTCCACCTTGTATTGAAAGAAGTCATGATGGAAGATTTTGAAAAGGTTCTTGAAAAGTGTTAAATGCTTGGAATTTATATTTCTGCAGAATTATACACCCGTATCATTCTTTACATGTCAATATTTGTATATAATTTACCATATAAGAAAATAGTGGCCTCAAGTTTCTAGGAAATATCTGATTTTGCTCTCTGGGCCACTGCAGATCCCTAAAAAGTTAGGAGCCGTCTTCATTATTTAATGTATAAAACCAAATAAATTATCACTGCTAAAAAGTGGAAGAAATGACAAATGAAAAAAAGTTTTCCTACAGCGTTGCAATCCAGATTTTAAGATAGTGATGGGCGCACTAGAAAGCAAGTAAAAGGTATTGTAAAAGTACTCCACAAGGTAAAAGTAAAGAACAAGAATATCCTTATACTGTTTCAGAATTTGGTAAGAAACATTTTTTATGTGTTTTAAATACCCGAACAAATCGATTCCAGAATCAGTCTAGATGAAATTATATGGTTTTTGTATGGTGTTGGTGGTACTTGAATGACCAAAGTCAGTACATGTCCATCACCTTTCGATATTTCCGTGGTGCTCGCTCCCATTTCATAGCTGCTCACGGTGTTTTCTGCTGACGTCATATGGTGCTGCTCCACTAGCGCCACCATACGGCGTCAGCTGGCGAATTATCCAGTTAATACCAGAGCCCCTCGTTCAGTATGAATGTCTAGTCATTTTATTTATTTTCAGCTCTTTTCTGGTGTCAATTTGTCAAGTTTTGTGTTTTTGACTTGTTTTATTTTTATTTTTTGAGCTTTGGGAGTAGTCAATATTGGTACCTATAGGCCATTTGTTGGCCTTTTCTTTGCATGAGTTTCAGTTTTGAATGAGCCTTTTTGTAAACTCAGGATTTGCTTACAAACAAAATGAAGGCTGTTTTTATTGTTGCACATTTTATTTTTAATATCATGATATGGGTCGAAGAGTCTGACACTGGACACAGCCAAACGTTTTCATTGTAGTTTGTGGCTTTGTGCTGATCTGATTGGTATCATAACTTTCTACAATGCACTTATCTAACACTTAACAGTTGCACACAGTTAGTCCCTTCAATTGTGCAACAGGAGCTTAACCAGACAAACCGGTAAAAGTATACATTAAGTCCGAGTGACTGTTTAAATATAAAGTTTTCATATTCTTACATTATTTGACATCCTGAATCCAAAAATGATACTTATATGTCCTGGAAATAAAAGGAAAACATAATCAAACCTGACCTAACCTTACCTATTTACCTACAAACCTACAGCCTACAAACCTACAACCTAAAACCTACAAACCTACCAACCTAAAACCTAAAACCTAAAACCTACAAACCTACAACCTAACCTAACCTAAAACCTACAAACCTACAACCTAACCTAACCTAAAACCTAAATTTTTTGCTGTTACATATTTGTATCAACAGCGTCACAATTGTCCACTCGGACCTAATATATACTAATACCGACAAACCTCCCAGCAAACCAGAGCTCTGTTCGGTCGCTGTTTTTTGTCAGCATGCTGTAGGTTTTCCCATAGAAGGGAGTTATTGCTGCCACTTCTTGGCCTCTCATTGGTTAAATGAATAGACCACGTGTGCTTGACCAATGAGGAGTCAAGAAATAGCAGCATGCTCGCAGCCTGCTGATAAAAAACTGTGACCAATCAGTGATCAGTGCCCAGGACAGCAGTCGAAAAGGCAGTCAAGAGGATGTGAGGCAAACATCAGCCCTTAGCATCTCCAGAACTTTGTGCCTAGCATACCAGCTGGTGTCTCACGCTGTGCCCAGCTTCATGGAGAATATATGGACCGGTGTAATGAATCTGTTGCTTTATTTTTACTGAAAGGAAGGGACCGGACACTTTGTAAGGTATCAAAACTGTTGATGCACTCTATAGGCTATTAGTCTCAATCATCAAAAACAAGTGCTACAAAGCACCTTTACAACAACAAAAAAAGCATGTCAGAAATGTATTTGCTGTCACAAACACTTTGAAGCATTAAAGCCAGTCTTGTGGTAGAACAAAATAACATTTTATAATCCTGTTAATCCTATTGAAGCAGTTGATTTTTTCTGTTGAAGCTGTTCATCCCTAGACCCAAGTTATGAATTGATTAAAATGTATAGTTTTTACATGGAAAGTTAAGCTTAGCAATCAAATATCAAGTGCAAGTTAAGAAATTACTGTGGTGCCATTACAAGACAACATAGTGTAATTCCGTATCAGAAGTGAGCTGCATGACAGCATCATATGGATGGCTAGTTGTTGGCACTTCCTGGCTTATTCAGGAAGCACACTTCTGGACTTAGGTCCAATGCATTGTCTCTGGTCTATGTTATTGAGCAAAACATTGAACACATTTATTTGTTCTGAATTTAAATGAAGAAATAAGGTGTTTTATTGTGCTATATCAGTCCAAGACATGCTGGGTGTGCTGAATTTATGGGTGGTATGCATTATCATCTTTCTCAAAGTTTGCATAGTTGTCCGCTACTCCCTTGTTTGTGCTACAGACTAATGCTGTTTTCGATGACAGCAATCGGCACCTGTAACTTGAGTTGAGCCGCTGGTACATGTCCTTGTGGAAGGACATGGTAATCATGTGTTCATACAATCTGCTTGTGAAATGAATAGACTGAATAGGTTTTTAAATGGTTAATATATGTACACTGATCACCTGATTGCTGTGATGTTGTGCGAATATTTGAGACTTTGGATTGGTGGCTATCTGGCCTGCAGAGATCCACTATCTTGCAACTCCAATCCTGTACATATTGTGTTCCCATGATAAAATTTAGTTTAACTGGCTGCATACATCTGTTCACAAGGACCATTGTGAGGATGCAGGGCTATTCCTCATACTCTGCAAGCTGTGATCAAAGTTTGAGGGAAATGCTTATCAAAGCACTTCTTCTCATAGTTATCTTGGAGGATGGCTACTTGTGATGGCAAATCATCAGCTTACAGAAGCTTTCTCGTGCTTTTTTGCAGATTTGTCTCGCGTTAGCTCTCTCATGTTAATTGTCTGTTCGCGGCAGCTGTCTCGGGGTAACCGTCTCGCGGTGGCTGTCTCGTAGCTGTGGGCTGGCAGTACCTAAGCTGCCTTTCTGTGTATGGCCGATGGCTGTCTCCATACCTGTTTGGACTGACTGTCCACCTGTCTGTACTAACCGTGTCCGTCTCTGTGACCGGACAGGCGCCGTCAATGGACAGAGACCTGGTGGTGACGGTCCTGTTCGACTTCGAGTACCACTCCAGCGATGGCCAGCGCGTGCACATGCACAAGGATGAGGAGTTTCTGGTCATACAGCAGACCAACAGCGACTGGTGGCAGGTAAATCACCAACCCTGAACTGCAAGATGTTAGCTGCACCACTTGATTGATTTGCTTTTTACGTGTGGGCATAGAAAAGGTGTGTGCTTAGTTTTCTTTGTTGCTTTGCTCATTTGCCCCCCCCCCCCTCCCCTATTCATATACCGGTATGTATCTCAAGATATGATGACAGTTCATACAACAGTCCAGATGTGATGTTGCCTAAGCTTTAGTATGAATGCTCTAGTTTTTCAGTGAGGTTATTATTGTACTCTTTCAAGCAGGTATTTCCTCTAATTTTCCTCATTATGATGACGAAAGAGTTGTGGGGACTCAGGCAACACATAAGATAAGGTGGACTGGTTTCCTCTTGCACTGTTCTGTCTGGTGTCTATGGCTTATTTTAGTTGTAATTCCTCGCTAATAATCCACTGCTTTATAGATTCCGTAGATATCTCGCTTCACCTGCGGCCGCTATCGGGCCATTTTATTTGATCTCGTACCTTCCTGTGAGCTAGCTGAACTCACCTTCCGTCAGCTGGCTGAATCCTGCACGGCCAGAGAGGCCCGCAGATGATCGGATTTAGTAAACACGCCAGATTAGCCTGTCACGTCCCGTTGCGACGCTCCCGGTAAAGCCGGCGGGCGGGTGGCGCTAATTCCTGCAACTCTACCGTGAACGTTAGAGCCCCTGGTTAGAGCTAACTACGGCGAACTGTCCCGAGATACACGGGTTGCCGCTGTGCTGTTTGGCACGGGTTGTATGGGCGTGGTGTTGAGTAAGGTGGGGGGGGGGGGGGGGGGCTCTAGTTGTAGTTGAGGAATGGTTGGGTTGGTTAGGGAGTGCGGCCATCAATATCAACTGTCCCATACTAATCCTTTTACAGCTGAGTGGGGGCTGCGTGATCGTCAGCTTTAGGAGTGTTCTCGCCTTTTTCCTTATGTGATTCCGGTTGACGGAAATCGAACCGTTGACGTTGGGCTCGCATCACAGATGATCAGCTGTGTGGTGTGTCTCAAATAAGAGAACTGACGTCAGGCTCGTGTTACAGGTGATTAGGAGCGGCGAGAGGAAGCCGTTCTATGCGCCCACTCAGTATCTGAAGGTCCAGCCCCGACCGCGGCCCCAGCTGCCGCCCAAAGTCAAACCGGTCAAACGCAATGCCCGCGATAGCAGGAGGTGAGTAAATGGTGACGGGGAGAAAATACATTCATTGCTACTGGTCATGGCAATATTATAGTAGGTATTGGTTGGCCTTGCCAGCTTGCTGTTTTGGTGGCAGGAACTCTAAACCAATTCGTAAGGTGGGACGTAATGACATTGGTGGTGGTCCTTGATCAGTGATATTCATGTACTCGTATAGATCGCCCTGTCAAGTTCCAGGAAGTATTTTTCTAACTTTCTAACTCTTTTTGCCGAGGTGTTGGTCCTTTACCGATGTTTGAACCCATTGTGAGCAAGTATGACTACCGCTTGTTAGTTGCATGCACTCTCATTTTCATTGACTGTGCAAAAGTGATGCGAATAGCGGAGGAGAATCTCAATGTCAATCTATTCCCACTCGAATTACCCTTTTGCACATTTCTTTTCGCTGCCAGGATTCGGTTGATTGGTAAGTGTCAATAAATTCAACAACCCACCAGGCGAATGCAATGTCAGCCCAGTCTGCGCAATCATGACACTTATCTGTGTGCTATGTCCTGTTACATTAGTCGCGTCTTCGTGACTGGTTGCTGTCTCTTCAGCTTGGGGCCAGTCGGAACATTACGTTAAAGGAAACAGTCCACTTTCCTGAAATCAGTATTTTGCTATTGATTTATGATTTTTTATGCTCAAAATAATCATGAAATAAAATAAAACCTTTTTGTAAAAACAATTATTTTCTATATTTTAATATAGGACGAACTATATTATATGTAAAATAATGTTTGACGCGGAAGCTTATTACGCATTGACCAATCATATTGCGTAGCTCAAACCTACGCATACTGCATTGGCTGTAAGCAGCACGCTGATTGGCTGACGATGACGTGGCTGCATTCCTGTGCAAGGCACGCATTCTTCTACAAGGCACTCTTTTCGAAACGAGAAATGGAATATCTTCGTCTAGGGTGATCGTTGAGCCGTAAAAACTCCTGATTTGTGCTAGTCTCAGCTCAAGCTACGAAACTGCTATTCCAGCTCAAAACCCCATGTTAAAAGTGAACTATTTCCTTTAATGTACTCGTCAGATTGTCTATTTGTTTAACTAAATGGCTAAGTATCGAGTGACTCACTATCTGACGCCGATTATTGCCACCCTCCATTCTCCCCGTAAGACGCTGTGACGTGCTGCTGACGTCCGTCAGGGCGCCGCTCTCCATCACTGACGCCGAGCGTCACATCAGCTGCGAGGATGACGCGCCCGGTGACGAGACGCCCGGCCGGCGGCGCTGCAACTCCCTGGAGGATGCCGCCGCCGGCTCGTCCAGCGTGGAAACGCTCGACGACTCTCCGCCGGCCCCGGTCAGTCGGCCGGCGCCTGGAGGGACGCCGCAGGCCACAGAGCTGTCTGCGGCGGCCGGTGGACAGTCTGACACGACTCCCGGGAGGGGCGCCACGCCGCGACTGCCGCCGTCTCGACACCGCCGGCCGCGCATCTCCAAGGACCTGTGGGCGCGCAGAAAGTCCTGGTCGGTGGACGAGCGTAGCCGGACCTGGGAGCTGGTGAGGCCGGAGGCGGCGCCGGCGCCGGCCGCCGCCACCAGCACCGCCAGTCTAGACGGCAGACACAGGGCCCCGCCGGACAAACGACCAGATAAGAAGGCCTCGGCTGCTGCGGCTGCGGCGACGGCGGATAGGAGCAGAGCTGGAGCTGAGCAGGGTGCTGTACCGAGCGCTGAATCAATCGCTGAGCTGAGCGCTGAACCAGGTGCTGCAGCTGGTACTGTGGCCAGTGCTGTGGCTGGTAGTGCGGTGGGAACTGTGACCGGGCCGGTGGCGGAGACAGCAGCCGTGGTGAAAACCGACAGAGTGGCTGCGACGGTGACCGTACCCGATACCTCTGCTGTGAATGTGCCATCAGCTGCGGCGGCGATCGATCCTGGGCCCGGTCCCAAGACTGTGGTTGGAGCCAGAGCAGAGCCGGGCGTCGGCACGGACCCTCGGCCGCCGCGACCCGCCGAACGGCCGGTACCCACCCCGAGACCGACGGTGGAGGGGGCTGAGCGGCGACCGGCGCTACCGTCGGCCGTCAACAAGCCGCCGCCGCCGCCCGTGCCTGTTCCTGTGACAGCAGTGCCCGCCGCGTCGGTAAGGGATGCTGCCGACCCGTCTGCTAGCGATGGAAGGACGGGTGTAAGCGGTGTGGCCCCGCGGCCGGCGGGGGAGAGTGGGAGTGACGTTGGACAGAGGCGAACCTCATCGGGAGGCGTCGATAGTTTAGAGCCAGTGAGGGCAGCTGCAGTGAGTGCGGACAGTGTTGGAGCTAGTAGGGTAAATGTAGAGTCAGTGCGGCCCGAATCCAGGCAGCGAGCTACCGAAGAACGAGTGAGGAGGCCAGCGCCAAGGCGAATCGATGCACCTAGTGTAGATAGTTCTAGTAAAACTAACCGGGCTGTCACAGAGCCACCTCAAAGCACAGACTCAGGACGTGTGACTGGAGACAGTGCCAACATAACCGGAGCGTCGGCGCGGGTCTCTGGCGGCGCGGCGGCCGGTTCTGACTCGTATCGAGTCGCCGGGGAGGGAGCGGAAGGTGCAGGTCAGAGGAGAGTCAGTATAGAGAGTGCGGGGTCTCGCCGGGTTCCCGTGGACAGCGTGGAGGTCACGGCGCCCAGACAGCAGGCGGGGAGTACCACGGAGGCCGCCGGACCCAAACGGGAGCACGGCCGGTTCAAGCAGGAGGTGCTGAAGCTGATCAGCCGCTCCCGCCGCTCAGAAGAACGCCGCTCGTCGGATGGAGCGCCGTCCAGGAGCCGGCCGACGGCGGAATTCTGGGACAGGGGCGGCCCCAGACAGCAGGACGGCCGGCCCGCGCCGCCGCCGGCCGCTCAGAAACGTCCCACCACCCTGGAGCGGGAGACGGTGACGAGTGGCGACAGGTCCGCTCCCATCAGTGGTGTTATAATGAAGTCTGCGTCTGTCGAGCTGACACGGACCGTCGCCGGGCCGGTGGAGCAGGCGGTGGCTGCGGAGCGGGCCGAGCGCGGCCCCCGGCCGGACGTGCTACCCTCAGCGGACGGCTCCGAGTCACCCCCGGGCCTCCACCGACAGACCTCCTACGACCGCAGTCTGCAGTCGTTCAGCACCTTCTCCAACCTGCGCTCGGCGCGCATCGACCTGGCCGGACACAACGCCAGCTTCAAGCGGACGGCTGAGCGGCTGCGGCGGCCGCCGGACCGCGAGGCGGACCGCTCGCGCCGGCCGACCGCCGGCCGCCAGGTGGAGCCGCCGCGAGTGGACGGCCCGCCGCGGCCGCCCGTGCCGCCCAAGACGCTCCAGCTGCGGCTGCAGCCGGCCGCCGACGGGCTGCCGACCACCCCTGACGACGGCGACTGGTCGGACTCGGAGCCGGCGGGATCCGAGTCGGAGAGCGGCTCCTGGGAGCGGCTCGATCAGATGAAGGCGGCGCTCTACTTTGCCAACCCGCTGATGCCGCGATCCGGGCTGAGTCGCTCGGCGGACCACCTGCCCGTGCCGCTGCCACGCACACGGCTCACGGAGGTAAGACTCTCCAACCTATCCGTATCACACGACTCACGGAGCTGAGAGCTGAGAAGCGTTATCTCCTGTCCATAAGATACGGCTCACATAGTTTTTAAATATAGTCAAGAAAATATTGGCCATATTTTATCGTACCTTTTCCAATCTGGGCAGGTGTTTCTGGGCTGTCTTTACAGTTCAGTCGTCAAAATGTCATCCCACTTATATTTGATGAGTAATTGTTACGTGTCGCAGGTGCTATTGTTTCGCGTTGCCTAAAACACCCCGGCCTCGGCCACGAAATGGCAGGCACCAAACACCTGCACAGAGCGGACGAAATAACCAATGGAATGGCAAGTATTTGATGCCAGTCCATTGAATCACACAGCTCTTATCATCCATTCAAGTATCAATGAATGCCCAATTGACTATCTGCATCGATCTTACTTTTCAGCTGTCGAAGCCCCTCCGGGCCGTCGCACTGATACCCCCCCCCCTCGCGTGTCGACAGATATCCCCTCCTCAGTCGCGGCAGCCGCCGCCGGTACCGCACATCCTCGAGGCGCCGATCCGCAG
Organism: Amphibalanus amphitrite; assembly: GCF_019059575.1. Classification (NCBI taxonomy): domain Eukaryota; kingdom Metazoa; phylum Arthropoda; class Thecostraca; order Balanomorpha; family Balanidae; genus Amphibalanus; species Amphibalanus amphitrite. The sequence goes on from NW_024881620.1 coordinate 321,324, forward strand.
TCTACACGACGGCTGGGGCGAGTACCTGCACCACGGCAGAAAGTACTACTACAACGTCGACACGCAGAGCAGCACCTGGAAGCCGCCCAGACGAAACGTCAAGTCGGTACGTTCAGCTGGGGTGAGAGGTGGTGGTAGAATCGGTAGCGGGGTGGTCACCGTTCCGTCGTTACCATCCTCAGGACAGTCTAATCCTTCTCCACGCCTTAACCCTCTGTTCTGGGCTGGCCGGGTAACTTTATCCCATGCGGGAATGCCCGTAAGAGCACGCCCGTAGCCAGGTGCGGTGAGCGCTTGGGGGATTGGTCGGCCTGCCCTCCGGACGGGCTCAGGCCCGGCGACTCACCAGGGTGCTCGCCCAGACCAATATCTCCCCCTAATTCCTATCATCCTTCCAGCCCTGAAATGGTCTCGTCAGACGGAAAGGGCCAAACCCAACAAAACAAATAGAAAGCGGGGTGAATGGTGTGGGCTAACATGATATTGGTGCTGTCACAAGGCCACATGCTATTTTAATGGAACTTTAGTTGTCAATATATCGCATAGGGAAGGGTGAAACGGCAATATGAGTGTATAATTTGTGTGGACGTGTGCACTTAAAGTCAGGGTCATTGAATTTGTTTTCTAATGAGTTCCCTGTGCAGAAGCTCCCTGTGCAGGGTTCCTGTGAAAGAACACTGTTTGATGTGCGTAGCTACTAGCTATATTGTTTAACGATATTTGCTTCTGATAGGCCTATGTGCTGAAAAGTTTTTATATGAATGTGTACGAATGTATGTAATCGATTCCGTCCTATGTGGTAGAGGCTTTTTGTCGGCTATCGCACAATGGGATCACAATAAATACCTGCAGTGCTGCGCGGGAATTTAATCACAACCACTTCATGTTTATGATTAATTGATTAGTGCATTCATATACGTGAGTCACGACAAGGACGTGTGCATTTTATTGCGCTTATTTTGCTTGTGATTGTTCGAGGCAGACCAATAAATGGAATCTTAAGGTTTTACTTTATGCCTGGTGTAGACTTCACTTATTTGACTTTTGCTTGACCCTCTAGAGACTAAACTGCTTCTATATATCGGCCAATTCCCAGCTGTTCAGTCTATCTAACCGATCCGTCGCCCTGTGTTCGCAGCCGGCCACCAGCCCGGACAAGACTGTCGGTGACCCATCCCGCCCCACTGCCGAGGCCGGTACCCCGGTACTGGAGGTGGATGTACCGCTGGTACCTCTGCCGCCCGGCTGGAGGCGACGCGTTGACTCAACCGGAGAACTCTGCTACGTGCGGGGCAGTTCGCCTACCAGGGTAAGTGTTTGGAGCGGACACTGCTTATCTACCAGGGTAGGTGCCATAAGGGACAGGTCACCCACCAGGGTAGGTGCTGGAAGGGACCACTCGACCATCAGTGAAGGTAGTGTGTGGGACAGCTCACCCACCAGAGCAGGTGCTGGGTGGGACAGGTCGCCCAGCAGGGTAAGTGTTTGGTGGGACAGCTCTCCTATTAGGTTAGGTGCCGAGTGAAGCAACTCACCCAATAGGCTAGGTGCTGGGACAGCTAGCTCGCCCATCAGGGCTGGACAGTGGACGTGCTGGGAGAAGGTCTCGCTACCGGACGGACTGTGGCTTGCAAGGGTGACGTCTGGTGGCGCTTCAGTCCGCCGCTAGTCCTTGGCAGCAGCACTGCAGATGGCTCTGCATACAAACATTGCAGACAAATTCTACTGAGGTGACTTGATTGATCTTCGTCGTCCTCCATTGTATAATTCTCTGCGTACATACATGCTATTTGAAGGCAGGTAACCAGATGTGTTGTTAAGCCCAGAGACTGAATTGGCTGCATTGTCAAGCATCTGTACTCTGCCTACAACAATTTGCGCCATGCAACGCGGAAAGATGCCTTACACCAAAGCTGAATCACCAGACACTTGAAGTTCGTGCATGCCTACTAGCGATATTGAAAAGTATATCTAAACATTCGAAGTTGACTATCACCATGGGTAGCTTTCTTATGCTTATTTCTCTATTCCTACGAAGGATACATGTGCCGAGTGTCGAACCGTGTGCCGACTAAATTAAAAGTGTTGGCCTGGAAACGCTTCTGTTGAAAAATAGGCTGTATAAAAATGTATCGTTCCAGAAACCTCAATCCCCAATAGTTCAATTACTAAATCAGTTCCGCAAAGTTGAAATCAGACGCATGCGGCGCCTGCTTGAAATGGGCGTGCAACATCTGCAAAATATAATTATGGGAGTTGCTTTTGCCTCTGAAATCGCTGGAGCTGATAGCCCTTTCCAATGCCTGCGTACAATTTAGTCTCGGAGGCTCGACTCCGACTCGGCCCTGGAGTCGGGCTGTTTCGACTCACCGGTGCCGTCCGCCGACTCCGTCCGCCGCCGCTCCGCGCTCTGGGCGCCTCCTGAGGCACGTCAGGCGCACGGTCAGCCCACCGGAAGGCCCTCACCCGCAGCCCTTCCGGGAAACGGTCCGATAGCGCAGCGGCGCAGCAGTGGCGGCGCTCTGTCAAATCTCGACCGGCCGACCCCCGCACACACCCGTCCGGAGCCGGCCTGGAGCCGCCCGTGGCCGCCGCGCGACGAGGAGTGGCGCGGTCGACGACGACGACGCACTTTGCGACGGCGCGCGGACGGCAGTCATGTGCGACGATGACGTCACGTTGCGTGCGGTGTGCGTGCGGAGGCACCGTGCCGTGCGCCGGTCCGCCTCCGAGGGCCGGCTGGCCTGCGTTTCGGAGCTGCAGCTGTCTCCTGATCAGGTGAGGGTCGTCAGCGCTCCCCGCGGCGGCGGCACTCCCCCGCGGCGCTGCGCCGGGTAGTCGGCCGTCTGACGCCGCTGTCAGTCGCGCTATCGTGTTTCCTGCTGCCGGCGGCCGTTGCGCGGCCACGGAAGGAGCAGCGCGGAGTGTCACTGGCGGCTGACGCGCGGGGGACTGTCCGGGCTGGGTTGGACGCTGAGGCCGTGTATCTGATAGGCAGGGTGTGTCAGGCGCCACCCGGCTGTTGTGACATCCGGACAGTGCAGTGTGGTGCTCGCGGTGTTAGCCGTCAGTTCCTTTGGTTGTGTTGAACTGTGCGGTGGTCGGTGATCGGTTCGCTCTTCAGTCGCTTCTCAACTGAACCATGTCTGACGAAGCTGATAACCCGGTGGCGCTGCGCAGTCGCCGTAGGCTCACCAGCGATCACATCCCACGCATCGTGGACCTGTCTCTGCTGACTATTCAGAACCGCGGTGCGGTGGTCGACGGGGCCTCGTCGCCGCGCAGCGCCGGCTGCGTGGGCTCCATCGGTGCCGATGACGTGCTGACGCCGACTGACGTGGCTGACGTGCCCGGCAGCGCCGACTGCGCCAGGGAGACCCGGGGTGCGGAGGATGAGGACGCTGTTCTTCTGAGATCCAGTGATCGGAGCGATTCCTTTCGCATAAAGGTTGACGACGCGGACTGCCCGCGGAAGATCAAATCCATGACAGAGCACCAGAATCGGCGCAGTTTGCCTGTGAAGCGTCTCAGCGAGCCAGCTGAGCTGTTCTGGCGCTCTGTCGAGGCGGAACACGTCGGGAAGAGGCACAGCGGACCGGAGGGCGTGCTACGCCGGTGCTCTGAGGACGGTGACGAGCCTCTGCGGCGGCGCAGCGGGGCCGACCTGGTGCATTTTGTCGGCCCGGAGCGGGCCAGGGCCGAGCTGGAGCTGCCTCTGAGACGGCTCGGGCGGCGCGGCGGGTCGTCAGGCAGCGACTCGAGCGACGCCGACTCGTTCCACACGGCGCTCGATTCGCCGCTGTGTGAGGCGCCGCCCCAGCCGCCCCGAGCGGCTAAAACCACAGACCGGGACACAGCCAGACAGCCCGAGCCGCATACTGAAGCAGACCCTTCCTCGGGCGACAGACCCAGCCCGACCTCCGGCTCCCAGACCACTCCGGAGTCCGTAGAGCAGCCGGACTCGTCTCCGGGTTCGGGGCGGCAGCGGGCGCCCAGCTGGCGTCTGGGGGTCGGCCGGTCGGGTGCTGTCTCCGTGCGGGCCAGGATCGGGCAGTTTGAGCGCGAGCTGGGCGTTTTGGGGCGCTGGCCGGGCGGAGGAGATCGCCATCCGTCTGCCGCTCAGTCAGCCTCCAGGGTGCGCTAACACAGGGACCGGGATATCAGCGGGACAGTGGGATACTGTAGGGTGCACGTTGGAGGGAATAGCGTGCTGTTTTGGTTTTGTTTTACCTTCTCTGTGCTATGTTGGAGTGTATCTACGCAATTTTTCAGTAGCTTTTGATCTCTGTTAACATGTATTTGTGGCGTGGTTAAATTCTATTAGCTACATGTGCTTGCATAAAGACGTTTTTGCCGTTTGCTTTGGGGCATGCATATCACAAAGTTGTGATATGCTGGCACTGGCTGAGTGGTGACCGCATTCTGCCGGCTCCGTTTTTACAGTGGTACAGTAACCAGAACGAGGACGACCACGTCTACTTCTTCAAGGAGGGCAGCAACTCCTCCACCTGGACGCTGCCGTCGGCCGAGAACGGAGCTAGTCAGATGGCCAGGGACACGGTGAGAATCGGCCAAAGCGCTGGGGACGCGTCAAAGCAAGGGACTGGTCAAACCGTCGGGGTACTGCTGGTTTAACAGCGAGAGGCTGGCCAAACAGCTAGGGATGCGTTTACTGTCAACTAACCGGTGTTGATCAGCCATTGCACTGTCACGCTGCCGAGAGACCCGCCCAGTCGGACGACTGACGTCCTCCTGTCGGTATCTGTTCTCCAGGAGTCGGTGTCGCCGCGCCCGGTGCCGGTGGGCGGCGTGCCCTCCGTACTACAGGTGGCCCGTGGACAGCGCGGCCGCTCTCTGGTGTATCCCCCGGCTCCGACCACCGAGCCGCCGCCGCCGCAGCTCGTCTCCGGCAACCAGACGCACACCATTCTGAACCAGGTGAGAGAGGACACCCAGTCTCCGGCAACCAGACGCACACCATTCTGAACCAGGTGAGAGAGGACACCCAGTCTCCGGCAACCAGACGCACACCATTCTGAACCAGGTGAGAGAGGAGGACACTCAGCTGGGGGAGCTAGGAGTGGTCCCGGGCGGCACAGGTTAGGGGAAGGGAAGACTGAAAGACAGGTGTGACAAGTTTTACCAAAATAGGTGAAAAGGGGTCATTCTTAGTTAAGCTTCTGTATCCGTGACTTCGTTGTACTGCCACTGCTTTCCGTAGATAATACCCCGGACCATACCTGCTGAGTTTTCCGTAAACAGTGTGGCTTTACTTGACACGTTTCTTCACGTATATGTTTCAACAAAGCTCCCGGCATTTCGACGGTCCCCCAACCTGTCCGGCCCGTTTCCGCCCTGCGATTATACCTACCCTATCGGTGGCGCCTGGCCCGTCCGCTGACTGACTCACTCGCCCGTATCCTGTATGTCTATGACGTCCGCGCTGAGTGTTTGTATCGCTAATCGCCTTCTGTGTCCACTGACGCCGTGTGGGTGCGTCCGCCGTGTGTTTGGCCCCGTTTAGGGCACGCTGAATCACACCCGGCTGGCCAAGGAGACGTCGTGGAGGGCCCGGAAGAGCTGGGCGCCGTGCCGGGTGGTGCTGACGGACCGGTCGCTGTTCCTCTTCAAAGACACACGCAGCAACGCAGGCATGGTGAGTCTGTCCTCTCTCTCTCTCTCCCTCTCTCTCTCTCTCTCTCTCTCTCTCTCTCTCTCTCTCTCTCTCTCTCTCTCGCACTCTCTCACTTTCTTACGTGCTTTTCTTTAATTTTTATATCTCTGCCTTTTTCTCTTTCTTTCGTTTTCTTCTTTCTCTTAGCGACACTGCATTAGATGAAATCTCGTGAAAAGGTCTTTATGTCGGAAGTGTTGTTCGTGAAGCACATACTGTGTGGATTTTGGATAGCTACATGGATGTCTTGGGTTGGGGTTTTCGTGTCTAGCGATACCTAATGTTTGTGGGGTGGTGTGGCATATAAAATCTGCACAATATTCACTCTGCAACTACTGCATGTGTACCACCCACTGACTTGAATATGTTCTACCTGCGTGTCGGAGAATCTGCTACTGAATGCACTCGCGTCATTGGCTGACGTGAGGACCGACTTTATATAGATAACCATGTGTAACGTGTACGTGCGTGGTGGTGACTTCAGCCGTCGGTCTGGGCGAATATGTTTAACACCGTATCCTGTTCAGTTGTGATGGTTTACTGTGTGTGGACTGTGCTCCCTTCCCTTGTGATGGGTTACTGTGGTGTGCTGTGCTCCCTTCGCCATTCAGGCTGGGGTAAAGGTTAGAAACCGCCCTCCACTGTAATGGCTGACTCTGTACGTAACAGTGTGTTCCTACTGTAGTTGTGTGGCTGCGTATGTACTGTTTGTGTGCCTGCAGTAGTCATATTGGTTTGGGGCCTGACACCGGTCTTTACTTTAGATTGTCTTCATTTGCAACAATGTGTTACTAACTGGTATGGTGTTCTTTCTCGCAGCCGCCACACTGGGGTAAGGCCGGACTGTACCGGGTGTGTGACTGTGTGTGACTGGTCTGATTTGCCTCCCCCCCCTGCAGCCGCCACACTGGGGTAAGGCCGGACTCCGACCGGACACCAACGTCGACCTGGCTGGGGCCTTTGTCGACTGGGAGAGGGAGGCCTCCTCACGGAAAAACGTCTTCCAGATCCGCACCGTGTCCGGACTGAGGGTAAGGGGACGATGATGGCGTGTGGTACTCAGTGTCAGATGGCAGGGCAGTGTCAGCTTTTCCGAGAAAAGAATGTCTGATTTGAATGGATCGTCTGATTCTAACTGATTGATGATATCTTACTTAGCTGATTGATTAGCTGTATTGGAAGACAGCTCATTCCAGAAGCGGGATGAAGGAAAAGAAAGCAGCTTAGTTGAAGTGTTATTTTACATCTACGGCTATCAAAATTATGTATTTTCCTTGACAACGCGTTTACATTTCCGACTTATACCTCGCATGTGAGCGCGGGTCGTCGTGTCCCCACTCCGCTCCTCCGTCACCCGCGGCCTCTGCCCCTCCCCTCCCCTCACCGGCCCTCTGCCCTTCCTTCCAGCTGCTGCTGCAGGACGATGACGCCCTGACGGCCAACCACTGGTTCGACGCCATCAAGCGCGCCATCGCCGGCGTGCCGTGCTCGACCAACCAGCTGCCCGTGCCGCGCCATGTGACGGCCGACGACCGGCTGACGCGCTCCCGCTCTGTGCGCTGTGAGTACGGTGGATCAAACGGCTGGTCGCGGTGGGTACTGTGGGTGGTGCTGCTGGGTATTGGCTGCGGCGGGATGGCGCCTGGCGCAACCAGTGGGATGTCGGCTGTCCTGGCGGGTTAACTGACTTCGGTGGATCCGTGGTGGGAGTAACAGCTTTTTTAGGAGAGATCCGGTCAGGCGGACTCATTACAGGGTTAAGTTATAACAGGGTGGAGTGGCGTGATCGACCTAATCGGTCGTGTCTTTGGTCAAGACCCTTTCGCGGAGTTTGTCCTCCCAGCCCCGTACTCCCAAAGTGGCATGCTGTCCCGTGGTGTCAGCCCAGGTAACCTATGTTTAACCTAACATGATCCGCTCCGTATTTACTGATTACGGGTTTACGGATGTCCCTTGGTGCCGTCCCCCATCGTAAGCGTCTTAGCGTACACATCACAGAGTTGCCTCGCTTCCCTGCGGCTCTGCTGTCCCTACACACGCTTAATTTTGTCTCCTCGCCTTCAGTTTTAACCAGGGCTGCGGAGTCGGAGTCGGAGTCGGAGTCGGAGTCGGTCGGAGTCGACAGTTGTGACCGGAGTCGGAGTCGGAGTCGATTTTAGAAACCCGAGCCGGAGTCGGAGTCGGAGTCACCGAAAATCTGTCGACTCCGCAGCCCTGCTAGGTCTGCAGAGTCGGAGTCGGGAGTTGGAGTCGGTCGGAGTCGACAATTCTGCCCGTAGTCGGAGTCGGAGTCGGAGCTGGTTTTTGAAAGCCGGAGTCGGAGTCGGAGTCGCCGAAAATCCATCGACTCCGCAGCCCTGGTTTTAACCACCCCTAACGCTGGCTGGTGTCCTCCGAAGTCACCCGTTATTTCTACATTATAACCGCCACTGACTGTCACTGACCTAATCGCCACTGTAAATAATGCTTGGGGCGTCTAATTACTGTGCTCTGTGCTGCTCTGTCTCCGTCTGACCGTCTGACCGTCTCGGCCTGTCTGTCTGTCTGTCTGTCCTCGTCTATATGTCTCCTCGCTGCTAACCGGTCTCACCACGCTGCTCCGCCGCCACTAACCCCCTGCTCCGCCGTCTGGGTGAACATGTGTTACAGTCACAGCCGGACCCGACAGCCAGGAGGACCTTTCCAGGGATAATAGCACGATCAAAGATAGGCTGAGGCGCTTTTTCCGCGCCCGTCCACCGGCAGACTCTCTGGTCAGCCGGGGCATTCTCAAAGGTAGGTCTGTGGTAGGAGAGGCTGTACCAAACACGCTGAGTGCTGCACAGCAGGGGCCGCACTGAGTTGGTGGAGTGCAGTTTTCGCCGTGTTTTATCGAGCAGCGAAGGACGCTATGTGCGTGAGCTATTCGATGAGCTAGCTGCTCCATCGGTGTCAGTGGCTGTTTCGTGTACCTAAGCTTTTAGTTTTTTTTTTTTTAACTATTCAACCTGATGCGGCTATTTGTGTAAGCTATACTTGGTGTGGCATAAAGTCATGCTTCCGGGTCCGCCTGAGTGGTATTGTGGCGTCGTCACAACTCATGAATGTTTCACGCTGCGTGTATTCTATTTCCTGCCGAGCTCCTAGTTCACTGACGTCGGACACGGCGTACCGCTACTGGCGACAATCCTAACTGCCACCGTTTGATGTCTCATCATCTGATCCAGGCTCAGCTTGGCGTGACGATCATTGGCGCTTTCATTGTATTTTCTTTTTTTCTTTTCTTTCTTTTTTTGTCGTGGCTGCATTTCCTTTCATAATTGCATTTGTAGTTTTGTCAAGAATGCAGGACCTAAGATATGACACTGAGCAGATACAGTTCAATTTACTTATTTGGTCGAGAGAACTACTTATCTATTCAGTTTTTATGTTACGTATCCGCACCATTCAAGCAAGTTTGCTGATTGGCGAATGGTTACTGCGGTAAGCAGCTTTTGCACCGCTGTGGTGGTGGACTCTGTGTTGTGGACTTATGCGGTGAAAGAGGTGCATTTTTACGGCTTTGGTGGCTTTTTTTGTGTAATCTGGTAACGCCAATATGTCCCGATTAACGTATAATGTTTTCAGTGAGATCCAAAAGCTGTTCTGGTTTTTCACAACACCTTACACGCAATATCACAAATCACAATAGGCCGCTGGCTAGAGTTGTCCGAGCAGAATGTGCGCCGGTCGGTGTGACTACACAGGGCCCGAGCGGGTGACGATCGCAGGCTCCTCTCCCGTGACTGGATGACTAGACGTGGGTCGAGCCGGAGCGGTGTTTCGAGCCGGCCAGCTCAAAGAACAGCACGTAAGCCTTTCCGCTGTTGACGTTTCTCTGGTCCATCACGTGGACCCGCGAGTCGTTGTACTCGTACCACTCTGCCGTGTACGGGTGTCGGCAGTAAGCGGTGTAATGTCCTGAGAGCAGCGTGCCAGAGTGGTTCGCCACGCCGTATAGGCTGTACCGGCAGGGCGTCTGTCCGGCCGAGTAGGGCGACAGGTCCAGGCCGTTCACCGAAAAGTCGACAGTGGTGTTCAGCTTCCCGCGGAACCTCTCCTGCGGCGAGAACCGCTTCAGGTGGACCACCAAGATACGAGGGAACTTCTGGATCGAGAGGCTCCTGGTGCACTTTTGGCGCTTCTGGCACTTTGAGCAGGTCGGTTTTTCGTCGCCATCGAGCACCTCCTCTTTAGTGAACAGGTCAAAACAGGCCTGTAGGCGCACCTGGCCACTTCGTGACGGGATTGGCAGACTCAGATCCCAGAACGGGTCGAAGGTAACCGGTGCGTGGCCACATACCGTGCACCGCAGGGTAGCCTTGAGCTGGCCCACGAACAGGTCAACAAACTTGGAGTTTTCCAGGCGCAAGAAACGTTTCCAGGCCTCCATTGACTTTTAACTGGCGCTCAGTGAGTCGTCGATGTCGGTCGTGATCGGCTTTGGCCGGCTCGTCACCTGGTTCACGTCCTCGTGAAGTCCCTGCAGCAGATATCTGAGGAATTCCTGCGCGTCCTGCTGCTGGGAGCCCATGAAGCGCGGCGCGAGCCGTTGGATCATCGACTTGAGTGGTGCGGTGGTGAGCACCCGCTCCGTTTCGTCCGAGGATGTCCACATGTCGCGTATCAGAGCGCTGAATGTGTTCATGAGGGACCCCTTCGTAGCGGCGGCAGGCATGCTGGCATCTGAGGAGCGTCCATCGCGCAGGATGTAATCGTGGAGAGCGCGTGTGTTGCTCAGGCACTGGACGACTGTGTTCAGGAAGCAGGTGTTGCCCGTGTTCCTGAGGCCGGTGAGACCGAGCGGTCTGCCGTCAGATTCACTGCCAGTCCCGCCGCCGTCTTCGCTGGGGTTGCCGGGCAGTGAGTGGTGAGACAGTCTGGTGTTGGGCGGTGCAGAGGCCTCCTCCGACGGGAGTGCGAGCGGCTCGTCAGCTAAGAACTCGGGTGAGGCCTGACTTGCTGTCTGTTTTGCTGAGGCTCGGCCGGTCGTCGCAGACGGAGGGGGCGAAGGCCGGGTGCGCACCCCTGTCACGTCTGGTGGTGGCTGCTGTCGGCGGTCTGCCCTCGCCCGGTCTGTGGCGGCTGTGGCGAGAACCGCGGCGGCGTTGCCTCGCACAACAGCGATCGAGAGACGCTGTAATAGCCATTCTGTCTCGCGTCGTTCGCCGGTACGGGTGGTGAAGCTGGCCCAGCTCGCGGATGAATTTTGAGGTGGCGGGGCCGAGTACTCCGGAGGTCTCCACTGCGATGGGCACGAACTTGAAGCGGGAGCTGATTTCTGAGTAGTGGCGCCGTTTTCTGTCTTCTGCGGCCCGAGCGGCGGCACCAGGCTCTAGGGCGGTCTGAATCAGCACAGTGTCGGCAAATGTGTCTGCGCATGTGGCATCCCATGTCAAACACATGCCTCCGCTGTACGGAAACAGCGTTAGGCCATCAGGTCGCTTGCCATCACCCCGGTCGAGGCCGACTGGCTCCAATATGGAGGGAATGCCTGCGCTTGCCAGTCCGCGCCTCACCACGTCATTCAGTTGGGCGTGACGTGGGAGACGACCGGCGCTCTTCACGCAGGAGAGCCCGTGGTGGCCGAGCTGATCCACTTGACGTCCGCACAGACGGCACCGGTGCTGCTCGCAGACTGTGGCTCCGAGGCGGAGAGCCACTGCCACCCGCACCGACTCCTCGTCCAGGTGTAGGCCGAGACTCGGCACCGGCACAGCCTGCAGCCAGGCGGCCGTGTGTGGCTGACTGGCGGCGACCAGGCGTGCCCGGTGCAGCTGGTTGGCGGAGTTGACCATCTTATCGCGAATCGCAGTGGCTGACAGGGTGTCCCAGGCCCGCTGGCTGCTGACAGCTGAGGCGGGCGGCAGTTGTTCGGTCCCTGTCACCTCAGAAAACCGGTGAATTGCTGTCTGCAGGGTTGGTGGCACACCGCTGGCCGGAAGCAGCCCCGGAGAGATGCTGCGGAGGAGTGGCAGAGCAGCGTGCAGAGAAGATATGTAGCACGGCAGTGCCAGGTCCTCGACAGAGCGAACTCCGAGACCTCCCAGTCTGAATGGCAGTTTTGCCTGCTCCCACAGCTGGTAATTGATATTTACGTTTGTGATATCGACCAGAGTTTCTCGCACCAGCTCGTCCACCAGCTTGAGCGCGGGCACCACCTTGTACAGGGGCGCTGAGCGCAGCAGGTACTGCAGGCGAGGCGCTGACGCGTAGTGGACGAGAAAGAAAAGTCCAGTGTGTCGGTCCAGGTGCGTCAGTCGGGTGCATAGGCGTCCGATGAGTTCGGCGGCACCATTGGCAGCTGCGGTGAGGCTGCCGTCCTGCAGTGGTGCGCCCAGCAGAGTGACGCTGTGGAGAGGGATTTCTGTTATCTCCGGCAGGACACTGCGAATGCTGTCGACCGCTGCGTTGCGAGCTAGCTGGGGCGCCGCGTCGATGATGGCTACCTCGCACTTCGCCGGATTCAGCTGCAGACACCGAGTTCTGTCAGAGCCTTGGCGAGTGAGTGGAGGTCAGACTGGACGACATCAGCCGGGCCGGCGATCGTGGCGTCGTCCAAGTACCACACGTTCAAAGGCGATCTTATGGCTCGGGCGCATGCGTCGACTCCCAGTGCGAAGGCGGCAGGTCCAAGAGGATCCCCCTGCTGGACTCCGGTCGCTGACAGTACCGTCTGGTCCCCGATGTGCAGCGGTGTTGGGAGGTGGTAGGCTTGATAGGCCAGCGGGTAGACCTCCGGGCAGCGCTCGTGAATCCTGGCCAAGATGACGTCCCGTCGGATGGTGTTAAAAGCGTTACGCACGTCGATTTTGACCATAACTCGCGGCGTGTCTGAGCTGGTGGAGTCGGAGCTGATAAATTCCCGCACTGCGTGCACTGCGGCCTCGCATCCCAGCGGGGTGCCGACCCCGAGCTGGGTGGGGCGTAGCTCCGGACCGATGATGTCAGCGATGTGTCTCGCGGCGATGCGTCCTGGCAGGCGGCGGAACACGCTTCCAACGGCTATCGGGCGCAGACCACCGTCCTTCTTTCTCAGAGCGCAGAGTGATGCTCCGAATAGAGCGTCGCGACCACACTCTGGCACGAGGCCGCGCAGAACCAGGTTGGTGAGGGCCGTCAGGGAGGAGAGGAGACGCCGGCCGGACTCGGCGGTCTCTCGGGAGAGCAGCTGTCGTAGGTGTAATGGCCGGATGCCGTCGAGACCAGCTGACGAGCCTGGTGGCATGCTGAAGATGGCGGCCCGCACCTGCTCCTCCGTGACAGTGAGCGGGGGAGGGTCGGAGGCCGCGGGAGGTGGCGGTAGGCTCTGGTCGAGTGGTGCGAGCGGGTGTTTCAGTCGGAGCGCGGCGATGACCTCGGCACTAGGGTCGACGAAGGTGTCGCTGGAGGTCAGGAGACGGAGACCGGCCCGGATATCCCCGTCGGCGCACTTAGCACCAACTCGACGAGCAAGAGAGTCAGGAGTCGTCCGTGGAGTAGGGGCGCGCCTCTCCACCGTCCGCGAGGGCGGAGCGGCAGAGTCTAGCCCGGCCACCTGACGTCGTATGTGTGACGCCAGTGTTGGGCCCCGTTCCCCGCTATTGGTCGAGTCGGGTGTGCGTAGAGCAACAAAGGCAAACGACAGAAACTTCCACCACGATGATGATGAGGTTGGACTGTTGACTGCCTCATTCACCACTTCTGACAGGGAATCGGCGACTAAAGACCGCGCAGCTTTCGGAATCTGGGCGATAACCTTCGTGCTGGCGCGGAGTTTCGACAAACCTGCCGCGATCCCGCAGAGTGGGGCTTCTGACGTCTGGGTGGGCGGCTCCAGTGTGGCAGCCGGGCGGCCAAGGCACTGCTGACAATGCCACACGGAGAGAGCTCGCGCCTGTTGGATGGTCAGCTTGGCGCAGGACGTGTGCCAGCGCTGGCCGCAGAGGCTGCAGGTGATTGCGGCCTTCCTTGAACTCCGGCTTCTGCATGCCTGGCAGCTGAGCGAGGCAGTTAGCTGGGTGGTGGCCGATGGGCGGCTGCGTCCGATTGCTGTTTGTCGTTGATGAGTATTTTCGTTAGTTGCTTGATCCCTTCTTCTCTTGGGCTTTTTCTTCCTCGACGCGGTGACCCAATTTCCGTCTCTGGGGTCAAAGCCCTCGATTGGTGAATCAGAATCATCAGTATCCATTTATGCATCTTATCTTTTCCCAAAGCGGGATCTTCTTTGGATAGTTGACACGAGACACAAATGGAAAAATCAAAGGGCAAAACCTTTCCAGACTCGATGCGTTTTTTAGAAATTAGGTCAAAAATTGACAATATTTAGGCGTTTATACTGTGTAAAACGATGACTAAAAAACATCGAAAATGTGACCAAAATATTCTACGTTAGAATAGGAACATTTTTATATACATCACACGGCGTAGAAAATAAGTAATTACGTTACAGCGAACTAGAAAGCGGGGCATCTGCGGGCACGTCCGAACCCTTCGAGTGTTACGAGCAAGTCGTCGTCCCGATTAACTCATTATATGTTGTAAGACGACTGGCCCATCTCATTGATACGTTTTCTGTGTCTTCTAAATCGATGTCGGATTAATCACTACCATTACCCGTCATTTTGCCCACTCTTCTCCACATATAAGAGGTTGCCTCATGATAACCACTCCCTTCTCTCATTAACCTCTTTATGCCGCCCTGCTCCCCCCATCGCCCCTTCTGTAACCCTCTCATCCCCTTCCCACAGATGAGCCGGTGTTCGGCGGCCACCTGGCTGCCCTGTGTACCATTGAAGACAGCACCGTACCTCGGTTCGTAACGGAGTGTATCGCTGCCATTGAGGCCAAGCCGGAACACCTGCGGATGGACGGCGTGTACCGGGCGTCGGGAAATCTGAGCCAGGTGCAGCGTATACGCTGTGAGGTGAGGAGGCGACGACGGAATGGGAGGGTAGGGAAGGTGCAGCGGGTGCTGAAGAGGTGTCAGAGTTGGTGTGGTTACAATATGGCTAAGCTTGACAAACTTTTGACCTGGTTTTGTGATTTGAGAAAACTTCCACTGAGTTGTATGGTTGAGATTGTTGTGTTTTGCTCACTAATATGGAGGATTTGCATTGGGCCCGGTTGGAGTTTTCAACAAAACTGCAGTGTTTGCAACCTCTGGACTATCGTCTGCCATTTTGGTCTGATAGTGGACTGTGTAATGTGTGTCCTTCCTACCCATTTTACCCTGGATCTCCCTCCCCGCCCCCTGCAGGTGGACCAGGACAACTACCAGGTACTCTATGACGAAGAGGACGTCCACGTGCTCACCGGCGCACTCAAACTGTTCTTCCGCGAGCTGAAGGAGCCTCTGATCCCGTTCGCTGTGCTGCCCGAGGCTCTGCGGGCCGCTGGACTGACGGCCAAGCCCGACCAGGTGGCTGCCTTCCGGCGGATGGTAGTCGCCCTACCGCCGCCCAACCGGGATACACTGGCAACGCTGCTGGCCCACCTGAATAGGTGAGTGAATGGGGGAGTTATACCCCTACTGGGACACAGTTCACTAGAGGGGGAGGGGGTATACCTCCAACCGAGATACGCTGACGACGCTTCCGGGTGACTAGGTGAGAGTTGATGGTACTCCGCCGATGGCGCCGATGACATCTGAGGTCCGGGTGCTCTGAAGCCACAGATTGTCATTATAGGGTACCTTGACTGCAGGTACACACTGAGTGTGTCGTGATTCACTGAATCAGTGAGTTGACTGAGTGAAAGTGGTGAGGATGGTGAGATGGTAAGGTCACATGATCTTTGTATACCATTCCACTCTCATCCTTTATCCCATGCGTGTTTTTCGTGACCTTTCTTCGTCATGCGACCGGCTCGTAACTTTCCCGATGTATTTTATTTTATTTATTTACACGAACAACTAAAGACCTACCTGAATCGATAAGTATGTGACCTTTTGTGACCTTTCCCTGACCTCTCGACCACAGGGTGACCGAACTGCAGGAGTTTAACCGGATGCACGCGCACAACCTGGCCATCGTATTCGGTCCTACGCTGATGTGGGCAGAACAGGAGTCTCCCGACCTGGCGCTCGACCTGATGCGTCAGAACCGCGTGGTCGAGGCGCTGCTCGAGCTGCGCACTGAAGTGTTCGACTCACCCTGAGTTGAGTCGGAGACGGAGGGTGACGTATGAGGTATGACAGACCGTCATACCCAATGACGACCGGTATGATGGCAGAGGGTCTGGAGCGCCGCTGTGGGCCTCAGCTCCTGTGTCTGCGCCGCGCCGGAGCGGTGGTGAAAGGGACGGCAGTCGACATGGTCTTCTGATCTGAGCCGTCCCTATTGGTGCTAGAGAGCTCTTGAGCTGTGGCTGTTGTTCGCCTTTCTGCCAGACGGCATTTCAGATGGTGCGAGAACGGCAAGATGAGCTGCTCATGACATGTCTTCGGTGGTGTTTTACCACCACAGTCGCCACGGCTGGGGTCAATCAAAGCGGCCCCCTCTAAGCAGTGATCAAACGAGGTGTACTAGCCTCAGTGCCAGTGCCGGGACGGTAGCCCGGCGGATTTTATCGTAGGTTCGGCGGACTGGGGGACCGCCGTGGAAACTTAACTTGCCGGCGGTCTGTGGGCGTATATGTGGACGCCTGTGGAGACTCTGTGGACGCCTGTGGACATCCATGGATATGTCTAGGGATGGGCCGTTGCCTGTAAGCGACACACGCACTGCTGCACTGATCACCGCGGTAGCGCCACTGTGTAAGTGATGTGCGTGTGTGCGTGTTTGCGGTGCGTATGTGTGAACGGACGGTGACCACTGACACCCTTCCGGCCGCCGTATTTGTGGCGTTACGCGATGTTGTTACGCTTTCTTCCGTGCCTATCACAGCCCTGGCGGCACGGGTGCGCCGTTTTGGCCGCCCGGCTGCCGCCTGCGCCACGGAGTGTCTTTTTCTCGTCTTCCTCTGCGTTCCGCGTCCGTCCGACTCTATGTTTTCGAGTCGGCGACAGTGATACAGGAGATTCCAACCATGGCTGCATTTGTTAACAAATCTGTATTATTACTATTGTAAATGATGTATATTGAGACTATATGATGGTAATACAAACACGCTATTGCATCTGTTTGATTGGATGAGAAGATAGAAGATTGAAGGAATCGACCAAAAGAGGAAGCAGACTGGTAGGAAAATGTGAGTGAAATTAAAACCGGGGGAGGAAATGTGAATATTGGGAAGTGAGATACTAACCCGGTGGCAGGGGGCCACGACGGAGAGGCGGTCTGGTCCAGGGCTAGGTTCCTTGTCGCTAGAGCCAGCCATCCGAGCTCATTTCCCGGAGACCGGGAGAAAGAGGCGAGCTCGTTCCTTGAACGTCTGGGAGGCCTTGAAGGTTCTATTCTCACTCGACTTGCTCGTCTTAGGGCATGGGCTTCCCGGCAACGTTTTGATGTTCGTGGTCTGGTTTTTCTAGTCGTGTATTGAGTATCAATGTTAGTTATACAATGTCTGTTATTATGTGTTTGATGTTCCAACGCAGCTTCGTGCGTATATTGATACGGAGAACCGAGAACGCTTCTGAAGCCTGGGTCGCCACTTTTGCCGTCGAATCCCTGTATGAAGTGTAACGCGTCGTCTACCTCGGGTATCCAACTATCTATCTGGTCTTAAACATGTGTAATTAATTACGTCACGTTTATTCAGGAGCCACATCACAATTACGCGTGGACCGCACAGGACAATATTCTCGCTGACTGTGCGATTTCCTCCCTCGTCAGTTGTCATCAAAGTACGGCAGTGCGGCCGCCTCCACACTTCCAATAAATAATAAACACATTTCCGCTTATCTACACGAGTTCGGCAACTGTCAACTAGCGTTAGTATCACAGGCGCAGGCTTCGAGCCTGTCGGAGCAGCTCGAGAGCCCGCTGCCCAGCCGCCGGCTCGGCCACAGCCCGGCGCTGGTGGCGCCACCTGCGCCCACTTGCGCAGACGCTGGCGCCTCTGGCGGCGGCATCACACACTGGTGTCGGCGGTGGCACGGGAGAGCTCGCTCAGTCCGTTGTACTCGGAGTCGGTATCGGTGAGCTCGACAAGGTCCTGGGCCGACTCGGAGCGCGCAAAGTTGGGGTTGTAGCGGCTGAGGGAGAGCGTGCACGGCAGCAGCTCGGGCATCACCGAGTGGTGCGTGATCAGCGCCGTCAGGGAGGTGAACTCCTTCATGAAACCCTGCAGACAAACAGAAGAAAGGCCGTTAGCATGGGTGATAAACCATTCAGGAGACAGGAGGCTGGTCGGCATACGTAACGCATTAATTTTAATGTGTTAAACCCTTCAGAAGTACGTCTGGGAAAGAAGCTCACACAAAAGTTAAGTTGGGTGTACACTAATTCCAGGCATATATTACGATAAAATTCAATATCATGTCCATTCAATCCCTATACAACACTCCAAAAACTTTGTCATGCTCACCTTGATTTTGTATCCTTTTGCGGTCTTCAGGATCAGGTAGTGCGCTATGCCTGAAACCTGGAAGTCGCGTGGGACTCGCAGGGACAGGGCGTAGCAGCCGTGTTTGGTGGTCGATTCTCGTACCATGAACGCGCCCACCGGCTCCTGCGAGAGCACCTCGAGGGCGATTTCCCTGAGGAAAGAGATACAGCTTCGTCAGAAGAGGAAAGCCTCACAGATTTGGCTTCAGCTAGAGGGCAAGGGCACAAGCGCAAGTCCGTGATAACATGAAACAATGCTGATCTCTAAACGATTGCGGCCGCCTGTTGACACAATATACCCTCGACACAAAACAAGCTATTTTGCACAAGTTTACAGCCAGCCATCATCATCTATCTAATGTATGTAGACCTGATCTACAACTCCTGGCTTCCTTGCAAGCTTTCTGGTCATAACAACCCAGTCGGTGTGCGTCCCTGTCCCTACACTTCCGGACCCTCCCTCTCTCCTCCACGCCCAACCTTTTCTCATCACTCCTCTCACAATTCCCAGACTCTCACCTGGGGATGCCCGCCTGGAACCAGGCGGCGGTGCGCAGTTCGACCGCCTCCCGGCTGGGGCCCTGCTGGTAGTAGGGCGGCGGAGGCGCCGGCGATGACGAGGCCCCGCTCGTGCCGTCCGCGGCGGGCGCGGAGACAGAGCTGGAGGCACTCGACCAGTGGCAGCTCTTCGAGTCCTCTCGTAGACTGGCGAGAAAAGAAGACAGACGGTTAGCTAGATTCTTTGTGGTTAGTAAATCAAACAGCTAAATAAAGCATGCACCGGCACAGCAACCATTTGAATGTGACCATTGGGATAAATTGAATCGATTTTTTTTTTCACGTAAATGTTAACGGTCAATATGTGAATATCAATATCAATAATAACACCTAATATTAATATAGATAAAAATGCTTAAAGAAAGTTGAAAACAGAAGAGGCAGAGCATCACGATAAAGTTAACAAAATTCCAGCAAACGAGGTGACCCGTGACAGCCCATCTCATCTCCGTTCTCGCTCAAACGCCGGTCTGTTTCTCACCTCTGGCTGCTGGCGGAGACGGATCGGGCGCCGGCGGACAGCGGCCGGCCCTCGCTCTCACTAGAGCGGGACTCCGAGTCAGTAGTCGACACCGTCTCGTTGACATATCCCGTCAGTAGGGGACAGCGCGGCTCGGCCGATAGCCGGGAGGCGGCCGGCGGCGGCGGCAGAGGCGCACTCTCGGGTACCTCCACCGGGGAAGCCGTCAGAGAGGTCAGGTTGACGTTCTTTCCGCGGGCGAGGTCTCGTCGGCTCGGCTCTCGGTGCTGCTTCGAGCGACGGCCCTGCGGAGGAGGGAGAGAAATGTGGTCAGACGACTGAGAACAGGGCACTCAAAGCTGTCCTCTATTATCCTGAAGGAGAAGTTGGATGAAACTGTGCGGTGTAAATGCTAAAAATAGTCTCCTACAGCGCGCTGTGGTTTCAGCCGGATGCCTGTGGCCGCCGACCGTCACCGCACTGCTTGACATTGAGACGAGTCGTCCATACCACGGCTCTGAGCCTGCCCACAGCTGCTCGGCTCAGCCCGGCCCAGGTCCGCTCAACACGGGATTACTCTGTACTACTCCGCCGCTGCGGTACTACGGTGTGTTGGATGTCAACGCGCGGCTGTGTAGTCGCCGGCCGGACCGGCCTGGACATGTCGCGGCTCTCGTCGGAGCGGCGCTGGAATCCAGTCTAGCTGTGCCGGACCGGCACACACCTGCACGCCACAGGCACCTATGCGCCGGGGGAATGCCGACAATCCGGTCCGGCGACGGGCCGGCCAGCAGTGGCGACGAGACGGCGGCATAGCGACGCGCCACGCCGGGGATTCACAGCGCCGCGCACCGACCGGCGTCCACCGCGCACCGACCGGCGTCCACCGCGCACCGACCGGCGTCTTCCTACCGCGGCCCGCAGTCAGGACCAGGAAAGACCGTCCCAGTGTGCACTTACGGAGACGAAGAATGGGACCGCGCTGCAGACGTTTTTCGTGGCGAGGATGCTCAGTCGGGGTTGGATGTCACAGAACGGATTTTCCTCGTAACCAGACCGCTTCACGATTTGTTAACAACATGGCTTTGAATTGGACATCGAAGGGCAAGACAACAGATTGATAATCTGCAACCGGTATGTCGCGCTGGTGCCTTCCGGTCTATTGTAGTAGGTGATACAGGAAATGAGTTGCATAAAGGAAAAGTAGCTTGAACAAGCACTTCGTTCCCAATGCACGTATTAGCAGTGCGTGGTAATACATATAAATGTTTCTCCCGGTCCTCCGCACAGTGTCTCAGAACCGAGCCCTGCGGTACAGCCTACCTTCAGGCGTTCCCACTACCGCCATCTATGGGCAAAGCTATAAGCACCGGCAAAGCGCTACGTATTCAATCACTTTCGGACGCATAAAACATCACGATTTAGCGTTGCCACTCACCCAGGTTCGGTTGTTGGTCTTGTCGTGGTTGTTCCTGCCGTCCAGGTCCCAGGCGGTTTGGTCAGCGGCACCGCCCGCTGAGCGAAGGCACGACCGTTGGAGACGGGCCGCGTACGCCATCCGAAAGGCATTGCCCACGATGGTGTTCAGCTCCTCGGCCTGAAACATATAGAGAACATAACGTTAGATGGGTCGCAAAGTAGAACACTCACTGGTGTGAGGCAAAGGGGTGGTTGGGTATTGGGCCGGCCATCAAATCACACCGTGCATCATGGGCCGATCGCCACAACACCCGGAACAGTGACCTAACGAGGATCAGATAAACGGCGACGACCAGAAAACGTCTCAGCCCGCCTTTAGCAATTGCAGTACGATGGCGTACGGACATGTATCGCGTTGATAGGACGACAAAGGGCGTCACATAACTTCATTTGGAACAATCGTCCACTATCTAGGTTCACCACAGAAGCCCAGCACAGAAGCAGAAACAGTTATGAGCTAGCACCCCCGTGCCATGGGGCGGAGCCTCGGACGTACTAGAGTGGACCGAAGCGAGACTATCTCCATCCTCAGCCGAGCCGCAGCTGCCTCAGGAGCCACGGAAATGTCACAGGCTAGCGGATACGGCATCTGGCAGAGGCCCCCTCGTCGCGAAAACAAGATAAACCGTACATCGCTGCAGCTGACGGCGCCGGGTAGCGAGAGCAACGCTAACCGTACGTCACCGGCTGGCTGACGGGACAGCAGTGAGATCCGCTGCCATCCGTCCATCCCGGCTGATAGCTGCCGACACACCCGCTAAGCTACGAGCCGCGCGACGCGCCGATCTTCCTCGCTCATCAGCCACCCGACACCGGACCGGTGCCCGGTGTGGAGGGGCCCGGTGTAGACCAGCCCGCCGAGACGTCAGACCAGAGACGGACGGCCGCGGCGCCGACAGCACGCCGACCCAGAGCGATGTATCGCCCGGTGCGGGCGACATATCGCCCTCGGCAGGCGGTGTATCGCCTGGCGTCAGCAGTGTACCGTGACCGCGAGGTGACAGGCGTCAGTGTCATATCACTGGCAGCTGTCACCTCTCAGCCCGCCTGCTGGACCGTGCCGAACCGTAACCGGCAGACTGATAGCATAAGCATCGAGCAGCAGCCATGGAGCAGCTCAGCCTGCACCGATCGGCCAACAAGTCCTGGCTGGGAACGACCAGTTCACTACAGTGAGTACAGATCAAACCAAACTAACGCTCTCCGTCAGTTATCATGCACTAACTACTCGAGCCAGTCCCGTCCAGACCAGCACTTCCTAAACCAGCGCCGCCCATACCAGGCTCGCGGCGCCGCTGTGCGGGCCGCCATGCTGGCCGAGCCACCACGTGACGTGGGGCCAATTCTGGGCGGCGGCTGGCCGCATTCCGGTGGTAGCGCGGTTCCACGGTTGTGCGGCTCGGTGGCTCGCCGGTCTGACGCGCCGGTCTGGCCCGCCGGCTCGACTGCCTAGCACGGTGGCTCGACGGGCCGGGTACTGGAGCACACTGGACCGGGAACTGGAGGCGCTGCGCCGGTCCAGTGACTCGAGGAGCCGACAGGTGACTCCCAGGTGACGGTCACGTGACCACGTCACGCACACGGCGCAGACGTCACGGATCGTTAGACCACGCCATGAAATAAAAATAGGCGTGGGACAGCTCACAGGGTGAGACGGCTAGAAATGAGTCTGGTAAGATACGGCAGAGAAAGGTGTGGAAAGTCGGCAAACCCGTGAAGGTGTGAGTGTAGCAAAGACGTGATTCGGAACATGTTTTGAACTTCCAGGTCTCGCAGGCTCACCAGCCGTTGCGCTGGGTGAGCGCTGCACAGTGTGGGACGTTTCCCATCGCGAGCACCGGTGCCTTCTGCAGCGGTCTCCTCACCTGACCTTCCCTAATCGAGCGGCACGGTGAGCGGCGGCTCTCTCAGCCCCGTCACTGCCGGAGCTGCAACTGCAGTGCGGGCCGCGCCGAGCCGCCCAGCACGGTGCGGCACGACCGCTCGCTATGGTACGCCGCGCGGCGAATCGCGGCGCACTACACCACATCGCGGCGCACTGCGGCGAGCTGCGGCGCCGTGACACTGCGACCTTGGGCGGCGGGCGCGGGCAGACGCGGCGCAGAAGCGGCACTGGGTGGCGCGCAGGCGGCGCCGCTGACATGCCGAGTGCAGGCGCGCTGCAGCCGTGTCGACACGGGACACGGAGCGCGAGGTCACGGGTCGCGACCTGGTCGGGTGGGGAGCCGGGACGGCAGGGCGGCCCTCTCCGGCGCCACTCACGGCCCGCACCGCCGCGGACAACTGAAGGTCAAACGGCGCCACCACAGCGGCGATGGCGGAGATTAAACGCGCCTCAGCGCGACTTTAAATACGGACGACGCTCATTAGAAAGGCATCACCTATCGTATAGGCGAGACCTCTTGTAATGTATGTAAATTGATAGCGATCACCGACCGTTCAGACGTCTAGAAAAGTGAGACGAGATATCAGTCGAGAAGTTATTCATCCATTTCGGCTGAATTATCAGCTATCACACTGCCATCCACAAAAGTGAGAACATTCCTGACAGCGAATCTCTCTCGGGCGTCACAAATCGATCAGACGTGTCCGTTTGTGTCTCACGGCCTCCCTCGGCCCGTCTCGATCAGTCACATCAGTCTGTCGTGTCTTTACCGACCCAAATATCCCACCAAACGCCGCGGTTGTGAAGCCGTTTCACCCTTTCCCTGTTGGCCGCACCCTGGCGGCGCCGAGGAAACCGGCCGTCTCGCGGCATTCCGAGGTGGCCACGTGGCGCCGGCCGGCACTGATCTGAGATTTCCGCCGGTCGGCACCGGCCCACTGACACGACGCGGAGGGCGGGGACGCCAGCTGGTCAGCGGGACGGCGGCGGGACGGCGGCGGGACGGCGGCGGGACGGCGGCGGGACGGCGACAGGGTCAGGTGGGACCGTGACGGGGTCAGGTGGGACCGTGGCCGGGGTCAGGTGGGAATGGGTGGATGTTTGGCTCAAGTTGGGATACCGGCGGAAGATTGGCTATTTATTAAGGACTTGCCGACAGTTGAGAGTGAAAAATACTCCATCTCTAAATGTCCTTTCCCTGAAACTTCATTACTTTATCCTTAGTGCATCTCCTCCCGCGCGGCTCCGACCGAGTGCGGTCCAACTCCTGCCCGGCCCGGCCCAGCCCACGCTGGAAGGAGGGCGAGGTTAACTCGCGCCGCGCCGTGCGTCGGCCTCCGGCTCTCGGACGCGCCGCTCGACTAACCACCATGCAGGTCACGTCGCGTCGTTTCATGGCCGACCAGCGGCCGCCGCCGGCGCTCGGCAGGTATGCGGCGACGGCACGCAGCCTCCGCGGCTCTCTCCCACTCCGCCACTCTCTCCGACCGATCTGTTTCACCACCGATCGCGGTCGGGCCCGACCAGACACCGACCATCGCGAGACATTAGCGCGACCCTCCGAAATGACGGTTGATTCGTATATAATCACCGACTGGCGACCGGCCTGGGAAAGACAAACAGGCGGTCGGTCGACCGCGCCGCGACCCCGCACTCTCACACCAACGGCCGTCAGCACCGGGACAAAAACGGCGGCCCAGCGGCGCCAGTCGTGTCGGGCACGGCTGGGACAGCGGCGCTACACGGCCGGAACGGCGCACGGGCTGTCACACTCAGCACGACACCGAGGTGCGTGGGAGGTGTTTGTACCTGGCAGCTCTAGCGGTGGACGGTGGAGGGCGGGCGGGGGACGGTGGACCTGCTCCAGGCGGTGACGGTCGCTCGGCTCAGCCGCGACCGTCGAGTGTTCACCTCTGACCCGTCAGAGGCCCAATAGCCGTCTAATCGCCGGGTGGGGGCGGGTATTAGCGTGCCTCCTGACGACTGCCGACGCGGTGGGAGATAGCCCCTGGCCGCCGCCGTCACCGCGTCATCCCGCAGCGATGCGTTGCCGCCGGCGGCGCCGCCAGCCGTTCTCAGCTCCCCGTCAGGGAACAGAGCCGCAATCGGAACCGCTCTGCAGCACGCAGTGGATTCCCGACCCGGCAGGCGGACAGGGCTCGGACACAGCCGCCCCACACGGCGCGGCGGGCATTCCTCGGCGCACCGTTAGCTGTCCGAGCGTTTCAACCCATGAACGGTACCGGACATCTGTCCGGCCGGCCTCACGCATCTGACAAAGCGGCGGCGGCGCCAAGTTTGGTCCACGCCGCGTCACGTTTAGTCTGTAACTTGTCAATTGCGGTTTGTAACATGTCACATTTGAAATGTGCCGTCCTGTGCCGGCAGTGATATCAACTTTATATAATTCAGAATCAGATGTTTCTTATCACTTTCACATATTTTCGCATTGATCTTGTAAGACACGAGGGGCTGAGAAGACGAAGCCTGAATGCCTGAAGGGGAAAGGGTCCCGGAAGGGCATCTCAGGGGGACCGACAGCCTGGGGTCGGGAAAGACGGATCACGACGGCAATTGAGGGGTACCTCTCCGTGTTCACCCGTGTCTATTGTGTTGTTATCGAGAGCGGTGGGAACCCGTGGCAGGTGGGAACGGCCTGCCGAGGCGAACGGAAGGTGCCAGCCGCGGCGGCTCGAGCAGGATCGAGCGGCGGAGAAGGGCGGCAGGCGTGAAACCCATCGCAGTGCTCTGTCATCGAGAGCGACGCATCGGTCGGTCCTGGGCGGCCCGTCCGACGGCAGGGCGCCTCTCCCCCGAGTCACTTTCATCGCTCCGTGTGGGTACTTTCTCTGTGCGTCGCCACGCGGCGCTCGGCCGAATGAAATATGTATTGTGCCGGCCACACGCGGGTACTTTCAAAAGCCGATGTGGAAACACTGGTCAGCCTGCAGGCGGTCGAGGCGACGGTACGGGCGGGGGTGGCTGGTCGCCCACACCACTCGCACGGAGACGAAGTGACCTAGGGCAGCGCACTGAATACTGATTGCTCTGACAAGGACGGAAGTAAACCGTCCGACTCCTCTTGCAGAGATGGACGTGAATGGACACTCTCAGGAAGGCCAGCTATTGCAGTGAATAGCTACTCCAAGGACAGCGCTGAACGTCCTTCGGGGTACATACGTGAGCCAGAGTTTGGGCTGGCCCCCATTCCGTTTGGGCCACTCTCCATTCCGGTAGCCTGACGGCTGGAAATGCCAAGCAGCTCTCCGAATCTCTCTCTGGAATTCGGCTTATCCCAAGGAGCTGACAGTCTGCTTCCAGCAATGCCGATCACAAGAAGATAGCGCGATTTGGGTCAGTTGGAACTGGGTTCGAGTTACGGAGAACTCTTCAGCACCGACATTTGAAGAAGACAACGGCACTCCCGTGGGCGGCCTGCACCGAAACGCTGATCACAGCCATAAAAACGCGGACCATGACCGATTCCGAACACAGCACTCCCTCTGGCCAACTCTCACATCTGCCGGCGGCCCCAAACATCTATGTCAACCGGGAGGTTCTGGAGAGAACCCTCGCGCCGTATACAGCGTCACCCGACGTTCGGACCGGACTCGGCCCCAACGGACCGACCGGGCCGATAATCAGGCGGCATACCTTGGGCCGAATCCAGCACCGCCGGCCCACCTCCGCGGCCATTCATTTAGAGAGGGAGCCCGCCGCAGAAGAGGAGAGGAGAGAAAGAGAGCCAGGAGGGGCGGGCGGCTGGGAATGCATCGCATGCCGACAGAGAGAAATAGGCATGCAAAGCAGGGACGCCGGCAGAGGGGGCGGAAAGGTGCGGCGGGAAGAAATAGGATGGGCGTCCCAGGGCGGGCAGAGCTCAAGAGAAGGCGGAGTCGGGGGGCAGGCGGGCGGAAGAGCGGCCGAGCGCAGGCCGCAGGGAGAGGGAGGTGCCGGTGCGGGCGGCCGGCTCGAGTGGCCGCCGTAGATTGTGTCCCGCCCACCGCGGGCCACATTCCGGCGGGCACGCTCGCCGCGCCGCCTCTTCCGGCGGCGTCTCAATTGGCGCCAAGATCGGCCGGCCGATAGGCGGAGGGCCGCGCGAGCCCGACCGGCCGCCGCCACTGGCCATTTGACACAGAGCTATCGACCGCATCGCGCCCTCGCGCCCGAAAATACCCAACAATACGCTGGAACTCGACAGGAATGCCGCGAGCGCGCATTCAATGCTAATCTGGGGGCGCGAGGAAACGCGTGACGGCTCACAGGGAGGGACAGCGGGAGAGAGCAGAGGGAGGGACGGGCCGAGCCGGGCACGGTATGTCGAGTCACGTTCATCGTCCCCTCCCCACACTCCCTCCTTCGCACCTGACAGTCGCTGCTCGGGTTGGATCTTTATTGGCAGCGATTGTACCAGCCGGTTATTTCTCTTGGAATCTCTGTGTCAGCCTCAACCCTGTCCCACACCAAAGCGTTTCCCGGTCTAGATCCGTGTGACACAAGCCCATGACACTTCCATTCTAGATCCAGCGTGACATGCCCCAAATCAGCCTGTGAGTCAGCAGTTCCGCCAACCATTTCCATTTGCCGTCAACTGGGCCAAGACAGTCATCGGAGGTGATCATCTGGCTTTTATGGCGGACTTTCGTCTCGGTTTTTATCTCCCCGTTTCTGTCTGTCTCCGTTTGTCCGTCTCTCTTCACGTCCGTCTCTGTCCCACTCCATCCATCTCCTTTCGTTTCCGTCCGTCTCCGTCCATCTCTCTTCGCCCGTCCGCCCGTCTCCGTCCGTCTCTGTCTGTCTCCTGTCCCGTGACGTGCCGTCGATGCCGCTCTGACGCCCCTGGAGCTCACATTCCTGGGATGCCTGCCGGCTGGCACGGCGGCGGCACCGCATTCCGCCAGGCGCCGCCGGCCCGGGCCAGAACCGCTCACGGACTGCCAGCTGTCGTGGGAATCACGGCGCCGGAACGTCCCGGCCGCCCACGGACGACGGCAGAGTGGGCGACGCCTGCACGGCCGCGGCAGAGGCGCAGTACCCAGCGGTGGTGGAGGTGGCGGCGGCCGTTTGGAGCGGCTGTGGGCGGGCCGCCTGTAGGCGTCAGGTTGACCCAAAACACTTGACACGATTGGAGAGAGGACCGAGGCGGGAGCGCACGTACAGAGTCGGCCGGTGGGACGTTCCAGCCGTGCCGGAATGGGGCCAGCTCCAGCAGATAAGCACTGTCCGCCGCCAGCACCGTCTCCGCGACCGCCGCCCAAAATCGCAGACAGCGTCAATATGGCGGCGATTGGCGGTGGGCGCAGACGAGTGGCATCCACTTATCCGGCCGTCATCTGCGGATTAGATCCCTGGCCGCTCCGAACGGGCAATCATGACTTCACCTTGGGTGGGGGCGAGGGGCGGGCCGGGCGGCGGGACGCGGCGCCGGTCTGAGAGGCCAATCGGCAGGGCGGCCCCTGGCTGACCCCGGGCCGGCGCCGGCGGCCTCTTCCCGCCAGGAATGCAGCTATTTGAGCGATAAGCGGCTGGCCTTGCCGGCCGGTGCAGGGTCTGGAGCTGAGGGAACGGCACGGCCAAGGCTGCTGGCGCGCACCAAACGATCGGGCCGCTGCAGAAGATGAAGCCCGGTTGCAATAATGACGCCCGATCGTCGCTCTCACCTCACGCGAGGTTGGCCCCCTCCTACCCAGACAGAGGGGCCGCCGGCTCCCGGCGTGGGCCGCCAGCGCTCCTCGGCATTCCGAGCTCAGGTGATCCTCCACAAAGCGCACGCAAACATTCCTACCCAACAGGCGATGCTTATATGGTTTGACAGCTGGGGCGCAGCTTCGATGATCGAAGCAGGATGAGGTAATGAAGCGGAAGAGTCTTACACTGGAGAGAGTTGTGTAATCCCAGCGGGGCGCCTCTATTGCGTTTCGCACATTCAAATGAAACAACACGAGGTAAACCCGATCACTTCAACAACCACTTCGCAATCTCCAGCCTACTCGAAATCCCGCGCACACTTCAATACAAAAACATCTCGGGTTGTGGATCAAGCCTGCAAACATTCACTTCACGACCTCCAAAATAAACAGCATCGCTTCCGGTCACGGCAGCCGTTGTGCAGCTCTGGGCGGCGGTGCGGCTCTCTCCGGGCGGCGCGGCGCTCAGGCGGCCGGCCGACCGCACCGCGTCGTCAGCCGCATTCCATTGCCGCTGCGCAGGCATGCGGCCGGCGCCGCGCCCGCCCGTCCAGCCGCCGCGCCGCGGCTCACAGCCAGTGACGGCCGGCCCACAATGGTCTGTGAACTATGCCGGGCACCGGGCGAGGCTCGGCGCGACGACCGGCAGCCGCCGCGGAGCCCGCCAGCCGGCCTGCACGGTAGACATTCCGTTCTCACCATTTGCTCGGTGCCGAGAGTTGCCCGCAGCGGCGGCGGACCGGCGGCGGCGGCGGGCTGCTCTGGGCAGCTGCCGTGGCGTGCAGACCAGCCTCGGCACTCTGCCAAACACTGCGAACGCAATGGCATGCTACACCATGCGGCAGCGGCTAAGATTTCCAACAGACATGCTCGGTGGAAAGTAACTCCTTATGCCACGATAGAAATCAGAAAAGTCTGCTGGTCAGAAATACTCAGCCTTTATACCTCGCTGTTCATCTATCAATTCCACGTTCCTCTATCATACCTTAGTAAAAACCCATCCCAGCGGCCCCAATCATCGTACTCTGGTATGACCGGCGTGCGCACCAATGCAGCCGGGTCGGCCGGTCGAGTCCGGTCGTCACTAGTCGGCCTCCCGTCACAGAAAAACGGGTCTGCAGGCGGTTAGATCACATTGTCGGCGCTCCAGCGCCAAATACCCCGCACACGACCGGAGCCGACCAAGGCTGCGTGCTTCGCCGGAGCGGCGGTGGGTAGGCCGACCGGCATGGCGGCTCGCGGTGTAGGCATTCGATGGATATAGGCAGCGGGTAGGCAGTGCCGAGGTGAGTCAGGCAGTTGGTAGGCAGCGCCGGGGTGAGTCAGGCAGAGTCGCGTGCGTGAACGACACTAACACCAGGGCGTTCCACCACGCCGCGACGAAATCGACACCAACGCAACGCAGCGAGCGGAACGACAAAAACATGGGGTGGCGAGCGAGGGGTGCCGGCTGAGCTGGGGACCCACCACTCCATACTCAGAGACACATGGTCCACAGAGACACCACGGAGACAGGCACCATGGAGACACGGCAGGGAGACGTCCCAGAGAGAACCGGACCGTGACAGGGCGGCGGCGCGGCGCTCTGGGACGGCCGACAAAGCTGGCCGACGCGGTGTCTCAGTGACAGAGATGAACGGTGCCGGAGGAGCGGAACGACGGCGCACACCTCGGGCGACAGTAGGACGTTTTGGGACGCCGCGGGACGCCACAGAAAATCCCGAGAAACGCCGACAAGGCGCCAAGAGGACGCTCAGGAATGCAGTGACTCTCCGCTCACTGTCCAACCGACTTAGCGTCCCAGTCAGCCACAATGGAGAGAGATGTGCGCTTCAGTCACCCACAAAAGAAGGCGATGTGTCCCGAATAAAGAAAGGATGTCCGACACGTAATCGTTTCGGAGACCGTTGGAGGGCATCGCTGCCTCGCTGGCAGAACCCCATTTTGCATGGGCATGTAGCCACTACCGGGAGCCGTTTTAAAACCACGGTATGACCACCAAACACCCCTCTGCCCACCCTTGCTCTACCGGAAGCCGGAAAGGCCTACCGCATGACGTCATGGTGACCACAAAAACGCGGCCAGATGGGCCGGATAGGCGGCGGGACAGGACCGGACCCATAAAACGGTGCGGCCCGCGCCTCCATATGGAAGATAACGGCTGTAGTCTCGTAATAGCACCATCAGCGTCCCGGGAGTGAGACGGTAGCCGGCCAGTTAGCGGTTGACCGGATGAGAGTGACGGGTGCCCAGCTTCTGGAAGTCGCTCTGAGGGCCGTAACGGCTTCCGGCGTCTGCTGCACGCCGGAGGAAGGACGCGTCTGGTCGACAGACGGGACATGGCCGGTCGGCGCGGAGAGGAGACACCGGGCAGGTCCGCCGCCGTCGACCCCAGGCGGTCCTTTCGAGGGCCTGGTCGGACTCTGCGCGGCCAGCCCCCCGCGCTGGTCGGCCGGCCCTGTAATTGCGTGACGGGCACAGGGCGGAGCCACGCGGGCCGTCCGGCCAGCCCTGCCATCAGGGGCCCTTGTCCGGCCACAAAGGGGGTGTACCGCACCGCGCCGACTGCCGGCCGAAGCCGACTTTCTTTGTGAGTGACCAGCCGCTCTGAAATAGCGGCTGCCGCGCGGGCCATGCGCGCCGGCCGGCGGGCCATGTCAAACTTCATCAAACGCGCATAACTCGCGCTCGGCTATTCAGAGCGGCCCTGGCCGGAATTCGACGTCATTCATCGGCCGGCGGACAACTCGATAAGATCGGATAGACGCCTTTCACGGGTGCTCGGCTTCAATGAACTCTCCACGGCCGCCGCCTCGGCCGACCGATTCCCGACACCGATAGTAGGGGAAAGTAGGAAGCCGTCCAGGTCTCCAGACCACGGCCGGCCACAAAAGCTGGCCGCTGATTGAAGTCGCTTCACCGGGCAGAGAAGGCCCCCGCCGACCGGCGCCGCTCCTCTTGAACACAAACTCCGCGCGCGCCGAGAGACCCCAACGGCCGAACAAGGTCTAACGAAAACACCCTCGGCCTGGGCCGAGGCCGTTACAAGACAACATGCTGAGAGGGTCCAAACCACTGACGACTTTTAGCGGCACAATAGGAGAGACGTTAGCCAACCGAACCCAAAAATGGCAGGAATGTGAAAGACACGGGGGTCATGTCGTTTGCGGAGCGACCCGAGGAACGCCAAGAATGTCGGGGACAGGGGTCAAGGCGTTTGCTGACTGGGCCTGCTCGCCCTGAGCAAACACGGCCAGCAAACAGCGGGGGCCTCGAGCGCGGCCTTGCGGGCTCTCCCTTCAAGGAGAAATCGGCGACGGCAGCGCGCGGCTCGTCAGCGCCCGTCTCGCAGGCCGCCATTTGGCAGCTCGCTAAAAAGGTGCCACAAAAAGCCTTCGTGGCGGCCGAGCACGGTCATGCACGGAATGTCGACGAAAAACGGCGCACCATGGCCGGCGGCGGCGGCAGCGGCGCACCAAAAACCGGCCACCACGCCCACCGGCCGCCGGCGGCCGCGCTACCACTACCGACCACCGACCGAGCTGGGGCAGAGCTGGGAGCCGCTCGGACCGGCACCGACAGGGGCAGAGCAGTGCTCATCGACGGAAGGAGCCGATATTGGCGGGAAAAGGACACGCTAGATGAAGGAAAATGATATGATCACCCCTGAAGACCCAACGCGAAATAGGCATCATAACCTGGCTCACTTGGAGAGGCAGATGGCAGAGTCGATTAAGCCGGGCGATCCGTTTCACGTTCTGGCCCCGCGGGTCAAGAGCAGCCGGTCGGTGCAGCGATTGCGGTCTGTCCAAGGTATCGCCGGCAGATGACCCTCTCTGCACGACGGCGGCGCCGCTGCCGGCGCGAGGCCACGGGTGGGCCAATTTAGCTCATTAGGGGCCGTTGGTCGGTTCATAATTGCCACTAATGTCACAGGCATGATTGGCCTTCTGGTACGGAGGTGGCGTTGCAACATATCGGAGCCGGCTACCGCGCGGCGGCTGCCGGCACCCTGCCATTACCGGGCGGGCTCCGAACCGAGTCATGGCCGCCGAGCTGGAATTATCCCCGGCTTTTTAAAAACGGCACGCTCAACATCCGGCGGGCGCCGCGTCGGCCTTCTGTCGCTGAAACTGTGTTTCGAATGTGTCATTCTAGCTTAGTGGTGCGTCGGCGAGTGGGCCTGAATTAGCACTGTTTCGTTAGCGACAGAGACACGTGGAGGGACGGAAGAAGGGCGACGTTATTCATGGGCGGAAGCCGCCTGCTGGCCATGTGTGGACGGGGTGAGAGGCGGCAGTGAGGCAGAGAGGGCGCAGGCGAGAGGACGGGTCCGTGTGTGGTGTTGGTGCCGTTGGAATGGAAATAGAAGACTAGACCAACTCGGACTTTTGTCGGAAATACCACAAGCTATTTCGGCATTTTTCTGGTTCAAGCGGTGAGAAGATGCCAGGTGAGAGCTCTGAGCCTGGTGACGGAGGCACCGGAAGAGCAGTGATGGAGGCGACGCCGGCGTTCGACGCCAGAACCATTCCGGAATTTGACGGAACTGGGAACGTCGTGGAATGGCTGGAGCAGGCTGCTCTCCTGTGCGAGCTACGCGCGGTATCGTTGATGGCGGTGCTGCCGACTCGGCTGCGCGGTGGTGCTTTCGCGGTGTGGTCACGAATGCCTCCGGAGACTCGCCATCACCTGTCCAGTGTGAAGGCCAAGCTACTGAGGGCCTTCGCCATGGACCCATTCACAGCACAGGCCGAGATGACCAGACGCCACCTTCGTCCCGGAGAAACAGCAGACGTCTATCTGGCGGCGCTGCAGCAGCTCGCTGAGCTGATGGGTGGTCTCCCCGAAAGGGCCATCGCGATCGTCTTCGTCAACGGACTGCCGGGGACTGTGCAGGCTTCGGTCCGTGACGGGCTCGGGGAGAGCTTCACGCTGGAGTATGTCCTGGACCGGGCGAGAGCAGTGCTCTCCAGGGCGACGGTCACTGCGGCGGGGCCGGCGGCGGCGGCGGCAGCGGCAGCGGCGACGGCGGCGGGCGGCCCGTCGCCCCATCACAGTGACATCTCAAGGTCGGCTCGCCGGCCGGGTCCGATCCGCTGCTGGACCTGTGGCCGGCTGGGTCATGTCGCCCGGATGTGCCCAAACGGCTGCGGCGGGGGAGCTGCATCAGCGCAAGCGTCTCCTCCGCCGCCCACCGCGCCGGCAGCAGAGCGCCGGTGATCATCATGCTACTCAACGGACGGCCGTGTCACGCGCTGGTGGACACGGGCTGCGAGGAAACCGTGGTGTTTGTTGGGTGTTTGAACAACTGGGATCAGTGTGAGATAAATATGACGGCGGTGAATGGTAGTGCGGTGCGATGCTGTGGGAGGGCAGATGTGAGTCTGGAAGCACAAGGCCGCCGAGCTGCGGTACGTGCTGTGGTGGTAGCGGAAAGGCTGATGGGTGTCGATGTGTTGCTGGGAATGACCGGATTGGAGGCGCTGGGCGGTGTGTTTGTTCGGGCAGGAGAGGTGCGACTCGGGGGCGGCAGTGTGACGAGAGAAGAGCGATCGGGGTGTGCCGGTGTTCGGGCCGAGTCGAGTGGTATGTCTGTCGCTGTGGTTCAGGCGCGCGGCCCGGGGCTCGGGGACGGCAGTGTGACGGGAGAGGAGCGCTCGGAATATGCAGGTGTTCGGCCTGAATCGAGTGGTTCATCTGCCGCTGTGGTTAAGGCGCGCGGTCCGGGGGACAGACAGATCGAGACGGCGGACTTTCTGGCAAAGTTCAGTGCAGGGAAGTGGACAGTGTGGTGGAAGTGGGCCAACGGCAAGGAGCCCGTTAGGCTCGCAAATACTGTGCCGCAGTATCGCGTGCCGGCCGAGGCGCAGGGACAGTTCGATGACGAATTGCAGTTGTGGATAGATGAAGGTTGGCTGCAGCCATACGACGAACGAGAGCACGGACCGGTGCGAGGTTTGATCCCGCTCATGGTGGCGATTCAGGAGGCCAAGAACAAGGTCAGACCGGTGCTCGACTACAGAGAGTTAAATGAGCATCTGGTGCCCCATACGGCTGAAGCCGATGTTTGCCGTGACCAGCTCCGCAAGTGGCGCCGTCATGGAGCCAATGTTGCTGTGATTGATCTGAAGAAGGCCTTTCTGCAGCTACACGTGGCTCCAGAGCTGTGGCCATTCCAGACAGTGATTGTTGGTGGCCAGAGATATGCTTTGACGCGCGTCGGGTTCGGTCTGTGCATTGCAAGTGACGTCATGCGAGCAGTGGTCAGGGAGGTATTAGATCAGGACCCCGATATGGCAAAGGCTGTGCTACCCTACGCTGATGACCTGCTGGTGAACGAGACGTATGTCTCGTCCCAGCAGGTAGCGCAGCATTTTGCCAGGTACGGACTGGAGTGCAAGCCGCCGGAGCGCGTGACAAATGAAGCGGGAGCGAGAATGCTGGGACTGCGCGTGAAACGGAGCTTCGAAGGCGCACTGCGATGGACGCGGGACGACGTGACACCGTCAAAGCCACCTGAGGTGTTGACCAGGCGCGCGGTCTTCGCTTGGGCAGGTCAGCTGACGTCACACATGCCTGTTGCCGGGTGGCTGCGACCAGCCGCTGCCTGGCTAAAGAGGACGGCGAACAAAGCGAGTGACGACTGGGACTCACCGATCGGTGACAAGGACTTGCTCAAACAGGTCACTGACGTGGCCCGGCGGGTGACGGAGCGCGACCCAGCACGGGGACAGTGGTGCGTCTCCGGCGAATCTGTCACCGTGTGGACTGACGCCAGTGCTATCGCCCGCGGCGTGGTCCTAAGTGACCCTGACACGGGCGAGGTGATCGAAGACGCCGCGTGGCTGCGCACCGAGGTGGACACCGACATGCACATCAACTTGTCTGAGCTAGATGCTGCGTTGAACGGTGTCAACATGGCCGTGGCGTGGGGTTTCAGACGGCTGAACCTGCGCACGGACTCCGTGACCGTTCAGCGCTGGCTTACCGACGCGCTGACAGGCCGAGCCAGGCTACGCACCAAGGCGCAGTCTGAAATGCTGATACGGCGGCGGGTGGCAGTGTTCATGCAGCTGGTGACGGAGTACGGTCTTGCCGTGTCGGTAGAACTTGTGCCGTCAGCGAATAACCGAGCCGATGAACTGACAAGAGTGCCAGGGGAGTGGCTGAAGGTCAAACCGCCAGAGGCCGTGGGCGTGGTGGCCGCCGTGAGGACAGCGCGTGCAGAGGACATACAGGCGGTGCACGAGAGCGTGGGCCACCAGGGGGTGCGCCGTACTTGGTGGTACGCGCGCCGAGAGCTGGGCAGCGGGGCCGTGACGAAGTCGGCGGTCCGGGCGGTCGTCAAATCGTGCCAGGTGTGTGCGTCCATTGATCCTGCCCCGTTGCGGTGGAAGCACGGCACCCTGGAGGTCGACCGTACCTGGGAGCGGCTGGCGATGGACGTCACACATTTTCGTGGCAAGACCTACCTGACCGTGATCGACTGCGGACCGTCGCGGTACGCAATGTGGCGCGAAATTCGCCGCTCTGACGGCAGGGAGATCGTCGGGCAGCTAGAAAGCATCTTTTTAGAGCGAGGGGCGCCGGCCGAGCTTTTGATGGATAACGCGACGGAGTTCAAAGGACGAGAGTTGAAGGCGTTCGCGGCGCGATGGGACGTGAACTTGAGGTACCGCGCAGCATATGAGCCTGGCGGGAATGGTATCATCGAGCGCCACCACCGCACCATCAAAGTGATGGCCACCCGTCAGGGCTGCACCGTGCCGGAGGCTGTGCATCGTTATAATGTCACGCCCAAGGACGGCTGTGATATCGCGTCGGCCCCCGTACACGGCGTGTACCGTCAGGCTGGTAGGGACTTGTGTGTACAGTCACATGGAGGCACATCTGTTCCTACTGCCCGCCAGCCTGGCGTATTTCAGCTCGGAGACGCGGTGTGGATTCGGAAACGGGGTGATCGGTGCACCGCGGTGTCCAGGGAAGGCACGGTCACTAAAATCGTCTCACCGCAGACGATAGAGGTGGACGGTGTGCCGTGGCACGTCCGAAACGTGCGGCATCGTCTGGTCGATGACGCGACAGTGATTGCGACAGAGGACGAGCACGGGCAGATGGACAATGACGTGCCTTGTCCGGTTCCGACCGTCCGGGCGCCCGGGCGGCTGGCCATTGAGGCCCCGGCGACGGCCCCGACGGTCGCGCCGACTAACGACCCTGCCAGGGACCCGCAGACTGAGACGGGAGGTGACGTGAAACTGGAAACGGACACCGAAGGCCAAGGTTCGGCTTTGGAAAATGAAAGGCCAAGTGACCGCAGGGATGAGGCTGAGGGACCGGCGGAAGGTGGGGGTGGACCGTGTAACGATAGTGAGACACTGAGAAGGAGTGCGCGCTGCAGACGGGCGACACAGCTGTACGGTGACCCCATCCCGAGCGAGACGGTTGAGTGAATGTGTTCCTTTAGGAACAGGGGGGAATGTGTTTCGAATGTGTCATTCTAGCTTAGTGGTGCGTCGGCGAGTGGGCCTGAATTAGCACTGTTTCGTTAGCGACAGAGACACGTGGAGGGACGGAAGAAGGGCGACGTTGTTCATGGGCGGAAGCCGCCTGCTGGCCATGTGTGGACGGGGTGAGAGGCGGCAGTGAGGCAGAGAGGGCGCAGGCGAGAGGACGGGTCCGTGTGTGGTGTTGGTGCCGTTGGAATGGAAATAGAAGACTAGACCAACTCGGACTTTTGTCGGAAATACCACAGAAACCCAGTTACTGGAGCAGCTGAGCTGGCGTCCGGAACGTTTTGTGGCTGCACATAATGGGCGCCGCAGCGCTGCCTCATCACATTACATGGTTCCCCGAATCATTGCGGTTGTCTCAGTTTGCCGGAACAACTAGGTCGCCGCGCTGACATGTGAGGTCACACGAGCCAGGTCACAGCCACGGCGCGACCTCAGTCGTCGGAGTACAGGGCTGTGAGAGCACCAGAGCAACTGTCTCACCACGGTGAGCTGGCCTGAGAAGGGTGCATCCCGAGGAGCCTGACACCGGTCTCTCAGCCCCCATTCTCCGGTCGGGGTCGGGGTCTCAGGGCCGCCAGCACCGCTCAGTCGGCCTCTGAGCTCATTTTCAGCTACCGTCGGTCGGGCGACTCACACCACCGCGGCACGAGAGGAGCGCGCCCGCTCCCACGGCCGGCGAGAACCAGGCTAGCCGAGCACGCCACCAGCCGCCCTCCTTAGCAAGCACGCAGCGCGCGGCACACGTCATGGCCAAGCAGAGCCTTTGAGACGACCGCCGACAGGCGGGGCACGCTTCCCTGCGGCCGCCGCGGCGGCGCCGGTCCGACCCCTGCCCGTGATAGCGCGGCACGATCCCACCGCGGCGCTCCGAGCGCGCAACAGTTCAAACCCACCGGCACGAAAGGCATCACGCTTCAGAGATCGATTTCGACACGACGAAAGTGCCGACCGCAGTGAAAACTGGCTGGAATGAAGGCGCGCCGGCATGCCACGAGCGCGTTGCATGTGCCGATGTCGTCATGGCATAGCCCTGCACTCCCGACAGCCCGGCGGCTATCGAAATTCCAACGGCTATGGCCCGAGACACATTCGTGGCGGTAACGGAGTCGCGTTCAAAGAAGTAGAAAAACTCGGCATGAATTTGAATTCCGTAAAAGCGCTAGCTAGTTTTCCATTGTTTGACTCGCTAAATGTTACGGTAAAAATAATGAATATGAGTCGACAATGAACCACAGAATTCAATAGTGAATAGTTCAAGGTGACCCCGAAAAGCTCCGCACCATTTGAGAGGTGCTGACTACCCGTATCTGTGCCGATTTTCTATGCCTTGAGTCAACCCTATTTTTGAAACAAAAAGAGCCCGCATAAATTCCGAAGAAGGTTCTATTGTTCACCTCACGTGGAAGTCATGTAGCGGCAAGCTCAAAAGAATGAAAATTAAGATAAAATAATAAATCGTCGCTAACCATCGAGTCCGTGCCGACGGCTGGCCTTTGCTCTCCGAAGCCACAAAAGGCTCTGACAGGGGACGCGAACAGCACATTTTTTTAACATTCTCCTACCACTGTCGTGGCGAATGGAAACGAATGATTACAGAGGGGAGTGCAGCATAATTAGAAGGATAGATAGGATAATAACAGGGTGGCGGCTCGCGGAGGTGGTTCGCAGATTACCCGACAAGACCACCGCACCAGGAGGGGTGTTGCTCGGTCAGAGGGGACCCGACAACCCCCCCCCCCCGTCTCCCCTGGGGAGGGGAGCGGACTCACACTGGGGTCCTTCTGCGCCCGGAGCGCACTGGGGGTCCGCGGGGAGGCTGGGGAAGTCAGAAACAGCTGCAGAAACATGAGACGAAGAAAATACATCTGGTCCCATGGGAACTGCACCCACAGCCTGAACGGAAAATGAGTCCAGACCTACAGCAGACATTCCAGCTGGAATGTCTGCTACATTCCAGCTGGAATGTCTGCTATCTGGGCATATCTGGGCAAGTAATCGGTTACATCTGGGCAAGTAATCGGTTACACAACTAGATTTATAAAAGATCTGAGCTCAGCCTGTTTCATGGACACGTAGCTGACAGGGTGGTAGTCTAGCTAATCTCCAGAGAACGTTTGCTAGTGAGTGGCTGATGAGATTGTTCCGCCTCGACAGCGCTCAACACGTTTAGCCATGCAACACGCATATACCACTTTCCCGGAAAAACGACAGCCATCAGGTCGAGCACAAGTAGCCTTGAATAAAACAACATTGTGGGTACATTTCTCGCCGCCCAAACAATATATACCTGTCCCGCATGCGTCGCCAGTAGCAGGCAACTAGCATATTTGTTGCAAATAACATAAGACAATCATTATAATGATTATAGTTTAGTTTTCCTCCAGAGGATATTCAGAGGAAAATTGAATATCGGTGTAGGAACAGATATTCACCGCTTAAATCTAAATGAGACAGAACGAGGAAATAAACCCCTGAGCGGCACATCCCAGATCAGAATGGTGACGTGGCTGCATATTTGCATAATCACAGGAGCCGGTTTGACAGCTCGCTCGCGGCAGAGGACACCTCACTCCATACTAGGACTTGTCTGGAATGCCATCTTGGCCTTGCAGCACGCTTATTCGGCTGAGGGTACGGCCGTGACGTGCGGCGCAGCCTGTCATCAGAGCCCGGCCACGACTATATTTGGGACGGGCCTCCCGAATCTACGGTCGGCGCCGCTCCGCATTTCGGAAAGCTGTTCAGAGAACATGTCAACACGCAGCCATCAGCAGCGGCACGAGCTGCCACGGACGGCTATCGACGACGGGAGACTGTCGGCCAAAAACCTCCCGCGCGCTATCACTGCTCCGAATCGGCACTCCTTGGCATACCGGGGCACCAGGCGGCGAGCCCGAGCTTCGGCGCAGCCCGCGGCATGTGGTAACGAGTCGCTCATCGACCGGAATCGAACTCATAAACCGTGTTCAACGGCCGGGCGAGGCCGCGGCGGCTGCAGCTGCCCGTCTGTCAGACTGCTGCA
Organism: Amphibalanus amphitrite; assembly: GCF_019059575.1. Taxonomy (NCBI): domain Eukaryota; kingdom Metazoa; phylum Arthropoda; class Thecostraca; order Balanomorpha; family Balanidae; genus Amphibalanus; species Amphibalanus amphitrite. The sequence goes on from NW_024881620.1 coordinate 361,096, forward strand.
GTTGATCGTGCCCTCGGAGCACACCGTCAGCCACGCATAGCTGAGCGGCGAGAAAGCCGCCGCTCGCGGCCGGCCGGCCAGCGTCTGCGGAGGCGCTGTGCGAGCCACGAAGGCGGTCAACTGCCGCGTCGGCGGCCCGGATCCGGAGTCTGACCTGAAACAGCGCGGCGCGGGCCAGGCGGCGACAGGGCGGCCGCTCACACACGCACCTGTACCCCCGGCGGCTGCCGGTACCGGCGTGCCACCTGGCCGTCCAACCGTATCGGGGACGGCCGAGCCGGGAGGTGGACACTCACACGGCCCATCAAAACAAGGACACGGTGACGGAGACAGAATGCTAGAACGGCGTCGTGGAGCAAAACCAGTTGACACGACTGGAACCAGAAAACGCAGCGACTGCTCCAACTCACGAGGTCTTAGCTCTAACTCCCACACATACCTAATACAATTCAGGCATCAGAGACATATCCTTTCACTTGCCGATGACATGTCTGTTGTATGAAAAAAAAACCAACCCAACAGGCAGAAAGCTCCTTCCAAGCGCCTCTCATCCCCTCCGCCGTGTTCGGCACACCCACCTGAAGTTTTTGCGTTCGGCCGCAGCAGGAGCACGAGTAGGAGACATACTCGGGCGACTGGATCAGCAGCGGGATGTTCTCCTTGGACGAGGTGTAGTCGTCCAGCAGTTTGCGGTAGCGCGCGCGCAGCAGCGGGCACAGCTGGTTGAAGTTGTTGCGCAGCTTGTCCATGACGGACGGCTGCTGGTGCTCGCCCGCCTGAAGGTTGTTGTGTATGACGCGCATCGGTCCGGCCCACTCGCGCGCACAGGCACTGCTCGCTATCCTCTGGCTGGGTCCACTCGTGGCGCACAGCGGCGGGTCGGCGGCGCTCCTCGGGTCGTGTGACGTCACTGAGTGGCGGAGCGGCGCGCGCGGCAGGTCGGCACGGCGGCGGCGACGGAAAGCGACTGGCGAGCAGAGGCAGAGCTCGACCGAGCGCACCGCGCTGGCTCGCCCGGGTAGGAGCGGCGCCGCGAGACGGATCCGACCGGCGCCGCTGCGTAGAGGGGAGGCCTGGGGTCCGAGGAAACTGAAGGTGAAAAATGGATACAGTGCATGTGCAGATGCTCTTCTGGCAAAGTAGTGACGACTTGAAATGACAAAGACTCCTTATGCAACATCCAGGTTCAGTTAAGTGCGTCATCCAAAACAAATCTGGCATCCGGCGATGATCTGCCTCTGCTGGTCGCTCCGCACCGGAATGGAATGTTAACTACCCGAGCGGTGAAGCCTGTGGGGAAAATCTGCATTCTTCAGTGCGGCTACAAGTCGATCAGAGTAGTTTACACGGCGCCGGAATAGAAACTCAGCAGCCGAGCCGCGGCGCGCCGATGTCTCGGCGGATGATGATGATGTAACGGCATTCACCGGCGCCCTATCCAGGGGACGGCAGCTCAATGGAGGGAGGCGAAGGAACGAGCGAGCGCACAGCGCCGAGAAAGAACCACTCTGACCCTGAAGGAGCGGACCGGACCGATGGCATCATGCGCCGGGCCGGCGCGATGATAACAAACCGGGCTCGGCGAGCTCGTGACTGGCCGACCGGCACGCCGTAATTGAGACAATGGCCAGCCGGAAATCCAGCCCGCAGAACCGAGAACGGACAGATAGCATAACCAGTTCCCAGCGATCAGACCGATCAACATCGCACCCGCTCAGATAGTCGGGCTCGATGGCCGCACGTTGGTCGACCCCGACATTGGGAAACGTCATTCAACACGTCACAAAACCACGTCATTGAAAAACGCCGCTGACATTTAAACGCTACGTCCACTATCCGATCAATGTACTTCCATGTTTGACAAACGAATTCCTGTATGCATTCCAGCGTGACGTTTTTCCCAGAAGTGATCTCAGCGATGCAGGGCCGGAGACGATGGCACCAGTGATGAGTGATGACCGCGGTGGCGCCACGTCCCCAAACAAGGAAGCTTCTCTCGGTGTTATGGACACGGGTCACCAGTTCCGCGGCAGAACTGCTGGGGAAGATATGCCGGGGTGGCTGAGGGCCTCTCGGGTCAGCGCCGGTCACAGGGTGCAGTGCCGCGCAGGGCCAACGCCCAGCGGTGCAGCGCTGCTCGGTCGAGCGCCGTCAGTTGTCATGGGTCACAGGAGACGCCTCCGGCCTCTGATCTCTCTGTTAGACCGTGTTTGGTCTCACCACTCGACTTGCGATGTTCGAGTGTCACCACAGGTCGGCCGTGTCACCAATAGGCATTGTGCATCAGCTGAACTACCACCACAGGTCATCGAGAACGACCATCGGGTGACCAAGTTCGGCGAATGCTCTCCGAGCGGTCACGAGCAGGTCGGACGGCCGGCCCGCGACCGTCCAGCCACGACGCAGATTGCCGGGTATGGAGCGGCCGAGAAAGGCCGAGTGTTGAGGCTGAGACAGGGCCTCTCCTGGAGAAGCCGCAGACGTCAGAGTCGGGACGATTCAGCGGAGAGGTAGACGTCACAGAATAATCCGCTGTCACACTGCGAACGTCGGGCATGCCGTATTTAATTTTCAAAGCCTTGGTGATGTCACAAGATTTCATTGATTTCAGAGATTTGTCAGTTAACTGTATAAGGGGTCACCAAGTATGAATAGAGACGCGCAATAATGTGCAAATAAACATATACGTTAAGTAGGATTGGAAAGAGACAGACGAATGGAGACGGGTTTAGATATATCCACATTGTACATTGCACATATACTCGTACATGTGCAATGTGCATACACACTTCTACCCTCTTTCTCATCAGTATCCTTTTAAGGCCCAAAGCTGCATTTGTTATGCCTAATAATTTACATTATGATTGAAGCTGGCCACTACAATAATCTAGAAGGATACACACCTCCTTGTATAAACATATTGGGCCACTTCGGGTTCAATAATTTATGTTGGTATGTGGTCGATAAACACCTTTCAGCCGTCCTTCGAACAGCAGCCCGTAACTGGCGCTAGTGAACGGCTTATCAGATTTGTCATGAACAATTCGTGAAGCAAACTAGCTGGCGTCAGCAGCGCTCGTGAACAATTGCATCGGCCCATTGAATGGAGGTCCGTCGAACTATTCAGTCATACAGTTTTATCGCCCATGTTCACGCCATAAATTGGATGGGGAATCCAGTGATTCAGCATGGATAAATGCTTCGCGGGCAGCCAGCAAATAGCATACATGTGTAGTCACAATTTTGGGCAATTTCTCTATTGTTCAATGACGCATAAGACATTTTTAAAGTGTCAAAATAACATGCTAGAATTGGAGCAAGCATTCCAGAATGTTTATTCTTACACATGAAAGACCAAACCACTAAAAAAGAGCATTATAAATGCTACTGCAACTTTTTCCTCAGCATGTGTATATTTCGGCATGGCATTGTGCTTTACCAGCCTGGCTGCCCGCAGCAGACCATCCCTCCCAGAGCTACGATGGCCGACCGTGGAGGTGCGCCGTCGGCTCCACGGAGAGCACACAGCTCCAGATTTGGCGGCCAAAGTATGCCATCTCTGGCCGCGCGGCTCTCGACCGGGGCGCTATATGCGCCGGTCACGAGAGCGCGGCGCTCGGCGGGCCCACGCGGCTCGCGGCCGGCCGGTGTTATATGCCGGCCGCCGCTGCAGTCTCCGGTGGTGGTGTGCTGTGCGCCGTTGCAGTCTCCGGCTGGCGCGCGGCCGGCCGTTACCCTGGCCGGCCCGGCCCGGCGGCGGGCGGTTCCGCGTAATCAGCTGTCATCGGCCCGCACCCAATGCCGGTCACCGGCCCTGCCATTAGCAAAACACGGCGAGGCCAGCAACAGCCACCGCCATTACCACGCAGCAGCCTGGCAGCAGGTGAACCATTAGCAAAACACAGTCAGGCCTGCATAATATAACGGACTGCGACGCTGACCAAACAGAGCAGCGGTTGATGTCAGCTGCTGTGTTTGGCAAAACATAAAGCGATGCACTTCAACAAGACGGTCGTAAAAAGCTGGTCCGACAGGTCAGCTCAACTATGCTAGGATTGAGGAACGCTAAGTCCCCTGCATCGTTTGTCGGTCATACCATCGAATTGCTGTCGTATCAGCACAAACATGGTAGTGCTATTCCAATAGATAAAGCGCTTAAACGAACTGACAGCGTTGGCAAAACACTTAATTTCTAGATCAGTTAATGTGCGCTAAATGATCTCAACAAGAGCCTAATTTTGTCTATTTATCTCAAAATAAAATTATTGGAGCTTACGCCAATGGAACACCAGAAATGTATGTGCACTTACCTAGCTATTTTTCAATTAGGTGAATGCCAACGAAGTAAAAATCACCAGCATGTTCAGTCAGGTGAAATATATCTGTTTCATCTGAACACACCTCCACTGACACGTGAAACAAAACTGCATTGTTGGCAGTCCCGAACACAAGTTTAGATAAAAGCGTGCCAGGCGCTCTACATAGACAAATCAGTCAGGCAATCAGACGTGCGTTCCAGTAAAACAAAGAAATTTGAAACATTGCCGTTGCGTTGAAGGAAAAGCAACTCCAGTTAGCGTGCACATCAGAGGGTTTATCCAAAATTCCAGCGTGCGGTCTTATAAGGAAAGGAACGTGCTCACTTATCTCAACTGTGTACGATGGCCGCCAGGCGCTCACTGGCCGTCATGGCTTTACACAATGACAGACGGATGGCTCGGATGGAACAGAAAGGAAGAAGAATCAGGGAGGTCAGGCAAAGAGGGGTATCTGTTCATTTAAATAGCAATACTGAAAAGAGTCTCTGCGAAAATGCATTTATAAAACAAAAAGAAGAAGCATAAACATCGTTATCTTATGCTTATTGTACTCCGTATAAAGCAGAATGTATGTCCCAAAATCTTAACTGAAGCTCAACAAAACGACAAGTATGATAGGCGTTCCATTGAATATAAATCCATGTCTTCCCTTTCTCATGTGTTACTGATCGCTACAGTACCGTTCTGAGTAAAATCCCATTCCTGAGGCCAGATGAACTCTACACAATGCTAGTGCACTGATGTAAGAGCAAGCACGGAGTTTCCGGTCGGCCACTGAGCTCTGCCCGGCGCATTACATCCGGTTGTATGGTGGTGGGCCAGTGCAACATTATTTTTCCATGAGCTGAGTCTCAGATCGACTCTCTCAGATAAAGGCTAGGGTAGTGTGGGGTAATTTGAACATATTTTTACGTCTTCTCCGTTGTACCAAATTCCAGCTCAACCCTGGATGAAGAAAAACTGTTTCAGTAGCGCATGTGTCACTTGCTTTTACCATGCAAGCCTCATTTTTGGACGAGCCGAGCATACCTTGAATAGCATAGCATCACTTCTCCACCAAGTCACGGTGTGTTCAAATTGCCCCACCGTGGGGTAATTTGAACATACTGCCTTTACCTGCCATAAAAACGATAGTCTCGCCAGCACCGATGTTGTTTGACCCATAAACGAATAGGCAGAGCAATTATAAACATACCTTCATTTGAAAAATCAACACAACAACAAAATAACAGCTGCAGAGTATCAATATCTGCACGCTGCACACCGGTCAGTTGACAGAATTCGCCTCTCTTTAATGTCTCAGAATGTCTATCATCTCCGTTCGATAAAAACTCTACCAAACCTTACTTCATCTGTTATAGTGGTGCCAATAGGAACCTGGACATTCGGAATTCCGATGCTTTATAATGTCCAATTCGGAATTGATTGCACAAAGGTATAGTAGTCTGGACAACATTGGGCGATGGCCTGCCACACTTAAGCATTTTTATCAAGTAATGGTGCGTAGCATTGATTGGCGAATGAAAAGCTTGTTAAGCTCTCAATATAATGAACACTTTTCGGCTGGTAAAATTACATGATAAGCAATACAAATGACGGTTTTGAGTGACGATAGTTGCATAATTTTCGGACATATTTGGACAAATAGTTGAGTTTAACATTTTTGGACGGAAAATCAACGAAAATGCCGGACATTAGTCGGATATTAAACGTAAATTTTCTAAAACTGGCATCACTTATCTGCTACTGCTTTGGGTCGAAAATATTGGCAAAAAAAAACTGGGAGAGTTGTTTTTTTCGGAGCTATCCCTGTCTTCATTGAAATCCTCACACTATGTTCAAATTACCCCACGCTAAAAGTTATTTTGCCATTTTTAAAAACAGGGTTCAAAAGCAAATTTCGTGGATTGAAGGCACTGATTAGGTCATTGTACAACAAAAGTCGTTGCGTATTAGGCGCTAGCAATGCAAGATTTTGCGCTGCAATGAAGTTGCAATGACGTGTTGTTAGGCGTTTATCCTTGCGAAATTGATTTTTTACACTGTGCGTCAACATCTTCATTCCCTAAAACTTCAAATCCCGTTCATATGATAGCCCTTTTAGTTACGATAATTTCTCTCATCGGTCTTATTGTCATGCCACTTATGGATTTTCCGTAATTTTGTGTTATTCACACTATGTTCAAATTGCCCCACATGTTCAAATTACCCCACCCTACCCTACCATACAAAGCTGTTCTTCAAATGGTGAGAGGGAATGTGGTTGAGAGGAAGGTTATTCAAAGTAAAAATGTACTACTGAAAAGGTTACGTGAGGTCGTTACCAGAGATGATCATGAGAGCTTACATGGCACGAAGGTTGAGGTCGCATTAGGAAGAAAGATATTTCACTAAGTTCGGAGCATTTCTTTTTGAGAGAAAATACCCTTTGTTACACAGCAAACTACGCCCAGCCATGGTTGCACGATTGGCTTCCCTGTTCGGACCTCCGTGTCCGGTCACGGACCAATGGACCAGCCACTCTCTGACCGGCTGGATTAGACCTTAAAATTTAGACCAACCGACCGTCCTCTGTCTTAGTCCAACTGACCGAGCCCTGTCACAGTCCAACTGACCCTCTGTGCCTCAGACTCAGTCCAACCGACCGTCCTCTGTGCCGGGCCAACTGACCGTCCGGCCGATCGCCGCCGGCGCCCTCCAGTCGTCCGGCTCCGTTCACATGGAGCACGGAAGCGGCCAGCTGGTCGGTTCCCAGCCGGCCCGGGGAGCGGCAGCGGCACGCCGGTGCTCCGGCCGGGCCCCGCACCGTTCACACGGCACCACTGCACACACTCAGCGGCCCAGTTCGGCCGGTCAGCCTGCACAGCCAGCCCGGCAGTCGATCGCACCCGCTGGAAACGCGAGCGCACCGGACTCGGTGTGAAAATCGCCAGAGTTCAAAATCAGGTGTTATGTAACGCCGTGTGATAACAAAGGAATGCAGCTTTGCAACTAAGATATTGCGTCAAAATAATGTGTTCATAAGAAGGAACTGGGAAGAAAATTGCTCAAGACGTGTTACGTCTGGTAATGTTGGAATGAAATCAATGTAAAAAAAAAACACGTGACTTGTCACTGACACCTACATGCATTGATGGATATAACAGCAATATTCGTCAAATTTATCCAAGAAAGTAAGCATATCTGAAGTTCTTTCCAACATTCCACCTCCTGGTTAGCGCCCCGTTCCGACACACTCAGTGGCAACATTCCTCAAATCCCACGTGTCGCCGGTAGGTCGGCAGCAGATGTGCGATGCTACTCGAATCTCTCTTCACAGTTAATGGCCGCGTGAATCGGTCGCAGCATTGGTGCCATTCAGCTCTGTCCGGTAGCCGTTTGTGGCGTTAACCTGTGGGACGCGGACCATGGAGTTGGCAGGCCGACTAATGTCTCTGGCGGCGCACCAAGGAAAAGATGGCTCCGAACTGTCACTGGTCGGCGGTGGTTACGGCTGACGGCCGGTATAGACTTTACGAGAGTGGAAGGTCTAACGAGGTCAAACAAGGACACGTGGAGCAAGGGTGTGTTAGGTAATAAGCAAGCATCAAAGATAGGAGGCGATATCGTTCTTGATAAGACTAAGCGGGTTAGTCAAATAACTTGTCGCATACATGAGACAGATTGAACGCCATTTTTCAAATACCTGAGCATCGACGGCGAACCAGCGTAAGTGTTAGATACCCCCAGATAGGGGTTTAGGAGGATCAAAAGTGTGATAGATCCACGGACACCGCCGTCATTACCAAAGTCCGTTAATACGCCAGACCTCCCAGGTGGCCGGTTGGAGCGCCGAAGGGCGGCCGAGAGGAGCCCGGTTAAGCCCGGTGACGCGTCCCCGACGTTCCGCCGACCTCCAGCCGCCCCAGCCGACGGCGTCTCTCACTCCGCTCGAACTCGGGAGGCACGCGAGGAATGCCAGGACCGACCGGCGGCCGTCATGGCGGCTGACATGTGGAATTGCTTCCTGGGCTGCCGGTCTCGCAGTACAGGCGCCATCGGCCGGTATTGGGTGAGGCAGCTAGTGATATGTGTGGTGATCGGTCAAGACACTTCTTTCTACAGACGGCACGCAGCAGTGTGGAATGCCTGTGCTTCTGTTTTGCCATCTGAACTTACGCAGTGTAGCTTTAAATCAAACACCAATATCCCTGTTTAAATCGGACTTCCCATAAACCATACTTTTGGTTGCAATAAACTAAAAAAGAAAAAGAAAAAACTGGGCGCATGCTGCGCCGGCTCGAGTGATCCTCCCCGTCGGAGCATTTATACTGTCTGCGCTGAAGGGCAGAACACACCATGTCGTGTGATATCAATGCTTTTCGTGTTTGGGAAAGCCGGGCGCGCTGTCCTGAAAAGCACCACAGGAATGCCAGTAGATCATGAATAAAACCGCATTTCCCTGACGCTAGTTTGGATCAAGTTACTACCGGAGCAGTGCCCCATTCCTCAAGCGCTGCTGGTATTTAGCGACTGTTTACTTTTATAATTTGCCGTATTTTATGCCCTCAATAGCTAGGAAACGACATGCTTCGGCTGGAATGTCACGGAAAACAATGTCGTGGTTATGGCCCGTTTGTCAATACTTTTGGGATTCACTTCCCGGAAGTTCAACAACCGTGGAGGGCAAAGTATTTTATTATCTTATCTGCAGAAATGCCGTTAACGAAGGGTTGGACTGTATTCGATGTGGATGTAATTATCGTTGCGAGGTCTTCAACAATTTGGCGCAGAACACGATGCGAAATGGCAGGAAATCATACATATCGTTAGATAGGTTGGCTCATACGTTACGCCAGCTAGTTTCGTAACATCTCATTCGGCCGCTAATGTGCCCGTTTAAATCTCTCAGAGCATACTTTGTTGAAGATGTGTGAGAGCGGCGGCGCCGTTTAGTTTTATAGGCCCGGCTGGGCCGCGGCGGGCCGGCGCGGGGCCTCTGACCTGGCGCTAGAGCCGCTTCTCAGCTGGTAGCGCCCATTTAGAGCCTCGTATTTAACGGCGGGAACACCGCCGGCCGGCGTGTACGGCGTATGTTGCCGAAACCCCGCCGACACATGCAAATGAGCCGGGTAACGAGCAAACCGCTTTGTTGGCCGGACAAGTGTTTAGGGGGTCACACAGATTCATCAAAAATATGATGGTTATCGCTGACCTCTGAATAGACGACAAAAATGACTAGCCCGGTCTTTGTGGTATGAGTTTTGAGGCCGGTCGGGCGTGTTTCACTTTGCAGACGCCACCGGATGTGACCGCACTAATTGCAGCCCTGTTGTGTAGGTTATTGTTTTAGCCCTATTATTCCTGCTCCTGTACGAAGTGGTTGCAAATACAAAGGAGAGCGTCTTTGTGTTAGATGTAAGGCGATATCCTGGTTGGTGGTGAAATGAATTGAAAAAGAATGTTGCTTGAATCAAAATTGAATTACTTCCAAGTTATTTAATCGACAGATAGAGCAACCTTAATCGACCCAATCAGCTGATGAAACATTAATACAGTTTTTTTTTTGTAAATCATAACATCAGGAAGCCAGAAAACATGCTTCCATCCCGTGTGCATAGGTGCAGTATTGCTTATTGGTACCTTGGACATAAATTCTGAAATGAATGCACATTTTACGAAGGTACTTATAAAAGTCAGAAAATCATCCTGTCTTTAGGTTAGTACTCTGCATATGTGCCTCTGGCTACGACTGAATAAATATGCATTTACATGCCATGTTTCACAGCCATTACCGCAAAACTGCTGTATAAAAAGTCACATTATGGGTTCCGAATATAGAAGTGATAGGCTTCAGGCGGTCCAGGTGTCTGTGATGTTAGTTTGATTGTTGGTGCGGCGGTGTAGCAGCAGTGTGGTATCTGTGGTGACGGTGGTGAAGGTATGGTATCAGCAGTAATCTCAGTAAGGCATCAGTAGGACTGCTGTGGCTGCGGTGGCTGTGTCGGCGGCGACTGTGGCGGCCACATGAGAGAAAGCCCGTCGGACGGTGCTAATGTATCGCGCTCTCGCGTCTGGAGGCGCCGCGCTTCCATTTAATCTCGACCGACCCATTTACATTCCTCTGACAGCTGGGGTCCAACTTCACACCATACGCGCTAAAACCATTTGACCGTGTCTGACAGAATCTCGGTCCGCACGCACCTCGCCACGTCACCAACCACCAATACCGCGCGCGGCACCATCGCCACTCCGTCGGGGAACGACTCTTAGCGCATTCCTACCAGGTGTCAACGAAACAATTACCCGAGCCGGGGAGGGCCGGGCCGGGCCCGTGCGCATACCGGCACTCGTTTGTTTATCGTCCGTCTATTGGCTCGACAGAGTACCACCGGCACGCGCAAAGTTATGCCGCCCTTTTCGCGCTATTACATCTACTTTACATAGTCCCGGAATTTCGCCTGCTTTCTCCAGAAGTCGATTAGAAGCGAGTGGGCGCGTTCCGCGGTCGGAAGAGTCGAGTGCCCGACGAGGGCTGAGAAGTGGCTCTTTGGCGCACGGCGTGGTCCGCACAAAAAGCCACCAAGTGTGAATTTGGCCCATTGAGAAGGGAGGGCCCTTCTCAGGGATTGTGTAATCGATAGACGGGCCTGCAGTGGGTAACGAACCCACTCAAAAGACGCAGCTGGAGGCCAATAAACAACTGCGTGATAGACTGGCACGTCATTCCTCGGGAAAGAATGCCATTTTACAAGGATGTTAATGTGCTCGAACTGAGCAGTAGAACATAAATAACTTTGATCAAGTTATATTATAAGCATAATAGCTTTATATAGCATCCACATTTGTGCTGGGAAAGTAACGAGTAGCGAAGAGCCAGCAACAAAGTATGCATCGTTAACCAGAGTGTGCAGCGTTTATGACAGCTAAGTGATGTTTATGGCAAAAATGATTGAGCAGTGGTGCGTAAAATTGGCTAAGTTTCTATGCAATTCACCTTAAGAACATAAATTGTCTAGCGAAGAATAATAGCGAATAAGTATACCAGATAAAGAAATCGACATTCTTCACGATCCTATGTAGGTATTTATCTGTGATGAGACGACGACAAAGTGGCTAGATTGTCGTCATAGCAAAATTAATATCAATGACGTCTATTGATCAGCAATACAATCAGCCCATATGAAACCTATGATTGAAATATCACTTACTACCAATCCTTTTCTTCCTGATACATGCGCTGGCTTCCTCTTCTCTCCATTTTTCTCTCCATCCCAAAGAATCTGCAGCCATTCTCTCCAGTCTCCCTCGCCCTCTGCCTCCCCAGAAGCCGCGCTCTGCGGCACCGACCGTCCAGCGGCGGCCGGCGGCTCCGCCCAGTGCCGGCCACACCAAACTTATGGCGGTTGTATGCAGATGAGCTGTAACGCTGTGGGCCGTGTGCGTCCGCAGCCTCTCCTCGCTGCAGGAGTGCCGCGCGCCGCCGAATTCCTCGCCAGGGTCGAGCACGCGCTGGCCGGCCTCCAACGGCCGCGGGGAGCCAGGGATGGAGACTGGCACCGAGCTGGGATTGAACTCGGGTAGAGGTGGGACGGATGGAGATCGGATACGGACGGCAAAGAGGTGGGATACTGAGGATAAGGAGCTCGGATAGAGCTTATATGTAGGTGGGACAAACCTAAAGCTGAGCTGAGCTGAGGTAAAGCCGATCTGAAGCTGCATAGCATGGAAAGCCAAAGCTAGGTCGGATGGAATTTGGTCGGATAGAGTTTGAAGGGGTCAGAAAATGGGCAATGTGATCAAGGTGAAATAGGTTTAGGTGGGATTGAGTTAGGGTGAAATAATACGGGATGGGAGAGGTGTCCATAAGATCAATGTCCTGTTTGGTGCTGGAATGAGGGTGGCTCACAAATACGCGGCGCCACGATGAGCTAAAACGCAAAGAGGTGTAGCATTCTGTTCATTGTGAAAAATGACTTCGGATCCGCTTTCTGCATGCGCGGCGCGCCATTTGATCCGAACATAAATCGGACTAGATATGGCTGCCGGTAAGCCGACGTTTTTCCTCATGCTCATCATGCTATCACGAGTAAACAGTAGGTAGTTTACACCGGTACCAATTTAGCCGTTTGCCGGCGCCTGTCAGCTCGGCCGCCGTGAGCAGCCATTCTGACAGGTGGTGGATCGTTGGGCCGACGTTATCGGACAGTTGGCCGGCTGATGGCCGGTGCAGGTGCCCTGAGGAGGCACGGTCAGCCGGCGGCAGTCGGCCGGCCGGCCGCCTGCACGGACCGTGCGTCCCGTGCGGCCACAAATCAGCCGGTAATGTATCTGTGTGCCGGCTGCAGCGGCCGCGAGCCGCTCCTCCCCCGAGCAGCGGCGGCCGAGGATTTGCATAAGCGCGCCGCGGCCGGCGATGAGTTGTGATGCCCTCCGGCGGAGGCACGCACCAGGGCGCCCCCGGCACCGTGCCGGCCTACCGGTATTGACACACCTCGGCACGGACGGACGGACTGACTCAGTTCTCTGAACGCAGACTAAACGGCAGAAGCACGAGAGGGCCGGATTTGAACTAGACTATTTTACAGCATGCCAAACATTTTATGCACCAGAGAAGGGAAGATGGAATCAGGGTCGCATCCATTGCTTGCAGCTTGCAGTGGTATTTTTTGCCTTTCAGGAATTCTACTTGCATGAAAATTCATCGTTTTGAATACAGACGGATATTCATCAAATTCTGTTCTGAAAGGCCCGTGCATTCATTTCATGCATGAAACAACACGGACAAGAGAACGAACTGAACAACTCAAATATCGCCTGCCCAAGAGGCAACATCATCAAGCAATGTGAATAAAATGCAAGGTTGTGCGTCCTCAGTTGACGCCCGAGTTTCCAACGTTCCACGAACCTCATACCGAGTCCAAGGCGTCCACTGACTCCATGTGTATGCGGCTCGTATTGCGTGTATACACCCATGTCTGGCTATCGTACTGAAATGCCGAGCTGCCGCGACCCCTGCAGCTCAATACGCAGTCGGCAGCTCGGATGACCGAATGCCGATGGTATAGAGCGACCATTCCTATCCTGTACTGGTCTTCAAATATCCCCCTACTGCGAGCAGCGCATCCCGGCAGCCAACCACGACATAAAAAAACCGTTCAGTTTTGTTTTATTAGCAAAAGGTGAACGCTGTTCGAGTCATTCAACCCGTCATAAACGGATAAAGAACACTCCCGTTACCCCTCCCTCGTTAAGCTCCTTTACTACGGCTCGGCTGAGGCATGCGCGAGGAATACTTATAGGGACAGCAAACACGCGTCCCTGGCCAGGTGATTCAAACACATATCGTCTCAACACACAACAAAGGGATGCAAAGCCCGTGTCGGCTGATACTCTCTGAATGAGAGGCTGCTGGAAAACAACAGCACATGGATTCAGTTCTCATGGAAAGCCCCTGCTCTCACATCGCATGCCTGTTCCGATTTCAAACGTGCCTGACCACAAATCGGCGCGGCGTACGGCGGGGGGCCGCCGGCCGAGGGGCGCCGCCGGATGCCGAAGCCCCCCGGGCCGAGGGCGCCGGCCCTGGGTCCGCCTCCCCGCCGGGCCGGCCGGGGTCGGAGCGGGCCGGCGCCGCTGAGTTACGGCCGATATCGACAGGGAGGCCCGGCGCCGTGGGACGCCGGCCGTCGGCCGCCGCCCCCGCGGGACGTCCACCATGTAATGACGACTGTGATGACCTGTTTTAATGCCGGCCCGGCCCGGCACGCCGCCGTCGGCATTGTAAAAACGCGCCCGTGTGCCGCCCGTCCGCCGCTCGTGGCCCCGCGGCCGGGGCGGGGACGGGCCAGTAACGGACGACGCCGGTCTGACAGCTGCTGTCACAGCAGTCCCTCTGTCAGCTGCTAATGAGACAAATCCCGGCGGCGGCGACTGAGGAGGGCTGTTCCGCCCGCAGCCGGCTATCTGGGCTGATCAACACGCCAACAGCAGATGCTGGCCGCCGCCCGCAGGCGCCTGCAGGTGGCAGAGCCGTGTGCTGAGAACGCACAGTTGGGTCTGGGGACCCGTCCACATGGTTCAGAAATACTTGACCGTATTACGAGTTTCAAACGGAGAAGTGAACAAATTTAGGTACCACCTGCTCACCACTTTCAGCATTGACCAATGGCCACCTAATAATGGTTTAGGACTAGATCATTCGGTAGTTTTATTTCAGTAGGCCAGCCTGTCGCCCTGTCGCAACCCCGACCGTTAGGCTGTCAAATTCCACCATCTCAACATTCCCAGGTGTTCCACATAAATAGTTCAACTATCCTCCAAGCCCGTTCAAACTCCAGGAATGTATCGCCATCGTTCTGAGACAATTCACAATTCTGCCAATTAGCTGAACAAGCCTCCATGCAGCGGCCTTCACCAGGAGAAAGGATAAAGTCAGAACGAAAAAAGTGCTGGTGAGGCAAAAAGGGTGATGAGACGATACGACTGATATGATTATGAAGGTCTGTTCACTGTTGGACAAATGGAGAAATTAGTTTAGGCTATACTAAGCTAGAACTTCAGTTTATTTAAGATTTTATCAATGTGTATCCAATTATCAAGTTTCTCTATTTTCCATGACACTGCCGCCGTCAGCGCGCCGCTTTGACACCCGATATGAGGTCGGAATGTCTGGGTAGGTCGGTCAGCTGCCACAGAGAACAGGCTCTCTCCCTCTCTCCCTCTGTCGCCTCTCCTGGACCAGGACAGAGGCTGTCACACACGACACGCAGGCTCCATTCAGAGAAGGCCCAGTCGGCTCGCCAAAAGGCCCGACCCGAATATAATTGACCCAGTCACCCAAAGCCGGCATCCAAACTCACATAGTTTCACACCAGGATGCCGTATTCAAATTTCAAACAATGATTTATAAATTTAAATTTGCCTTCATTTCGAAAACAGCAAAGTAAGACCGAGGTTATTTCGTTGTATCACATTTATCTCTCGAAGCCAGGCCAACATGCTTTTCTATCACATGCGTAGTTGTAGCTGTAGGCAATAACTATACATTCTGCTACTAAAGAAACATATTCTCCGTGCTTCTTGAATTTCTTTCACCACAGTTCCATGCTTGACTAGCGCTGGCATAAAATGGCATAACATCATCGTGAGAAAATAGCGTTGCTGGCCTGCTATGCTATCCACTATCCATTACAATCTTTTCTTTCTATGCCACTTTTATGACGTTTCGGCAGTATCTGTGTTTTTCCGATTTTTTTTCTTTTGGCAATGCTATGAATTCGGATGACACTAGATCTAGAGCCATTCATTACACCAATGAATTGATTCATGCATTTACCGTTGCTTTTACCCGTCAAAACTGGAAGATGAAGCGTTCAATCAGTCACCATCGATCGCAGTTGCTCTGTTCGATCCGAGCTCTCCTGACACCACTCCGTGGCAGTTGTGACGCCTAACAATCAGAGCCACCGTAGTAAACACAATGTCTCTCGACGGCACTCACACACACACACACACAAACTGCAAAAAAAAAACATTTTATCAGTGTGTAGGTCGTTTTTATGTCCAGCATCCATAGAAATACTAGTGGGCTGATGTGTTTTGTAAACTGTATACATCTTGCATTTTGACCCTAAACCTATCATACAGCTTCCACAGCAGACCAGGCTCGTAGTTCGCGGAACTTATCGTCAGTTCGCCAACATACCGACTATCCTCTCTGACAAGATGCAGCTCCGTGCAACTCTCCGCAGCTCTACACACTATGCAGCTCTCCGCATCTCTTCGCAGCTCTTTGCAGCCGTGGCGGCGGTGACAGCCCGGCCGGCGGCGGACCGGTGGCGCAGCGGTGGCGGTGGTGGCGCAGCGGTGGCGGTGGTGGGGCGGCACGCCCGGAATGCCGCGCCGTTCACGGTGACGCCCACCATATTCAAATCAGAGAGGCCGCCCGCGCCGAGAGAGCGTGCCGGCATGCCTGCCTCCACGGCGGGGGCGGGGGTGGGGGCGGGAGAGGCCCACCGGACTGCACAGACTGCCCATGCACAGCTCAATGAATGCTTTTGGAAGCATGAACATCCGTCAAGTTGGTAAAAATAGCACACACTTTGGCGGGCAATAGGAGACCAGTAACCTTGAGGGACTTACGAAACTTTCGTATATCAACAGTGCGCTGGAAGTCTAACATTTTTTATTAAGAATGTGATGAAAATAACTAATTTGTACTTGCCTACTACCCTTGCTTTAACCGAAGGTTTGTTGTCAATAGTTAAAACACTATTCGTTAGATTTTTTTCTGAGTTCCCTGACATATCAGGTTCGTTTTATTGCTGGTAGCATGGTCTATGAAGAAGCACGGAATGCAACCACTTCAAACTTTGTACCTATGCATATTTTGTGTGTTCTCGTTTTTAACCGGAGTTCAAAACCATGGCATTTCCTATATCATGCTCTTTCATAGTTGCGTATCGGTTACAATTAATAAGAGTTTCGAATATTCATACCTATTCCTACAACCTTTGAGAGTCGTCACATATCGAGGCCATTCCTCGAAGTCGATCAGTTTGGACGTGCTACTTCTCCCGTCTAATCGCCCCTCTGTCATGTCAGTGAGGTCAGTTGAACTGTGCGTGATAACTTGCTGCGTAATGGTGCCCTGCCCCGATATATGACGGAGAAATTCCTTATTATCGATATAAATCTGGCGGGAATCGTTCGAACCTCGTTAACGAATACCGGTGAGCCCGTATCAAATTCCTGGCCGGTCTCCAACGACCAGAAATGAACAGCCTCCCATCATTTCACAGCAGTATATCCATCTTGGCAGGAAACCTCATGCGGTCATTCAGACAACAGTATACATAAAGATGGACAGCTGATAAATACACCTTCAACCGGGCTGGCCCATTAAAAGGAAGTCATGGCTTCAGGAAACCTTTTCTCTCGGTTCACCTCAACTGAGAGCAGGAAAGTGGAGCACGAAACGGACCTTGTTCGGCGCAGCATGTGTTGGCGTTGGTTGTTATGACCTTAGAAGCTAGCCTGTTCATTTGACGTGTTTTAGGATCGGAATGTAACGGCCGCTAGCGGGTTAACACGTTCCGCGATATGCATACCTATAAGCTCTGTGTAGGCGCAACGACCACACCCATGACATTCAATGTATTAAAGTCTTGCTGCTCCGCCTGCCTCCCCAGCTGAACTCATAATGGGAAGAGAAATAGGAGCCATGTGTGTACTAAGTAAATTTATTTTGCAATTGGTCGGCAAAATGATCTCAGTTCTATGCCGTACTGCGTATGTAGATAGCTAACGAAAAAATATCTCATTAGAACTTTGATCAACAAGTGTAGGTACACTGTACCGATACACTGCGGCTAACTATTGCAGCATTGCAAAGAAATGGCCTTCAACCTTGTTCAACGCATACTTCATTGACTGGAGATGAAAATATCTCTTCAGCCCGTCCTATGCTGTAAATGCATGACCTTCCGGTATTCAGGTGATTTGCATTTCAAAGCACACAATGGATGGTCGTGTCATTTGCAGTCGAATGCATTTACATCGAAATTGAACACCGGTCGTATTCATTTCACGCCAGCAGTACGGCGTTCCTCCTGACAAGATGATTCGATACCCCGCATACGAAGTTCCTCTTAGGTGAGTGTGTCGCTGTTAAACAGACAGCGGGACAGATTGGTGCAGATACTTCCTTATCCCATCTCGGTGAGTCGGACCGTGTGACGGGTCCGAGGAAGGGGTGTACGCGTAGAAGACGAACAGGTGGAACGGGTACCCGGCACTGGGCACCTGCCTCTGGCTACAAACGCGCGGGAGCGTCCCGCTCGAGGATGCCGTGGGCTTGTCCTGGGGTGTCGTCTCTCGGCTAATAACACGGCGCGGGCCGCGGACGCCGGGAAGGGACGGACAGACGGTCGGCCGGGGGTTCTGACGGGCCCTCGTCCGAGCGCCGGCTCCGGCCGCTCGCGCACAGACTGCCGCCGGTCACCGGCAGGTTGTTATTAAAATGAGTGTGGGGGGAGCACCGCTGTGCCGATAATGGTACAGGCCCGGCTCCGGGGGGCGCGCAGGCCGGCGAGTATTAACAACAACACGCCGAAACTATGCGCCGCTGGAGGCGAGGGGCGGCGCGCGGCGTGCGCACAGATTGCCGCTCGTTCTCAGGCCGTTACGAGCTGCGCCGCTGCCGCCGTTGGCGACCGCAGGCTGACGCAAATGTGCCAAAATGGCCGCACTGCGCCGCAAAGAGTCGCCACTGGCGTTATGACACACCCACTTTGAAGGAGTGACGGGAAGTCTCCCTTTGTAAGGTAAGTGCAACATTATTTCGAGATTCCTTTGCGTTATAGCCAACTGAAGTCTGCGCAACAAATATATAACTTTAGCTGCTCGTCATGAAATGAGACGATTTTTCTATTCAGTTTTCCGAAATGATGTGTCATAAATTCATGCCAGGGCTGGTGTCTGAGACACTGAAGCAGGTCAAGTATGCCTTCAACGTTTAAAATCAGTGTAGTCACAGTGAAAAATAGCTTCATAGAGTAGGAACAAGGAAAAAAACTTGAGACGCTGCCCCTGGCTTGACGAATGGGGTTAAATTACCATCGGCGGGTCTGATCGGCACCTGCCTGACAATGGCGGTCCGTTGGTATAATTTGTACCGCCGACCGATTACCGTGCCCAAACCATAGGCCCGAAGCAAATATATGAGAACTAATTCGGGCCAGTAAAGATCCAACGGTATCCAGAAAAAGGGGTTTTACTTGTCCTGACCATTTTTCATGTTTGAATTTTGACGCCCAGGAGATAAGCCGCCGTCGTGGAAACGTTTCGGGACGAGCCTCCGACCACGCTCAACGGTCGCACCGTTCAAAATCGGCGTTTAGCGCAGCTAGGAGCTTTTTCCAATCGTATACGAGCGAAAAATTTTGTGGTACCATGACTTCTCTGTTTGGCCCTCTAGGGGCAATGAACCAGCGCGCGGCCGCTGCGCAGCCAAGACGTCCGTCGCGGTCACGTGACTTAGGCTAGGGGACGCGCGCCCGCGATAACGTTGTGTCCCATTTCTGCCTGGTCTGTCTGGCGACACACGCGTTGCCGTCCGCCTCCCCGCCGCCGCCATGTCATGTTATTCGCTTGTCGCGTGTTATACCTCATCGGGCTGTCACCTCACCCAAAGACGCTGTTTTTCGTGAGAATATAGCCCCGAATCACTTTCGCACCGTCTTTGCTAGCGCGTAGGAGCATTGGAAAAAGACATTTTCAAGCAAGTTTTGATGTACGGGTATGAATGAGCAATGACCATTGATGTCTATTGTCTAGGCATTTGAGTAATATTTAACATGGTGTATGTTAATTGTCCCTTTCGTGACAGTATCATGTAAATCTGATATTTAGTAATTCCTAACAATTTAGTTACACGCAATCCAGAACGACGATTGCAATGCTATTCAAGACACGATTAGCCAACTGGGCGCCCCAAATCTTAAAAATACGATGTCCAGCGTGCCAAGTACACAAAACTTTCTCTCCGAGGATCAACAGACCAACAGATGGTGTCATCAGTGAGTCAGAAGATAAATTCAATTCCCGCTGGATCCATAACAATTCTCCGTCACCTCCTGTTCTATGCGGAAATTCCTAGCGGACTCACGCCGGAAATGCCAGTCTTAAATCGGCCGAGTGGAGGTCGGCAGGGTCAGAGTTTTGCGCAGGATTAGAGCCCACGGCAGCACTGGGAGGGTCGTTGGCATGGGAGCATGGGAGCAGCTTCAGGGCAGCCATTCCAATCAGGATTTAGAGTTAAGGAGATGAGGAATGGCAGTTGCAGTCTAGCAAAGCTGAGCAACGCCGCCCTCCCGCCATTCGTCGTTTGAAAACAAACAAAATATTACTAAAATATAAAATGCAAATAAAAGTAAGGTACCGTCAATAGCTACAGTGGATTATAGACCACGAATGTCAGAAGATGACATAACAGTGAGACTGAACCTTGTGTCTTTTCAGCATAATCAGAAGAATGGCAGACTTCTGAGTTGAAAGGGTTAGTAAAATCAGCTCAACATGCCAGTGAGGATCAAGTCATGAATGCCCATCACGCCCGACAGTGCCGGTCGGTGAACAGTGGATACTCTTCGCCGCGGCACCCACCGTCGTCCCGAGGGGTCCCCGAGTGCCGGAACACTTTCACCGGCCGGCCAGCCCCGGTGGAGACCATCACTCATCGCCACTGCGCGCATAAGAATGGCCCCTGAGCCCGTCTCAGAGCCACAGCGAGACGGCCAGGGCCGCCGGAGGTCGAGGCGCGTTGCGCAATCAAAAAGCCGCGATGCGTATCGCGATGGCAACGGTGATATAACAGATGGACTCTCGCGTGAAAGTATTCAAATTACAGCCAAACACTTTATCAGCGGTGATGTAGGCAATTTGTCGGATGAATGCACGCAGCCAATTTGAATGTTTTCCTCGATGAAGTATGACCAATGAGAATTTGATCCACCGATCCTTCAAAAAGTATCGAAATCGCAGGAATCCACCTCTTAGCCATAGTCATGTATGAATCATCAAAGCGACCGGTGTTGTGTTTCTTGCATAAACTGCCCAGATATTTCGAAAAAATATACAAAGGTGTTGCTATATCTTCACTGGACAACAAGCAAGGGGGGTTTTCACCTCTTATACAAAACTAGTTTTCAAATGTCCAAATCCAAGAGCACCAGCCCTGACCTGACTAAAACCGAGCTTATCAGGCGCGTAAGTTAAACTCGGATCAAATTTACCGGCCGATGTGACGTCGTGAATAAACCGGATACCTATACCTATACTTGGACGTTGGACAAGAGTGAGAGTGAGTGAGTGAGAGAGAGGGAGAGAGGAGAGAGATAGGGGAAAGAGAGGAAGGAGAAAGAGGGAAGAACGATAAAACAGAAGAGCCCAGATACATTACAATTGCGCCCAGCCGTCCTACCTAATCAATTACACGTCATACGCTGAGGACATCCGAGAAGAATCAGTGAAAAAATACCAGCCGGTCTCTGCCCAGCCCCCAACGGCGTAGCGAAGTTCCTACTCCATGAGCGGTGAGCCCGGTCCCATCCAGCCCATCGGGAGGCACTCTCCTGGCTGCGCCGACCCTCGGCCCACCGGCCTCTCAGCATTTGTAGCACAGCGGGGGCGGTGGAAACGGTAAAATTTCGGCCGGCCAGGAATGCCGAATCAAACGGCAGCATTGAGCGCTCTCCACAGGCGGCGGCGCCCGACCGCCGGCCCACGCGCGGAAAATTGGATTCCCGGCCCCCAAAGCCGAAGCCGCCCGCCCGAGCGGCGAAGCGGTTCGCAGCATGCTGTGCAGCACAAAATGACGTTGAATAATCAATTATTCTGGAATATTGTTTGCCTGTGCGCGATGCCTTCTCATAGCCATATAGACGTTTGCCGTTGGTCGTTGTTGGAGGCATTGACGTTGGATCGATCGGGACGGCTGGTCGGGACGGTAAAGTCGCACGTGACGGATGTCCCTGAGTCTGTCTAGGGCTGGACCGCGGGACTCGTGCCGCGGGGTCATTGACAGAGGTTTGATACAGCCGCCACGGTTTGGCTGAACTGGTTCGCTGAATAATGTCATTTACATTATTATCCACGCTGCCTCGTGTGTCTGAGACCACTACTGAAAAAGTTTTATCGGTTCCGTTATCAGTTCGTCAGTATGCCCTTTATAATTTCACGGAGTCGGGTGGATAACAGCTAACTACAATAAGAGTTGCAGCCGTTATGCTTCAATCATTATGTTCATTTTATTTCAACGTTTCTAACGTATACGTAACTTGCAGACAAGGCTGAGGGAGTTTACACTTTACACTGAAACCCCGGCTTCGGAGATTCCATCTCGTCACAAGAGAATAGCATAAAGGCGGTGGTGATCGCAGCTCCGCACAAGAAAGAAACACCATATAAGCGCACCTTTCTTTGAGCTACGAGTACGGACGCTGGTAAAAGAGAGAATCAACAAGGGAGGAGCGGCACTGTAATTTGGATTCTAGCGTCACTTGTATATGCTCTCATATTCTCTTTTCTGCTAAGTCAAAGGAACACGGGGACCAGGTGCCCCTATTGGGTCGTGTAGCCCTTATAAGAGTGGGAATGAGCAGCTAAAGGTGAGGCGTTAATTATAGCCGTTTTCACGATGGGTTATCTGGAGAGTGCACCAAACTTGACCAAATCTGCACCCAATCTCTTTTACAACAAATATCTTCACATCATGAATTTATTCCAGTGGTTTAATCGAAAATAATGTCTGCTAATTTGAAGAGGCAGGTATGTAAGCAACTGTGCAACCCAAGCTGATAACTTCTAAGGAACACAATGAACCGAATTAGATCAAATCTGCACCAAATATGCACCAAATGTGGACCAAATGTGCACTAGACAGCCATCGTGAAAACAGCTTATAAAGGCAAGGGTAAATAACTAAAACTCCAAAACGTTCAGCAAACGAGCAGCATAAAAATAACGTCAACGGACGGAAGTAAATATTAGGAGTTAGCTCACCATAGCGAGTAGGAGACAAAATGCTCAGCACCCCACCTCCGGAGGTCATGATGTTTTTGTTTGCCAAATGCACGCCTTTCCCTTGCCTTTCTAGATAATGAATAGACCGGAAACATACATCAGCCTGCAATAATTGTCTTTGCCTTAATAAGCAAAAGGTCATGGCTTCATTTCGTTTTATCAATTTGCATAAGAAACAAGTCTAATTTTCACCTTAAATGAGGAAGACAATGATTCGATGTTTTACACCGCTAAACTGTCGGCGTCGTTCATAAATATTCATTTTCATTATATGAAAATAGATAACAGACTCATGTTATCCATGCTATCTATGGAGAATAAAATAGTATCAAAAGTTAAGCCACGCGCAGGCCGTCAAGATCGGTTAAACGCACAAAAAACAAAACAAAAAATACACGTGGTTTCCATGCCCCTAACACCACAGGGACGTTATTTTCATGCACACCGACACACGAGTAACAACCCTGTCATCATAACACGTACCTAAGCGTGTATGAATATCAAAAATGCAATGCCAGCACAAACGCTCTATATCAAAGGATGCATAATAGACTAGCATGCAAGAACGATCCTAATTCAATGGACCCTGGGAGCGACACCAATTTTTGGAAATTTCTCAGAGCTCAGGCAGCCAGTTTATAGCGCAGCCGCTCACAAAAAGAAAAAAGTGACGGCAGATCAAACGATCAGGGACCACCAGTGACCTTAACCTTACTTGATAAACCTGAAACATTGCCAGGGTCAAATCTATTTTTCAAACATCTATTTTTTGTCCATCTCACCACGCTTGGTCAATTCGAACCCTTTTCATGTCCTTGATTTCATCGCTATCCCCGGAATTAATCAGCTATCATCCTCTGGGGCCTTTAATCAGCACGGGGTTCAATTAGCGAGCGGCACCACGTGTTGCGCCGGCTCCACGCCGAGCCCCGGTCCCCCTAAGTACCCGGCACGCCGCGACTGTGACAGACGCCACCCGATTACAGTCCCTCCACCACTCAGTCCATCGAGTTGTTTTTCAGCGACGAGCCGGCCCAAATTGCCGGCTGTCGACGACGCTCTAATTTGCTCTTGTTCGGCCCTGTTTACATTCTGCGACCTGTCCAGACATTCTTCCAGCTCGGGTTTAATTTGTACCGGCTGTCCGGGTGCTGGTGCAGCGTAGGAGTGGGGTGAGACAGCACAAAGTGTGGGGACGAGGAGTGCTGGGTACAGGCAGTACAGAAAGTAAGGAACATGCGACCAGGAAAGTGAAGCAATGAAGAATTAACGAATTAAAAGGAGCCATGCGTGCTAGTTAGTTGAATGAAGCCCAAGGCAAACACAAATAAAAATTCAAATGCAGGTTAGAAGGACACATAACACAGCTATCCAGTAGAGAGCAGCGTTTGGTCAGTGGTCAGTGACGGAAAAAATAAATAATCCTTCAGAGCTAATAGAGGCCTGATTGCGCCAAATGAAGATCTAATGGTACTATATCAAAAAGGACAGATATACGTTCCCCAAGAGAGCGTTTCTAAGTTATGGTCACTGCAGATGTAATAAGTTGATGAGAGGTGACCAGCAGATAAGTATACGACGGTTGCCCTGCGAGCCACCTATAGCCTGTCATCCAGCGATTAGGGCCCGGTTCGTAACTTAGTGCGGGACCTGCACCTAAGTTACTGCCGGCCAGCGCTGAGTTATTGCTGGAATGTCGATATCCCGCAGCAG
This sequence comes from Amphibalanus amphitrite, assembly GCF_019059575.1. Lineage (NCBI taxonomy): Eukaryota > Metazoa > Arthropoda > Thecostraca > Balanomorpha > Balanidae > Amphibalanus > Amphibalanus amphitrite. The sequence continues at coordinate 385,692 of NW_024881620.1, forward strand.
TGCCAGCATGACGCGGCTAACTTTGACATTCCTAGAACATCTGGCCTTCTCACATGCGAACCTTCTCATCCCGTGACGCCCATCCTCCCCTGGTTCAGACGTCCCCCACCACAGCCCCGAGCACCGATGGCGCCTGGAGATCCCGGCAGGCCCGGCGGCCCGTCTATAGCCGATCGCTGAGAGCCCCGCAGCGACGGGGGAGCGCAGATCGCGTGTTACGCATAGCCGGGTCGGCACTCTTCGATCCCACTCATCAGACTGTCCTAATGACAGACATCACGGCGGCGGTAACAACAAAGGGGCCGCGTGCCGCCCGGCGCACCGATCTCGGCAGAGACGAGCGGTCCAAACAATCGGACCGACCGGCCGGCGACTGGTCCGATTGCTGCGCTCTAAAGCACGATACAATGGTCCTTATCTCCGGCCGAAGAGTAGAGAGGGTCGGCAGATTTGTTCGAGCGGATTTTCTAATGCGATTACAGGGGCTATTTTGAAGAGATTATGAAAGGCTGCATCTAATGAGGCGTACCAAAGATTACGCCGAGAGATGAAATGGAGCGTTGTGCTTCTATTCGCAGACTACAACTTTGTCAAAGATATACGTGGAATAATCGTTCAGCTTAGACCTTTCTACGTATCTGTGAGTGAACGTAGAGCCACGCCTTGTCGCTATCGCACTTGGTACGATGAAGACAAGTAGCTAGGACGCAAGATGGAGTGACCAGGAAAATGAATTGGAGAATGAAATGATGTAATTATAAATACAGTTTAAATTAATATTTTAACCTTTATTTGAATAACTTTATTTGAATTGAATGACAGATCTTCTGTCTATGTGTTACAACTTCCTTAAAATAAGTAACAAAAATCCATTACCATAAAGCAAACAAGCTCCACCCTAACAATCGCTTCTTGACATCACTTCTTGTAATGTGTCATCAGTACATCAGGCTTCTGCAAGCCATCGGCCAATTAATCGATGTTAATTTAGCACGCTGAATATATCGTGCATCAACAGATTTCACTATGGCAGCACCGTGCACCGTAAAACATGGCCATCGCATACCAAAGTGCGGTGCGAGCGACTTTAGCGAGTGTCATTTGAGCGAACGTCATTTGAGCGAACCATTTTCAGCGACTGGCAACTTAGCGAATATCAAATTGAGCGATTATCAAATATAGCGATTATCAATTTAAGCGAAAGCTATGTTTCAGCGACATCTTTTTCGTCGACTACGGTTTGAGCGACTATCATTTCAGCGAAACACTTCGTCGTCCCGTAACGGTGTATTTTTTCTTTTTTTTTCTTTTGCGAGCGTTCGTACAACGAATGTTTCCGGAACTTTTCATGGTTATCCGGAACTGGATGGCGGATGTCACGTTCAAAGTTCAGACATTAAGCTCCAAATTTAATGCCACATTTCTCAAAAATTACAGCGGTTCGATTTCACCCCCCCCCCCCTGCTGTTTGCCAATAATGATGACCAAACGTTTGTTCAGAGATTCATATTGCTTGTGCTGTTTTTCGCGAAATTCTCCCGCTTGAATTTGGATCAGTTCCCCATGTTGTAAAATTTGTTCTTGCCCCAAGCACCGTACGAATTTCCAGATATTTGGGTGAGGTCCATGAAACATAGACTGGAATTGGATCCCCCTGTGCCATCTCTCGAGTTTATTATTGGTCCTTGGCATTCCTTCCATCGTCCTCTCACGTTCCACATTTCCAGATCAAAATTGCAGAATGAGGCCAGATATTTTTGTGGTTTCCAAGCTTAAAAGCAAATTTTTAAGTTACCGCGCGCAGCTTGAAGCATGACACACACCAAGCGGGTATTCCAAGGGCAAGAATTCCCGAAAAGTAGCAAATGATTGACTTCCGTCGCGTTCGGTTTCGCGTGTTCGCTCAATTGGTCCCCCATTGGCCTCCATATATTCGCTCAATCTGGTTTCGCTGATTCTGGTCCTCGCTTAAGTTGATAATCGCTGTGATTGAATTCGCCGACTTGACAATCGCTGAAAAAGTCAATCGCTTAAATTGATAATCGCTGAAAAGGGTTCGCTCAAATGTCGTTCGCTGAAATGACGCTCGCTCAGGTGTCGCAGAACCACCAAAGTGCTTTATAAAACGCACATGCATAGCATGTCAGGATATGCAAATGTAATGATAGCTCTTGCCAGCCGCCGGCTACTTTAGCTCATGGGGACCTGTTAACTGCAATCTAGATGGTGATCTGACAATCGGTTATTATTGGTATTTGCAGAATGTTCCAGATGGTTGAAGGTATCGCAGAGGAGCGGACCTCGCGGCCCTGAGGCAACCGTAGAGGACCGCTAGTCGAGAGCGGACCACAAGGACCATGTGATATAGAGACCAAACATGAACGTTAGGTTAAATGGACAACAGCCGGATGCTGGTGGCAATGAACAAGAGAACGAGCTAAGAGGTAGCGGATCAAGGGCCACATGTGAATCAATGACCAATGACGATTGAGCACCACGGACATCGGATCAATAGCCGCGCCGATAGAAGAGACCCTAGCCACAGCTAAACGGAGTGCATGTCAAGGTTACCGTTCACCATCCACATATAGAATGTTCCATGTCTCAAAAATATGTCTCTAAGAACTGGCCTATGGCGGTGGCCGGTGACCTAAACGAAACACGACGGAAATCAGCGGGCATACTTCTCTGGAAGCCCACAGCCCAGAGCGGGAAGGAAATGCTCTTTGCCTGGGCTCGCGCAGGTCATAACTGGCCTTTGGCACGCGGTCGGCTGCCACGAACAACCGGCAGACTTCAATTATCCTCGACAGAGCTGTGAGCTAATTGTTCCGCTGTCTCGGCATGAGCTAGTCCCGGTGTAGGCCCGTTGGTATAACTGTAACCAAAGTTGCAGGGTGAAACAGCGGAAATGGGCATGAAGAGTGCAGACTCAACAGTCAACAGGGAGCGTCAGGGCAGACTGTCAGACGCTGAGATCAAGCCCGTCTCTTGTGTACACGGGTTAGCTGGCTCGGTGTTAAATTAACCCACGCCAGCTAGCAACCAGTGGGATTACGTCTAGCTGAGCCAGCGACGCGCCGTGTAATCTGACAGTGCGCCATGTACGCTGTCGGTGCGCCACGTTGGCCGACAGTGCGCCAGAGTTGCCGGCAGTGCGTCAGGATTGCCGCGTGGCTCGGCGGCGCTGGGAGAGTCGGGCGGCTTGAGACCGTTACGGCCCGCTAGCGGCGCCCGTAGCGCAGCCACTGCCCAAAGAGCGCCTGGTGGCCGAGATACTGCACTCGCCAACCGACCAAGCTATGACTGTGTGAAACATTGCTGCAGTACATACTGCAGTACAGTGCTGTATTCTGCCTATATGAACCATGCCACTGCACTCAGCACGTACGGAATATACCTACCTGCCGTATTCTGCTTTTGTGTCGCATGCCTGACTGCTAATATTTGTCTGCTTACATACGACAGGCTAGCTACAAAGCGCAATAAAACAACGATGGGCAAAGTATTTGCATTTCTTCAAACCTCAATCTACAACAGCCGTGTTGAGTAACAGCATTTTCCCGTGAGTCAACTGTCGATCATTAAAAGTCGATTGAGAATGAAGTCACCATGGCCAATCGCATTCCTGACTGATCGGCACAAAAACCCTGACATCAATGCTTTCTAACAGGCATTCACTCCACCTGCCGTTTCTAAACAGGCATTCAATCGGCCTCTGACCTCCAAATCGCTTCGAATTTAAGCACACCAAGGTCATATCCCCATCATCTCTTATCAACGCATTCATGAAATCATCTAAAAACCAATACCCTTATCTCTGAGCCGGATACGACTACGTCATGTCTTCATGCATCTCCACTATCTGGCATGGATCTGTGCCGGCCGGGACAGCATTCCCAGGTCTTATCGGACGACCGGCGCCGGCTCTCGGTGCGGACGTGCGCCGTTTCTCGACCGCTCGGAACACAGAGAGCGGCCTCAGGCCGCCAGCAGTGCCGGGGTTCTGCGAACGCAACCAGTGCGCGGTTCAACACTCGCAGAACTGCAGAGACGGTTTCTCCATCAGCGAGGCCCGACCGGGTCGACTGTCTCCAAACCAGGATCTGTGAAGTGTTTCAGGAACTTGCATGGTTTATAGGGATGTTGTCCGGGACGTAAAATATAGAAGTGCTGTTGAAAGTCTGAAGTGACGCTTTTCGCCGGCACTTGTAATAAATCATAGGGAATGAACAAATGCTCCTAAACCATGCCCACGCTAAAAAGGCCGTAGTGTTTGCAGATTGGCGAACGAAATATGACATAAAATGAGCTGCACTGGTACGGTAGACGGTAGACAAGCGACGTTCTCGACCAAAAAATGATGGGAGGACACAGTTAAGTAACAAGTACTCATAGTGTCTGGTAGAATCGTCAGCCCGATTTGAATTGGCCGCAGACAGCGTTGCAGTGGCATCGGATGATGGAGAAGTGGCAGCCTTTTTCCGGTGAAGCCGTGGTGGCAGACGGACGATGTGCGATGTAACGCTGACACCCAGTGGGCACTTCGGTCAGACCTAGACACACAATGAGAGCTGGCGGACAGAGTCGGACAGCTGTAAGTTTGATCAGACAGCCTCGGACAGCCGGCCGGACTGCCGTCTGCCTCAGACAGGCGTTGGCGGAGCGCCGGGCGGCGCGGTGGGCGGCGCGCATATCTGAGCTATCGTGACGGCCGGTCGTCAGCGGTCGGTCAGCGGCGGTCGACACTGACTCAGCCATCATGGCTGCCGGCCAGCTGCACCCCCCTCTAACACCCCCCCCCCCCCGTCTCCAGCGACGGCCTCCGCGGCGCCGCCGATCAGCCGCAGATAGGAGCCTGCAGAGGAATGCACACGCTAGGCGCGGAGAATGAGAGGCCTGGGCAGGCCGCGCCGCCCTCACAGCCCTGCAATAAACCCTGCACGGTTTGATTGGCAGACAGCCAGACCTAGCTTGATACTCCATGACCGATGTGCAGAATAATAATTGAGGATTACGTAATAAGCAATGGATATTGAACAGTTTGACCATGAATTGTCCCGGTTGTATGTTTTTATTGTCAGTTACAAGGCCATAGTCAGACAAAGTGAAAACGAGCCGAGTTAGAGCCGCTTTCTCCAAGTGGCTTAGCTGGTGTTTTCAAGTGACTGCAGCAGGTAAGTACAAGCTGCAGAGAATTTGCTGCCACCAGTGACACATTTGTACGTGCAAATTGTCTCCTAAATTCCAGCTGCATGAGTGTGTGTCCCTATACGTCCGTTGTTCTGTCATGTCGAGCCGCTGGAGGTAGAAGTGCTTAGTACCTACCTAGTGTCGCCATTAGCAGTTTTAAATTTGAGCTTTGTTGAGTGTGCACCAGCTGAAGAACGGCCCAGGCAAGCTGGGAACTCTTAAAATAATTACTTAATAACTTATATTGTGACAAGGGAATAAATTACGTCAACACTTATTTCATTAAAAATGGAATAAAAACGAAATAAAAAAACGTGCGTTCCCCGTCATATTGCAAACTATCGACGTTAGTTTGCTAATACTCGGATCAAAAATAAATGGCTCTAGCGCACGGAAGGTAAACATCCGCACAGGCACCAATCCTGGCAATTTTTTTTCAGATAATGCTGAATAAAGGGCATTTTGTATGCGGCTAAAATGCTTTCCATCGACACTGGCGAGTGTCGCTTCTTTCATTTACAACTCAACTTTTCCAGCTTTCTTTTTCTGTGGCCGTATGTTTCAGTTGAATACACAAGGGCTCAGAGCAAGTCTGTTTTCACACATGATCTTATACATCCTTTGAGCCTTTTCCAAAGCACCTTTTTAAGGTCGTTTCGTCAGCCCCCTGTTTTTTATCCAGTTCCAATAACACAGATGACAATGTGGTGTAAACAAAGCGTTTGTGAAAGGATTTGACAAACAATGTGAGGAGAAAACAGCTAGATCGTCCTTACCTGCTTTGTCCGTAGATAGATCGCACTTCCCCGTTCGCTGAATGGCGGGTATACCTCGGCAGTGAACGACGATAATTGGTTCAAAGGCATGTTCACTGTACACAGTTGTAATGTTATAAACATTGATTGGCCACGAAGGAAAGACGTCAAAGCTTCGTTAAGACGGCAACTTGAAAGCTTTATTTTCAACAGTTTCGTCTCTTTTCCGTTTTACCTTTGAAGCTAACCGTAATCCCCTCCTCCCGCCGCCTTGATAAATTAGTGCGAAACATTAGCAGGTCCATCCTTGTCAATGCTCTTCAGATCATTACCACTATCCCTCAATACACCCAAATCAAGCCCCTTCAGCAGTGTGACAACACACATCCCTGAGAACTGACCTTGTCCGCTGACCCAGTGAAGAAGGTGTGGCAGTACTGCAGATTCAGGTGACCGCGCGGCTCCCTCGCCAGAAACGAGAACTGACCCCGACTCGGGTCACAGGTGGCGTAGGAGATCCGACGTAGCGCGTGCGACATGTAGATCTCCTGTCCAGGAAAACAGACAAATGTCTACACAAACAAACAAACACGCCATGTACAGCAGACTGGAATTCGTCAGTTGTCACAGGGAGTGGCAGTAAAAGATCAAAAATGTTGAAAACAAAGCCAGTCACGTCATCTGTCAGTGTCATGACGGTCGGTCAGGTTTTTACGGAAATTAATGCATCTTATAATTACTATAAAAACGTGACCGGAAACAGTTGCCGACCGAATGACGCCTGACGACATGTCAGCAATCAATCAGCCATGTATCAGATGGCTGTGCAATGCTGAATTTGAGCGGAAATAAAAGCAGACTTGGGCAGTGCACTGTCAGTGATAATGCTTACTCGTTATACTTGCAAACATGTCCCGTCTAGCATGTCATTAATCAAAAAAGTGTGTAAATGAAATATAAGGCACAATATTTGAGCAGCATTTAATATTCGTGCGTGTCTAACTTATGGATAAATACTTATAGCTCGGTGTAAATGAATGTATGTACGCTGGGAACTTCATTTTTATGGAAGTCGTTAAAGATACGAGTACAGCAGCTCGAAAACAAAAATCATTAACCAAGCATAAGCCATAAATATACCAGCATGCATATGAGCGCATGTGTAGGCTGAGTGATGATAGCCATATTCAGTGATCAGTGAAAAGATAACATCAATACGATTGCATTTGATGACGATTCGTGGGAGAGAAATAAATCCGCCTCCCCTCTTCCTAATGAGCTATTCCTGTTCAGCGAATTTATTTCATTATTTACGCGAAGCATTTATTGAATTTTTTATTCCTAGTGGTGGAAACATGACTAACATGAGCATATCGTGCTTGCTTTGGTGACCAATACCATGGTATTGACTAGATTCGGCGCTTTTAGGGAATGCATTCCCTCAAAAGCGCCGAGTCTACAGTCAGGAAAGTATGCTTATAGACAAAAATAACGAACGATTAAGGTTTCTCATGGTACGCAGCAATCACATTTGCCATAAAATAAATCACCGCTTTGTCGTCCGAGAGAATGCCAATCTAAGGATGAACAAACTACGATTGGAAAATAATGAGACCCGATTTAAAACACCCATATAACATCATACTGGCGCGCTCGCAATCATTTCAGACATTTCAAACATTTAAATATGATTACCACACGATATTTCTTATGCAAATCCAAACTGACCTCATCTCACATTCAGTTATTTTGTTCCCTGTTCGGGCCTCCCTCATTTGTAAGCACACCAACTTGCTGACCTGCGCGGCCCTTTCCCAAGAAAGGCGCTGTGACGTCACCCTGCCGCTCGCGGTGAAAGGAAACGATTAGCTGTCTGGTGGTGGTGGCACTTCGCGGCGTGATCCCGCTTCCTGTCTGGGTCGGGTCGATTGTGGGGATCACACGACTGGCGAGGTCAAAGGTCAGAGTCGCGAGCAGCGCCGCCCTCCTGACATTGCAACACCGGTTGCAACGTCCGACGTCGTCCTCACGACTTTGAATGGGCAAAAATGGGGCCGGGGCGGGAAGGAGGCGGGGTCAGGGCGGGTGACAGCGATGGTGACAGTGACTATGACGGTGAGGGTAATTTTTGTGTTGGCGATAAATATGGTGACAGACGGTGGTGAGAGTAGTGAGACTGAGATTGAGACTGAGACTGAGAACGCTAAGAGTGGTGATGGAGGGTAAAAGTGACGGTATTCGTGGCGATATTGGTGCGTGCTGGTATAGGTTTGAGGGATAAATATGGTTACGGTGGTGGTAGGTGCTCGAGATGTCTAGCGAGACTGGTGACGATCTTGGTCGCAGAGGAAGAGTAGATAGAGTCACCATTCAGAGTAAACATAGAAAGGAATTTTGAGAGAGAGAGAGAGAGAGAGAGAGAGAGAGAGGGAGAGAGAGAGAGAGAGAGAGAGCACAGAGCACACGAGGACGAGCGGAAGCCTGCAACCTGCAAAGCCACACCGCGGCTACCCCCTGCCTGGCTTCCCAGAGACACCGCTCGCCCTGAGCACCATTGATCATACCATTACGAGCGGCGGCCGCTCACGAGTCACGACTGACTCTGGAATGGTAGCGGGGCCTCCAGGGGTGGCCGACGCTCCGTTGGTGACCCATGACCTCACGGCGGGGGACAAAGGGGAAGGGTAATAGGGTGGAGGGAGGGGGAGGGGAGAGACACCCCTCGGTCACAGAGCCGGACGGGTCTGTCAGCGAGGGTCCGGCACCTGTGAGCCGCGAGTGAGGCCGGTTATGGCCGAGCGACCGACTCCTTTACCGCCGCCGGGCGGCGGCGTTTTTTTTTTTTTCTAGAGCTGTGTTATGTAGTGAATGGTGCAGTTTGTTTAGGTCCTCCGGTGATGCATGTGTTGAGGGCGTAAATCCACTCATGCTGCCAAACTCGTGTGTAGAGCGACAAAATTTTACGATACCTGTTGGCATTCTTACCTTTCCCTCGGGGCCGCACACTTTGATACCCTCCAGTGAGACGATCAGCAAGACGGGCTTGGTACCGGCAGTAGGGACCTGCGGACCAGACGAGGTCAGTGTTAGGCGCACTCTGTGAGCGAAGGATGATGATCTGTTGCGTCGAGAGTGAAACTGAAAAGAAGCAGTGAACTTGAAAGGGTGATGGATAGCATAAAATATCCACGTTGATAACGTTTTGCATGGATATTACAGTAAAATGATGACTGCTAGTTTCTTTGTTTGTTAGGATATACCGTTTCGGTCTGATCAGACTAATAAGACGGGTTCACGGGATGCTAGAGGATGAGAGTGAATCGACCACCGACTGTTGCACCTCAGCGACCGAGCTCGTCCCAACGGGATGAGCTCGTCCCAACGTTCAAACATTGCATTTCTGAGCTCAATGTTCAGCTCCAGAAATCGTAGCGGTAGCTATAATCTGAAAATGAGAGCTAACGGACTTAGTGACGGCACACGGTACAGCTGTGAGCTGTGTCGGCGGTCGCTTGAGGTGTCAGTAGTGCCATCTATGGGCGGTGCCCAGAGTCTGTGCATGGTGCTGCCACCTATGAGCCGTACCTGGAGTTTGTGTATGGTACTGCGGACGTACTCTGATCTCGTGGACTGGTCCGTACCGGCCACCGTGAAAGAGCCGCCATACTGAAACAGAACCGGAGGAGACGAGAGGTCAGCTGAAGACAGAAACTCACTCTCCGAGTGGGTAAGAAGCGTGAGAGATAAGAACGGTCAGGATTTGCTTGGGACCGTAGGACAGTCGGAAGCCCATGCCATGAGCTCCAGAGCACACGGCGAGGTATGATCTGTCAGCTTACTGCAAAACTGATATGTGCTTTTCGTTTGATATTTTATAGCAGTGTGACCATGTGGACATACCAGCCATGACACGAATAATACCTAAGGACTAGCAGCGCTCCGAGGGCATCGGATGAACATAGTTAGCCGAACTCACTGTACGCTTGCCTAAACTGAAGCTTCGATACTCCGCCACCAGGTGGCTCCTGACCTGCGCACCACGTCCCTGTTAGTTCTTGTTCTATCTGATACTACATATGAATACCCTGAAACGCAGCCAGCCAGCCACACAGCAAATAAAGAATAAAATTTTATCCGTTCTGTCGTTTCTTCGTTCCTCAGGATCATCAAATTCTTCTCCTCCGCGCCTCAACCCCCTGTTCCGGGCTGGACGGGCAGCTTTATCCCATGCGGGTAGCTCCAACCCAGGCGCAGGCTCGTAGCCGCGTGCCGTGAGAGTCAGGGGGCTGGATGGCCCATCCACGTGATGGGCTCAGCCCCAACGACTCACCGGGGTGCCCGCCCAGACCAATGTCTCCCCGTAATTCTTATCATCCTTCCGGCTCTAAAATGGTCTCGTTAGACCGAAAGAGCCGAAACAACAGAAAAAAACAGGTGACAGTTAATCTGCTGTTTGTCGCAAGGCAGGTCAGCCATATCGACCTTCTCAGAAGAAATAGCTATGATTGCCAGAGACGCACTGCCTTCCATCATGAGACAGAGCAATGACGTCACTGTCTCACTGCTGACCAATGACGTCATGGCTGGACAAATCAGTGACGTCACCATATGACCTGTGACGTCACTGTACGATCAGTGACGCCACACTGCCTGACCACCGATGGTGGGTGACGTGATCATACCTCGGGGCGGCACCGGTAAGGTAAGCTTACGGGTCCGTTGGCCACCACCCACTCACTGCATTCCACACCGTAAATACGAGCAGAGCCGAGCGGAGCAGGCTGCATCCCGAGCAAGCCCGATCCTATACCCTACCCGAGCGTCCACAACGAGCCTAATGCTACTCTTCATGGATGCGGAAGCTCGACTTGCCTTTAGAGACAAGTCGTGATGTCTGTCCTTATCAGTGACGTCTGTCCAATTTGGTGGGATAAATAATTCCGCAAAAAAAAAAACAGTTTTTACCTACACACCGCCCGCCGTATTATTGGTATTACCAGCGGCTGAAAACGCGATTAGAAGAAATGCCTATCAAAATCACGAAACAAAAGTACTGTTCGTTTTACTGTAGTGTAAAAAGAAACCACGTTTTTTTTATTAATCCGAACATTTTCGTGAGTTCATAAAAAAACAGGATATGCACGGTTATTCAGTTATACTTTCAGATCATTCCATGGTACTGAAGAAAAGAGAACAGTGTCTTCCGCTGAGAACTACATAATTCAAAAGTGTTACAGTTGCCCTGAAATTGCTCACTACCGCCCCTCTCCGGCCGGTGAGCACGCCGTCGGTTTTGGCCTCGACACCGCTCGTCCGCCGTCCGCGGCCCGATTCCCATCGCGGGAGCGTCAGCACGTTATGTCCGAGTTCGGGCACGGCACGGCATAAGGCACGGCACGGCTGGCACCCGCTGCATTCCGCACCGGCCACAGCGGGCCCGCCCTGACCAATGGCGGCCAATACATCTCACACGAGCTGATCCGACCCAGCCGGCCGGCACGGCGAGCTGCACAGACAAGGCCAGACCAGGCTATAGGTATTAGATCGGTTCAACTGTGCTTCCGTGCACAGCTGGACATCGTCCGGCGGCATCGAAGGATTGTTTGTGCATGGATCAATAATATCGCATACCTAAGTAATAGCACAGGCATATCCAGTTGCAGTACCTACTCACATATGTAAAATATGGATTATGGTTGTGGACGGTGGAAGTTATTTTGTAACTAAGTCACTGTTCCATGCTAAAATACTGATTCGTAGACGTTGCACATGCAACAAGCATGAAACAATAAACCACTGCTATGGTGTTTGTGCACGTATGTATGTGCGTCAAAACTTGAAGTATGTATACTCCATTCCGAAAAAAATTGTGTCATCTGCAATAATTTGTGTTGCTTAGCCCATGTTCAGCATGTGTAACAATCCCTCCTTTCTACGCAAGCCATGCACTGGTGGCGTCATCTATACCGTGCCTAGCTCAAAGACCATCACTCGTCAAACACAGCGCTGTAGCGCCGCAAGTTCTGTTTTGGGACTGGAGGGGCTGACATATCGAGAGCACATCGTTCCCGGCTATGCAGGACAGCTCTTTAGCAGTAAAAAGGTCCCTCCGAGCCTCAAAATTAATCATAATGGTATTTGTGCGACGTCACTTTGATCATGATGATGAAAGGTTCCTGATAGTTACACACCTGTTTTCCATTTTAGTGAAGTAGCCTTGAAAATCGAAAAACCTATTTAAGGTAAAACTTCGGTAAGTATTGTACAAAAGCTGCGTTAAAAATTGCACGATTTAAACATAAATAAAATAAAATGAATATACAAAGCGTCGTTAAAATATGAATACATCTCCGACGAATAAAGGCGTTATCATGTTTCGAGTCACATCTCTTCTGGCGGTTGGTTGTACCTACAGTTTGAAAATCAACCACCATAAAAAGTGGCGTGCATCCTTGGCGCAGAGATGACGACAAAAAGTGTTTTAGAACGCGATGGTGATTGGCGAGAGGCTTCACTCAGTCATAGACATGCGTTTGTCAGGCACAGACATAACAATTTTTCAGGAGTGTGAACGTCTTTTAATAGGCCCACGATTAAAAGCCAAGTAAGAGGCACATAACTTAACAGTGTAAGTACTAATATTTTTGTCTACTAGATTTTGTACTTCTGATTCGTCTCAATTCATTTTATTTACATATTTTGACGCAAAACAATTCAACGATTACCTTTGATAACCAGGTCAACCTCGCGAAGCCCCATCGGATCGACTCACGAACCTCTATTGACATCCATGACATTCCCCACAGAAACAGCGGGTTGGCTGTCTTTAATTGGTGCGCCCGTGACGTCAATGGCCGTTGTAATGACATCCGATTGGCGTGTGGCCACTGGAACTGGATACATGTCGTGATACGGGGGAGGTACCCTATACCACAGCGCCAAAACACGCCGCCGACAGTCGCCGCGACCGGCCGTCGCCGGTGACTGATGGGGCCCGGCGCAGATGACGCGATTTCTGCAGCCAGTCACCTGTGCACTGTGCAATGTGCATCCCACATCGGAACACGGCGAGCGCTCCAAATGACCGGCGACATGCAATGACGATGGAATGAGCCTACGGGATAGCTGATAGAAGCAAGGCGCCTATGGAATTTGCAGCAATTCAAGCTTATATGTCCGTTCAACTTGCTACAACGTGTATAATTCATGGCTACGCCTGAAAATTTGTAGACTTTATGCCAAAAGACCTCACGACACAAAGCACATCATGGAATCATGAACTTCACATTATGTGCCTATTAAAAACATCCCTAACTCACACTGTGTTTTATTTTATCCCAAGTCGCCCATAAACAGCTCCCGTATCTCTACGGAGGCGTTCAGTACCCCCGGGACCAGGTGCGGCACGAGGCGTTCCTCCGCTACCGCTCTTATCACGGCCATCACGCTGAGACGCTGAGTACGACCCGCTCAGCACATCGTTTGTCGGCGCTGCGTCTGTTTTTGTGTCAGCGACTGTGGCCTCGGCATCCCCCGTCCCATGACAGGCGGGCACACTCCCACGATCCGGCTACGGGACTCAGCTGCTGGCGCCGACACTGCCAGCGCAGCCGACAAACGCTCCCAACAATAGGGAGCACACTCAGAGTTACATAATGAATAGCCTGTTTAAGTGGGGACGCTGCGCCGGCCCGACATCGCCCGAGGTCAGCCGAGGTCACGGTTCACACGACTCCATGCCACCTGCTTCTCAGAACAAAGCAGCGGAGAGCTCCAGAGAGACGCTCAGAATAGAATTGGTAAGCCGTTTTTATGTCATGAGGACGTTCCTATAGAAGTGTTCATCACCAAAGACGAAAATGCTGAATTGTGAAGCTGGAAACGAAAAGCTTATAAGACCTGATTCAAATACCGATAAAAATAGAAGCTACAAGCAAAGAGGACGACAGAAAGTTGCGGAAAATAGTGATAAAAGCTTCTATAGATACTTCTATTGCTTTCTTTCTATATGGAAAATCAACTATAGGAAAACCTAGGACATTATGCTTTAAAAAAGCTTATTATATCTGGAAAATGTTACTTAAAAGAGGCACTCAAGACTGTTTTATCAGCATATAAATCAAAATGGTTCACACTTCATTTCACTCATTTGATACAACTAAATTGGCTCATGATTTCCGAAATATTTTAGTTCAGCTCGCCCAGTTAGGTGCCTGCAGAAGTGGTGGCATGTGTGCAGCGTGCACGTCTGAGCCGGCATCTGGCGTCATAACTGGCGCCCGCGGCGCCGGATACGCCGCAATCAGCAGCTGACGGCGGCGGGCCGGGGCGGGCGGGGACCTGACCCGGGCGTGGGAGACCCGCCCCTCCCTCAGCCCTCCCCGCTGCCTTGTTAGCCCTGTTTCAGCGCTTGACGCTAGCTGACGCTACCAGGTATTGATGGTCGGTTTCCATCGAAACGTAAGCAAAATTGGGCAGTTCTGCCGACACTTTCATGGAAATCGAACGCCAATACCTGCTAGCATCAGGCAGCGGCGTGTCGTGAAACAACCGGCGCCTAAGTATGAATGTGCGGTGGTTTATGTAACATGGCGTCCCCATTGCACAACCCGCTGCGTTTCGAGGAGTCCCTGCTCCAGTATCCGTGCGGTGAGCAGTTTGTGCCACTCCCCAGTGCTCAGCACTCCCCCGTCCGACCCCTGACCCAGAGACAGGGTCACCAGTGCAGTGATGACGTCGGCGCCCCGTAAGCCGCAATGGAAGCACCCAAGACCGTCTACGTAGCCAGTCGGGCCGGGCAGACGGAAAATGGCCCGTATAAAAACCCCGTCAGTCCAACCGGAGACAGACCAAATGAATTGGGACAGACGAAGGTCCATTGCCGGTGAGCACCGGCGGGTCAGCAGACGGTATGCACGACCGGCGCTTCCTTTGTGCTTTTTGTGACGCAAGTGGCCGGTGGTTTATCGCATTATCAGAGTCGGGATGCCGGGCCCGCTGCAGCTGACACCATAAAACGCAGCCTGCAGAGGCGCCGACAAACTGAGACCGACAGGCGAGGCCAGACGTATGGCTAACGAAGGGTACAGCGGGTTGAGACTGGGGACTGCATTGGAGCATAGAACGGTAACACCAATAGTCCCGGATCAGCACCACAAAATGGCGCCTTTCCTTCAGCCATGATAATAGTCCATTCTCGACTGCTTCGGTCCACCGTCCACCGTCAACGTTCGTAATCCTATACAAACTAAGATACCATGGGAGGGAGAAGGAAGCTAGCATATTTCGCAATCGGAGATAACGAGCTCTCTTTTCTTCCTCTCTCTCTGTCTCTCTCTCTCTCTCTCTCTCTCTCTCTCTCTCTCTCTCTCTCTCTCTCTCTCTCTCTCTCTCCCCCTCTCTCTTCTCCCTCCTACCTACTGCCTTGCCGACACTACTCTATCCACTGCCCATATAACCATTGACCACTGCAACAATCACTGCTGCCGCCACTGTGCCGGCCGCTGCCACTGCCTCTGCCGCTGCCGCCGGCACTGTCACCTCTCATATCCACTGCCACTCCCACCATACCACTCATGCTTCCGCCGCCCACCCGTTTGATCCGGCCAATCGGTCTCGGCCAGCCCCTGACGCCTACCGCGCGTGTCAGTGCTATGCGCGTGGGAAGGGCTCAGAGAAGGCCGTGGGCACACTGAACCAGTGATGCAATCTGAGCAGAGAGGATTTAACGGCAGGGCAAGAGCTCGGAGACACCCAGCAACAGCTGTTTTGATGTTGTTGCGGTGATGTGGTCATGTGTTTTCTGGAGATGATACGGCAAATGATGGTCAGACTAGCCGACTACAAATGTTCAAGACGTGAAAGCGTCGGAAGACGTGTGAACCTAGCTGGGACGACTGGGTGGGAGGAGGACAATTAGCTATGCAAATCTGATCTCTTCATAAGGTTAGCCCGAGGGTGTGTAGTGAGTTCAATCAATTAGTATTTGGGTTGGACTTCTATTTCGATTATTTATTACAGTTTGAGCCGAGGGTCATAAATTCTGATCCTGGTGAGTCAAGTTAGAACTTATTCGACTCCACGATCAAAATACAGATACATGCTTAAAATAGTAATATATATTATTCAAAATAATGCGTTAATAATTACGCATTATTTTATGCATTATTATTAGCTTGTGCCTTGTTGTGAAGTTATCAGATCAATTGATGCAGAACTTGACATCATACATAAAGACCGCAAAATGCAGCACAAGTCAAAATACAATTGACATTGAAAAGCATGCATCCTGTATGGTTGGGACTGGCCCAGACATTTCGGACTAAATGTCAAATGACATAATTTCCACTTGACGCCCACTGTCGACAAATAAATGGGCATTGGACAGTTGCTATTGTTCAAATTGCCAGTATTTTTCATGGATATCACGATCAGTGACCATTAGGATTTCTGGGATACGTCCACCTGTTCATGGCGTGCATGTGGTACCGATAATGTAATGTTATTGTTTTACTTTACGGCGCGTCAGTCACAGGGCTGTCGCAGGGCGGCAGCTTTAATCCTACGTCATCAAAACAAATGACACATGAATAGCGAGCTGGTGTCATCATCCAGACTAATGACGACGGCGTGGGATCGGCAGAAGCGACATCACCGTGTCTATTAGCCCCAACTGGTGGCAGGCGGGGACTGGGGACTGCAGGGGCCGCCCAGGGGCGTATCTCCATGGGGCCCGGCCCATCGCGTGACCGACCAGCGGCCAGTGACGTCAGACGACTGACCAAAGGAGCGTGCCATGCTAAATGGATCGATAACAGGGGCGAGTTTTCTGGGTTTGCAGTTCAGTTCGGCGCCAGTCCCGATCGCCCATCGGGGGTGGGGTGGGGGAATGAGGGGGTGGCGTAAGTTACCTGTGGGACTGCCGAAGGTCATAACCAGTCTTCGCATGTGCTCCTAAGACAAAATGCCTTCAACTATCTACTATTTCAGTTATCTCTCTTTTCTGTATACTCTCTGGACTTCATCTGCTTCCAGACGTATCTTTTTTGAAGAGTGGAGAGACAAAAAGCTGTTAAGAAGACAGTGATACTATTTTACTGCCCTACCAATGGTAATTCCTTGCTTTGCCAGCTTCGTAGTGATTCATCTCAGTGAGACCTACCCATCAAAAAGTACATACCACTCCCAGCAACCGCTCCCACCGAATAGCTCAACAATCTCTTTGCCATTCCCCGGAAGATAATTTATGTTTCATGAGTGTAAATATCAATGTACCACACCGCATCTTCACAGCTGAGCTCCCAAATCGTGACGTATCAGCCGGTCTGAGCTAAGCCGCTGTGGGAACGCGAGATGGGTGCAGGGAGGCTGGGAGGGGTGGGAAAAGAGGCTGGGGAGAGACAAAAGGCGAGAATGAGAGAGAGAGAGAGAGAGAGAGAGAGAGAGAGAGAGGAGAGGAGAGAGAGAGAGGACAGAGAGAGAGAGAAAGAGAGGAGTGAGGGAGAGAGAGAGAGAGAGAGAGAGAGAGGGAGTGAACAATCATCAGGCAGTATGTTTCTGCACCATTCCGATAGCTGCACCACTGTCATTCGCAAGACTTCAGTTCGGATGGATTCAATTCAACCCCTTCTATAGAGCCTCCCATTAGTTATGACCCTCCAAGAGTTATGACGCCTGTCACTCGGCGGCCACTCAGCTGCATTCACCATCACAAATACGGATGTCGAGAGCAGAGCTGACAGGTCAAACTTGTTATCCGACCAGTACCACGCCACCCATGTAGATTTCGATTCGAATTCATCCAGTCGACGAACGAAATGTCCCTTCCTGGACCGAACTACTCAAATGAGAGAAGGAAATGCGTCATGGCTTGAGGAAAGTGCTCCTCGATTTCCGCATATTTGAAGCCTGCATTGCTTATGATATTGGGTATTGGCCGTAGTTTTGCATTATTCAGTGAACCAAGAAAACTTTTTTATTGATTGAAGTTGCGTCGCAGAAAGGCGTCAAAACTTTTGCAACTGCCTGTCAGTTGACCACAATAGGTGAACGCTGGCTACCTCGCCCGATGGCTGGTTGCATCAGACTGAACACTCACTACCGCCGCCAACAGCTGTCTAGCCGTCTGACCGGGTAGCAGGACACGGATCCGGCCTTCTGATCGGGTACCGCCCGCCCCCGGACCCGCCCGCTCGTGGTCTGCCCCAGCGATGGGCCTTCGTGAGCGCTGAGCGCCGGCTGTCGGCCGATAGCCATTGGTGACGGAGCGGCGAGACGGCCGTTGGATCGGCCGGTATGTCAGCGACCAGCACCGGCGGGCTGAGCCAGCTGACAGCCGGCCGACGGCCTGCGCTCACTGGCAATGAAAAGGCTTGGACGAAATCATTCACCTCGATCAATGGATTGGCAGGACAACCTTCATCTCCCCCTCCCTTTGTTTTCATTCCTCAAGTCCCAAGCTGGATTTTACTTTGAATTAGGGTCAATGGTGTATGACATCAGCGAATTTAGCTGGGAAAACACAAGACAATGTTTTCTCTTCGGCTCATAACAACAGCGCTGCCTTATTCGCCGGTAATTGATCTGCAACATGCAGCTTGCACAACTTACATAGCGTGAAATAAAGCGACGCATGCAAGAGCTGCAAGTCTGAGAGGCGTCACCGAACAAAACGTCGTGCTAATGGGCGATAACTTGTCATTGGAAATTTAGGTGAGAATTGTGGCATTTTTCTCAGTTTGATAACCCCGTAAGACCGTGAGAGGTCATGAGATTCTTCGTGCTGCAAGTTGCAGGCTCTCGCGAAATGCTTGATGTGTTTTAGGCTTAGACATACGTTTTGCCGTATTAGTCATAGGCGTCGCCAGACATTTTCGGTTGGGGGGGCAAAATCAATTTTTGTGTTAAATCTTGCCTTTCCCCGGCCGTTACTCACTCGTTTTCCATATCATTCGACGCGCAATGGTGCGAGGAATCCGATGGTGACAGAGTTTTCCTTCTAGCTATGACATGTAATTTTATTAAACAAAAAAAAATCGAAATTTTGAAATTTCTGGACTAAAACGACCGGTAGAATTACAGTGGCTGCAATTGCCGACGCACTGCAGAGGGCCCCTGTGCAGACGCTCGTCGCTCATGATCATCACCCAGAAAAAGGTGAAAAACGCTCCATTTAATCGGATCACCCTGCTAAAACCTCCATTCACACATGCATGAAGAGGTTTTACATGAAATGCATAGGGCTTATTCCAGCCGCCGATTGTAGCTGATGTTGGGCATTCGGCGGAGAATGAATGTCGGAAGTGTGAATCGGAAGTAATTCATTTTTGCTCCAGTGAGAGGAAGTGTTTTGTTCACTCGAGTGTGAACAAAAAAAAAGTTTCTCGTTTTTCGTGTGAAGGGAAGCGCTGCAAACGCGACCAAAACATGTTTAACGGAACCAAAAGTTACGCACGAGATAGCGGCAAGGGATCCCTTAGAGATAGGCTTGGGACTTTCGGACCATTTCAGGCCACTCAGGGTCAATGTAGACTCTCAGAAGCCTGCTTAGGATCCCGGAGATCGGCGTGGGTCACCCCAAATTTTTACGTGTATGTGGTGCTTTAGGGCATTCCGAGCCCAAGATGGGCCCTCGCAGAAGCCAGTGTGGGTGGCGGGCGCTAAGAGACTAGGCCCAGGGTGAGCCTGGAGCCCTCGGATAACAGTGTGAACCATCGGAGTCTGTTCCGAATCCCTAAGGACCTTACGTAAAGACAAAGAAACATGTGTTGCGGCCCTCAGAGGGACACGTGAGTTGTGACCCCTCAGATGCCGGCTTGGGGTTAGCAAGGTCTGTCGCCTCAAAAGTTCAGCTGGACTATCAGAGGCCAGTTGGTTCTCAGAAATTTTCTGAGGCATCCTCAAAGATTTGTGTGGCCCTTCAGAGGCCTAAGTATATATGTTACAGTTAGTATGCGAAATCCGTTAGTTTGCAACGCAACTAGTTTCGTTGCAAACTACCTGACCGGCCAGGTAGTTTGCAACGAAACTAGTTCCGTTGCAAACTAACTGACCGTCCAGTTAGTTTGCAAACTAACTAGTTAGGATGCAAACTACCTAGTTACTTTGCAACGGAACTAGGTGTGTTGCAACGGAACTAGTTGTAATGCGAAATCGACGAGGCAGTGGCTCTATTTGTCGTTTATATTCAACTTTTATGTAAATTTTAACAACGGTTGTCAAAACAAAGCTGTGTTTTTCTAACGGGTGACACTAGACATACAAGTAAGACGGGTGGTCACATTTATGGATGAAAATTGAAACAGTGAATTACCAGATTCGACTACATAATGTGACGATCACTGGCGGATCCAGAGCAGGGGCAGTTCCGGGGGGGCATTTTGCGATTTTGATTTTTTTTTTGCGACACACACTAACACCAGTCACCACCGCCGCCGCACAGAACAGAACTGAACTGTATTGTCCCATATTGTTCCGTGATCCGGGGTAAGCGTGCGATCAAGAATCTGTCTCACCGGCCGACCTCTACTGCGACTTCCCTAGCCAGGTGACCTAGCGGTGCCGGGTCATTCGGTAGCAGCCAATGATCAAGGGCAGGTTGCGTCACAGACTGATCGGTTGTGGAGGTAGGAGCTCGTCAGCGACTCAGTTCTGGAATATTCCGAAATCGGCAGCAGAACCTTTACTTTCCGCTTATCCCGCGCCCCACTGGGGTCTGTGTATAACACGCCCTACTGGGGGGCGGGGGGAGGGGGGGCTCCTAACTCCGAAACTATAACTGGACTGATCGTCAAAATTCAAACGGCATCTGATAGCCCCGGAAAAACTGTTGGGCGAAACCAAATTTCATTGACCTCGAGGTCACCGATGACGTCAGAGGTCAGGTCAAAGTAAAAATTATCGATATTTGGCTTATTCACCTTTTGGGCTCTGGCTGCCGTCTTGCAAGTCAGATCAGGCTGATATTTGGTTTACACACTCGTGAACAGATGCTTTAGATACTCTGAGGGTACCAAACTTGTACTTTGATTTTCAGGTCAGGGTCAGGTCATCATAGGTCACGGAAATCTTATGTCATAAGTCGGTCACGTGACTCATGTTTTATGGTCCAATTAGGCCATAGATTTCGATTTCGGTGTCGCCTGTGTCATTTGAGGCCATTTTCATCTGAATATAGCTGAGGTCAGGTCACTTTCAGGTCAAAAAAGGTCAAATTTCAAAGTTGAACTTTTTCAACAAAAACATTTCTAACGGATGCAGTTTGAGCTCAGGAACACGATGGTGCAGTTTATATTGGTGTACGATGTCTAATTCGTACAGAAAATTGATTTGAAAAATCAAAAATCGTGAAATTTTGCTATAATGCGTCGGTATAACTTGGCCATTTTTGAAGATATCTGGCTAAAACTTGCTAGAGTAAGTCATAAGCATGTGTTCTATCATATATATTCCGTTTTTTTTCGAAAAGTCCAAACGTTTTTGAAAAAATATAAAAACACAAATTTTGAAATTTTAATATGCATAATTTTCAAAGTTTACAAAATTTTGAAAATTCGAGATAGCAGTTTGATAGCGCATTCCATTCTGAGTCCTCTCATGCAAAGAAATTGGATCTAACTAAAAAACTGAGCTCTTGGAAGCGATTCCCGTGGTTCAATGTTTTGCGTCGAAATCGGCCGAACATAACGTCACTCTGACGTCATTTCCGGCCGACCTATGATAGATACGAAGTTTAAATTTTGACACAAGGTGTCAAATTGATGCAGCCGAAGGTTCTGAAAGTTTGGCGGCGATACGTCAAGCGGTTTAGAAGTTATTGCAGAAAAACGGGAGGGGGGCTATGAATAGCCCCCCCCCCCCCAGTGGGGCGCGGGTAATGCCTACGCATTTATGGTGATCACTGGCGGTTCCAGAAAGATGGTCTTAAACGTTGCGGGAGACATAATCTCAAGAAGTTTCTCCAAATTCCAAAAACCTTTCGGATTTTGATTCCAATCCTTACACACGGCTGTGCAATCTAAAACAAGTATTTGATTATAAAAGCTGTTCAGTTTTCGTTTCGTTCTCATAATAAGTAAATATTTGTCGCTTTCTGGCGCTGCGTGGATGGCGAAGCGATTTTGGGCGCCCCCCCCCTCTGGATCCGCCAGTGATCGTAACGTTATGTAGTCGAATCCGGTTAATTCACTGTTTCTATCCTAAATGTGACCACCCGTCTTATGTTCAGTGTCACCCGTTAGAAAAACACAGCTTTGTTTTAACAACCGTTGCTAAAATTTACATAAAAGTTGAATATAACCGACAAATAGAGCCACTGCCTCGTCGATTTCGCATTACAACTAGTTCCGTTGCAACACACCTAGTTCCGTTGCAAAGTAACTAGGTAGTTTGCATCCTAACTAGTTAGTTTGCAAACTAACTGGACGGTCAGTTAGTTTGCAACGGAACTAGTTTCGTTGCAAACTACCTGGCCGGTCAGGTAGTTTGCAACGAAACTAGTTGCGTTGCAACCTAACGGATTTCGCATACTAACTGTAACATATATAAGGTCCTCAAAGGTTCCTGTATTGGCCCTCAGAGAACATGGACACCAGTGGGACTCTCAGAGGCCGGTTTGGGCCCTCTAAAAGCTTCTTAGAGCTCCATGGAGCTCCTCAGGAGTCTGTGTGAAAAGCAAGCTCATGAGCCCTGCGACACTTGAACGGTACTTAGCCTGTCGCAGACATTTGACGAGAGTTGAGAAAGGCCCCGAAGATTTCGTGTCGCGCTTTGAACGAAAACTATGTGTCAGCACTCCAAAACTTATGAAAATCAGCTATAAAATGTAATAGTGAACCAACTAGGAACAGGGAATGAATCACAGTATTGACATTTCCGAGTCTGGAGTCGGAGTGTTTAAGATTTTGGCGACTGTGACTCCGACTCTGGTTTGAACGACACGCTCCAACCGAGTCTGACCTCACAGGCATTCTCAGAAAGGTACCCCCATTTTTTGCCGACCCCTAAATCTCATCGGATCTGTATTGATCTCAGGAGGTGCCCGGTCCGAGGTTGGGGGGGGGCAAGCTGCCCCGCTTGCCCCCCCGTGGCGACGCTAATGGTATTAGTAAAATCCCTTTGATTTCAAAGCATCAAGATGAGTTGTACGAAACCCCAGGTGATTCGTTTTCTAACGAAACAGCTTAGAGTTGGAATCACAATAGGCTGCATGTTCAGATGATTAGCAGAACCAGGTTAAAAGGGTCATAAATCCATGCATATCCGAGGACGACACCAGGGTCTGAAGTACAGCTGAGTGTTACAGAGCCTCCAAACAATGCAGAGACTGCAACAGAAACATCAGCCTCCCTTGCCACGCACTGCAGCTGTGGGAGCCCACATCCAGCTCTTTGGCGTTACAAATTGCAGAGCTTACAGCATCCGTTTTTTTTTTTTAGGATTAGCGCACATATTGGTAAGTCAGTTCTTCCTGGATACCTGCCTGAGACAGGCCATTGTCCTCTGCAAAATATAGTTCGCTACATCAGACCCCAATTGTAATCTGCACAGCGT
Organism: Amphibalanus amphitrite; assembly: GCF_019059575.1. Classification (NCBI taxonomy): domain Eukaryota; kingdom Metazoa; phylum Arthropoda; class Thecostraca; order Balanomorpha; family Balanidae; genus Amphibalanus; species Amphibalanus amphitrite. The sequence goes on from NW_024881620.1 coordinate 409,190, forward strand.
CAGATGCGGAAACAGAGCCCAGCAGATTGACACAGAGGTATACTGCGGAGGGCGGATACTGCGGATTGCTGAGGGTGTTAACGGGGCTGGAAGGGGGGATGACTGGGAAATGCCTGTGGGGAAGTGGTGGAAGGGAGAGGGTGCCGTGACGAATCAGACAAAGAAGAGAGAGAAAGAAAGAGAGAGAGAGAGAGAGAGGTAGAGAGAAAGAGAGATAGAGAAGGCACAGAGCCTGAATACCTCTCTTTCTCGTTCCACTTCCCTCGCCAGTTATTCACTCCGTCATCCGCCTGAGGTCTCTCTCCCGGGGCCGCCAGTCGGCTCGTAGCGGCCCTGTCACGTGACCTGTGACCCTGCGCGACCCCACGCCGCCCACCATAGTGACCCCTGCTTCCTGCACGGAGCTGCAGCGAGGCGGCTCCCACAGCTCACCTGACGGTGCCCGAGGCTAGCTGCAGCGGCCGCCGGCGGAGCCGTACCGGCGAGCTATGGACATTGGACAGTCGAGCCAGGGGCAACCGCCCGACCCGGCTGACCGGCACGTCACGGATAAAAGCTATTGGACACTGAACAATCGTGGATTGGAGATATTTGGTCTAGACAGTTGGCAGTCCTTGCACTATCATCTCTTTTTTATGCCGTGTAACAAGAGCCAGCTTTCAAAACCATACTTTAACTGTGGACGCAAGTAAAGGTATGCAAAAAACTGTTGTCAGTCAAATTTCTTCCCAAAAACATCCTCACATTCTCTTCCCTTTCCCCTCGTCTCCTCTATTCCCTTTCCCTGTGCCTCTCATCCCCTTCATGTTGACTGTCGGGCACCTTTGGCGGCGAGGCGGGCTATATTGCATGCCTGCCGTGGCTGACTGCAAATGAGTTCGTATCGCTCCCCTTATCAGTAGCATGGTGAGTCATCTGATTACGTTGGCGGCCGTTTGCAGCAGCCTTCGCGAGCCTTAGCAGCGCCAGCAGCGCTACAGCGCGCGAAAACGACAGTTAGTGCTATGATTTCCGCTATATTTGAGAAAATATACATCATTTTGCAACATATTTTTTATAGATGACGCTAAATTTGATTAGGATGCAGCATGAAATGCGGCGTAATTCGTCATATTTCGTAATAATTGCAATAATAAAGCACAATGAAGCGAGCTTTCTTTTTAAAAAATGGGCATTGCAGAATGGTGATTTTTACAAGATTACAAACATATTTACGAAATATGCTCATAATATAAGCTAACAGAAATCCTGAATTCGTCTTAACGTTAAAACCGCTGTCACAATCCTGTTCGGTCCTCAAAAGGTGTCGCTATCCACTGTTCCTACAGACCACGGGCCACCGGAGACCGTGTTGCCTCGGCCCACTCGGCCATGAAGGAAATGACACGGCCGCCTCCCACCCTGGCCCGGGGCCGCACCGCCCGCTGCATTCCCGACTAATCAAGGAGCCCCGCCTGCACGCGGTGGCCGCGCTGCCGAAATGAAGTCGGGTCACGGCTCCCGACCTGGAAGTGGCCGGGCCTGCGCTAAGTGGCCGCCGCGCAGCACTCTAATTCGCCAGCCCTTACCGCAAGCCGAGTAAAGCGGTGACATGAGCGGTATTACCCGGGTAACGAGATGCGGCTGCAGCCGACATGCATGGCATGGAGTTCTTACTGCGGTACCGTAAGGAAGGCGAAAATAGAACGAAACAGCTGGCTTCTTGCCGCTTGCATTTTGCTTGTTGAAGCAAAACTCACAGTGTACTAGTATCAAAATGCTAGATTCAATCAAGCAAGTGATCAAAATTCGCTGGCAAAATCATAACGGTGCATGGCTGACACGTCGGTGCAAAGTTGCAACTATGATCGATCTACCAAGCACATGCCCATGTCATAACATTTTACTAATTATCCACGCTAAAGTGCTGTCAGCTCGACAGGTAAGTCGACTAAACACCGCCAGAAGGCTCCGATTAGAGGTCGTCGCCTGCAGCTCGGTTAGGCAGGAATCCTGTATCGCTGGTATAGGAGCACTGACGCGACCCGTGCACAGCCCAGGTGAAACCTGTCATGCAAATTTCATCGTGAAACTTCCTGCTTTTTGCTTTTTCTTTTTTGCCTTTTCTATGCTTTTTCTATACATTCCAGAATTAATTTCCAAACCGAAATTATCGACAACAGCTCTTTAAATGTTGAGCAGCATGGAAATTAATGAAGTTAGCGGAACAATACTGAAACTGATATTATGAACAGGCAATGCCTTTTAAGTTTCAAGCAGCTGCCATGCCCACAAAACTTCCAAAACATTCTAAGATACGCTGCCTAATATGTGCGCAGTATTAGGCTAGTAAATAATAAACCAATTCCATCAAACGGGTATCATCAATAACATTCACTGTCAGTTGTCCGACAGCTTGAAGGAACAGGAAGACACTGCATGCGGCGAGGAACGGGTGAGGCCGGACCAGCACGCCACAGAAACTTACTAAACCAACACCAGGTGTACTGAATACAATGAACATGCTAGCTACAACGGCATATGATCGGCTTGCTGACGCTGTAAAAAGATATTGCCCAAAAAGCGAATATATCATGTAAGTGGAATGATGGCAAACTTTCAGATTGCAGGTGTTCTTTAATATCATAAAAAACATGGCCTACCAGCCCAGAAAGTCAAAGGTTAGGTATTTACATCGGCGATGTTGGCGCATGCTACATGGACGGCTATACAGCACTGATATCTCAAACATTTTAATGACTTTTGTTGCCTTCAAATGTTTTAGATAGCCTCAAAGTCCGTCATTGTGTTCTTCACGCTTAACGCTGGCGTTTATAATCATGAATCAACAATGCATAATTGCATGCTGTGCAGAAAAGACGTTTTAATAAAGACATTTTTATTAAATACAAGGTGGCACGCTTTCTCTGGTATTCTTGCATCGATCCAAAGTTTACGAACGGAAGCTAATGAAATTGGATCACGATTGAGTCGGCAGGTCGAAAATAGCCTCTGAACTCCTTCTGAAGATAATTATATAAAAAGTGACATACAGAAACCAACACCGCGGCATAATCCTCATATTGCAATACCAACGCTGCAATCTTTCAGCTGATACCTCTAAGATTTCCCCAATCGCTATTACTTCAACTGGTCCCTTTGATTGTTGAGGCTTCGAATCGATCCGATCACTACCAATCAATCACATTTGACGCATTCACCAGCTTAATGGTTGCCTAAGAGTCGTTTTAAGTTTCAGGTTTGTTTGTTAGTTGCAGCTGTAAAGAAGCAAACCAGCTAGGGTGATGATGTACGGGTCCAGTGGCAGACGCCATTGCATTATCATTATTTAAGATTCTTGCTAAAAGTGAAAGGTTCGTACTTGGAAGCGTGGCACAAATCGATGCTTTGACGGGTGGATCTATTTGAAATATTGACACCGCGCTGGGGAATGTTGCAAAATGCAATAAAGAGCACCCCTGTGTGCCCATGTTACACGTCGGTATTGGTTCCCGATATGTCAGTCACGGGTACGGTAGTCATTTTTACGGCGCTAATTGACAAATATTTACCTTGTTTTCTTCACTTGACAATTGTTTATGGCAGTTCCACGCAATCAAAGCGTGTTTTCCTCGCTACTTCAAGCAAAAAATGATCGAAAGGTTGCCTCAGTAAAATTGAAAAACAATATAATCTGTTTTACTTACATAGCTATAATTATTTTTGTACTTCGATGAGCGGAGTTGAAGGGTGGAATGTTCCAATCCCGAACCTTGTTTGCTCTCGGCATTCGAATCACTAGCTATCACATTTTTCACTATTCCCTCATCTGCCACATGACCTGACCGGTCAGCTGACATCCAACCGGACTGACCTGAGCGGGTCGGACCCGCAGCTGGGCGCCGTCGTGGTCGGGCGGGCCACCGCCCCCGCCGCCGCCGCCGCCACCGCCGCCCCCGCCCCCGCCAGTAGCGTCACAAACGTCCGGCAGTAGACGGTAGGTATCCGAGGCGGGCAGGTCCTCGTAGCTCATATCCCGCAGCAGAGCTGGCAGCGGTAGAAAAAGATAGGTCATAATGGAGCCAGGCGTTAGCAGGAGGTCACAAACGTCGGTTGGAGGTCACTTCGAACGCTTCTCAGGTCAGCATAGGTAGCCAGGTCAACAGAAGGTCAATTGGAGGTCATCCGTAGCGCCACTTAGATAACTAAGAGTCAGGAAGATAATAATAGGTCACAATGGTCAGCCGGGGTCACTCAGACAAAAAAGGTCTGAGTGAGGTCGAGATAGGTCAACAAAGGTCAACAATGGGCAACAAGGGTCTCAGGTCAGCGAAGGTCAACAAACAGCACAGTAAAACAGAGGTTCTGAAAAAGGTGAACTGTAAACTGAGTACTGACGCTCTATACAAGGCAGGTCAGCTGGGCAACAAAGGTCACTAAGGTCACCAGTAGATGGCCACCAATGCCAGCTCAGCTCCCCAGAGCAGACGGCCTGCCGCCAAATCCAGCCGCCATTGGTGAGGCTACATCGACAGCAACAATCATCAAGGTCATCCGGCATCAGTGTCTGGCATCGTCTGCAATAGCGGCAGACGGCCACCGGCAGAGGGGGGAGGAGAGAGAGAGGGCGGAGCAGGCGGAGAGAGGGCTATCGGCAGTCGCTAGAGAACGGTCATTCGGTACCAGCAGGCATGTTACAACAGCTGATGGGTAATTCACAGTTACAGTCGGTGTATGGGAGTTCTGTATAGCCTTGGGTGAATGAGCATTGAGTGGCTACATAGGGGCCACACGGTGACGGAGTCATATGTGAAAATATTCAAGTCGTCAGGGCACGGTATCTTCATGACATCAATGTTGACTTGGCGACTTTGCCGACTTGGCATCGGCTGTTACACTGGTTCTTTGCTTTCTCCTAGCCATGCGCCCCTCCCCTCCCTTAAGACACACAAAGTCAAACAATCCCGGAATGATCGCAGATCACAGTGCTTCCGACTGAATTGCGATATAGTCGCGGAAGTTACATTTAACCACCGTGTCTACTGTGTCCACTGGGTCCACCGTACAATCATCGTAGCCACAGTACAACCATCCACAGTACAACCATCGTATATCCACGGCGTCAATCATATCCGATTTCCACCGTATCTACCATGTCCATTATATCAAACGTGCAGGGCTGCGGAGTCGGAGTCGGAGTCGGAGTTGGAGTCGGTCGGAGTCGGCAGTTTTGCCCGGAGTCGGAGTCGGAGTTGGAGTCGCCAAAATCTTACCGACTCCGACTCCGGAGTCGGAGTTAACACTCCATAGCTCAAAGTCATGCCCTACACCTGGTTGCTTGACGAAATTTCGCTCGTTGACCTTTCAAAATCAGATTTTGTTGGGCCCCTCTTGGGCCCCTGTTCTGAACGATCGTTTTCATTGAAAAAAGCTAGACGACTGCTACGTCCAAGCCTGTTTTTATTGCCATTCAAAAAGTACCTAACTACTTATTTGCAATGCAAGGCCTTGGAACGCGCAATTGACCGCCTCAGGTACGATAAAAAGTTCTCCACATTGAAATTTGATTTCAATGTTTGGACTAAATGACCAATGTCCGGAGTCGGAGCTGGAGTTGGAGTCGGAGTCGGAGTCAATTTTTGAAGCCGGAGTCGGAGTCGGAGTCGGAGTCACCTAAAAATCCATCGACTCCGCAGCCCTGAACGTGTCCACTATTCAATTACAGCAGATATACCGTTAGTCTAGATTCCGCTGTTCTAATGTCCACCTCGCTAACCGTAGTCGGCATGACAGAATTTCCGGATAATGCATATGCATGGTGACCTTATGGGTGCCTTGCAAGGTACGTAGTAAATTCGCAGACAGACGGTTGTATATTAATGATGCATTCCACAAGCATAAGCATGACATGTATACAAGACCGATGCCGTCTACATATTGATTAGAACGTGGGATGTCCAGACATTGTTTCGAAAAGAAACAGGGAATAGACATGGGTGAACATGGATGGACGAACATGCAATGGTTGTATTCCACAATAGGTATAAAACAAACGCAAGCGATGGCCTTACAGTTGCCATTTTAAGCCAACCAAACCATGGCATCCGTTTTGTGTATGGGGCTCATAAATGTTTTTGGGCCTCTGCCACTGGCAGAATGTTGCAAAAATCCTTTTTCATTCTTCTAAATACCTTCGGTGTCATCCTCACCGATTTCGGCAGGTTGAGTAGTAACGTATGAACCACTGGACCCGACAGTTCTGAGTAGACTGACATACGGCAGTGGCACGAGCTTCAAAGGGAAGGGGATTTCCTAAATCCTAGAAGTAAACAAGGCACGGAAAAGTAGCGTGGCACTGACCAGTCAAATATGACTCGTGAATCATCGTTGGCTAACCGATCCCGAAATTATCACCGCGGGCTCTCGTTTACCGCAACCGGAGCTAGTTCCGGTCAGAACGGGACATTTATTGGATTGTCTGACACATAATCCCCTCGCCTCGTCTCCAATCTTTCTATCCAGCAAAGTCTTCCAAACCCTTCGCCGAAAACCTCCCTTGGTTAATTGTCTTCTGCACGAGATCAGACGGCCAAGGAAAGATGCATGAGGTGGTGACCACCGTGACGCATGTAGCGACATGCACACACGCGCCGGAACATGTCAGCAAAACGCTGCATGCGACGCTCCTGTGCCTGTCAGTGCCGGGGACGACTCAAAAGGGCCGTGTTCAACACTGTCAGGGGAAATCCGAACAGAGAAGTTGGATTTTTGAAAATGATTCAACGAAGATGGAACTATGTTGCACAGGGTGCTGAACGGGTTTTGTACCGAATTACTGATAATTTGCCTGACCGGATACACATCGTTCACAAAGCAAATTCCTCGTGAAACAGGCAAAAATTTGGAGAAACATCGTTGTTGGTTTGATGTTGTTCACCGGACGCAGGTACTCCGACACATTCGTGATAACGGACAAGGCTTTCAGATTCAGACACACTACATGCAATGCAAACATGAATCCAATTCCACTGAAGTCATTGAAAGGTTCTTTTTCGATGCTTATGTCCGCAATATACTTTTGCTCTCATATGTCAGCAGCTACGTGCATGATTTCCTACAGTTTATAAGACTAAGAGAATAATATAAAAATATTAAAACAATAATTGAAAAAAGCAAGATGGCGCCCTTTTAACCTCATCCTCAACATGTACATACCCGTCATGATATATTGTGCATTGTGCAACGCTCATATCGAAGTGGTTTTCAGAAACGTCGAGGCCTAAAAAAGGCGAACGACCTGTGTGGTGAGAGGTTTGATAAAAAGACTTCTCTCAGAGAAGAAGTCGGTGACCGACGGGGGCATTTTCAGGAAATCAACGTATTGCATGCACTGTGTGTGTGTGGTAAGCTGAGATGGGCGCGGATAATCCCAGACTGCGGGAGATGCGGTGTCGGGTCGATAGGTCGGCCAGGTGCCCCTCTCCACCGTTCGACACGTGAGTGCTGCCGGTGCGGTGACCGGCCCGGCGGCCTTGGTGGTCACACGGGTCGGCTCTGCAGAGGAGAGATCACCGGCCCGCTGCCACCGCCGGCCATCCGTTATCAGAGGTGTGAGCCAACCGGGCGCGCGCAGTAAAAACAACCAGCTTCTGGCCGGCTGATTAGCCAAGGCTGCGGCGTCAGTCGGAAGGTCGCGCTGCAGCGAACAACACCGGTAGGTGTGGGCCCCGCTAGGGTGCTGTCACTTTTCCTCACCGTGTCAGCCAAGTGGTTGTGTCATAATCCTGCGCTGACACAGGTCACATGACACATGGATTGGTTATGTAGGCTCTTGAAAGTAGCCATGGATATTTTGATATCGAATACGAACGGACACCGGACACGGAATGAGCCGACCGAAGTATTAACTGACCTAGAACAGTTCAAGGAGCATGTCCCATTGTTTCAGGTATCATACTGCCCGAGCTACCAGGGTGTGGACTGGTATGCAGGGTCATGTGATAGTGCCACTCCTGGCAGCAGTATAATGAGACATAAATAAGCCAGTCTAATGTGACTTTTTCTGATAGTGCCGCTTCTAATGTATGTTATATGCCCATCATAGTGGCGAAGGGAGCATAATGGCCTTTTGACGCAATCCCCAGTGGTTCCATGTCGCAATGAATGCGACTTTCAATCACTGCACCGAAGTTACTGTCCGATGGCTACTGGAAGCATTGCCTAATGACGCAGCACGGTCCGGACCAAACGGTCCGATAGTCCAAACGGTCCGGCAGTACGGTCCAGCCATGGGGGAGCGAGACGACACAGGACATACGGCCCGATAGCAGTGGCCCGATAACGTCCAGATCATGGACGGTTCGTCAAGAATGGCTGAAGTGAGGCAGCATGGTCCCACGCAAATGGTCAGGTGACGCAGAAATGGTCTCGAAGTCATGCAGTGTCAAGGAAACGAGAAAGGACACAATAGGGTCCTGGAACAATACGTCCTGAACTGTTGACAGTGGGAGCGCTTCAAGCCCCGTCTGCAGTACCACGCTGCTTTACTGCAATGCATAGTGCATACGCGCTGAAACTGCATGCGCCCGTGCGCCCCCAACTGTGACCCGCCTCAAGGGCAGACATCCGGCTCTCGTTTAGATGCTAACGAGCCCGCCTTCGCCTCTCAACTGCGGTGCTAATTAGCGTTATAGCACCCTCACTGGGACGTTAGGTCCACATGGAGCGCACACTCGCACCAAGGGCTTTGTCGTTGGTCTCGGTTGGTTTTGGAGGCAATGAATATGATTAGAGTGGGGAGTGGAAAGGCCTGCCGGACTAGGCCCTCGTTCGAGTTATGGTTCGAGTCGCATCATTCACTTACATGCAGAGGAGTCAGACATGAGACAGAAGTCCAGCTCTGGTAGGCCGTTCTTATGTGAGCACATCCCGCACTAAGCGCTGGTAAAAATGTTGCAGACTTGCAAATATTCAATGCAGTAAAGGAACCACTTGAGCCTTTTCGTCGCGCTTCCCACGAAGCTCCATTATGCACACAACAGTTTACGCTAACATTATATGCTGTGCTAACTTTAGCACGCCCGTATCACCCATTCGGGCAGAAGTTATTTCTGAATGCTAGAACTGTTGTTCGGGACGCATGGCATGACCGTATTTAGTGGCACTGCGGTGCCAGATCGTGAGGTGACGATGCAGATCTCCGACACACTTGTTCGTATTGAATGCACCGAGCGGCTGCGAACCGGCTCGGCCCCCAACAGCTGAGTGTCAGCTGATTATCAGCTGATTGATCGGATCGACTGGCGCCTGGGAGCAGGCGTCAGGCCACGAGCTGACACGCCCGATCATGCCACTTTTGGAGCCGGAACTGGGGACAAACGGCCGCCTCGATACGTGCCGTCGCGATACGATCTGCCACCAGCGTGCAGCGCAAGAAGCGAGCTATACATGACCATGAGCATTTGCTGTGGCCAGTGACCGATAAGATAAAAAGTATCTATAGACACCGGCAGAAGTGTACTTGCCTGCATATATGCACACAATTGTCGTTGGAGCGGCAATATGACCTAGCTGCAAGTATACCTAGCCTGTTCGTCATTCTTGTGCATCATGTGTGTTTTAATGCATGAAGCTGCTTTGGGTGTCTTTCAACGGCACATGACTGCAATAGCGGATACGTCATACACAGATAAGCGGTTCCGTTGTACTCACGCATGCGCCGCCTGGCGTGCTGGGCGCTGATGGTCGACCGGTAGCCGTGCACGGCTTCCCCCAGGGTGGAGGTGGCCAGGGGGCCGGGCCCCTCGGCCGGAGACGAGTGCTCGAACATGCCGCCCTGAAACGGCGCACAGACGTCAGCATTACAGCTACATACATATATTCAAAACTCCTTGCAGTAGAAACGAAAAGCCGCCGATAATACCAACCAAATGACACAACATCGGAAGGCAATTTCTAGCTATTCTTCCTGTGGTTGTAAATCACTTTGGTATATGCGTGTCCACGTCAATACTGCACCCGACGAACAGTATACACAAAAGGCAGGCACTGCACTCTAAAAAGACTGTCCTATAGGACAGTCTCATAACGTGTTCCAAATTCCAATGACAAGCCCCGAGCAGACGGTAGACGGTTGACGGAACCTGGATGGTGGACACTGGAAGTCTGACGGTGGACGGTGGACGATAGACGGTGGACGGTGGACGATAGACGGTGGGCGGTGAACACTGATCCGCCGGACGGCGGCATCCCTAGAACTCATGACCGGTGTTGGTCGCCCGTCCTATCTCGTCCATCAGCGTCACTGAAACTGGGTTCCACAGAGGATGGCATTTGTTTACCAGGTGTCGTGGTGCCGTCACAGCTGTAAGAGGAGGCAGCCCACCTGTCCCTCTCCGCCTGACGCGATGATACTCTGATAGGTGTGCAGAAAAGTATATTTGTGTGTAGCTGCAGACTCAATAGGCAGGCGATTGAGAGCAGCATTTTGAGCATTTTTCAGTGCACGCATGGTTTGTGAGGTTTTATCATAAAGAGAATTAAATAGAGAATTATTATAGTTCAGGAACAGGTGTTTCATCTCGGCAGCTGGGGTAAGATATATCGCAGAGCAGAACAAACAAATTTACCTGTAGCTTTTATTATCAAAGTCTAGCTTCTGAGGCTATCTATCACGGGGTTTCGACGTGGCAAACACTTCGTTCCGAACAAGGCAATCCATGTTCGTCGCCCCATCAGAGCGCGCCTTACAAAGCCAAACAAGACACCGCTTAATTGATCTCATGGTTTGATTTGGCCAGATTCTTCCCCATTTAGGCACAACTTGTTACAAGTGAATGTGTAATGTGCTCCTTTCCATAAAAAGGTCGCCACAACGCCTACGGTTATCTATCCATCAGTACTGTCCTAATATGGCTGCCGACAATGCCCACCTCGTATACCTACAGCGCTGAACCGGCATCGGTAGGGAATTAGAAGAGCGTGAACAAATTTTTTAAACCTGTTTTCAATTTATTCACCCCTTCTGACAATTCGATTACAGTTAAAGAAATGTTAATCTAATTCAAAGTCGCGCTCATAACTAGCTATCAATCGATATTTACCAAGTTAAGTTGGCGCAAGGCCACTGTTATTGTTATCGGGGAACTGGTCAGACCGTTGGAATGGTAATACGCTGACGGAAATGCCATGCAGTGACGTCCATTGTTGTGACTGAAGCCGAGTATTACTGTGCAGTGTGCAGTGTGCAGACATGGGGCGCGGAAAGCCCGCCCGCTCAGGAACTGCGGACGGCTGGAGCCACTCCCTGGGCCATCTTCTATCCCCCCCCCCCCTCATCCCCTCAGCTGTGGCAGCCACATCTGTTCCGAGCGCAGTCGTGACGGTAAACAGTGGTTAGCGGACGCCGCGCGGCAGCCAGTGGACGGCGGTCGGCGGTCGGTGAACAGCACAGAGTGAACAGAGAGCAGCTGATATGGAACAGCTAATATCGGTCAATGAACAGCATGGATACTGCCATGGCCTGTCTACGTGTGGAGAACCGATAAGGACCAATGAACAATGGGTGCTTGGCAGTGGATGTTCGCTTAGTGTTTACTCGTTTACTTATTGCTCAGCTCATATAGTGTCATAGTGGGCAATGCATAATATTGAACATTTCACGATCTTCAAGCAATAATGATGGCGAATACCTGTTGAGTGAATAAATAGAAACTCGACAGTGAGCTGATTGTCATCAAAATGACAGTGCGACAGTGGAAGTAAACAGTGGACAGTGAAAAGTTGACAGGTGACAGGTGACAGTGGACAGTAAAAAGCTGATAGACAGTGGACATATGACAGGTGACATTGGACAGTGGCCACCCGCCCACCCCTCTGTCGTGTCGCCGGCCGGCTCAGTGACCTGGATCGGCCGCCGGCGCCAGGTCAGCGGTGCATCTCTGCCAGAACGGGCACGGACAGGCCTGGCCCGCTCAGCTGACACTCACCCGGGCACTCCTGGGCACTCCTGGACACTCCCGGACACTCGGGGACCCTCCAGACACACTCAGACTCAGCCGCGACACATGCTCTCACGCGCGCCACGCCACGGACGCTGTTGGCGAATTTAAAAGGCAGACTGAATGATACAATCGCCGGCCGGCCAGGCGGCGACCAGCGGTGTCGACCGCAACCGGTTCCGACGCTCCTGCCACCTGGCGGCCGGACGGCGAACCAGCGGGGCGCCGTTGCAGGCAGGCCGCGCTGAGGTGCATACATTCGCCGGCTAATGGTGTGGCCGTCAGAGATGCGATGTTTGTTGGTCCTCTGCCAGGACAGATACGGTGGTGTACCGCCGTCACAGGAGAGAGGGGAGAGAGGGAGAGGAGACGCCGGCTGTTGCAGGCGGTGCCATGACGGAAACGGCTGCAGCAGTCGCGACTTCGGCGGGCAATCAGTGGCGGCAGATGAATGAGCGTGTTTGCGTTGTCCATGTGTGCTATTTTTATATCATTGTGAATGAAATGCCGCCCTCGCCAATATTTACCAGTTCCTTAAACTTCTACGCGTCTTCAAGTTCGATCGACTACCATCATCATGGTCGGTATCGGTAGCCGTCACTAGCCGGCGTCTTCCCGATTCCCCTCCCTCGTCATCTGACCGTCTCGGTGGAATCAGGCAGCTCTGACCGTCTAATGCTTGGTATCACCGTCCCCAATACCAGCCTATCCCCACCCTTTTCTCATTGATTAGGCAACCCCTGTTTTAGCTCACACATCTCGCACCACCCATGTGTATACTGACAAGGGTAATTTCAAAAGAGCCGCTCCCATCCCCATGGACCTAACCGTTTAAGTGATTCATTGACGTTAAATTATATGATAATCAATTCATTATACTATGATAAATATACTTCATATAAGCCGCTTTCACGACGGTCATCTGGTACACATTTGGAGCAGATTAGGTGCAGATTTGGTCAAATTAGGTTCAGCGTGTTTTAATAACCGTTTTCACGACGGCCATCTGGTACACATTTGGTGCACATCTGGTGCAGATTAGGTGTAGATTTGGTCAAATTAGGTTTAGTGTGTCACTTAGTAGCTATCAGCTAGGGTTGCTTTTATTGCTTATATGCCTACTTTGTCATATTATCAGAGAGCATCATCGATTAAAACACTGAAATAAATTCATAAAATGAAGATATTTGCTGTAAAGGAGATTAGGTGCAGATTTGGTCAAATAAGGTGCATTCGCCGGATAGCCCGTCCTTAAAACGGCTAATAGCTATCAGTTTGGGCTGCACAGATACTTGTATACCTTATTTTTCAAATTATTATACATTTTTTTCGATTAAAACTCAAATAAATTCATGATACAAATATATTTAGGTATTGTAAAAGAGATTTGGTGCAGAGTTGGTCAAATTTGGTGCATTGGCCAGATAGGCCGTCGTGAAAATGGCAATTATTATCATAACACTATGCAACAAAAAATGAAAAATTTTCTGTTCCTGGAAAGCGACCGAATTTTTCTTATTCATTGGGTCCTATTATAACCGAAATGGGCATTAGTTTTGATCTGAAAATGCTTTTCCGGTTTTCAGAGACGATTTTCGATTTTTGGCCCCGAAATTCGGTTTTTGGCCCACCGTGTCCGATGTAATTGAGTAATCGACTCGCGGTAACTTTCATCGCCTTTCCTATGCCACAAGCTTTCGAATGATATCTGGTTTTGCATATTTGCGTGCAAAAATAACGTCATAAATCTATGTTAAAGTAAGAAAATGTTGAAATTTTGTAAAAATTTGACATTTTTTTCGATTTCATTTCAAAATAGAAGAAAAACTAAAGGCCCCATCCAAATTCTGAGCCCAGTTCCTTGAAGAGCATTCAATTTCCGTTCGGAAGGTACCTTTTTAGTGCATTTTATCGGATTCCTGTGGCGTCCAGATTGAGTTAACCTAAACACATATCCTAAGTATATCACATAGCATTAACCTGATAACGTATGTTAACGCCATAGGATCAACGAGGGGTCAACTGAGGTCATTTTGTTGACCCCTTGTGACCTCGGGTCACACGCAGGAACTTACTTTTGAGCAGTCCTGTCGCTCAGAATCTTGATCTGTTGGGGGCCCGTTTTTCAAGTGACTCAATCTGGACGCCACAGTAAACCGATAAAATGCACTAAAATAGTACCTTCCGAACGGAAATTGAATGCTCTTCAAGGAACTGGGCTCAGAATTTGGATAGGGCCTTTAGTTTTTTCTCTTTTTTGAAATGAAATCGAAAAAAATGTCAAATTTTTACAAAATTTCAATATTTTCTTACTTTAACATAGATTTATGACGTTATTTTTACACGCAAATATGCAAAACCGGATATCATTCGAAAGCTTGTGGCATAGGAAGGGCGATGAAAGTTACCGCGAGTCGATTACTCAATTACACCGGACACAGTGGGCCAAAAACCGAATTTCGGGGCCAAAAATCGAAAATCGTCTCTGAAAACCGGAAAAGCATTTTCAGATCAAAACAAATGCCCATTTCGGTTATAATGGGACCCAATGAGTCCAAAAAAATCGGTCGTTACTCAGGAACAAAATGACTGTTGCATAGTGTAATGATAGTTACGAGTACCATCAATAATTAGTAGTTAAATCAGTAGTTAAAATCTTATCGAGTTGCGCTTAACCCGCGCCCCGCTGGGGGGGGGGGCAGAATCTGCCCCCCCCCCTCCCGTTTTTCGTCAATAACTTCTAAACGCGTTACGCCAGCGAAGTCAAACTTTCAGTACCTCATAATACATCAATTTGACACGTTCCCTGAAAATTTGAGCGAAATTCGTAAGATTTTTTTTCTTTCAGAAAATGACGTTTTAGTGACGTCATGTTCGCCATTTTCGCCTAAAAAAGGCAAAATTTCAAATGCCGCTAACATCTTCATTTTTAAAGGAATCAAGACGTACAGCCCTCCGCTAAAGTAATGTGTGGTTTTACCAATCTCAACGGATGGCTTTGACCGACGATTTTTAAATGCGGACTGATTGAAAAGAAGACGTCAATAGATAAAGTTGTAGCTGCAAGGGTGAAGATACATGTAAGCTACATTTAAAGTCTCGTTGCAGTCTGGCTAATCGTTCCTAGGCTTCAGAAGCAGAACGTACCCATGACTGAAACCACACATTACTTCTGCTGTGGACTGTACCTAACAAAAAGGTTATACGTAATTCTACTTTGTCTATCAAATGGCTATCACGGTTTTTTGAAAATTTTGGATTTTGGCACAAATGTTTTAAAAAAACTGACTTTTTTTGGAAAATAATGATAAAATCCAAAATTTTGAGTGCATAAAAAACCGAAATATGTCTCAGAGAAGTGGTCTGTGTGCACCTACATACCGATTTTCAGAAGAATCGGTTCAAAAATGTGGGAGTTATTCAAAATTTTATGACGTCACAACACACAAATTTTTTGAAAAATGATTTTTTTGGAGGTTTTAGACCTCGTACGGAAACAAAAATAGCACCATTCGATTCGCCGTGAAAAACTACATCAGATAGACACCTTTTTAGGCCTTAACAACCAACTTCAAAATTTGACCTCACTTGACCTGACCTTGACCTGACCTCGACCTGAAATTCATCCAGAGGTGGTCCATATCACTTATTGAGTGTGCCTATTGAATTCTATGAATAAAATGACCCATAAAACATGTGTCGCACATGCCCTTTTCTATATTTTGCTTTTGGTGACCTGACCTGACCTGACCTGACCTTGACCTTGACCTTTGAATGATACTTTATGCAACGAATATTGTCTTGGTAGCCTAAGAACACGTTTTGGGCAATCAGTCTCAGTCCATTCTTCGGCAACTACGGTGCAAGGCCGATAATGTAGAAACTTGCATTTTGTACCCTTGACCTGACCTTGACCTGACCTCTGACCTACTTAAGAAGAAAAATTTGGGCTCTTAAGATCCGCCTTGTTGAGAGCTTTCGATTGCCGTTTTCCCCGTCTTTCTACGACCATCGGTTCGGAAGTTAGACAGGGGGGGCAGAATCTGCCCCTCCCCCCCCCCCCCAGCAGGGCGCGCATGGCTGAATAGTGAATAGCCCAGCGGGGCGCGGGTTAATTTGTGGGTCGTCCCGATATACATCTTTAACGGTGAACCGCAGGTGTGCCAACCTTTGCACACCTGTTTCAAGCATGTCCATGTTTTGTAGGTACGAGTAGGAAGTAAAAAAGGCATTCGCCCTTCTTCCTATAAATATGAATAAAATGCCTAAATGAAATGATGAATTGTTGTTGCCCATGCCCCCTGCACGTGGCGAGTGGTAAAATACCCCGATAATTGTAAGGTAACATGACATTTCAAGGACATGGAAGCATAATCAATTGGATATCATGACATGCCCGTCTATGAACAAACGAACATGATGCACCTACATAGCGGTGGCGTCATCTATAGAGCGCCGTTAGACCGAGGGTTCCAAACAACACCGGTAGTCAGTGTCACCCTATGAACCGACCCGTGTCTGGGGGAGAGACCCCTGTAATCTTACGTAGGAACCCATATGAACACAAGGCTTGTACAAGCTCTGGACAGGAGGAATCTATGGAAGGTCCCAGACAAGGCTTGTCGCTGCTGTTCTTGTGCCCAAAAGGTACTGACCTGACCTTTGGTAAAGGTTTTATCCAGGAATCATGTCGCAGGAATCAGGAGGCTATCCATTACATTTCCCTGGCCTTGGGATACTACATAATGCTGAGTAATAACGTTAATGAGTGGAAATCCTACTCCCGTCTCCGATCATAATGTGTAGGTACGAATTAATAACTACCCCTGCGAGTTCTACTCTTCCTTTGGATCTGTTGTCTTCAGTATCAGATGTCTCTAATGACGCATCTGTTCTGATCACCGTTTCTGCGCCGAACATTACTGAGCTCCCGCCGCCGCCCCCGCCGCCGGCGGCGTTCCGGTTGCGTTCGAGCGGACCATTAGGGGCGACATGGTCACCGGTGGTGGGATCGAGGTCAGCCCAGCACGGCCGCCGAGGTCGGGTACACGGTCCTGACGCAGTCCGTGACCACCAAGCCTATCGAGACGACCAGACGGAGCCGAGCAGCCGAGCGAGGCTGAGTGGAAGCTGAGTGGAAGCTGAGTGGACGGCGTGGTGGACGGGGAGTGAGAGAAGTGGACGGTACTGTGGACAGAGGACAGGGGCTGAGGAGTATCCTGTGTTGTGGCGTGATTCGAGTGGAAAGTGGAGAGAAGAGGAAGGCGTTTCGGGCAAGAGAGAGGGACAAGTACAGTAAAGTAAGCAAGGTAAGTAAATATGTCATTGGTTCGGTGAACAGAGGCGAAATACAATTGATTGTTCGGCGGCTCTTTTATTCATTTTTTTAATTAACTGCTTGTTGAACGCTTGTGATGAAGGTGATCTAAGATACCTTTTTGTCTACCTATATTATCAAGGCAGCCGTTTCCATCTGATTTATCTACCATTTGTTATCTATAATGTTGGCAAGCGCTTTTTTGAGGCTCATTGTAAATAAAATGATAATAAGAAACCGTAGCCTCATAATAAGGTTCAATATATTGCCGAATATAATTATAACAAAGTGAGACGACAGTTTCGGGCGTAGCCCATTATCAAGTCTGACATATTTTTTTTTTTGAAATTTCAAAATGTCTAGCACACTCGCAAACACAAACATTCATTGAAGCGCATTTTCCTTTTTCTGGGATATCAAGCCTGATATATCTCTCAGACGCAGCTACCATACATCAATGCATAAATACACGAAACATACAATGATGCACACATGCAAGATCAGATCGATTCGGGATATTCGTGCAGTTGTGTTACAATACACAGGTGGTACTGAAATGATGAATGTGTCGGTGAATGAATAGGCAACTGAGTGAATGAGTGAATGAAACTTTATACAGTGTCTGACAGCCTATATATGGCCTACTGAGTGCCATACGGTGGTGGGGCTATGAGTTTCCACGATGAGTTTTGCGTGTTCAGCTTGGGATGAAGGTCTCTGATGTATTTTGACTCTGTGATTTTAAGGGATGCTACGTCTTTACATTTCCGAAGGATTTCTAGATGCATTGATGTTGCTGTTATATCGGTGTCAGGATGATGGGTGCGCACATGGTCACCAAATTGTTATCTATATGTAGGAAAGCGAAACGACAAATGAGCCGTTTTTCCGCATGAGACGTTGAGCTAAGCGTTTGGTGATCGAGGCTTCGTACATCGAACGAGCTCGAAATAATCGTTCGGTTAACATGACATTAAAGCCGCTTTGTAAAGCCTCTCAGGTCGAAGTGGCTGTGCATTGGCAAAACACTGCACACGCTAAAACCACGGCTTAATTAATGTCCCATCACTTTTTATTGTTGACTTTATGGATACCTATTAAAAAATAATAGGTACTCTAGCCTTTTACCCTAAATTACCGGCAGGGCCAAACAACCCAAAGTCATTAGGAATACGCAACTTTTACGTAAAACAGAAATTTGAGCTTCAAAAATATAATCTAGATAAAAAGATAATAATCCGTAGATAAATGGTAGATAAAAAAAGTGCGCAAAACCTTCTGTGTAGGCAACCAAAATGTGATTGTTAGGTAGCTAGCACGGTAGCCTCAGGTAGCGGGCTGAATGGCTACCACCTTACCAGTCGTGTTGGCTTTTTATCGACTGCAACACATAGATATGCATTCATTAGCGCCGGCAGGCGTGTGAACCTCGCTGGGTGCAACAGTTAACACTAAAAAGTGTTCTTTACATGGCGAAATAATTGACAAAACAGGTAATGATTGTATCAGGGCCTTTTGGTAGCGGCGACAATACCCGATGCTTTAGTAAAAGAAGTGATTCGATGCAAAACCAGTTGTGCTTGATGACGTAAAAATGTGCCTCCGATCAAGCAATTCACTGCGCATTCTAACGTCGCACAAGCATCTATTAAAAGATGATTAATTGATCTTATAGCAGCTAGTTCTGTCAAATAATCAAGTAGCTGACACGTATGGTAGAGGCTGCTGCATATAAATCCATTCGGTGAATCGCTGAGCCACAATCCAGATTCCAGACTTAAAAAGTAAAGGAAAATGTAAGTTGAATTAGCTTCTGTTTTTAAATACCTTTCTTAGCAGCTTCGCTGATTTTTCAACCACGTTGAACGAATTGCGCTTTTTGACTTAGGTATGTTGTGCACTTCATCATCCAATTTTCTAAACACACGTAAAAAAGACACGTAAAATTAACCACAGATTGTACATACGTACAACAAAGTCACCTGTGAACTACTTTCAGCTACCCCATTGAACATCACAGACGTTTCCGACATCACCAACATCTTCTTCCGCAGCTCTCGTCTTTCGGAGCGATGCGTCGATCCTCCAAAGGTCATCGACTGGCCTCGTGTTCGACCAGTGACCTGGTGCGACCTCCGCCACCTGACCCGGCGCGGGGCCGGGCCGGGTCCATCTGCACCAGTCTCATAGAGCGCGACCCTGTGCTCATGGTGGCGCTCACCAATCGACTCACCGTGGACGACGGCCAGCGCAGGTGAGAGGGTGGTGAGAATGGGGCGATTCATTGTTGAGTGTGGACAGACATTTGTGAGAAAGTAGTGAGATCCGGGGACTCACCGTGGGGATTGTGAGCAAGGTTGGACGCTTGGTAGCAAAGGAGGGATGTGGGATCGGGCCTATGTATACCCGTCATATTCGATTTCGATCAGCCAAGAGTGAGCAGGCGGTGAGAGCCGAACAACTTACAGCGGACAGAGGTGGTGAGAGAGCTGTGAGAACCGAGCGACTGACCGTCGACGGCGCGGTTAGCGTGTAAGTGAGTGAGCTATGGGAACCAATGACTTCCTGTGACCTTCGTAGGATGACGTCACAATTGACCGAGAGAGACTCGCTGACAAAATAACTAGGTCACAAGGATAAGGACGGGCCGCAGTGTAAAAATAATTGTTTTGGGCTATCACTCATAAACAGCAAGAAATTCTCCGATAAGAAACGCAGCCTTAGCATTTTGAAGCCGATTTAATTGTTGCATCTCGTCAAGCTACGCCAGATTGGATGAAATATGAAAGAAGATGCTACTTCACCCATTTTTTTTCTTGTCCCCTTCGTGGTGACCCATGACTGCAACCGTTTGAGCGTCTCTGTGGAGTGTGGCCTCCCCCGGGGCCACTCCCGTTCCAACAGACAGGCGACAGCCCAGACGGGCTGAGCTGCCGCGGCGTTCGGTGGCGGATTTCTTTATGGTTGACTCTCCCTAATATATCCTCTTATCCTGCATTGTACCATGCACCTAAAAAGGTATCAATAAGCCGAAAGGGCTCATGGGTAACACACCTGACACCAGCCAAATAAAAATCGCCCCACAAAAATGTCAGTACCTCCTGTACTCACCTGCATGAAATCCAGATATCGGTAGACATTGGAAAAAGCTTTCTTGCTGTTGTGGTTCACCAGTAACCACTTCACTTGGCCTCATCCTTCACCTTAACACTGTAACAAATAAATTGACATTCTTGACGCTCGACCGCACGCACCACTGTCTGCCACGCCCGCTCCTTCCCAGCGCAGGATCTGACTGCATCTCAATCTCGAATTCCCCAGGCGCTGCGCTGCCCTGAGGCAACAGAAGATCACGTGACTGACATCGGAGACGGGGACTGCTCTGGGTTGTGTGTGTGTGTGGGGGGGGGGGGGGGGAGGGGGAAGTGAGGACGGGCCTGGGGAGCGGAATGGGACGGATCGGTGAGAGAGTGCAGTGAGAGAGAAGAATAAATGAGGTGCACCCTACAGCTGGGCGCCGTATGTCCGATAGCCTAGGATATTCTGAAATAGGCACTTTATCGGAATTCAGAAATATCATCTTTCATGCATGCCTGATTCATGCCCAAATGGTTATTAAAAACACCTAAGGTTTCGATGGTCCCAGCCTATGCGGCTCGGCTCATATAAGCGGTTTTCTTAAGCCATGTTGATCAGCCTTACCCGTCTTGAATGCATTGCCAGAACCTATAATTTTCCTGTACCTATAGATCCCACGCTATATCGTTTGCTCTCATCGTTTATTGCATAGTGTGTATGGCTCCGTTAGTTACGCTAGCTTATACCGCTCATCAATGCGTGTTTCCATGAAATAAACCATTCAGACCCCGTCCGTCAGAACAATGAATTGCATTCCTTAGAGACCTACGTATTGTGCCCCGGATATATCCTTGGGTGTGTTAATCCGTCACGATAACGAAAGCTAACGTCAGACACAAACAGCAGGCAGTTCGCGCCGATAGCCACACGAAACCCACCGTATAGTGTTTGCCAGACGTCGGTCTGTGGTGCTGTAGCAGTGCAGCAGGCCTCTTGGTCCATTCAACCTACATGTGAGTGCAGAGACGGCGGCGGGGAGACCTTTCCAGCGCGGTGCTGGCGTGTGTCTTTACTCGTTCCAGCCACTGAAATAATCGTGTCTTCTTCACCGGTCACTGAAAAGTTACTGAGTGGTCAGCGACTTTAGGGACGAGTAAATACTCGGTCACGCGCAGTGGATGGAAACGATCACATGTATCGGTCCGTCTTCAGCCCCGGCGCGGTGTCCGCGTACCCACTTTGTCCCCAGCTGTGAGCAGGTGCTGCGACAGTTTTCTGTCATCACCGTTAACCGTGTCCACTTCCATGCTCAGCCGTTCCAGCTGGACCCGGGAGACAGGCTGGCTCCGCTGGGTGCACAAACGTGCCGACTCCCTCACCATGGAGACCAGCGGCGGTTTGCTCAGAGGAAAGGGCCGGCCGAGACTCAAGGTACGGCCCCTCAGCCAGGTCAGTGCTCAGTAGAACATACACACAATTCACTAGCCCGTTCCAATGATAAATATGGATTAACAGTCATGAGTCAGGCTAGTGACGATCAGAAACAGCCCTCGTCACACTATGTGGTGGGTCTCACTGAACATAATCCGCACCAAGATTATATGTTGGAAATGATATTGGAAGCGTGCTTCACCTGTAAGCAGGCGTAGGCGTTTTGGTAACGTCACTATAAAGCATTTACCTGTAGGTCACCATCCATCACGTGCTAATGACCGCCAACAGTGTACCCTTGTATTCGGCGCGGTGTGCTTTCACAGGCCGTGTTTTGAGAGACCGCCCGGCCCTCCCGATCGCTTGTTGATAAACATGTTACCTAATTTACAAACACATGACTGCTAACAATAATCGGGTGCCGCACCGAAGGTAGCACAAATACATATTTTCAGCCGATACGTAAATTTGTAGCCTCTGATAAACGATTTAAGGATACGAACACTCAACTTGATCTGTTCCGGACCAGTGTGTGTTCCTGTTCATCTCCCCCTGCCTGCATATTCGAATTGCTGGCCTGCAGCTGTCCTACATATATCTGCGCTCACCAGGCGCCAGTGGGGTTGTGGCGAAGCCATGTGACTATGCTTGTGACGGGCTATGGCGCCATACATACATGTCGTCATCCACTTGCCATGGCTTCGCCAGGTCAGTGGTCTTATGGCTGGCCGCGGTCCCGTCCGACGGCCGAGATGCATGGTGACACATTGGCTGTCACATGGTAGGAAAAACGTACACTGCTACAGAGTGATAGGCGGGCGGGAGAAAGTCCTGGAAATTCCATTTGCCGTCGGCAACGTAGGTATCATAGAACTTGGAATTGGAACTAAAATATACCTACGCGTAGACGTGAACTATCGTGGTTTCCAAGTACTCCCATTATAAGTGTTTGGTGTTGCAGATGTTACTGGCCTAGGTAGGAAAAAGTGACCGCTAGGCATTTGCCTAAAATTACAGCTTGCTATATTTAAAGATAGGCACTTGCGGAGCGAAAGGTAGCTATATGGTAAATAGATGCCTAGCGAGAGAGAGAGAGAGAGAGAGAGAGAGAGAGAGAGAGAGAGAGAGAGAGAGAGAGAGAGAGAGAGAGAGAGAGAGAGAGAGAGAGAGAGAGAGAGAGAGAGAGCAATCATCTGAAGTGGCGCGCGCTGTGTGTTTGGTACACTGTTTGCGGCAGTCCGTGTCCGTGTCAGTCGGCCGTGTAAACTATTGTCCTGTCGTTTGGACGTGTCCGTCCGTCTGTTCTCGTTAGTCTGCAGTCGGACTCGGAGAAAGACAGGTGGACGGGCGAGTGACTGGTGATTGACAGGTAAGTGACAGGCTAGTGACTAGTCAGGAAGAAGTACTCTGCTGTGCAGCCATCAGGAATTTTTATTTTTCCATGTTTCATTTATTTTTCCATTCTATTTACTTGAACGTTCGTGAAACGTTGGTCGATTAGACGACTCACACTCACCCTGATTAAAACACAGAAAACACGACCGTGGATACCTACTATAAATACATACATACAAATACATACATACTGTGCCCCGGATGTTTAATCAATCACTGCACTTACAATCGAAGACATACAATCTAATCGCTTACAATCAGGTGGTATGGCTTAGTATGGAAGTCATTGCACAGTGCACACCCCACGGGCGTTATCACCCATCCTCCCTCCCCCCCCCCCCCCTAATCTCCGCGCTACTCGCTGTAGCACACAGCGCTAGGACGGACTACAGACTATGATTGCGGTCGATATGATTGCGACCGACCTCGTTGCTGATAACGTACCCTCGAGTAGAGCATCTTGTCGTATCGCTCGCCCTCTAGTGACTTCTAATCAGTGCCTGAGGTGCTATCGACGGGGAGGATGTAGGAGCGTCGCGCTTAGTCTGACCAAAATATTGGAGGCTTTTGTCGAGCGTGTGCGCGCAACTTTGGTCTGAGATTGCGTTTCAGCTGTGTTTTATTGAGGTGTGATCGACTGCTGGCTGGCGTGGTAATCAGTGCTACTCGTAGATAGGCAGGGTGGCACTCGCTGCACAACGCACAGTTGCAATAGGGACAAGGAAGTAGTAGTGGAGCTGTCAGCAGACTGAACGGAGAGGCAGAGTGGTCGGTGGCAACGGGCGAACTTGTGCTGACAGAAGTGCAGCAAGTTGAACCGAATGATTTGATAGGGTAGACAGCTGCATAGCGAATCGTGAACACACAGAGTGGCGTTCTGGATCCTCGTGATCCACTGGAGTGAGGTGACCGTGATGAGGGTGTGATCAGTGCGTTATACCTCAGAGTTGATCTGGGTCAGGTCAGAGACCAACGATGTTTTCCCGGCTGGACCGTTTCATGAAGAGGCACCGGCCCTTCTCCAGGGGTGGACGTCTTAGGAGAACCGCGAGCATGGCTGAATTCTCCTCGGCAAGGAACAGAGTAAGCCTCGCAGTTATCTTTATAGGAAAGAAAAAGGCTCGCGACTTTCTCCTATCTCTGGCGGCCAGCCGCAAGACCAATTGTGCTTTAGGCAGTGATTACTCCTGCGTGTTTGTTTAATGGGTGGTGGTGTAATATTTATGCTTGTTTTACCGCGAATGTACCTATCATTTTTCAGTTCCCTATACTTCAGGTAATGGAGTATCGAATTACCTGTGTAGAGCAGCATCCTGGTTCGATTGCAGTGCTTGGTTTAAAACATGGGAACTATTGACGGCAATTTTCTGCGGTCGGTGGGAGCACCCGCATCATAGTGTGATGTGGATCGCGACGGCTATGTGGTCACGCTAAACTTTGGCTTTTAAATCCTGCCGATGATCCGAAATATCTTGATCGGACGGTGAAGGTCAGGACAACATGTTTAGAGTTGACTCACCCTGTTATCGACAATCCATTCGTTCAATTTACCATTCAGAAGATTGCCCTTAAGAGGACGTCAGGGTTCATTGGAATGTTTGTCTGAGAAGTGTCAAGTGAGGTCATTGCCCGATCCTACAGAAAAAAATGAACTTTTAGCATTGAGCACGAGCTCGGATCAGGCATCCATTTGAACCATTTCGATGTCCAACACACAGACCACGCCTGGATACGGGACGGCAACCACAGACTGATATTCCCTTTTGCCGGCAGACTGCCTCAGACACTACCGGACTCAGTGGGCTGCGGAGCCGCGACTGGGGCGCCGCCCAGCGGACGTCGGCCGAACCACACTGGCTCAGCCTGGAGGGCCTGAACCTGGAGATAGCCGAGGAGCTGGAGGATGAGATGACGTCACAGCCAGCCACCAGCCGCCAGCAGCTGCTGGAGGAGGTGCTCCAGACCAAGGAGCTGCTGCAGAACAAGCAGCGACACAAAAACAGCGGGGTATGTGTTAAACGTTCACCCTTCTCACGTAGGGTCACTCATGTCACGAAGCCGGACAATAAAATGCCCGACTGATAGGCGTCATTATCTAAGCCACTTAATGAAACGAAACTTTTTGTAATAAAATGCCTTTACCTCTGCCTTTGGCTCTTTGATCTCTGCATACCTGCCGAAACCAGTCCACAGAGTTCTAAGGGCATTGGCCATTGGGCAGTCTCATGCTGATGCCACTGAAATTTGCCTGCCGTGATGCCTTATTTGCCGTCAGGGCTGGACCATGACCACGGCTGAGGTACTGAACGCCGCTGATCGAGAGGAACGCCAGGTGCAGATGGAGGCCTACCGACAGCAGGTGCAGCTGCGACAGCGAAAAATGTCCGCCGCACTCAAGGTTAGCTCCGCTAAAACATTGCGTTATGATATCCAATATTCCATCCAAACTTTATCCAATACTTTATTTCTACAGTACCTACACGGATGAATTTTTGTCGGTTATCGGGGCACGTTATTTCGGAATTTATCGTTATCGGTTATTTATAGTTATCGGGTGTTTCGGAATTTATAATCCGTCGTTATCTCCACTTTTTAGCTGATCATTTGTCCTATTGCGTTATTGGCTCGTATCTGCCATGCATCATCGATCGAACGCGTATAGGACTGTCTCCAGTAAAACTGTCATTTTATTTTACGCTTTCGTCTATAATGCAGGCGAAGATGATTAATAAAAAATATCCAATCCTCAGTAGAAACGACACGAATTCATATGACCTCTTCATTTCTTATTTGGCCAATCCCCACCCGTGACTCCCTGCCGTGCAGGCCCAGTCCCCCGTAGGAAAGACTCTGAGTGAGGCAGCCACGTGCGACCTCAGCACGGACGAACGGCGTGAGCTGGAGCAGCGCCTGCAGTCACTCGAGTCACACATTCGTCAGAGCGAGCTGTGTGCGCGCGACACGGTCACCCAGATCCGCAGCCGGCGCCGCCAGCAGCTCAGGACCATGCAGGACCTCGGTACGGAGAACAGGGTAAACCGGGTGACATAACTGCACTTAGCGATGGAGTTACCCGCTCGTTTGTAAATCAACTGGCCCTTGTGGTCACTCAATGGAATACGCTGCATAAGATTATTTTTATAGTTGTTGCCATATTCTATCCCTCGAAAAAATATACCTATGCAAATGTAAAAAATCACTCTCGAATACCGTCTATATCCCGGTGATTCTGTGCACCATCCGCTGACGCGTTGCCCTCCCAATCCGCACACCCCTCTAGGTGTGGTGGACCCGAGCCTGGCGGTAGACGCGGCCGCCGGGCACCGATCCGCAGCTACCACCCCTACCGGCGCCGGCGAGGGTGGCACCGGAGAGTGGGACGAGTCGGTAACACTGCGCCGACCGCGCTCACTGCACTCGCCGTCTCTGACGCGACGGAGGACACCGCTGCGCTTCATCAGGTCAGAGCTGAACGGCGCCCCAGTGGTGGGGGTCAGAGTATAAATTGAAAACGTGTGGGTCGTGCGGGAGGACGTTGGTAGGGAAGAGAAGCGGGTAGTCAGAAAGTTGTTAGTGACCTGACATTTTAAGGATAAAATTCCTTGGTACTTAGACGATTAATTAACCAGCAGATTTCTTCCCAAACGTAAATATAAATAAATGCTGGAGACTAGAAAATTTGAAATTATATTATGTTTGTGCGGCAGTAAATCCGTTGACGTTTGTGCCTGTGTCTTTCTTGCCAGCCGAAGTTTTCAGTAAACCTGCGCCGTTGTTGTTTTCAGTAGCGTTTGCCGTCCTTTTCAGTAACCTGGGGAGGAGGCAGCGCCGCTCGGGCTCGGAGTGGGAGGAGCCGGCGCCGCAGGAGCGGCCCGCAGGGACCGGCTCCCCGCTGCGCTCCCAGATCAGCCCGGCGGCGCTGCAGGAGATCAGCAGGTTCGAGAGGATGATGGAGGACTACCTGCACCAGCACCAGCAGCGGCACCACCAGCTGACGGCGGCCCCGCTCCGCCGGCGAGCGGCGCCGCCGATCGCGCGGCAGTGTCTGTAACGGCGGCGCTTCAACAATGCGACGGTGTATTAATTTGTATGTCTACCACTCGTCCTGTACCGGGACGGTGCTCCTACGCATCGGTGTTTGACGTATGTGTGCGTTATGTATCATGATGACATGAGGTAATAATAATATCTACTTGCATCATAAATATATTGATGCCTACTGTATCATGAAAATGTATATCCGTAAACACTAAACACTAAGGATAATGTCGGTATAATACAAAGCTCATTGTCAGTTAATGACTGAACATTTGTAAGCAATAAAAATAGCCCGCGCTGTGCTGGTGGTCTGAGTTTTCTGTGTCGTGGTGAGGGGTGGGGTGGGACGTTTTCAGGCCCCTCCCGGCTAACTCGGCTCCTGGGCCACGTAGCGACACGCAGTAAGCGGCATTTGTAAAAGCTTCAAAAATAATGACGGAACTATGTCAATCAATTTTAGGTCAGGTGAAAGATTAGGTCACCAGAGGTCATCAAAGGTCAAATTTTGTCTACTTCATCTGACTTTCAAAACTCCCGACGCATAACGCGGGAACCAATAGAGCTACAACGTCGCGGAAAAGTGCATTCGAAAGCTCTTTCACGGACCTTTCTGAGTACCTATTTTCTCATATTTGACCTCAACTCAATCGTTTAGCCTCCAGAGGACAAACACCCTAAAAAATAGCCGTTTTACGAAAAATGTTTTTCGACAATAACATTGGGCTCAGGAAAGTAACGACATTTATTTTGCAGCATCGTGTTCCTCTCGTCGAGATGCGTCGAATGAACTACCTATTGGCTGACCTTGAAAGGTAACTTTGAAAATTTGACAGGTCGAGGTAATTGCATGAGCGGAAAGGGTCATTCTGCATATCAGTCGATACGTATCGTCGAGTTGAACATACCCGAGGTGTTTTTACCGTTCTAACACGTATCTATCAAAGGTTGAAGTAGAAAAACTGCTGGTGGCTTTTCATGACCTGAGATGACCTCAGGGGCATACAGAGGGGCCACGGGTTCCATTGTCCGATTCAGTGTGTCATTATCACCTATAAAGCGATGGTGGAGAGTGTTTAGAACGACATTCGTCCAAAAGAGGCGCGCATTTTAATTGTGTCCCGTTAACTATATAAAGTCGCAAAATTGACCTGCCCCTATGTCACAGATATTAAAATTCCGAGATACACGTTTTATACATACTCGGTTACCCAGATCAATCGCTGAAAGTTTCAGAGCGATCGTTCTGTCGGTGTAGCTACAGGGAGCCTTTGAACGTTTTCTTTCACTTGACGTGACCTGGTAACCTGACCTTGGGCGACCCGGGTCTGAAATTTTCACATTTGCGGAAAAGATGAGAGTGTACCAAAAACGGTGGCGGCGCGGGATAAGGGCTTCATTCGGTATCATTCGATAGCTATATAAAGCAGGAAGGATTTCAAATATATTCCATTCACCTAGGCATAAGATTAAAATATTCATTCATAGTTCAGCTAGAAATTCCAAATACGGGATTTAACCCTCGCCCGCACATGCCATTTTCCCATCCTATAGAACGCACATGAGGGGGGGTTGCCACCATCCGCGCCATTTCGTTCCTGTTGGAGATAGAGCTTCGAGGTAAATACCGAATATATTCTATTCACCTTGGCATACCTAAGATTAAAATGTTCATTCATAGTTCAGCTAGAAATTCCAAATTCGGGATTTTAACTAGGATTTCTTTGTTGAAGACCTGTAATGAAGCATTATCACCAGTATAACGCCTTTTGGGGCGACTAACGGAGCGAGCGAGAGGGTGGGCCTTGCACGTGCGAAATTTCGAGGGGGTACCCCCAACTAACTTGTGCACGGCACCTTACTAACCGGTCTCTAGCGATGTGCCAAATTTGAGCACAATCGGCCCAGCCGTTCTCGAGATCTGGAAGCGACACCCTGCATGTGCGCACGTGCAATATGGGTCCCAACTGACTTGTGCATGTGGCACCCTACTAACTGGTCCCTAACCGTGTACCAAATTTGAGCGCCATCGGTCCAGCCGATCTCGAGATCTGGAATCGGCCCCTGCACGTGCGCACGTGCAGCAGCACCCCAACTCTGGCACATGGATATGCAGTGCCTGGTGGGTGCCTACCTACATGCCATAAGGAAAAGACTATAAGGAAAGACTACGCTCGCTTCGCTCGCTCCGTAATCATTGGCTCGAGTGTAGAAAATTCAGCAGGGAATATTCGACACGCGCGTAAAACTTGAATCATATTCACGCATAGGTATTTTCGTTTGGACAGCGAGTTGCTGGGAAAGTGCCGATTTCGTCGCTGTTTTGAAGGTCAAAGGTCCAAGTACCGCATAAGTGACCATAATTTTGATCGTTTTCTAAGTGGCCTCTACGAGTATGTGTCTCTCGCATCAAGGACCAACGAGTTTGACATTGGCCTGTGACCTCTAACTTTACCTTGACTTCCTAAAGGGCTGGGGTACCGCATAAGGGGCTTTACATTTTGTCTGATCGTTTTATAAGCAGTCTCTACCTATGTGTTCGGTGTTCCTCGCCTAAAAACCATCGGGATGATCCTGACCTGTGACCTCTAACTTGGCATTGTCCTTTTAATCGAGAGCCAAGGGTCGGATTGCCGCATATAAGTAGCCTTGGATTACTTCTGATCGTTTTTTTATTGGTTTCTATGTTCCTTGCCAAAATAACCATCGGGGATGACCCTGACCTAGGTGACCTCTAACTTGACATTGACTTCCTAATCGATAGTTAGGGGTCGGGATCGGGATACCGCATAAGTGGCCCTAATTTTTGTCTGATCGCTGTCTAAGTGGTCTTTCTGCGTTCTTCGCCTAAAGGACCATCGCTGACCTGTGACCGCTAAATTGACCACGAGTCTTGACCCGATCGACTCAATCGAGGGTCAAGGGATGGAAATGGAATGCCGCATAAGTGGCCGGCTATTTTTCTTCCGATCGTTTTCTAAGTGGTGTCTGTGTTCCTCGCCTGAAGGACCATCGGGGACAATGACGTTGGACTTCTAACTTGACCTTGATCTCCTAATCGAGGGCCTGGGGTCGGGGTATCGCATTGGTGGCCTTAAATAGTTGATTAAGGCTATTAGCTATATTGTCAAGTTGAGGTCACAGCCCCCCCCCCCTTTCGGCCGGCGAGGGTTAATTAAACATCATGGAATCTGAAAGAAACCCCGCCGTAATCCACAAGTTCATTCATAGCCGTAAGGAATAGCTGTGGGCGTGGCAAAGCTGTGGTCTATGTCCGTAGACTATGGGTGGTCCACAACCAGGGGGATGTCGTCCCGGTTCTTCCCATGTATTATTCGCCAATCAGCTTAACACTACCGGTGACGTCACTGGTGGACCGCCAATCTGGGCCGGCCGGCCGGGCCCGTAGAAAGCCAAACGCAGACGTTTTCAGAAAAGCGTAAGCCGTATAGATACAGCCGTGGATGGATTTTTGCTGTGATTCGGCTCTCCAAGAGTGCGTCAGGGTACCAGGACCCGGACAAAGGTCATGGTGAACCGGCATCTGATAAAATCCGCTCACCACTTAGCAGCCGACTTCGACCCTTCACCCTCGTAAAATACAAAAGCTTGCCGGTCATCAATCCACCTGCATCTCTGCATCTGCTTACTACCTATATCGACCAGTTACTGCAGCGGTTTTGGAGCGGCTCACGGCCGATAACACACCGGGCGGTGCTAAGCGCTAACCATTGAGTGCGCGTGGCCGACTGCCGCCCCGATGGCGCTGGCCCCCGGCACCGGCGCGACGCTGCTGACCCATGGAGGGGGGGGGGCTGCTAATTAGTTGAGCCGGAATTGGGATAGAAGCCGGTATGGGATAGGGATAGAAGCTCAGCGAGACTAAGGGATTGTGTGGTGCCTTCGGTAGGCCCCTCAAAATCATCACCCGTGTAGGGCCCTCAGAGCCGCCGGTTATAAAGCCTTTGGAGGCCTTTGTGGGCCCTCACAGGTACCGGTGTGAGGCTCTCAGAGGCATTGGTGCGGGGTCCCCAGAGGTGCCGCTGTGGGCCCTCAGAGGCGCCGGTGAGGGTCCTCACAGCTGCCGTTGTGGGCCCTCAGAGACACTGCAGTGTGGAGTCGTCACAGTCGGGTGTGGGACCCTTAGAGCTGCTGGCTCGAACCCTTTACAGGCCGACAGGGGCTCTCAGAGACCGACAAGGGGCTCTCAAGAGGTCTGCGGTGCCTTCGGGAGCCCTGTGGAGTCCTTAGAGACCAGCAAGGTACATTCGAACGCCAGTGGGGCCCTCAGAGTCGTCGGTGTGGGGCCCTCAAAGTCACCGGTGAGTGGCCGTCCGATGCGCAGGTCCCGTCTGAGGCCGTCAGAGGCTCCGGCGTTGAGCCCCCAGAGCCGCCGATATATGGCCTTAAGAAGCACTGGTTTCGGGACCTCATTCAGGGGTGCCGGTTGCACTCAGAGGTGGCAGTGTGGGGCCCTCAGCTAGGCACCGGTTTGGGGCCTTCACAGCCGCCGGTGAGGGCCCTCGCAGGCGCCGTTTGTGGGGGCCTTCAACCATTGGTTTAGGGGGTCATCGCAGGCGTGTGTGGAACCCTTAGAGCTGCTGGTCCCTGATAGGCCGGTAAGGGCCCTCAGAAGCCGGCAAGTAGCCCTCAGAGGTCGCCAATAGGCCCTGAGAAGCCGGCAAGGGGCCCTCAAAGGCCGACAAGGGACACTAAAAAAGCCGGTGAGGGGCTCTTATGGAGAGAAGTGTGGCTCTTTGGAGCACATAAGTGATCAGGTGTTCTTCCGAGCCCTGTGGAGCCCTTTTGAGTCGAAAGATGCCAGCGTGGACCCTCAGTCGCCAATTGGCGTCGCAAGGCCCCTCGGGCCCGAGAGGACCCCTGATCTGATGGGGGCACGTGCCCCCGGCTTCCCCCCCCCCCCCCCGGGTGCAGATAGAGAATCGGCGGTGCAGGACACAACAATGGCAATCGTTCCTTCTCCCGTCGCGAGGTCGCCGATCCGACCCATATCTCATGATTGTCAGCCCTGGGGCTCGGGTCGGCAATGTACCGGCAAGGAAATCAGCTTTAGGTGAGTAAAAAAGTTATTAAGAGTCATTAGTTGTCGTTACGTTCAGTAATAACAACTATACGGTGCCAAATGTACCCGACGTACAGCTTGGAGCCGGGCGCCGCCCGGTCTCCACCAGTGACGTCACGCTAATGCTTAGCGACCGGTCCATTGGAAATCGCGGGATGATTCTACCTCTCTTATACGGCCTTGGTCCACAACGTCCGTGCTGTGGTCCCTGGTGGCATTGGCCTATAATAGGTAAGTATAGACGAACTACTCGCGTCTTTGCGGCGTTCCTCGTCGACCAAAGAAGCAAATTGTTTTCTGAAATTACAGCGCAGGATAAGGGCAATCCTAACTTTTAAGTACGGACATAAAAATAAAAGTTTGTTAAATATTTAACGTTAAATTATTTTAAAATGTGTAACAGAACGCTAACATTTACTACAAAACATTTATTTAAACGTTTATGGTTTGAAGTCAACCAAGTCAAGCCTCACGAAATCGTCTCCATGGTAACGAATAAACAAAGTCCTCGGCATCATTAATTAT
Source organism: Amphibalanus amphitrite (assembly GCF_019059575.1). Classification (NCBI taxonomy): domain Eukaryota; kingdom Metazoa; phylum Arthropoda; class Thecostraca; order Balanomorpha; family Balanidae; genus Amphibalanus; species Amphibalanus amphitrite. The sequence goes on from NW_024881620.1 coordinate 442,032, forward strand.
TGATGCCGGGCCCTGTTCGGGTCCGCGCAAAATATTTTGCTGAGTGTGAAGTCACACATGCGATGATGTCAGCCGTCTGGCTCCGCCCATGCTCCGCCCCCTCTCCGCCGGCCCGCGCAAATGGCGTATATTCGGATGCAGTATGAGCAGAGCATGGGTCCCGAAAAATTCTTCAGAAACTAGAGAAATTCTCGCGGGGCAGGACGTCTGTCAAACTAGCAGCGAGCAGCGAGCAGCGAGTCCAGCAGCGAGAAACGGGCCATCCCGATTTAGCTGAAAATTTGCTCACAGCGCCTTCTCAGCACGCTGATTCCGAAAATCATGGTTTCTAGGGTAGGAATCTTTACCGTTCTCGAGATAGAACCCTCTAAAGTTTTCGACACCCATGACTGGGCCATCCCGATTTGGCTGAAAACTTGCTCACAGAGCCTTCTCAGCACGCTGATTCCGAAAATCATGGTCTTTAGGGTAAGAATCTTTACCGTTCTCGAGATAGAACCCTCTAAAGCTCTTACCACCCATGACCGGGCCATCCCGATTTGGCTGAAAATTTGCTCACAGAGCCTTCTCAGCACGCTGATTCCGAAAATCATGATCTAGGGTTAGAATCTTCACCGTTCTCGAGATAGAACGCTCTACAGTTTTCGACACCAAAGACCGGGCCATCCCGATTTGGCTGAAAATTTGCTCACAGAGTCTTCTAAGCACGCTGATTCCGAAAATCATAGTCTCTAGGGTGGGAATCTTTACCCTTCTCGAGATAGAACCCTCTAAAGTTTTCGACACCCATGACCAGGCCATCCTGATTTGGTTGAAAATTTTCTCACAGAGCCTTCTCAGCACGCTGCGGCTGATTCCGAAAATCATGGTCTGTCAAATTGACCGGGCCATCCCAGTTGTTGCGGATCAGCTGCCGCTGTTGACGATCGGCCGCCGCGCGCCGATCCGGTGACCCAGTTTTGTCGATCAGCTGATCGTAATTTGTCGGCCGGCCGCCAGAGGCGCTGTTTGTCCTTCTCGCGACGGACCTGTGTGGCGGCGGGCGGCCGGCTTGTGTGGCCGAGAGTTTTGAGCATTAGTAAGCGGTTACAGTGCTACCTTCGTGTTTAAATTAAGTTCAATAAAGTTCAAGTAATCGTAACATTCAGCGGTGGGATTATAACCAGCGCCGCGTGCCGCAGTCGGCGTGAGCGAAACCGATCGGTGTGCCGAAGATCATTCGAAGATGGCGTCGGCCGGCAGCGGGAAGAGCGTTAGCCGGACGTGACGTCACAGGGAAGCTTCGGGACTATTCCGCGGGTGGCGCCACCGGTCAGGTGTGTCATGGCGGCGCCCAGTGTGATGATGTAAACAAACTGAGTGAACGGATACCGGACGGATAATCTGTGTGATGCGGGACCGGTGATGGATAACTCGGTGGACACGAGTGCCGGGGCGACTGGGGCACTGAGCCTGCCCCTCCCCGTGTTCGAGTACGCCGAACCACGGCGTTTCTTCAAGCAGTTTCGGCGTTATGCGAGCTTGAAAAACCTGTCGGGCGTGGTGGCCCTGGACTTGATCTGCTATGCCCTTGGCTCGTGTAGGCGGGCGGCCTGGGTGGCCGACCGGGTTGAGGCAGAAGTACAGGCTGCAGAACGGGATGCTACAGTCAGTGCTGCCGAAGAAAAGGTGCTGCATCTGCTGATGCCGGAGGTGATGAAGGGACAGATCCTTCAAGGGCTGGACCAGCGTCGTCTGCAGCCAGGCGAGACGCCGCGGGAGTACGTAGAAGCGCTGAAGAGTCAGATTCAGCAGGTCATGCCAGAGCTGACAGCAGAGTCTCTGGACCGCATGACCATCGTACAGGCGATTAAGGGTGCGCCAGAGGCCTGGTCGCACAAGCTGGGAGAGGGCGACCTGTCCTCGCTGGACCAGCTGGTGACTCACATGACTCTGCTCCATGGCAAGCAGAGGTCAGCAGCGAGGCGCTGCCAGGAGACTGGAAGATCTGTGAGTCGAAAGTGTTATTCGTGTGGCCAGATGGGACATATTGCCAAACAGTGCAAAGGAGGGAGCCGGTCAGGCGGCTCAAAGGGCATTAAGTGCTATAAGTGCGGAGGTGTGGGGCACATCAGTCGATACTGTGCCAGTGGTGGTAACCGAGGTGGTGCCATGGGGAGTGCCAGTGGTGGCACCAGTGGTGGTGCTGGCACCAGTGGTGCAGGACCAGGAGCTGTGACGGCCAACAGGCGAGTGGTTGTCGGTTCGACGTTGAAGCTGGACGTGACGGTGAATGGACGGCTAGTGCAGGATGCAGTCGTGGACAGCGGCAGCGAGCGGACGCTTCTGTCGCGATCGACGGCCGACAGGTGTCAGCTGCAGCTGCGACACAGCCGAAAGGCTGTGGTGGGAGCTGGACAGGAAAGTCTCCATGTTCACGGAGCTGCAGATGTGGTTCTGCATGTGCCAGGCACTGCAGGTGAGGTGACCATGGAGGTCCTGGTCGCCGAGTGCATTGACTGTGTGCTACTCGGCACAGACTTTCTAAAGGCGGCTGAAGTGGCTGTCAACTTCAGTACCGGTGTGCTCTCATGTTTTGGACAGGTCAGAGAGCCGGCCGCCACCGTGTGCCGGTGTGTGGTGACAGATGGTGCGGTGGAGGACTTCGAGGACAGTCTGGACGAGGAGGTGATGCCGTTCCTGGACCAGGTGAAGACACAGGCTGACCTGTCTCACCTGTCAACAGTGGATCAGGAGAAGCTGAAGGCGGTGCTGGACCAGTCGGACGTGTTCAGCTCGCCAGGGCAGCTCGGACGAGTCACAGCTGTCGAACATCGCATAGAGCTGATGGAGGAGCCGCGGAAAAAGAAGCCGTACCCGATTCCGCCGGCTCTACGAGAGACTGCCAACCAGCAGATCGCGGACATGCTGTCAATGGGCGTGATACGGGAGTGTGCCAGCCCGTACGCGAGCCCGGTGCTTCTTGTAAAGAAGAAGGGAAGCAAGAGCTTTCGAGTATGTACTGACTTCAGGGAGCTGAACCGCTGCACCGTGAAAGACTCTTTTCCTCTACCTAGGATAGAGTCGCTGCTGGCGTCGATCGGTCCCAAATGCCGTGTCTTCTCGCAGCTCGATCAGAAGGCTGCGTACTGGCAAGTGAAACTGGACGAATCGGCACAAGAGAAGACAGCCTTCGTCACCGATCAGGGGCAATTCTGCTACCAAGTCCTGGCCTTTGGTATGTGCAATGGACCGGCAACGTACCAGCGGATGATGACGACGGTGCTGAAGGACCTGCTGCACCAGTCAGTGGTCGTGTATCTGGACGACGTACTCATCTTCACGGAGACTCTAGAGCAGCATGTCGCTGTTCTGAGGGAGGTGTTCGAGCGGCTCGAGCGGAGCGGGATCCGCCTGAATCCCCAGAAGTGCCGCTTCGCACAGTCTGAGGTCACGTTTCTGTCTCACGTGATCTCTGAGGGGTGTATCCGGCCGGCGTACGACAACGTGGCTGCGATCACGGCCTACAAGAGGCCGAGCAGCGTGAAGGAGGTGTTGCGATTCGTGGGGATGGCGGGCTACTTCCGTCACCTGATTCCTCACTTCAGTGTGCGCGCGGTGGGTCTGACTGATCTGACTCGCCGGCACTCGTTCGAGTGGACGGAGGCAGCAGAGCGGAGCTTCCAGGATCTCCGGAAGGCGGTGGCTGCCTTCCCTGTGGTCCGGCCGCCGGACCCGGAGCAGCCGTTTCGGATCACGACCGATGCGTGCTCGCGCGGCTGGGGCGCGACTCTGAGCCAGTGTGATGGTGATGGCGAGTATGCAGTCGCCTTCGCTTCAGGAAAATGGACGGACTGTCAGTCGCGCTACACGACGACTGAGCACGAGTTGCTCGCTGTGATTCGGGCCGTGACCAGGTTCCGATGGTACGTCCTCGGGACTGAGTTCGTCGTCGTGACGGACCACCAGGCGCTCAAGTGGCTCTGGAGCCTAAAGGATCCGTCTGGTCGGCTGGCTCGCTGGGTCATGGAGTTGTCCCAGTATGACTTTACGGTGGTTCACCGACCGGGGACTGCGATTCCCCACGCGGACGCACTGTCCAGGGACTGTGGTGATGGTGACAGTGCTGGCTGTGTGCCAAAACAAGGACTGTCTGCTGATGCTGGCTGTGTGCCAAAACAAGGACTGTCTGGTGATGCTGGCTGTGTGCCAAAACAGGGACTGTCTGGTGACCGTGCTGGCTGTGTGCCAAAACAAGGACTGTCCAGTGTCAGTGTTGGCTGCGTGCCAAATGGTGACTCGTGTGAGCTGGCGGAAGGTGATGTGCCGGCGACGGTCCGAGCTGTGGAGCTGAAAAGCTCGGCGGCTGACGAAGCTGCCGTCGGGGCGGAGGCGACGTCTAGCCGGCTCAGCCTGCCAGAGCTGCAGCAGGCGACGCGGGAGGACCCGGTGCTGTCAGTTGTCATGGACTGTCTACGGACTGGGACCACGAACGATCCCGTTGTGAGTGAGATCATTGATGACGCAGATAAGCTGCAGTGTGACACGCGAATTATGTGAGTGACCTGAAGCGCCGTCTCGAGGTGGACCGCGACCAGGCCCATCAGTCACTGCAGGACAGCCAGTCGCGCTCGTCTGTGGCTGGAACGAGTGACATTGAAGTAGGCGATACGGTGATGCTAAAAGTGCAGGCAGTGAAGCGTGGTAAGAGCAGGAAACTGTCCGCTCGTTTTACTGGACCATATGTAGTCGTCAAAGTGCAGCGACCTGATTATAGGATTAAGCGGGGACGAAAGCAGGTGCTTGTGCATGGTAGTAACCTGAAGAAAGTAGAAAGTTCTGTGCGGGACGATTCAGAACGGGCGACATGTGTGACGGTTCCTGTCACTGTCAGTGTGTCTGACGAGGAACCTGACCTCGGTGCCTGTATTCCGCTGTTAGGTCGGACCGCTGTCGGGCCATTGCTGGCGGTCCGCTCCGATGAAGTTTCCGGTCGTGTGGACTCGCCGAGTAGCGCTGAAAGTGAATGTGCTCTGTCGGACTCGGATAGTTCGGATTCGGAGCCGGACGGAACCCCCATCCGTCCGCCAACTGCTGTTAGCCGCTATGGCCGCCCAGTGCGACGCCCGCAACCGTATTCGCCAGGTTAGGCCCTCGGGTGTGCACCTGTGACCTAGGTGTCCGTACTTTTTGAAGGGGAGGATGTTGCGGATCAGCTGCCGCTGTTGACGATCGGCCGCCGCGCGCCGATCCGGTGACCCAGTTTTGTCGATCAGCTGATCGTAATTTGTCGGCCGGCCGCCAGAGGCGCTGTTTGTCCTTCTCGCGACGGACCTGTGTGGCGGCGGGCGGCCGGCTTGTGTGGCCGAGAGTTTTGAGCATTAGTAAGCGGTTACAGTGCTACCTTCGTGTTTAAATTAAGTTCAATAAAGTTCAAGTAATCGTAACACAGTCAAATCGGGATGGCCCGGTCATGGGTGGTAAGAGCTTTAGAGGGTTCTATCTCAAGAACGGTAAAGAATCCCACCCTAGAGACCATGTTTTTCGGAATCAGCGTGCTAAGAAGGCTCTGTGAGCAAATTTTCAGCAAAATCGGGATGGCCTGGTCATGGGTGGTAAGAACTTTAGAGGGTTTTATTTCGAGAACGGTAAAGATTTCCAGGTGTTGTCCATCTGAACTTGACAGTCACGTGACCCATTTGACCTTCGGATCCAATTCTGGTAGTCAATTCTGGCGCTTTTGTTACCATAGCGAAAAATATAACCCCGTGTTCAAAGTTTTCCTGACGACGAAGATTCTGCGTAATCTGGCCAATGACGTTCGAGAACCGCGGCCAAGCCCCGCTGATCTTGAACGTGATTGGTCGGACGTCGTTTAGAATCTTCGTCGTCCGGGAGACTGCGAACACGGGGTAAGCCAAGGGGTAAACAATCTGTGCGTGTAATGGGGAGTGGTGAATGTGTAAGGGCGATGATAGGCTGATTCGTCCATTTTTATTTATACTTTTATCCTTATTATACATTCTGATCATTTTGTTTATGTTCAGGAGTTTTCTCTATTGATTTAACATCAAAAACTTTGTGTTTTACTGTTAATGCCAAGTGCCATATTGATATTGAAATTAGGTTACAATTCAACATTCACCGGTTTTTCTATGGCCTGTTGTGCATCATATGATTGGTAATGTGAATATAGGTACTCCATACACTGCTATTTTTGGGTATATATTAATGTCTGACCTGATTTTACTTCACTTCACCTTATATTTTCTTGCAGCAACAGTTATCACACCATTATTGTGCAAAAATAAGGGTGGTGTTTCGCGACACTTGCCAGCCACTTTTGATTTCCACAGAGACATCAACAAGCCTATACCTCCAACACTACCAGAGGTTGACGCTAGCTCACAGAATGCGCTGGCAGCGCGCCCGTGAAACACAGTGTGGGGTTTCCTCTGTAACGTCATTGTTGTCTAGGTACATGGGCCTTCATCAATTGTTAACAGCTACAAAAATTGGAATTATAAATGTTCAGGCATTATGAGCATCAGCCAAACAGGGAAGAGAATTTGGCTACAGCCCATCTTGCAACGCCTCAATGAAATTTAACGAGAAACTTAAATTGAGGGAGCAGCTACATAACTGAGGTAAAGCCCATCAATCCATGTGGATTTACCTACATAACTGAGGTAAATCCACAAGGCACCTTGAGTGTTCAAACTATGAAGTGACTCCAAGCGAAATATAGCAGAAATTGGGACTTAGTGGAGCTTAGAAATAATCTGCTTAGTGCTGGATGAATGTTTTCATTTAAAATAAACACCACCATATTTGAGTCATGAAAAAGTGTTGGGTAAGCATAAGCTTGTAGCATAAAAGATGTTTGTGAAAAGTCACTAGATTTTTAAGTGTTAGTCTCTGCACATTGATTCTCTGATTGTTTGAATGATGAAGTCTCTGCACAGTCTCTGATTGACTGAATGAGCTCTGCAGTCACAATAATGAAGTTTATGGGAAGATATTATTTGTAATAAAAGAATGTAATATTTTGAGTTGATTTTACCTATTCTGTGAAGATCATAGCATGTTCAACACTCAACAGCATTCCAAACAGGGCATGTCAAAGGTTGGATGGATCTTGGGATTTCCTTGAAGTGTGACTGTTTACCATATGCTGTTTTTTCATTCAAAGTTATTGTAAAAGTCAACCAACTTTTGCAATATAGAGGATCATACTTTACCTTTGGAAACAAGACATATGTAGTTATGCTGATCTTCTTTTCCAGGGTCTTTGATTATCACTTAATTTCATTCACTTTTGATGTAGTGAAATTCATGATCATTTTAATGACAAGCTACATTTGAAATGTATTGTTGCTCCCTTTTTTACCATGCATATTTTTGTGTCTTGTGAGGTCTCATATCAATATAGCAATAACAAGAGCAGTAAACATGCATAGTTTGCTTGTGTAGTCATAACTTTGTACAATATTTCCAGCTTTATAATATGCAGTTACCTGACATTGGGCATCACACATATATTTTTTCCTGCAGGAGGAAAGACACAGAGCCAACTAGTGACTCATGTTTGTGCTCCTGTCACTTCACCCCTGGGGAATCAGTGCCTACACCCCTTGAGTATAATGGTCACCGAGGGGTGCTGTCCTGACATGTTCACTTTCTGTTGAGAAGGTTAGAACAAATACCATGTGTGTCATTTAGTTGCATGTATAATACCTTCATGTTAAGTCTGCATTAAGTCTGAAGTCTGTAGCCACCCTTAATCATAGGTTGTTGTGACCTTAATCTAGCCTGGGTGAATATCTTGCTGTACTTAAAGCACGGACTGCGCTACGCCCCGGCACGGCGGCCGGGGCGCCTCCCCTGGAAGAAAACGGCATCGGGGAGAGGGGACGGACGGCGAGGGGCCGGGGAAGGAGCGCGGCACCGTCACCCCACAAGCCGCCCGCAGCACCGCCGTTATTCTTGTGCCTCTTGGGCGCCGCCGACGCCCTGCGGTTGGGGAGCGCACCCCAGACGGGCGGGAGCCGGGAGGGCCGCCCGCGCCATCCGGCCGGCGAAGCAGCAGCCCGGCCAGGCGCGGCGGGCGGCTGGGTGGCGGCCGGACTGAGACGAGTCCCGAGTCGCTCCATGTCTGTCTCTTGCGAAACTACAGCATTTTAGGCGCAAGTTCAAAAGGCTAAAGACCAAATTCAAAATGTTCACGTGCATTTCGAACCTAAACTTTTTGAATTTGGCTTTTAACTTTTTGAAATTGCGCCTAAAAAGGTGTAGTACCGCCGCCGCCCAGCCTTGATGGGTCACTACGAGGAAAAGGCGAGCCCGCTCCCAGTACCTGGCGTGGAGCTCCCGCGCGGGCACGCCGCCTCACCGATGGCCCCTGGTCTTCTCTCTCTCTCTCTCTCTCTCTCTCTCTCTCTCTCTCTCTCTCTCTCTCTCTCTCTCTCTCTCTCTCTCTCTCTCTCTCTCTCTCCGTCTCCGTCTCCGTCTCCGTCTCCGTCTCCGTCTCTCTCTCTCTCTCTCTCTCTCTCTCTCTCTCTCTCTCTCTCTCTCTCTCTCTCTCTCTCTCTCTCCGACGCCAAAACCGGCTCACAGCGGCGTCCATGTCGGCCGGGGCGAAATGATTTGATTAATTATTTCATAAAGGCATTAACAGTGACAAAAGACAAAAGTTCAACAAATTCTACGCATGAATCATCCAGTAGGTACTGGCTTCGAGAACAGTTAAAATGAAGATGCACAAGAAATCGTAATTTCCCAATGACTATGACATGGCTGTCGCAATGCTTAGCCGCAATCACCTCTTTTTGTAGTTTAAATGGTAAGTAGTTTTTGAAAGTATCCGATAAAAACCTAAAATTGATACCATATTAAAGACCAATCAATTCTACACATGAATCAGGACGTATCTTTGAGAAAAACTTGAAAGTTTAGGTGTGATCAGAAAAACAAATAAAAATGAACCATTTTCCCATAGACTTTGTATTGGCTCCAAAATCGCATGGATCCAGAATTTCTGGAAGTGCCCTCGCTACAACTGCACGTGCGCTGCGCTCGAAAATGATCACGTGACCAAATCCAGATGAGATCACCGTTTTATAGTCACCGTGAAGATTTCCATCCTAGAGACCACGATTTTCGGAATCAGCGTGCTGAGAAGGCTCTGTGAGCCAATTTTCAGCCAAATCAGGATGGCCCGGTGATGGGTAGTAAGAATTTTAGAGGGTTCTATCTCGAGAACGGTAAAGATTCCCACCCTAGAGACCATGATTTTCGGAATCAGCGTGCTGAGAAGGCTCTGTGAGCCAATTTTCAGCCAAATCGGGATGGCCCGGTCATGGGTGGTAAGAAATTTAGAGGTTCTATCTCGAGAACGGTAAAGATTCTCACCCTAGAGACCATGATTTTCGGAATCAGCTTGCTGAGAAGGCTCTGTGAGCCAATTTTCAGTCACATCGGGATGGCCCGGTCTTTGGTGCCGAAAACTTAAGAGGGTTCTATCTCGAGAACGGTAAAGAGTCCCACCTTAGAGACCATGATTTTCGGAATCAGCGTGCTGAGAAGGCTCTGTGAGCCAATTTTTAGCCAAATCGGGATGGCCCGGTCATGGGTGGTACGAGCTTTAGAGGGTTCTATCTCGAGAACGGTAAAGATTCCCCCTAGAGACCATGATTTTCGGAATCAGCGTGCTGAGAAGGCTCTGTGAGCAAGTTTTCAGCCAAATCGGGATGGCCCGGTCATGGGTGTCGAAAACTTTAGAGGGTTCTATCTCGAGAACGGTAAAGATTCCCACCCTAGAGACCATGATTTTCGGAATCAGCGTGCTGAGAAGGCGCTGTGAGCAAATTTTCAGCTAAATCGGGATGGCCCGTTTCTCGCTGCTGGACTCGCTGCTCGCTGCTCGCTGCTAGTTTGACAGACGTCCTGCCCCGCGAGAATTTCTCTAGTTTCTGAAGAATTTTTCGGGACCCATGCTCTGCTCATACTGCATCCGAATATACGCCCGCAAAGCCCACGCAAAGCCGAGGGCCACGCGACACGCGGCGAACCGTGGCGCGGATGGACTGGTGTGTTTCGTTCAATTACTGAGTAAAATGCGTTCAAATGTTGTTAATAGCAATGTGCCACTGAAAAGAAAGATAATGATACCAAAATAACACCATACTAACCACTTACAATAAGAAATATATGAGGGTAAACTTAAATCCGCGCCACTTTCGCCTCCTGCAGCTACTATTTTCTTCTTGCGCAAAACTGAAAGATTTTGCGCGAGCCTACGTCACACGTGTGACGTCATACGCCGAAGGGCGGAGCTTGGCACCCGAGAGACCCCAACTGCACGCGTATTTACAAATTGCAACCGAGCTCCGCCGTGGGGTAAGGTGGGCAGGGGTTTTCGCACTACGGCTGCGGTTGAACTACCGTCTGTGGTAGAAACTTCAGGACGATGGCGCGTTTCATACGAAATGTGGCGCAATGTTTGTTTGCTTCTGAACTTGTACTGTTATTGCTGTGAATTCTTGAAGTGGGAGTGTTTCAATAACAATTTGTGGATTATTTGAGTTTCTTTATGTAAACATAGAATAGTATTATGAAACATTGTGTGGAAACTACAAATACTGATATGATCAATTACTTAGTTTGGGAATTGATACACATTTTGTAGAGATTTGTCTGGCAAATGGTGAAACAAATCTCAAGCCTATCATGACCTGAAGCTGTTGTAACAAATCAAAATTGCTTTGATGTTACATAGTACCTTGTTGGAAAGACTGGAGCATGGTTCAAGATGATGTGCAAAAATTCAAGATTTGTGGGAAAGCTTGTGACTGAAGAACGAAAACAGTTCTATATTACCGGGGTTACATGAGCAAGTAAATGCGTATCAGGAACGAATTTTCCTATTCGCTCACCATTGTAGTCCGTTTGTAATGCGTATTAACTCGGCTCATGTAACCCCGAGCTATGATGGCTCAATCAAACATGGAAATGGATGACAAAAGTAGAGTTTCAACATTCCAGCATGTGAGAATAACTTCAGAAATTCATATTTTTTGTAGTATTGCATTCTTCTTATGTACAGTTATAGGTTTTGTTAGGGTATTTGAAGTTCATTGTGTCAGTTGAGATATAGATGGATTGCGGACAAATTTTAGAATCATTGCATGGTAGCTAGGTATAAGGTACTTGTTCGGTAAAAAGGTATGTGATGAATGCCATGGGAAGTTTTTTATGATTTAATATATGGTCGTTGTTGTACCTACAAAAATGCAAGCTTACTAGCAACTAGTTTCTGAATCAAATTGAAAGTATTTGCCATGAATGTAAATATGTACCTGCAAAGTATGTCAATAAATTTGTGTGATGTTGACCAGAGAGCTTTATCATCTGGGCATTTATGTCGCTTCTTGCATTAGGTGTTAAGCATAGTAATTACGGATGAACTTTGTGCCAATATCTTCAATGCACAATGTATGTAGCATGTCTACAACCCTCACTGATCCTGCTATAGCTATAGGCATTTGGCACCAGCAAGACCAAGGGCATGAACTTCACAGTTGCTCAACCTTTTGTCATGTACCACCAGTCACTTTTTTACTTAAGGTGCACATAGCAGTGCACACAACAATGTGCAGAGAACCTACACAAAAACAACATGATTAGTGTGCACTATGCACAGGATTGCACCCTGATTATTTGAATATTTTGATCACTCAACAGTCAACAGTCAGGAGATAATTATTGAATATCACATTAATTATACATCACTTGTCAAGCAACAGCATGATGACACACATTTTGACAAGCAATCATGGTAGTATTCCAATAAGTTGGACAGTCATCTCCCTGGGCGTCATTTTTCCAGGAAGGTACCTCTGCAGGTGTTGTGGTAGGCTAGGTTGAATTTGGTCAAGTTAGGCGAAGTAAGGTGGCTTGGGCCCGGTCAGACCGTAAGGCCTGGTCAGGTTGATTTTAATCTTTCATTCTAATTTGACATAGATAGGTACCTATTACCTATGTTTTTGCTCCAGCCTGAATTTCATTAGGTAATGAGTTAATTTTGCTTTGTTTTTATCTGTCTTGTTTTGTGTTTTTGTCCCTTATATTTTGCTCCATAGGCAAGGGTGGAGCTTTTCCAGGGAAGGTGGTGGAGCATGATTGGAGGCGCTCAACCAGACGGCATAGGAGGGCACGGTTTCTGAACGCGCACTGATGCCTGATTCAAGCCACGCTGTCTTCATGCGTGGCGGCGCGCTACTTAAAAGTCCCTAAAAGAACGGGAAGTGATGCCGATAGAACCTTCAATCATTCTGGGCTAACGCTTATGACTTGGAAAAAGTCGCGATCCCAATTCAATCGAAAACCTGTGGGCTCTTGTTCAGCAGGAGGTGTATGAAGAGCCACCCGCCATAAGCTCTGCTCAACCGCAGGCACAGGTTTAGACGGCGTTGGTCCGCATCAAAGCCAGTGTGCTGGAGAATCCATTGGCTGAAATGCTCCAGAACATTCGCCACTGTGTGGGTTCCTCATTTCCTCTCTGATTGTCCTTTGAAACCACTCCAAAGATATGCAGAAACCAACGAGGTGAGTAAACGAGGTGAGTAAACTGTGTTTTTATGAAAGGTGGCTACAAGCTCAGTTAAAAGAAAAAGTACCAGATTGTTTTGCTTTTACAGCGGGAAGAAAGGTGTCCGGATAATTTCGTTACACCCCCTGTGATGTTCAAATGGTTGCTTAATTCGAAATCAGCTACAAAAACTAGCCTAGAAACATGTAAAACTCGAAAAAGTGAACCGAGGTCATCAAAGGCCATTGAGCTGACCTGACCTTCAGGTGACCTTGACACCCACCCTAATTCATGGGACCAGCATCATATCATATCACATGTTTCAACGCTTGAAACCACGTGAAGACTGCAACCGCGCGGCTAATGCGAGCCGACATACGCCGAATCGCGATTCGGGCCAAACATGGTCTCGAGAAATAGGTCACAGGTCAAAGGTCATTTGGGTCAGGGTCATGAAATTTTCAGGGTAGGTGTAAAATTGATAAAATCGGGGGTATTGAAAGTTTCGTCGCGATCGGACGGTTTTTACGCGAGTTACTCACGAAAAACCGATAAAGCGCACCCAAAAAGGCAGAAATATGCACATGCGATATCCTATACTGCGAAAAAAGGTGCATCATTTTTGAACGTCGCCGACAAATTGTAATTACCCTAAGCTCAGGCAGATGTATGGTAGAAAATCCCCCAAGTGAAATACACTACGGCGGAAATAAAATACCCTACGGCGGAGCTCGGTTGCAATTTGTAAATACGCCAACTGCACATGCGTGGTGCAAAATTTTACAATAGGATGCGCTGCCCGAACAGGGCTCAGCATTGCAAATTGCGTACCGTAAAATGGGGTGTTAAGGGACAGTGGGGTGATAAGGGACAGTTGCGTGGGAAAAACTTTGAGTCATGTTAAGTTCCTAATTTGAGAAGGTTAAATAAGAACTTGAGTGTGGTAGTTGACACTGTTTTGTTCTTGACTATAGGACAAAATGGCATGGTTTTTCATGCAAGTGATTTGGTTCAAAAATGGTTTTGAAAATCATGCTACATTTTCACAAAATTGAGACATCTCCAAAACTCTGTGTGTACCACAAAAACTGGTAGGTGTACAGCTAAAATGAATGCATAGGTGTATTGTCACATGTATTGCACATGTTTCCTGAAAAACTTATACAAATCCACCCATTCATTCATCATCCTCTTCCTCTTTTCCGGACACATGCATATTTTGAGGTGAATGTGGGGTGCTAAGGGACAGGGAATAAAAAATAAAAAGTAATATCTAAATATAATATCATAAAGTTTTCTTTCAGTAGGCATGGAAAACACCAAATTCCACATAAAATACTGGCAATTTCATGCTTCTATCTCTAACATATCTTAAGTTATATAACAAAACACCTCAAAACTCCCTTAACACTCTCTTTTACAATGATGGGTCAATGAAGACTGATGTAGGTAAATGTGATGTCATCATAAAAAGGCCAAAACAAAGAGGGCAACATAATGACAAGTGACTAGCTTCAAAATGGGTTTTTGTTGATGACAGAAGGGTACTTTTTGGTTCTGTTTACCTTATAATTAGCACATTTTCCAGAAGCGTAAACTGCATTACATGTAATTGGCTAAAAAGGCCATTAGTGGTGAATGAACCTGATTTGTTTTGCGACAGAATATGCAAAACATTTCAATAAATAAATTGTATGCCCTTTCACACCCCAATTGTGGGCATTTGATGACCATTTCTTGGAATAATATAGGTGTCCCTTAACACCCCACATTGGGGTGCTAGGGGACAGTGATGAAAAATAATAAAAAATAATATGCATGTATATATTTTTAAAACTTTAATGTAGCAGGCATGTAAAGCACCAAATTCCACATAAAATGCTGACAAGTTGATGCTTCTATCCCCAACCCTTCTTGAGTTATATAACAAAATGCCTCAAAACTGTCCCTTAACACCCCGTTTTACGGTACGGTGTGTTGACAGTCCGGTGCATATTAAACAAGAAAAGATAATTTGTCACCAATAAAGAGCACAAACAAATATCAAGCACATATTGCACGTGATAAGTGAATCATTTCAAGGCGATAAAATTAAATTGACTTACATTATTACCTACAGCAAGCATTTCAAGAAGTGTGTTCTGAGATATTTGGCATTTATGTACCTAATTAAGGCATTTTATGTCATTTTCTTTAAATTTATCCTGGTTATTTGCTAGAGCAGTCACACACTGATGATTTTATCATATTTATTAATGGATAGAGTCAAGAGAAGAAAAAACTGAGGGGCACTTGCAATCTTCACAAATGTCATGAGAAACGGTTTGGAAGAGGTCTACCCAAGGTCTACCTATAACCTAAGAAGGCACCTGCCCATGTTCCCGTTGCTGGAAGGCTTCTGGTGTGTGCTGAAATTCATCTGCCAACTGAACCAGACAGCCCGACTTATGGCCAACATATAAAGTAAAAAAGATTGACGAACTTCAGTTGTAAGTTGCTACTGCAATTAAACACGAGATGGAGGCTGGAGCCGTCAAGAAAACTGAATGGAAGCTCAGCCAGACTGCAACAGTCGAAATGCCTACCAAGTGTGACCTGCTAATGGCTTAATTATCTCTTGCAAGCCTCAACATAAGTGCTCAAGAGCAGAAGGCCCCTCATTTACTTGTGTGTGCGCTGATTTGTGGAACGTTGTTAAAATCGGAAACCAGAATTCGTGACCTTTTGGTGATCACCAGTGACTTTTAGCGGTGACATGATAGAAAAAATTGTCTTGATGATTCTCAAAGTTCTTATAGCGAGCTACGTCCTGCCCTTTTAGCATCTTTCTACCTTTCTTACTTTGCGAGATAATATGGCGTGGACAAATACGTCCCCCCTCCATGGCGAAGTTGGCTGAAAGGCCCTCCCGGGCGCGGGTTAAAGAGGCTTATGGGTGATTGAAATGATGCATCATTATGCGCACTCAGATCGGTATGAGTATGTCTTCACTCATCCCAGTTTCTCTACTACCATGAACATTTTATTCATATCTTCATATGCTTTGATGATGCTTTGATGATGTCATGAATGTTACTGCTGAGCTTTATCTTAAATACACAATACATATTGTTAAATCAACTAACATACTGTATTAATCGAATTCGCAATCATGAAGAGAAACGCGCATGAGACCTGCAAACTACGTGATAGGGAAGCCGAATGCTCCTTTAACGGATCAATAAATGATGATTCTGAGCGCAATGGCAAAGCCGCTTTCGAGCTATGAAAGTGGCCCCGCTCGTGTGCACGTGCAAACTGGACCCAAATGGACTTTAGCACGGCACCCTCCTAAACGGTCGCTACCGGCAGGGCTGCGGAGTCGGAGTCGGAGTCGGAGTCGGAGTCGGTCGGAGTCGACAGTTGTGACCGGAGTCGGAGTCGGAGTCGGAGTCGATTTTAGAAACCCGAGCCGGAGTCGGAGTCGGAGTCACCGAAAATCTGTCGACTCCGCAGCCCTGCTAGGTCTGCGGAGTCGGAGTCGGGAGTTGGAGTCGGTCGGAGTCGACAATTCTGCCCGGAGTCGGAGTCGGAGTCGGAGCTGGTTTTTGAAAGCCGGAGTCGGAGTCGGAGTCGGAGTCGCCGAAAATCCATCGACTCCGCAGCCCTGGCTACCGGTGTACCAAATTTGAGCGCAATCTCCCCAGTCGTTCTCGAGATGTGGAAGCGACCCCTGCGCGTGCGCACGTGCAAGCTGGACCCAAACTGACTTGTGCACGGCACCCTGCCAAACGGTCCCTAACAGTGTACCAAATTTGAGCACAATCTGCCCAGCCACTCTAGAGATGTGGAAGCGACCCCTGCACGTGCGCACGTGCAAGCTGGACCCAAACTGACTTGTGCACGGCACCCTGTCAAACGGTCCCTAACGACGTACCAAATTTGAGCGCAATCGGCTCAGCCGTTCTCGAGATCTGGAAGCGTCCCCTGCGCGTGCGCACGTGCAGCAGCACCCTAACCGTGACACGTCGAAATGCATTATCATTTGCATGTCCACCGACATGCCAAGTTTCAGCTCAATCAACCCAGTCGTTGTAAAGTTATTGTAGATCGAACAAATTTGTCACCACTTATTTGGCACGTGGCGCGTGCCGTGTCCCTCAACCTATGACTTTGTGCTATGTTCAGGTGATTTAGCTTGGACGCTTCTTCATTGTAGACGTAGTCTCGTTCCGTTCCGTCGCGTTATTTACGAGAAAGAAGTTGATAAACTTTCGCGTTTTTCCCATAGACAAAGCATTGTGTCATTAGTTCGTGCCCTTACACGTACGGTGGCGCTAGTGTCGCTCAGCGGGAACGGCCTTCAGGCGCTGATTAAAGTGACCCTCCCACCTGAACATTAGTTTTGAGTTGAGATAGCCAAGTTTGCGGCCAGGCTCAGAAACCACCATTTATCCTGGTCGCAACCCCCGCAGCTTTATGGTGTTCAAGAAATTTCTTCCCTTTACTTGCAGGGTGGGACCAGCCAAGATTACTTTACTACTCCATTACAAGATTACTTACTACTCCTTTATTACTCCAGGTGGGACCAGCGTGGTCCCTATCTCTTAAAGGAAACAGTCCACTTTCCTGAAATCAGTATTTTGCTATTGATTTATGATTTTGTATGCTCAAAATAATCATGAAATAAAATAAAACCTTTTTGTAAAAACAATTATTTTCTTTATTTTAATATAGGTAGGGCGAACTATATTCTATGTAAAATAATGTTGGACGCGGAAGCTTATTACGCATTGACCAATCATATTGCGTAGCTCAAACCTACGAATACTGCATTGGCTGTAAGCAGCACGCTGATTGGCTGACGATGACGTGGCTGCATTCCTGTGCAAGGCACGCATTCCTCTACAAGGCACTCTTTTCGGAACGAGAAATGGAATTTCTTCGTCTAGGGTGATCGTTGAGCCGTAAAAGCTCCTGATTTGTGCTAGTCTCAGCTCAAGCTACGAAACTGCTATTCCAGCTCAAAACCCCATGTTAAAAGTGAACTATTTCCTTTAACCATTACGGGAATCTGATGACGTCATCAGGCTTTCAAACGTCCGTTAAATGTTTGACTAAAACGTTTTGTAGCACGCGGTGGTATATGCTGCTTTGCGCGCAACAAATGCCGCACTTTCAAATAAAGTCGCTAGGAACAGCGGAGATCCCAAAAAGTAAACAAAAGTAAAAGTCTAATATCTTGAAAACCGGTGAATATTTTTCGATGAAATTTGGTAGATATTCGTTTTTGCTCTTTCTGAACCGAGCGACATCACTTTCATGCCAATTCATTAACTTTTTTGAAGGTGGGAGGGTCCCTTTAAGCCAGAGTAGTCTGTCTATACTTATTATAGGTCAATGCCTGGTGGTCCCCCTCTATATCGTCACGAGCGCCGGACCAATCAGCGTCGAGCATTGCCGAACGCTGATTGGTCTATTTTTGCTATCCTGTAAATACTGCTCGCGGAAAAAGCTTGAACAGTTGAGGGTCGCGGCTACTAATTATCGCTTGTCGTCACTTTTTGGTCGTTGGAAGCCGGAGAGAATCGTGTGTTTGTTTGTGTTGTATGTTGATGCTGTGTTGATGTAGGCGATTGAATTGCGCGAAGGATGGCGCCAATAAAGTGGATTTCTAATTCACATTTTTAACTAGGAAGTAGCTCTGAAATGGACCGTCCTCGGCCACCTAAGAGACCAAAGGTTCTGCAGCTTAAGTAAGTATCCAGACTGCAAAGTATGGCACGCAGGTCGACGAGGCGCACCAGCCCAAGTTCAAAATCCGCACCAACCCTTCAAACTGAGCCGGAAAATCCGCACCAAAGCGAGCCGAGAGCCTAAAATATCCGCACCGAACCCACAGGCAATTATAATGCTCACTTCATTCATCTCACTATAATTATTTCCCCTCCAATTTCAGTTTCACGAGCAACGCTCACCACGGGACCGCGCCGCGCACTTGTACCGGAAGTTTGAAATAGAGCAAATAGACGGACGCCGGTGACAAAAGGGCGCCGGAGGGCATATTGGGTCACTTGACATTCGGAACTTCTCCCCTCTCTGTGGGCCTTCTACATGCTAAATGTCACGTGTGAATTTGACGAGCCTTGATAAAATCGCCCCAACAAACTTTCGTATGAGTAAAACTAATGACGTCATTCCAAAGTAGCGTGCTGATTGGCAATTCAAACCAGCTGCTCGCAAATGTGACATACCAGTCACCACCGCAACCAGTCTTCGTTCTAATGACGTCGTCATCACGTTAATTTCCGAGGCGAGAATGGATTTGTTCTGCCGCAATTGTTAGTTCATAGAGTAAATTTAAAACCTTTCTCCGTCACCGTGCGTCACCGTGGCTGGCACGCATTTGTAGGGCTTTCCAAAGAACAGTCAACAAGGAAACCCGGCCGGTTAAGAAGACCAAGCGAAGTCCGCACCGCATCAAGGTCCAAGCCAAATCCGCACCGCACCAGGCAAAATCCGCACCGCACCACTCCAAAATCCGCACCAGCCGAACAAGCCCGCACCGACGAGATCTCGTCGAAATTGCCATACTTTGCAGTCTGGGTAAGTATTGGTATGCATTTCAAACAAGTGCGATTTTAATTTGACCTCAAGCAGAGCTGTCAAACCTCTTTTCACCTTTTACTTATTTCAAAGATATGGAGGGGATGAAAACTTAGGTTATCATGTTATAAAAAACCCGGTTTACATAGCATATTTGACGAGGCTCTAGCTTGTTAATTTGGCGATAATTTCGAGGCAGTGGTCTTCAAATATTTAGAGGGGATCATTTTGTAAATTGTTCAGCACCATTGGCATCTTTTGCAACATCACGGACAGAGATATAAGCTTGCAACAAACCCTATGTAAACCGGTCTAAAGTTGCATGAGTAATAATCCACTGAAGAAAGTCATTGCTACTTGGCAACTCAGAAACAACACTGAGCTGAGAAAAAAGGAATTAAAGGCTGTGATGTGAAAACCTGTGATGTGAGCCCTAACCCATGTAAAATGTTTGTGTAAAATTCATTATAATTTTCATAATAAAATGATAAAATTTTAAGATTTTCCAACTGTTAATTGATAATGCTGATATGTTTCAGTGGTAGTAGTTATTATTACATTAATATTAATTTTAACATAAATTACCTCACGTAACAGAGTATTTTTATGCATTGTAACATATTCTGTATTGTTTGTAATATATTTTCTGATCAAATTAATGGTAAATTCCAGACTATCAAAAATGATTTAAAATATAGTAGAAATGTATGTAAGCTGGATGCGCTTATAACATTGCGTTGTTGCCGCTGCAAGGGGTTTTTGAATTGTATATAACTTCAAAACTGTCCATGTCTTATTAAACTGGTACCTTTTTTGTCAATAGAGAATGAGTTGGCCTTTCCATTGACATCAGTGGTCAAACAGTATGTAGGCTGGTTGGTGAGGTATGACTGTACATTCTATATAGATGGCCTTGGGTGTGCCAGCTTATTGTCTGAGATCTATTTCTTCTCATACCATGCCATATGTGTGCTGTTATTTATCAGGCCTCTAAGGGAATCTAGCCTCCATCATGAAGTACAGAACCCATTATTTACTGTCATTGCTCCGTGCCCTTTATTCTTTACTCCATGCCTTCATCTTGGCTTTTTGCAGGAGCCAGATGACTCCTTGTTGTACTGATGTGATATTTTTCTGTTTTGCATCACAAGTATTTGCTTTGTTACACATGCTTCTGGCATCAACCCATTAAAGGCTTATTTGGATAAAAAAGTTACAGTCATTCTTTTTTGTTGGCTGGGATTTGCCTTTCTCACACCAAAACCCAAACAATGGGAATTTTCTGTCTTGGCATGACTTTGTGTGGCTAACCAAGCTTAAAACTGATGATTCTTGTAACTTGGAAGTTGTGAGTTGGAACCCAAGTGAGTTGTGACAATATAGCATTTGTGATGCCTACCAAATTGTGCTTTTTTGTTTCCAGCTAGGCATTATGATTCATTTGTAGACATCTGGACATTTGATTTTTTCTTTTAATCTGTGGGTGTAAGTAAATATGATAAGGCACATGATGTTCCAAATATTTTCAGACCCTGTATTCACAAAAAAATATGTGACTTGCAGTTCTGAATAAGAAATATATTATTGTAAGTGACAGTCATTGAGTTTCACTTCTAATCCAAGGGTTGTCAAAATGAGCCCATAAAAACAGAGCCATCAGCTATTGAATCTTCCAAATTTAGTGTCCAATTTTTGACATGAGGATAGTGATAAGTCCATGAGCAATGCATTACACATCTCCCACAATTTTGCTTTAAGTGGCTGACAGTTAGTTTCCATCTGACCTCTCCATCAGAGCATGTAATGAACGTCCATGCGCACTGTTCCACACTCTGTTCATCGGCTGTAGACAGCCTTAAAATGGATGATAACCTGCTGTGTCTTGTCTGTGGATGTTAATCGATCATTGCAGTGAATTATTGAATGATATTATTGCTGTAAAAGATTGCTGAACAATGTTATTATTTTTCAACACTTACTAAGCAATTCAATCCAATATTTCTCTCAGGACATATTATGTTACCACGTGTCCCTTCCCTCAGTGCCCGCTGCGAGCGCCACCGTCGGGAGCGGATCGCTGCCGGGTTCGCCCGACTGTACCGCTGCCTGCCGTCCTATGACCCGGAGGCACCGCTGCCGTCCAAGCAGGCACTGCTGCTGCAGGCGGCCGAGCAGCTGGCGGCGCTGCGGGGCTCGGTGGACCGGGAACAAGACACTCGCCCGCCGGCGGGCTCAGAGGCGGGTGAGTTACACTGCAGAGCTCAATGCGGCGTTATGCATGGATCGAGTGCAGTGTCTTCAATCTTCATAATGAAAAGTGATCCAGTTAATTACTGTATTGAAGCCGTTTGTGTTATGTAATGAAAATCATAGTGTCCTTCTTGTCCTAGTTGACATAAGATTGACAGGTCTTTTATCGTGTCGGTAGCTCGTCGTCTGGCTGACCTGGAGCGTCAGGTGGCCGCTCTGAAGGTGCGGAACAGTGAGCTCAGCTACCACGTGCTCAAGGCCCGCGGCGGCGGTGCCGGCGGCCGCTCTCGCAGCTCTCGTCGTCGCCTGCCGACTCCCGGTCCCGGGACATCCGGGGCTCCCGCTGCTGTAGCTGCCAGAGATGCTGTCAGCGATACCGCTGCCAGTGACGGATCAGGTGAGACGTTAGCGGCTACAAAGGAGAAATGGTGATGCCAATTGCTATGTATAGTATAATAATCAAATACTGAAAATAGGCGATCTGTTTCGTATTACAAGCTATGTTAATTTTACTTTTCTATGCATAAGTCTTGATTTTTGTTGGTGTTTCAGATGCGGACTGTCCACGCTCAGATGCTGGGGAGTCTGAACCTGGACCATCGGGACGGAGTAGCACCGAGTTCACCGCCAGTCCAACCAGACCTGTCGGTACTAGCTCTGCAAGTGGCCTTGGCAGTGACAGTACAGTGCAGATAGTTAGCGCCACTCCCGGGCTGGTGTCTGCATCAGTCACTGGCGTGGAGCTGGGCTACCTACCCCGCCCGATGCCAGCCACACAGCAGGTCTTGGCCGGACAGCTGATGTCCTTGCCACTACCTGTGCAGGCGTCAGCGCAGTCGCTGCTGCAGTCGTCCCTGCAGCCGGTGACGCTGGTGCAGTCGGCTGCAGCGGCCGGCTGCACCCAGCTGCTTGTGCTTGCGGTAGCTGCTGCGCCGGTCAGCCGACCGCCACCCCGCCTGGCACCGAGACCGACGCCCGCGCCACCTTCGGCCTCCGTCCGTGGCGTGGGTAGCTTGGCGTTACGTGCGGCGACGTGCCATGGGTCAGGGATTGTGTGTCCAACAAGCTGTGTGGGAACGGAAGCTCAGTCTCGGCCAACAGCTGTGGTGCTCACCAGTGTCACCGGCTCGGCTTGCCCTTCACATATCGGGACTTCGGCTTCTGCAGGTGCTAATACCACTGTTACTGTCAGTAGACCTGGTGTTTCGGCTGATTCTATCCGTCCAACTGCTCTGCGTGAATCCGGCGGACCCTCATCCATTTTGGGTGATCCAGAACAGACAAGTGAGCTGCCGACCCGCCTGGCTAACGAGTCTACAACAGAGATGCCCAGCTCGCCACCTACCTACGTGGAAGCTCAGCAAGCTGACTCGCCTCCGCCACCATCGGACCTTCCATCGTTGCCACATGTCACACACCTTCAGCAATCCACCCCATCGTCACAACCAACCATCTCACCTCCACGTCGGCAAGGTTCATCATCACAAGGATCAGTTTCGGGCACAACCTCACGAACGTCCGACTCATCCCGCGCGGCGACAGCCCCAAATGAGAATCGCGCCGTAGCTGCACTCGCATCTGGTCCTAGACAGAGAGTCGCCTTCTTCTGGGGAAAGGGACCCGTTGCACCAATCCGGCCACGCCAACACAAGGTCCGATTCCTGAAACGTGGTCTTCTGAACGGCCAACAACACCGACCGAAAGATTCAAGTGCCTCAAGGTCTTCATTGGCTGGCCGAAAGCGTCGCAATTCTGGGACCGTAATTGAGCCAACATCAGTGGTAGCTACAGAGGGGGATGGAAATGAGACATGCTGTCCAAGCGTGTCACAGCTGTACCCGAACGCTGTCTTCTCCAGGACAGAAGACGTGGTTACAGTGACTGAGAAATCGGGAAGAAGTGCAGGCCCACCCACTTCCGAAAGCGGTCAAGCATGTATCCAGACAACTGCTGTCGTGACACCTGCTTCTACTGCTTCTACTGTTCTCAGTTCGGAGGTGACTTCACCGAGAGAGACTGAACCTCACGGAGTGTCGATACGACCAGCAAGCACAGTCACATCAGCTGAGAACGGAGATGCTGTCAATCCCACGCCGAACGTCACAGTGTCTTCATCTGCTCCTGCTGATACTAGTGACAGGCTGGCAAGTTTGAAAGCTACCGACTCTAGTCAGCCTTCTTCAGCAGCATGTGCGAGTACATTGAAGTCATCTGTTGCTAGTGACAGTACAAGCCATACAGTAGCCAAACTGCCGTCGGCTTCTGTAAAGCTCCCCAGTTGGCATTCAACCTCGCAAGTGGATGCGGTAAGACATCAATGTCCCTCCACGAACTCAAAAGCATGCATTTCTAACCCTCATGCAACAAGCGGTGACAAGCCTGCGCTTCCACCAGTGACTGCCTCCACCTGCAGCTTTGCCAGTCCAAGTCATGGAACGGGAACACAGCGTCAGTCAATGACGTGGTCATTGACTTCGCAGGATGAGACGGCAGCTCCGTCGGCGGTCGACAAAGTGAGCAAAGGAAGAGATGCGGTCAGCTACACCCAGCCCTCAGAAAAGACATCTGCCAGCGACTCAGAACAGCCGTCCAGACACACATCTACCAGCGTGGGAGCTCACACTGAGAGGTCGACAGCTGGAAGTCGAAACACTTGGCGTAGAACGCTCAGTGAGCCAGTGAGCACAGGTGCAGCTTCCAATGTAGTTACAACAGCGAGTAGTGCCGTCCTTCCGATCGTTACGCCCGAAACTTCGACTGCTAACGCTGCGGAAGTTGAGGTCTCGAAGTCCTATAGACCTGTAAAAGTGATCCCATCCTCAACTACGTCCGACGGCCAACGAGCAGTTCCTGAGCCTCCCGTAGCAAGTGGGGTGACATCCAAGTATCTTACTACCTTGTATGAGCCATCGTCTTTGTTGACTGCTCCAGCCATGTTCCGAACGGCAACTACATCTCATACTTCTGTGTGCACTGATTCACGGCCATTGCCGATGTCAGGGACTCTCACTATGTTGCAAAAGTCAACTCACCTGCCTCCATACTATGCACCTCACACAGCTCCATCATTGAATACCTCGCAGATGTCGGAAGATGCGCGAACTGCTGGTCGCCGACCAGCATCGGGCAATGCTGTGCTGAGTGCAGCTACGTCCGAAATCCAGCAGGTTACATCAACGGAATCTCTAGCGGTTAGCGTATCACTGTCAGTAGTGCCTGCGAGCTGCCAACCTTGTACACCCGCGCAGTCGCCAACTGGGCTGTCGTCCATCTACACACTAGCGGGCACACCGCGTCGCAGTGCCTCTCTCTTCTGCATCGATGTTCTCTGTTCGAAGGAGTCAGCCGAACTCAGCGCACCACCGTCCATACCGGCACCGACCAAGCTCAGCGTGGCCGTGACGCCTTCAGTGACCCTTGATGCAACACAGGTCACTGAACTTCAGTCAGTGTCACGCTCCGCCGAGGTTATCACCGCTGCTTCGCCCTCTGTCGATAAGGTGTCGCCGGTGATGTCATCCGTGTCGCGGCCGACAGCAGTTGGTACGTTCATCGGAACGTCGATAGCTTCCACCGGGTCAGCCCACGTTACATCCCCGACTCCAATGAACGTTGCTGCGTCTTTTAAAAGCACAACGCCTGGACCTGCATTGTCTACAGCTCCAGTGATCCCGAGTTCATCGAGCACTTCTTCGACGATAAAGGCAACGGTGAACCCAGTTTCTACCGCCTCTGTAGTGCAAGCGACCATCTCAGGAAGTCAGCGGAACGGTCCGCTGTTTCATGAGCCCACAGCTGGTTCCGTCAGATCCCAGACAAGCGCTGGACCACAGCACAGTATGCGTGGCCCTGCAGTCACTAGTGGTGTGCGCTCCACTGTGGGTCCCACTAGTGCAGGACAGACGCGGTATAGCGCTTCATCGATGATAATGACGGATAGCGCCATGTCAGTCGCTACCACGACCCAAGACCTGGTTGCCGTACCAGCTACTGTCTTTACTTCAGTCTCGTCCGCTGCTTCAGTCACCGTGCCGGTCACTGTTGAGTCGTTACCGACCTCTGCTGCGGTTAGCTCAGTTGCTGGTAGATACGCTCCACTGGTGTCAAGCGGAACTGCTTTAGGAACTACCGAGACGCACCAACAACTTGGAACTACTGCTGCCCCCGGTCCTGCGCCTGGTCGCCGACCTAGCTGCGAGAGACTAGATCCTCTTCCTGTCGTTTCACAGCATCAACCAGTGCCTCCAGCAAGACTACCATACACAGCTGGCCCACCCCATAAGAGCGTGTACGACTCGCGGCCACCCCCGCCAAGGGAGGAATCGACTCGTCGAGGCGCTTCACCAGGCCAGGCAGGGCCGCGTGCCAAGAGTCCCCATGCTGCGCTTCCGGCGCCTCCGCCGTCTTCCAAAAGACCTGCGTTTGGCTATGGAGATGGCGTCAGCGCTCGGTCGCCCGCAGCGTACGAAGCAACAATGGTACCAATGCCCTCGGTTGACATGAGCGGAGCGCCGCAGCGGTTTGCGGTCCGGGGATGCCAGCCACCGGTCCCAGGTCCTGTGCCAGCTCCGCAGCTGCAGTACCAGCCTTCGTTTGGTCACGAGTTTTCGGGGCCAGGTCCGCGGCAGGTGAACATGCCCCACCACGTTCCCCTACAAGGCAAACCGATGCCGGACGCGGCAAAACAGGCAGCATATCCGGCACCCGGACGAATGATGTATGGTATGCAGAGTCGCGCACCGGCGTACTACCACTGCACATCGCAGGTGCCCAACCAAACGTTCTACGCTTCCCAGACAATGTACGAGCCGCAGTACCAGCCGGAGCAGGGGTACTGGTACGGCGCGCCGCAGCAGCCGCCTCCCCCACCCCCACCGCCACCACCTCCGCACAAGATGGTGCCGGCGCGACCGCAGCAACAGATGCCGCCTCCGCCGCCAGCAGCTGCACCCCAGTACCCGATTCCGCCCTTCTATCAGCGTCCTTTCGAGCCGCAGTATTCGGCAAAGCCGGGATACTACAAGGTGCCACAGCAGAAGGCAAACGATGTTGTTCCTCAGGTACTTCTACAAGCAGAGACGCAGCGACAGCAACAGCGACGGAGGCTGGAAGATCGCGGGGCGCAACAGCAGTCTCAACAACAGACTCAGCAACAGCCACCGCCTCCAGCGCAGCAACAGCAGCAGGCTCCACCTCCACCGCCCCCTCCTCAGCAGCAACAACAGCCACAGTCTCAACAAACTCAACAGCAGCAGCAGCGTCCTGTTGCCAACGAGGATATCAGTCAGACGTTCACTTCGGCTTCGGTGATGCAACGACCGCTGACTTCGCAGCAGGCCACACAGCAGCAGCAACAGCAACAGCTGCACTCTCAGCAGTCGCTGCAGACCGACCCTCAGCAGCAGCAGCAGCAGCAACAGCAACAACAGCAGCAGCAACAGCAGCAGCGCGGCAGGCAGCAACCGGTGTCTGGAAGTCAGTCCCTGTTCTCCGTTCACCATCTGGTCAGTCAAGAGCGGAAAGATGAACGAAAAGAACGCCGCAAACCGGAGAAGAAAGGAGCTGGTCGCAGCACTGCCCGCAAGACCAAGTCGAGCTACTCTGCGGAAGCTTTGCTAGCGCCTCCGATCGCGGCGGAGCCTCCGCCGGTCGCGGACAGGCCTTCGGATGAGCTAGCAGAGCTGTGTCAAATGGGAGTGTACAGTCCTCAGTATTTGCCACCTCAGAGCAGCACTTGGGGGCACCGTGGTGGGCTGGGCTCCGCGCCTCCGCCGCCGCCGCCTCCGCCGTCAGCCGCCGCCGTCCAGGCAGGGTACCCTCTGCCGCCAGCCTCCGAGCTCAGACAAGCCAGGAAAGATCGGTCTCCGACCAAAGCTGCGCTGGAGGCACGGAAGCTGGACGACATCCTTCTATCATCATCGTTCTTCGACTGTCCGAACACGTTCTTCCCTGCGGCGACGTACACGCCGCCAGTGGATGACTCCAACTTCCTGGGGGCGATCTTCAGCCGCGCCGAGCCGCCGCCGCCTCCCCCGCCGTCCTCGGCAATGGCTGCGCGGGACGGTCGCCACAGGGGCGACGAGCGGTCCGCGCCGGCCGAGCCGGAGACACCGCGAGGCCAGTGCGAGCTGTGGATGCCGGCCAACGTCAGCACACTGACCAGCTTCAACCTCAGCAACCTGCTGCCCGAGATCGGCAACAAGGTGAGGCGCCTCGTTGTCGCTGAAACGCTTTTCTGAATATTTCCTGATTGTTTTGCTGTCCATTGGCACTATGTGATACTAAATCCGATTTTGATAAACTTTTATCCGCAATGCATATTCATGATTTTTCCAGCTCCCTTCGTTTTTTTATTGCAAGCCCTAGAACTAATATTCGTCTATTATTTGATGTTTCGTTAAAAATATCGGCATTCATATCCATATTCGATAAATGATTGATCCTCCAAGTTGAGGCAGGTCTGCTTTGTGATAGCGTTTATATATCGTACCCCACTAACGACTCTGTCCTCAACTGCTCTGTGTCTCTCTGTAGGTAAGCTCCCCGGCGTACCCTGCCGGCCTGAGTAGCTCGGTGGCCGGCCCGCCGGGGCCGCGGCCTCCCACCCTGATGGGCTCCGACACGCGCAACCTCACTACCCCGGAAATGCCGGGCGTCAACCACCACCTGCAGCTGCCGCCAGCGCCCAGCGCCCAGGTCAGTACCGGAATGAAATAGCAAACCCGTGGACTTCATCGTGCAAAGCCAGTCTCTTCAGCTTTTACATTGACCAAGCTCTGTGTTACACCTGCTCAAGCTTATAATTTTCATTTCGACGTATTTCGGGGTATGGTATATTTGATTTAGAATTATGATAAAACATGTCGCTTTGTGTGGGGTATGCTTGTATAGAAGCTTTGGCTTTGAATGCGCCGTGCACTTTTTTATCAATGCTTGATGGTGATACCGGTGAGCTGAAGTGCGTTCAGAGCATTGATCACCGTCCTGCCCTCCCCTCAGGTGAGCCTGGGCGCGCCACTGCCTCCGTTTTCGTCTGCTGCCTCGCTGGGCTCCGTGGCCACTCTCAGCATGACCAGCCATCAGTGAAAGAAGTGACGAATGTGGAGTTTTCATCGGAGACGTCAACGAGCCCAGGACACGACCAGGCATGGTACAGAAGTCAGAACTCAACTGATTTCTCCTTTAGGGTACTTTGTTGACTTAACCCGCGCCCTGATGGGGTCTGCCGAGCAACGCGGTCTTATGGGGGGTCATTTTGGCCCCCCCCCCCCTAAGATCTCGAGAACCACGCAACATAGCGACAAGCGGTAAACGGCGTTGGATAGCCCCAACGGCGAACTACCTTGTGACCCAATTTCATGGACCTCGGTCAAACCGATGACGTCACAGGCCAGGTCAAAGGTCGAATTTTCACCGTTTACAGGCATTTCTAGAAATGCGTTGTAAAATCGAGTAAAATGCATTTCATTGAAAATCATCGATGGGTAAATGTTCTTCAAACACATATTTTGCTATTTGAGGTCCCTAATACCAGGTCAGGTCACAGAGGTCAGGTCACTGGGGGGGTCACAATATGAAAGTGTCGTGTGATACATGTTTTATGGTCCATTTTACATGACAAATGCGATAATGTGGGTCAGGCAGACTTTTGGGCCTGCTTAGGTCACGTTTTGGTCAAGGTCAGGTCAAGGTCAGGTCAAATTAGGTCAAATTTCAAAGTTGATATTTTTGCATAACATGGGTATCGATTCGATGCAGCTCGTCACGGGGAGTTCAATGGTGGTCTCCGTTTTGCGCTACGAGGTCTAGCATTGCTAAAAATTGAGCTCAAAAATTTGACGTCATCAATTTTTAACAGTTTTTTCGCTATAACTTGGCCAAAAAAAGAGGTATCGATCTAAAATTTGGTATGTATATCGAAGAGCGCAGGGACTATCACATATATTCCGGTTTTTTCGTAATTCGAAAAAATTTGGAAATTTTTTGAGTTTTTCTAAAAAAAAATCAATTTTTTTGATTTTTGGGGTCAAAATCCCAAAATTTCGAAAATCCGAGATAGCAGTTTTGTAGCGCCGTATTTTCTCTACACAACCACATAAAGAACTTTAAAATTGCTTGTTAACTGTAATTGGTGAGCGTTTCAAGATGTCATGTTTTTTGCTCATTTTTACTCGAACATGACCTCAGTTTGACCTCAATAACTCCTGACCTGAGGTGACCTGTGACTTGAAAGCTTGTGTGAAGGTGTCAAATTGATGCCCGGTAAGGTACCCAAAATTTGGCGGCGCTGCGCGCCGCCGTTTTCTCGCTATTTAAGAAAAACCACAGGGGGGGCCAAAATGGCCCCCCCCATCAGGGCGCGGGTTAACCCTATTAGTGGCAGGCTCCTGGCTACCCCTATTAGTGGCAGGGGGGGGGGGGGGGCTGTTTACGACCCCCCCTAGATATCTCGAGATCTAACGGGCCGATTTTCAAAATTCAAACGGCATTCGATTTCGCTCAACGTAATCTACATTTCTAAAAAATAAAAATTAAAAAAATGTCAATAGGGGGGTAGAGGGGGGTAAAAACGGGCAAATTGCAGATACATTTTAGACTGTTTATCACGGCCAGGTTTCTGAACCAATCTTAACGCAACTTTTGCCGATCGATAGAGAATGAACCAGGAATTCACATGGATCCTAAAAATATGCATTTTCAAAAATCATAGGCGGATACAGATCATTGAGATTGGGGGTACACAAAAAGTATAGTAAATAAGGTTTTTGTTGGTACTGTTTCTAAAAAGGGTGGCAATGGTCTTGTTATGTTACAATTTTCTTGTGAGAGAACGACTACAATTGTATTGGTCATGCATAGGCGGTGTCAGGGCACCTATGTTGGGAGGTAAAACATAACCCCCCTTTTTGGACGCCTGGATCCGCCTATTACAGCAAAAACGTGTCAAAAGAGGATGCACAAAAACTTTGTATATGTTATCACATGATACCTTTCATTCACTGTTCGTAAAACTGGTGCATACAGTTATAATACATCAGCATCGTGATCTTCGCCCAAATGTCTCGCTTCACGAATAGGACCCCCCAATTCCCAGTGCTCTGGAGCCGCCCCTGGTAAAGTTATGAACTTGAAATTTTCAGGGAATGTGCCCAATTTAGTTTTAGGAAAAGTCAGAAAATTTCAGCATCGTAGCTTCAGCGGTTTCGGAGATATTCCCGAAAAACCTGAGGGGTGGATGAAAACAACCCCCCCCCCCTGCCACTAATAGGGTTAAAGGATTCCTCTTTCAGTCGCCTTGAATTTACTTTCTGTATTCAAGTTGTATCTTCATTTACGTCAGATCATTGATTACTGGTCTTACACTGTAAAACAGGGTTGAGTGAAATCGTGATCAATCGAAAACACTGTATAGCCTGAAACAGACTCCGCGGTCAGGAAATCGCTTACGAGATCCTATTCAAATACATAGAAACACGCTTGCATCAATTGCACGTACCGCCCGCATGCGATTGATGCGGGCAGAATCATAATGTATTTAAATAGGCTCTCGCGCATGCGATTTCCTGAATGCCGTAAGTCTGTTTCAGCCTAAAGTCTTCGCTTTATTCATTTTTATCATGCGAGTACCGGACCGCCTCTCATGTCCAATTTCGTGATGTTCTACACATTTACCTTATTGCTGTTAGTGTTTGGTATGATGTGATCATTAATGAAAACATCTTGCAAAGTACTTGGGAGGATTTCAAAAACGTGTGGGTTGATAGCGACCACACTGATAAGCTATCAGCAAAGCTGCCAAAGCAAGGCAGGTAACAATGAACTGCAGTGCTCACCTGTATATACAGCATATTCCTTTCACAAGATGTTGAGGCTCCACAAACGTTTTTTCGTTCATTCCGCGCGATGGGGGATATTTCTGGTAAATACGTTTCGTGGAACTCACTCTGAGCCACCACAATCCAGCGCTCTTTTTGCTGGTCAACGCGGAACGGCGCTAGGGCGCCAGTAGCGCCAATGCCTTGATAGGGCAATGGGTGTGACCTGACTAAACTCTATATTTTATGACAGTCTGCACTCTTACGTGACGTTCAGGATAGAATGCTAGTAATGGCTGGTCGATTGGGTGATGTTTGTGGTCATTTTTGTGATTTTTTTTATAGACGTGACTTGCGTTGTCTGATGCGTTGTGTTTGTATGACGGGCTTATCATTCGCGTATTTTGACATGTTATCTGATTGGTAAATGCTGTTGCCATAGGCATTTAGTAAGTTGTCATGTTTGTTACTTGTTTATGCTCGTTTTATTTCACGGCAGACAGGAACACTGCCATCATTCCGTTTCATGATGTCGCACCGCACGCGTTTTGGTTATCCGAGGTCGTATGTGGTTTGGTACGGGGATGCCATCTGATGGTTGTTCACCGAAAGCCGAGTTGTCCGTTGACTCAACACAGGTGGCGCTGGGTTAGTGGTGTGACTGTGTGAGCTATCGCTGGCTATCCGTCCGCTGTATGGTCTAGCCGCCTATAAGTGTTGGGTGAGCTGAACAAAGTGAGTGAACACGGGTAGCACCGACTTCCTCAAAGTTTGAACCCGTGTGATGCGGTGCATTGAGGCGAGCTGTCTGTGTTGGAAAAGCTCAGCACCTAATTGGGGCAGCTGTTTTCAATGCATTCATAGCCTATTATTGTGATTCCAGAGGCAACATGGTTAACCACGATGATTGTGGTCATTCAGTGTAGTTATTCAGCCAGAGTAGGTTGGAGGGCTGAGTGGGTATGGATGTGATCCCACGTCGCCTGTTTTGTTTGTCATACCAAGCTGATCAAATATGTGCTGAATATTGTCACATTGTTATTGCTCATCACCATCATCATCTATTGCAACCTCATCATCATCGGTGTGCAATACACATTCATGATTCATATTCATTGGACATTTTTGCGTGTTTTGGTATTCCTTGTATTAAACAAAAATCCTGTTATAACCCAGAGACTTAGCGATAAATGCTCAAGTCAATATGATGTGCATTATGAACTCTACTGCCATTGCCTTGGCATTTGACGCCCCCCCCCCCCCCCCCACGCACACAAAAAGATACATTTCGTCCATTCGAGAAGCATAATCTGTGACCTCGCCCCTGCACCTCCTGTCGTGTCTCGTGTTATTTTAGTCCAATATCCGGGTTACATGAGAGAAGAAGGCGCAGGATTGTCATTTGCTTTGTCCTGCAGTGCCCGGTACTGAAGTCGTATAATGTTGACGAGCTAAAAGGAGACAGCTGCTAAGGCATGACATTTTCTCAGTGTGAAGCCACATATCTGCATCGCTGCGAAGAACCATGCTTGTTCCTGATGTTCCGTTTACTGACCCGGACACGCAGGCGGGAGTAGAAACTGTGTAAACTTAGGGGAGAGACGGTCGTCCCAGTTTACATCATCCGATCGTGGTGATCGGGGAGCGTATTCTGTTCCGAGCACTCGTCAGCCACCAGGGCTCTTCATGTCGCCCTCGCTTCCTCGTCTTCCGTCTTCCTCCAAAGCCTTGCGCCGATGAGTAGGAGAGTGTATTTACAAAATTTCATATTTCACTATTGTACATAAAATACGGACGATAGACAGTATACCAATATGCCCGCAGGCGCGGCGAGAAACAAGCTCAACGTATGCGTCACCGTCCGGCTGCCGGGAGAGCCCCTACCGCGACCTTTGTTCACAGTCATGACGTCACGACAATGGGTTCCTAAACGTACGGGCAGCGGCCGCCTCAGGGGTGCCGCCGTGACCTTTGGACGGCAGGTTCTATAGCGTATGGCACAGCGGTTACTAGGAAGGCTGAGGCAAGCGGCAGGCCGGTTTACAAATAACAAACTTGACGCGCAATTGACAACAGGTAACAGATTGATTAATAAAGTGGTGACAATATAAATGAAAATGACAACATGAAATGACAAATCGCATAGATGACAAATCGCACAGATGATCCCTACAGTACCCCCTCGCCAGACATGTCGCGGACAAAAGTGACATGGCGATATCTTACCGGAGGTCGTATGACGCGGCCGGAGCGGGTCGTCCGTAGTATCGGCTGAGGCTGCAATGGTGCAGCGTCAGCCCGAGCGACGGCTGCAGGGCGAGTTGGTGCGTCACCGTAGATCAGAAGCTCCGGGCCGCTGGGTTCATTGCTGAGCGGTGGCGCGGCCGGCGGGCCGCTGGACTGAGTACCGTGCGGCTGCACAGTCGGCAGGTCAGACTGTCGATGACCGGATTCGTCTGGCGTCTCCAGGAAGGCGGCCTTACACCGGTCGATGTTGCTGGTTGGCATCAGTCCGGGCGCTGGCGAAGAGGTCCGGTAGCGAACGAAGTCGGCTGAGTAGAAAGCAGGCCTGTGCTTCCGGTTGGTTGGTTCGCTGGCGGCTACCGGCTGTTTGTTGGGTGGAGCTGGCGTCGGTTGGGCAAGTCCACTCGGTGGATTGCGGCGAGGTGTGCTGAGCGGGGCGTCAGCGTCGATCTGGTGCTGCTTGGCGGTCTTCGTGTTCCGCACGAAGAGAAGTGTTGTAGCAGATGCTTTCGCCCGGCTGCACGGAGGTTCGCAGCGGCGGGCCTTTGTGCCGAAACGCTGGTGGTACCAGCAGACAGAGCTGTCTGGGTACGTCGGCGTCGGAGGGCGTGACGGGAGAGGCGTCTGACGGTCGCGTTGATGAGTCCGGTCGCGGCGGAAGAAGCTGCACGGCACTTTGCAACGGCGTGCTCTGGTGCCGAATCGCTGGTGGTACCAGCAGACGGCGTCATCTTTGTGCGTCGGCGTCGGAGAGCACGCTGGTGTCGGCAGCCGTGATGAGCGAGGCGCTGGGCGTCGGCGGGAATGGCTCCGGCCACGATCCCGTCGCAGAGCGTCTTGCAGGCGTCGGTTGCTGGCCTCGAGGTTTTGGATTCTCACGATGAGAGCCGCGATGGTAGCAAGCTGGGCTGTGGACCGGTCCGCTGCATCCAGTTGATGTGTAGGCGAGCCGAAGTTGGTTGCGGGAGGAGCGGTGTGCTGCCGGGTGGCGTCGCTCGACTCCATGGCGTGGTGCGCGAGTAGCTCGGATCACGTCGGGGTCACCAGTGTAAACTTAGGGGAGAGACGGTCGTCCCAGTTTACATCATCCGATCGTGGTGATCGGGGAGCGTATTCTGTTCCGAGCACTCGTCAGCCACCAGGGCTCTTCATGTCGCCCTCGCTTCCTCGTCTTCCGTCTTCCTCCAAAGCCTTGCGCCGATGAGTAGGAGAGTGTATTTACAAAATTTCATATTTCACTATTGTACATAAAATACGGACGATAGACAGTATACCAATATGCCCGCAGGCGCGGCGAGAAACAAGCTCAACGTATGCGTCACCGTCCGGCTGCCGGGAGAGCCCCTACCGCGACCTTTGGGCAGCGGCCGCCTCAGGGGTGCCGCCGTGACCTTTGGACGGCAGGTTCTATAGCGTATGGCACAGCGGTTACTAGGAAGGCTGAGGCAAGCGGCAGGCCGGTTTACAAATAACAAACTTGACGCGCAATTGACAACAGGTAACAGATTGATTAATAAAGTGGTGACAATATAAA
Source organism: Amphibalanus amphitrite (assembly GCF_019059575.1). Lineage (NCBI taxonomy): Eukaryota > Metazoa > Arthropoda > Thecostraca > Balanomorpha > Balanidae > Amphibalanus > Amphibalanus amphitrite. The sequence continues at coordinate 477,028 of NW_024881620.1, forward strand.
TGAAAATGACAACATGAAATGACAAATCGCATAGATGACAAATCGCATAGATGATCCCTACAACTGCGACTGTTCGCCGGTTATGCACGAAGTGATGGGATCTCGTCATGCCGTGCAAATGGGCGCACCTGTTGGCTGCTCAGCACTCAACTGCGTATTGCCCAGCAATTAGAGCTGCGAATTCTTCGAACACGGCGCTCGTGCCATGGAGCTATCAACTCGCCCGGGTAAACGGTTAAGCGTAGATAGCATCTGGAATTTCAGGCAGATCACTTATCATTTGCTGGCGTCATGATCATAAACTAGGCACTAACTCCCCGAGGACACCTTATTGTCGATAAGAAAATGTTAATTGCCCTTTAAAATGAGCGAAGTTCAATGATGGTGCCCAGAAATGAAACCCGGCAATTTGCCGGCCTTATCAGCCGGAGCGGGGCCTCCGCGGGCGGCTCGCCAATCCACCCGCCATTTGTGAAACGGAGTATCTCTCCCGAGATTGTGGCACGGCTCGTTTGAAGCACTTGCTGAATGTTCGGCGTGATTATTGCCGGCTGTTATCTATTATGGCGGAGTTTAGCTGGGTGCCGTCGGATAATAGCATTGCTTCTGTCACGGAAGCTTCATCTCCGGTTAGCTGCAGACGATTGGTTGCCTTCGAGTTGAGAAGTCACCCGATGTATATGTTTGGTATCGCCCTGGACCAGAGGAGCTTCGCCAGCTGAGGTCGCGGTCAAAGTACAAATCCATATCCGTCAGGACCGTCTCCACCAGCTGAAGTCGGTCAGTCACAAAAGTCCGTGACGGGTTTCCCTCGGTCGGACCTCACCCAGTCGCCCTCGCTTGGTGGTGCTAAGGGCTTTTCAGAGTCTTTCTACGGTTTAAACGGTCAAATGACAGTGAGAAGAGCCGACTATCCCATTTTCCCATCCCAACTCCACTTGCTTTGTCGAGTGAGATGGGTAATTGCCGAGCTCCGACGTTGAGAACTTCTCGATGGACAGACGAGGCCACCCAGCCCTGCTAACAGTCACCCCACCACAACTAAGCACGGCCCTGAGGAGCTACTAGTGCACACGACGAATTATGCCAATTATGGTGACCTTCCATCCCAGGTCAGAGGTTTGAGGCTAAAGGGAAACGATTCGTACGCTCCTAAAATAGATCAGAGGGATCCGAGTGTCGATTGATGAAGCTAAAATCACTAGATATCAACGATACAGGTGTTATCTTTGCTCGGTAGCGCGTCATTCCCTTTCACCTTTGGCAGTCGATAGCGCAGATATGACGTCTCAGCTGTCCTTGATGACGTCACCCCGATGGAGGTGTGTGCCTCGTCAGCATGTGTCGTTGGCGGCGGTCGGGCTCGTGACGTCACAGGGCACCCTGCTCTTACGTCATCCAGCCGACGAACCGTGAGGAGCGCAAATCGAGAAGTCGCTTCGCCACCGCTCGCCTGACACGACGGTTCAGCTGAAGGTTGCTTTACATTCGAGATGCCTGAACATAGTTCCGTGGATGAAAAGTTTAAGACGATGAAAGGCGTGGTTTTACTTGTTTGAGCAGCAGTTTTCGTCAATCTCTTGACGTCCATGTGTTCCGACTGAAGACAATTGTTTGTTTTTCGATAAGTTCACGTTGGAGCGAACTGTCAGCGTTTTGTTTTGTTGTTTTGCTATTTTAGCTCTTGAAGATGCATTCGGACAGGCGTTTGGCACCTTTTGAAACCTATACTGTTAGATTTGGCGTATTATGAAACCATATTTATCTAACAATATCTCGGGTTACCAGCTATGAGTCGCCTTTACGAACCGTCCGTCCGACCCCATCTTATCTCTGCGGCTGGTTTGATGGACCTTCAGTCGGAGTACCGTCGATGCCCTTCCCCCCCTCCCCGATGGGACTGTCCGGTCCGTGACCTCACTCCTCGGCTGCCGATACCGTCCTGAACCGGTGCCAGCTCTGTTACCGTCCGGTCACCCCGGTGTTCTCACTCAGACAGCACCGCCGACCGGAATCAGATCGCCGAGGAGATATCTGACAAGACGAAGGTGCGAACTATAAGTTTATATTAACAGACATTAAAAACGGTGATAGACGATAAACATACAAACAGCCATAGATCTTAAGAAAAGCGAAGGCTTCCCATCCGCTTTCGAAACAGGAACATTGGTCGATTTTGCGTGATATTTAGGTAAATGCCACCTGATGGCTGAGAATCGGGATGAAAGTGTGGAACACCTGTCATCTAACATTCGCTTTGCACAGCAAATCACTGGCGTCGATATTGCGGTCGAGAATCACTATGGAAATTATTGTCCCTGCAGTGTGAAGTCGGGTCGCGTCGTAATTGCCACGTGCGTGCTCAATGTAGCTCAGGTCATGACATTATCGCCCAGGACATGACATTAACTGCACTATCGCCCTGCGAGTCCTGCGAGAGTGCAAACCGCTTTTATCAGCGTTCTGGCTCGTGCTGACAGGACGTCCCGTCCCCGCTCAACGCGTGCTGGAAAACGCCTGACGTAGGTGTTGACGGAACTTCGTCATCAAATTGTTACGGAAGCCCGTGAACCATAGGGACTAGCATCTGACGCTTTTCCGTCGTCGTCTTCGAGGTTTCACCAATCTTAATATTCTCTCATAGAGCATAAGACAACAATGTTTGTCATCCTCAGCATCATTGAATCGTTCAGCAATATTTTATATTTAGCCGGGCACTGGCTGACTCCTATTGTCTCATGTTGTCTCCCGTTGTCTCTATCAGTCTCCCGTTGCTTCTTTTTGTCTTCTGTCGTCCCCTGTTGTTTCCCGTTTCCTCCTTTGGTCTCCAGTTGTCTCCTGTTGTCTCCTGTTGTCTCCCATCTGGTGGTGGCAGTGTCCCCGCCGCGGCGGCTCTGGCTCTGCCCACGGTCGGCGTTATAAATAGCCCCCGGTGGCGGCCGTCGGTGGGGGGGGGGGGGGGGGCGCCCGGCTCGTTGGAGGCCGCGTGCGTCGACTCCGACGGCCGTCGGCACCGACGGGAGCGCGCCGGAGGCTGGGTGTCGACACGGCGGCAGTGTGCTGGGGACAGTGAGAGAGAGGCCGTGCGGCTGTGGTGGACCGAGCTGTGTGTGAAGCTGCGATCGGCTGTGTCCGTAGCGTGATGTGAAGGACGGAGACGGTGGATGACCGGTATTTGTGCGGTGTAGCGGTGCTGGAGGCAAGACTGGTGAACGTGGAGACATTACAAAGGTATAATAGAGGATGATATACAAAAGGGATTTACAAGTAACTACACTGACTGAAAAGGCTCCTATTGAAATCATGTAACGATTAGTGTATCTCGCAAAACGACTAATATTCTGAAGATCTCCATGTTTCTTGTTTACATCTGCTAGCTCTCAATTTTCATAACTACGTATGATGCTTCTCAGTCTTCACTAACTTTGGAAACGCATCTACACCTATGTGTTGACACATTCTGCATGCTACGTTATTTGAAAACTGTTAACAATCCTGGCTCTTGCCTGGTAACTATCTTCACTTCAAGCGGCCCGCTATGCTTATTAGCCTCGTGGGTCGTGTGTACAATTGTACATAAGTGTATATTTGCATTGGATGTGTATTTAGAGTTACGTCGGAAATGATTGCGTTTGTCGCTTTTAGCATCATTATTAATGGAATAAAGAAATAAACAGGTTTTGTAGACGCATGAATAATTGTCTTTGTCGTCCACCGTTTATCAATTGCGACTTGCGAGCTATCACTCAAAGCTTCTCTTCTAGAGTTTTTCTAGAAACGACGCAATGCACGTAGGCTAGTCAAGAGGCACGTTGGCTTCCATTGAACGTCACCTTGGGTGTTCGACGGAGCATTTAATTTGGATCTTACATGGCCGACGACTAGTGTGCAACATTCATCGTGATCACCCCGGTTTTCTAAGGCGATGTGTGACTGTAATGAAAAGAATCGTACCGACAAAGCCCCCCCCCCTTGACCTTTCAGATGGCGCTGGTGCTGCTGCCGTGTGACCTGCCGAACTGGCCCACCGTGCAGCGTCACCTGACCAAGGTCAAGGACGCACAGAACGCCGAGCAGCTCGTCGAGATCATGCACAGGCTTCACGACCTGTGCAAGTAAGCTCACCCGTGGTTGCCATCTTTTTTTATTGAAGAGCTCATTACCATTCCCGAGGATGCATTTTTTTGTAGCTTTTATAAAGGTATGCGTTTTGAACCAGTGAAAATGGCGTTGTAAAAGATGTTCCGAAAGGTATAAATGCCATATTGCATTGAAACTCATCACTTCGTAGCTCCCATGGAAAAAACATGGAGTATGATTTCGGTGAATATCGTAGCAAAATTAATGTTTGCTATCGTAGTTCCGCTTAAAAATGAATCTCGTTTAAATATATCGTAGTTGGATGAACATAATTGTCACATTTTTACCAAACTCGGGAACACAACAAGGTTTTAGGCTGATGATTTGAAAAATAATGCATTATTTTTCAATCCTGAAAGTCCGTCAAGTTGCGAAACATAACAGCAAATTATGCAATACAAACTGGCTTAAATAAACTGGAATAAAGCTGCATTGTTCTTTCTTATATGTATTTCGAAAAATATACCTAAACTAACGCTATGGGCTAACGTGCAACCATGCATCGTGGTGTGAATGCAATAGCCAAACTTGCGTGCAATGTATTATAAATATACCATGGTGTGGCAGTAAACATCGGCTGGCTATCTGTCTTTGTAATCAGCAAGCGTAATGACTGCTTTCGCTAGATGATTATCGAATATTTGTGTTTGGCTGTAGGTGGTCATTTCGCCTGTGAAATATTGCAGGCACGAGTTATTTAAGCGATAGAGATGTTGGTATAATTGAGAAATAATATTGCTGATAATTCAGCTGGCAAGCGAGACTGCTAATTGTGCAATGATTCCGTGCCAGTAATTATCGAGAAATGATAATTATTACACGAGTAAGAGTAGGAACCTTGATACCTAAACATCATGAACTTGTTTTCTCTGTTCTCTTTCTCTGTCTCTTTCTTTTTCTGTCTCTCTTTCTGTTTCTCTTTCTCTTTCTCTCTCTCTCTCTCTCTCTCTCTCTCTCCTCTTTCTCTCTTCCTTTTTCCTCTTCTCTTTCACCCTTTCTCCCTCTATCCTTTTCTCGAGCTACCTCAATTCAGCTTTTACATCTCTTAAAACTTAGCCTGAGAACTGCTAAGTGTCTGTCAGCCCATCCAGAGGCCAGAGGGTCAGCGCACTGGAGCTTATCATGTGTGAGGGCACCATGAGGACGTCGGCGTTGTTCCGTGTCGCGCCGGTCAGTTTTTCGGCGCGTGCTCGGCGGTCTTTCGTGCACGTGCGACCGCGGCGCACGTGCGGCTGCCGCGTGTGGTCGAGTCGTTACCGCGGCGGTCGGATTTTCAGCGCGGTTTGGACTATGCGGTCGGTGGGTCACTTTTTATTCAATGACAGCTGGTGGAGCGGTGGGGAGCAGTCAGGATGCCAGGCTTATGCCCACATTATCCAGATATGTTCAGCATTAGCTGGATATGCAGTATGCATCTCAACAAACTATCTGTAAAGTACACAAGGGAATCAAAATTTGTTGAAATCTCGTTCAGAGACCCTCTAACCTTGGCTGCAACCTCAGACAGGTCCCTCAGACTGTCCTGGTGTCCCACTAACCTGTTGGCGCCCCGTGCCAGGCTGGCCAGAACTGCAGACGGTTGCCAACGGCACCATTGCATAGTCATCTTAATCGCGTCCGACGCTTGGCGCCTGCTTAACTGTGTCATGCCTCATGACGTTCCGTCCTCCGGAACCGGCCACGGCGTGGAACTGTCCCAAAGTGTTATCATGCGAGCGTGCGTCACCGTCGCCCGCATGCGCTGCTAGTGAGATGAGGTAGTGCCCTGGACGCACCATTGAGGAGTCACACACGGTGCACGGTGCTGGAAAACAAGGTGACTCGGCGGTTCGTGGTCAAAAGTCGGCGCTGAGAGAAGGTGCAGAAAGCATCCCACGGGGCTGCGTGAGCTGGACACGGCTACACTCTGTGATTAGAGGACACCACCAGCCGTAATGACAGCCAATGTGATCCTTCTGCAAAGTCGCGGTGTAAAGATAGCGTTTGCAAGTCACCAATGGTGTTTAGATGCGCCTTTAATGACCTGGGCCCGCCGCCATTTGCCGCCCGTCCAGCGGAGACCCGGCAATCGCACGGTGTTGATAATGTATATCGCCGAAGATAGCTGACGCCCATCCACGAGGCCGGTGATCTATATAGGGTTGCACAGGGTAATGAGCACAGTTAATCGTTTGTTCGTGTGGTGAAGGCACATCCATTACGGCAACATTAGTTACGCCTCGAGAAACAATGCAGCTATCATTGCCCCGCCTTATGAACGCTGGTACGGAATACAAATTGTTTGTGTTTCGAGGCCGGGATATCATATGAACCTTATTTTCCTGGTAGTTTTTGTGATATCTGGACGAAAGATAAGCTGAAGCGGGATCTTAGAAAACAGGATGCCAGTTACAACGCCGATATTTACATTACTATTGATGCGGATTTTTTTTCGGCGTTACTGTGCTGCTTTCTGGATTCAAACGGAATATACGCTGGTCTCGGTGCTACATTTTCATTAAATTAATTCATTCTAGTCAAATTGCACAATGTCGTTGAACGTTGCCACCGTTCGTTATCCCCGACCTCAGCTTGAATTTATCCTAACCGCGTATTTTTGCACGAATCACAGGGCTATAGCTAATTATTGCAGCTGTGAATTCAAATTGAAACGCGGTTTCAATCCACTCTCACACTATAACAATTATTCTAATCGGCAATGCTGCTATCCATCTATGGGGCACACTACTACCTTAAATATGATGGCAACTTAACCCGCGCGGGGCTGGGGGGGGGGGGGTAAATTTTACCCCCTTCGCGAATTTTAGCAATATCTCAAAAACGGCGGCGCGCAGCGCCGCCAAAGTTTCAGTACCTTTTCTTACATCAATTTGACACGTTCCCTGAAAATTTGAGCGAAATCCGTCGGAAAATTTTTGAGAAATTGACGTTTTAGTGACGTCATGTTCGCCATTTTCGCCTCAAAAACGGCAAAATTTCAAACGCCGCTAACATCTTTATTTTTAAAGGAATCGAGACGTAACAAAAAAGGTTATACGCAATTCTACTTTGTCTATCAAATGGCTATCTCGATTTTTTGAAAATTTTGGAATTTGGCCCAAATTTTTTCAAAAAACTGACTTTTGGGAAAATAATTATAAAATCCAATTTTTTTTGTGTATCGAAAAAACCGGAATATATGTCAGAGAAGTGGTCAATGTGCACCTACATACCAATTTTTAGAAGAATCGGTTCAAAAATGTGGGAGTTATTCGAGATTTTATGACGTCACGACACACAAAAATTTTGAAAAATGATTTTTTTTGGAAGTTCTAGACCTCGTACGGAAACAAAAATGGCACCATTCGATTCGCCGTGAAAAACTGCATCAGATAGACACCTTTTTAGGCCTTAACAACCAACTTCAAAATTTGACCTCACTTGACCTGACCTTGACCTGACCTCGACCTGAAATTCATCCAGAGGTGGTCCATATCACTTATTGAGTGTGCCTATTGAATTCTATGAGTAAAATGACCCATAAAACATGTGTCGCACATGCCCTTTTCTATATTTTGTTTTTTGGTGACCTTACCTGACCTGACCTGACCTTGACCTTGACCTCTGAATGATATTGTATGCAACGAATATTGTCTTGGTAGCCTAAGAACACGTTTTGGGCAATCAGTCTCAGTCGATGACTCCATTCTTCGGCAACTACGGTGCAAGGCCGATACTGTAGAAACTTGCAATTTGTACCCTTGACCTGACCTTGACCTTGACCTCAAACTTTAAATTAAGTACATGTTTTTAGTTGTTCGCGATGAGATCTTTCGATTGGCGTTTGATTTTTCCAAATCGGACCATTAGTTCGGGAGATAACAGGGGGGGTAAAATTTACCCCCCCCCCCCCAGCCCCGCGCGTTCGGCTGGAGACCCCAGCCCCGCGCGGGTTAATCGTCACATACGCTATTCCGCTATTCCACTGTTTTTCTGGTCTGTTTGTAAGGCAGAGAGCCGCCCACCATTCTGTTCATGACAGCGCCTGTCAGTCGGCGCCCCGTGACCAGGCTGGAACCCGTGCGCAGAAACGAGCGCCCCAGCCCGTTAGGCTAATCGCTTTGACCCGTGCCTGCAATCCCATGACCTCCCGTGGCTAATTGCCCTGTTGGAACAGAGCTACCGCCAGTGCAGGTGCGTAATTCCAGTGACACCGACTGTTTCACCGGATGCAGCAGAGTGTCGGGCTAGTGACACTGTCTATTGCTCACTTCGACACTGCGGGAACGTGCGCATCTTCTTGGCTGTGATCTGTGGCGTAGTTTAGATGTTTGGACTGTGTAAGGCGGAGTCGTCATGCTAGATGTTGTATGCCAGCTTTTTACGGTGGAGGTATTTATTTTTAAGCTGCTGAACCGCTCATATATTGTTACACATTCCTGTCGTTACGAATTTTCGGCTGTCGCATTGATGTTTTTATTTATAAGCGTTATCTGCATTATACTTTAAAATATATTTTTTTAGTTGCACAAGGCAGCTAATCCTTAATAATCATAGAGTGTCGTCCACGGCGTCGTATTGTCATGCACAGTTCATGTTCACCTTGTGCGTTTATTTTTAACGTGAAAACTGCCTGCAATTAGCCTAAACATTGATCAATACATGTGGAAAAACCAGCCAGCCTCGTGTTTCTTTATGTTTATGTCAAATTAACGCAAAATATGCTTCTCTCTACATCTGTTCATTATCTGTCATACTCCCGCTATTTAAAGTCCACTTATAACGGCTCCAAGCGGTGGAGCTGCTATTTTCTCTTCGTGTCCCAGCCCCATAGACACTTGTCATTATTGTTCGTGGGTGCCCACTCGCGCCTTTTGCCTCTCCCTACATCCATGTGTAGTTTTGATTCAATCACCCCAGCACATTTATTCCGGCACTATAATTCCCGTAACGTGCAATACGGCTCGTTTGGCCGCAGCTGAGCACCGGAACGTGACCGATTCTGACCGTTCGGGGTGACCGTTTCAGCGTTGGCCTTGACCCGACCGACGACCCCGTTGACCCGGCCCGATTTGAGGGGCTGCGTCTGTACGTGGGTCAACTGGCGGCGGCGGATCGCACCAAACTGTTCCGCACCACCCTGCCGTGCATGGTCAACTACGCGCTCAAGCTGAGGATCTTCAAGCCCCGCGAGAGCCTCCAGTACAGCCTTCAACAGCAGGGTGAGTACCGCCGGATGTTCCTCACTGAACGGTGGCATGCCAAGAATTTGCTCGAGAAACTTGTCTCGCTATAGTTAATTGTGTCCTGGTCGTGACAGCTTCGGTGAGCGATGTATGTAATGTGTCATATGTCCACTGTCTTGTGCACAATCTTCCACAATGGTGGAGTAGAATAGGGATAGCTGACTACCTGTACAACTAAATGCATTGATCTTCATCCCCGTCCATCTGCACTTTTTGCCGCCGTCGTTTTGACGGCCTGTCCCGGTAACTGTCCTGTAAGAGGCTAGCTGCGATGGCCGTGTGGTGTGCCGCTGATGGCCGCCCTCCGCGCTCCGTCCGCTGCTGACAGCCGCCCAGTTACCCCACCTAATTGAGCTCATTAATATGGGACTGGGAGCACTCACGAGCCACCGCCCTGCTATCGCCGCGGAGGGCTGGAGTTGATGGTGGGATGGAGCGGAGCGGAGGGGGCGGGGAGGGCTAGGACGAGTGCCAGCCGGCCACCTCTGACGCGCCCCTACCGTCAGCGATAGGGTGTGTGAGCGGTGGGATTTTGGGTCGCTGACCGGTAGTATCGAATGGTGACCTAGGTGACTGACCGCTGCCGTCTATACGTAGCCTGACACCGCGTCAAGTTTGATCCGTAAAGAAGCGACCTGTCGCCAAGTCAAAGCCAAAAACAGGACGACACGCCCGATTCAGGTCACTCTTACCCCCGCAGCCTGACATCCTGACCTTTCTGATGTTCGTGGGTTGTATTCGCGTCATCGCGACAGGGTGACACAGAATTATGCTAGACGCAGTACCTACACGCGGCATGTTTCGCCGAGTGCTCATTGCCGTTGTTGGCTTTGGACAGTATCTCCAGAGGCTGCGTTACCGTCATATTCCATTTAGCTTCACTTGTCCACGACGCTTTTAACTTTCAACAGTCTCTCGTCTAGGATGTCTTAGGTTTAGGTTTTCTAATTCATGATGTTCTCATTTCATATAATTTTTCCCATAATGACATCGTTCGCTTTATTTCCATTCCCTTATTTTCCTTCTGGTCCCTATTTTTTCCACCTGTCAACCTCTCTCACTCCGTTCCTCTCCGTTCGTCTTCGTCCCTCCCCTCCCCCTCTCCCTCCGCGCCGTCACCTCTCCTGAGGCCAGGAAGGGCTGGCACACTGACAGCGGTGCCAAAAGTCTGCCAGCCACAGAGCTGAAAAACATCGCCCGGTCGTCTACCGTCGGGTCACGTAGTATCCCGACCCAGGAGTGGAGGAGTTTGAAGGACGGGATGTCAGAAATGGCGGAGGGCTCAGCGAAGTTATAGTTCGGCAGTTTGCTACGAAGACAACTTATGCTTTTACTTTTTAGGGGAGTTGTTGTCCTTGTGACTCCGATCTGATTGTGGAAAGTGCTTAGTACTTAACTTTGGAAGGATGCTCGTTCTGATAGTTTGTGGACTTACGGCATGAGCTAAAGCGGCATTGCCAGATTGCTTCATCTAAATACGATATTTATTCACTATAAGCTTTATTTTTTCTTTAGGTATGACTTGCGTCACACGATTCCCCTTTGTTAATGAGGCAGTGTGCAAAAATGTGAACGTTTCAATGCCGCAATAGCAATGATTTAACGTGCTGATGCTTCTTTGTGTTGAATATGAAGACACATTCACACTACGTATGCATGCACGAACCTCACTGAAGGCTGAATGGAGCCCAAGTGACATGTTTCTTGGAACAGATGTCAGCATATATGACATGGTTCTGACGTGAACACTGGACATACGCTCGTATATCGCGAATAGATTGTTGCATCGCGGCGAGGAATAAGCCTAACCTACGAGGTCATATTTAACCGGGGCGGGAGTCATGTCGAGAGCCCAGGTTTGCATCGTCAACGGATCCTCCCTTTTCGGGGTCTCGCCAGACGTTTACATGAGGGCGCAGAATACGTGCTCAGTTTATTGGATAATAAATCATGGCATAGTAAATTTATTCAGGTACTGCTATCAGAATATAGTGGAACGCCTAGCCAAGATGGGTTACAAGTATCATTTTAGTCCAGCTTTGCGTTGGAGCTGCCTCGCAAATCTATTCACAAGGAAGTGTTCTCCTGACGCATTTGCCGTTCAGATAGCACCGCCCGTCTCTACAGGTCTGTTCGCGAGTTTATAGGGCGCCCACATGATGCCCCGTCGATGGTCAATGTCGATAACCGTCTGCTCACAGCGCAGAACATGCAATGGATCTGAAGAGGTTCGACAGCCAATAGATGCTGATCTGACGTCGCGGTAGACTGTTGAAATGTGCGTGTAGGCTGGCCAGGCGTGCATAAAGAAAAAGCTGCCTGCATCTGGTCCGTTAGGAAGCCTGCTGCAGTTTCATTCAGCGGCTTGGTTCTGAACCACTGCTGAGCTTGCCAAGAGAAGGCTAGCAGTAAATATTCACTAACTGCCTGTTGCGACGCTCTGAATTTCTCCGCCATTTCTCAGACTGAGCCAGCCATTTGTGTCGACTGGGCCGACCATTTCCCAGATCAGGGCTGGTAAAAGTGCTTCGTGTGTCCCCGACCAAATATGAAAATCGAAAAAATGACCCCGGGACCCCGGGCCACCTTTATATCAACTTAACCTTAAAAAACACCTTTGTCGTCATAGCGACCCCAGTTACTTATCGAAAACTGGATCAGTGATCGCCAGCTGCTTTCTTGGGGGGGGGGGGGGGAGAGAACAGCTGGTAAAAGCTATAGGGTAGGGTGGGGTAATTTGGACATGTGGGGCAATTTGAACATAGTGTGAATAACAGAAAATTACGGAAAATCCATAAGTGACATGACTATAAGACCAATGAGAGAAATTATCGTAACTAAAAGGGCTATCATATGAACGGGGTTTTAAGTTTCAGGGAATGAAGATGTTGACGCACAGTGTAAAAAAAATCAATTTCGCAAGGAAAACGCCTAACAACACGTCATTGCAACTTCATTGCAGCGCAAAATCTTGCATTGCTAGCGCCTAATACGCAACGGCTTTTGTTGTATAATGGCCTAATCAGCGCCGTCAATCCAAGAAATTTGCTTTTGAACCCTGTTTTTTAAAATGGCAAAATAACTTTTAGCGTGGGGTAATTTGAACATAGTGTGAGAATTTAAATGAAGACAGGGATAGCTCCGAAAAAAACAACGCTCCCAGTTTTTTTTTTGCCAATATTTTCGACCCAAGGCAGTAGCAGATAAGTGATGCCAGTTTAAGAAAATTTACGTCTAATATCCGTCTAATGTCCGGCATTTTTGTTGATTTTCCGTCCAAAAATGTTAAAGTCAACTATTGGTCCAAATATGTCCGAAAATTATGCAGCTATCAACACTAAAAACCGTCATTTATATTGCTTATCATGTAATTTTACCAGCCGAAAAGTGTTCATTATATTGAGATATTAACAAGCTTTCCATTCGCCAATCAATGCTATGCACGATTACTTTATAAAAAGCGCTGAAGTGTAGCAAGCCATCGTCCAATATTGTCCAGTCTGCTACCTTTGTCCAAACAATTCCGAATTGGACATTGGACAAAATCAGAACTCCAAATGTCCAGGTTTCGATTGGCACCACTTCAACAGATGTAGTACGGTTGGGAGAGTTTTTATCGAACAAAAATGATAGACGTTCTGTTAATTGAAGAGGGGCGAATTCTGTCAACTGACCGGTGTGCAGCGTGCAGATATTGATACTCTGCAACTGTTATTTTTGCTGTTGTGTTGATTTTTCAAGTGAAGGTATGTTTAGAATTGTTCTGCCTATTTGTTTATGGGTCAAACAACATCGGTGCTGGCGAGGCTATCGTTTTTATGACAGGTAAAGGCAGTATGTTCAAATTACCCCACGGTTGGGCAATTTGAACACACCGTGACTTGGTGGAGAAGTGAGGCTATGCTATTCAAGGTATGCTCGGCTCGTCCAAAAATGAGGCTTGCATGGTGAAAGCAAGTGACACTTGCGCTACTGAAGCAGTTTTTCTTCATCCAGGGTTGAACTGGAATTTGGTACAACGGAGAAGACGCAAAAATATGTTCAAATTACCCCACACTACCCTAGATAAACCGCTCAAACTTCAATCGATTCTAGTGCCAGAACTAATTGCCAGTATTAAGAATTCTGCTGACTAGGACGGCTGCTGCCAAAAGCACGATGTTGCCACAGGAATATCTCAACAAGTGTACTAATAATGCCAGAGAAATGCAGGCAAAGCTTGCTTCAGAAAAATCCACCGTACCAATTCGCGGTACGACATCCACATTCAATATATGTACATATAGATATCGTCAGTACCGTAAGCGAGTCAGTATAAGCACACTTCATTCCATTCCCGACGTCACGTCACATACCAAGAAAATTCTATGAATAAATCCATAACACTTGACTGGCTATGACATTGTAGCGGGGTTTCGCGACGTTGCGGGGCGAACCGGGCAGTGTCTTCTGGTAGAGATAGAGAGCAAGAGAGCTGAGTCGGTGCGCTCCTAAAGGCCCTTCTCTGTATCCAGCCCCTCGCGAACCCGTTCCGACTCTGACTCTACCTCGGGGCGATCAATCATCGGAAGCACATAGGCTAGGGTTGATGGATGGGATGAGTGATAAGTGATAACCAATTTTCCTTGATCACATTGAAATAAGAAATTAACTCTACTTAACAGATCCCAACTCCTAACAACGGCACCCGTCCTAGCTGAGGGCTATCTCCCACCGGATATACACGACAATCACACTTTCACTTGTCCATCCCCTCTCACTCCTGTCATACGTCCAGTCATACCTCAAAATAATCAGAGTTAGCCGTCTCCGATCCCTCCCTCTTTTTCCTAACTTCCCCCGGTGGTGCTAGGGCGCACGCAAAGTCGTTATCTAGTCATTGGCCTTAAATTTCATTTAACCGTTATCCCTTCATAACCACAATGTTCCGTACATCAGACAAACGCTTCATAATGCTCACGCTACACAATTAGAGATACGACCCACCACAGATTTCGGCACTCGACCCTCGCGTTACGTGACTTATTGCGGTCCATCCCATCACCATGTCGAACTACCTACACAAAAACATAAATGTCCTTCGGCCAGCGGTTCCGAGACTACGGCTCGCAGGACACTGTGTAGTCCGGTTTCCGCGGGGGACTTATTTGAAATTTGAGACCGGGGCTGGGTAACTAAGGTCCGTCCGGGCTGCCTGCGTCGTCTCCGTATAGCCGCGGTTTTCGGGCCAGCCCCCGGCGACCGAAAGGGTTAGTCGTTCGTCGGCTTTACACGAATCCATGACTACCAGGTATGCCAAATTGCCTATAAGAAAACGAAAACTAAGCGTACCACGGCCCGCGGTGGGCTTATCTAAACTTTGAAACCGGGCTGGGTAACTAGGTCCGTCCGGGCTGCCTGCATCGTCTCCGTATAGCCACGGCTTTTGAAACAGCACCGGCGACCGAACGGGTTAGCCTCCGTTGGCTTCACACAATCCACGACTACCAGCGTTATAGGTGCCCGAAGCCCTATCTATCCGTTGCTGGTAGTTAAGCTGTCGTCACAGACCTAACCGAAATGACCGCTGCACGGCCGGAGTAAATCGACTGACAGCGGGGTGGCCAGTACCGACTTACCGCGATCACCCGACTCACATGCTTTGGTATTTAATGTTCACCCCCGTCCTGCAGCATCACACGTTTCTTCGCGGGACATTACTTAACCGGCGGCATACGTCTCCTCGCTGGGACGCCTGGGGTCCTAACCATCTCCGAGACTACCTACGTCGCTTATCGAATGTCATCCTGCGCTGATCACTCAATGGACCGATAGCGGACCTAACCTATCTTTTAAAACCGGGCGGGGTCACTAGGTCCCTCCGGGCTGCCTGCATCGTCTCCGTATAGCCACGGCTTTATGGGGCCCGCGCCGGCAACCGAACGGATTAGCCTTCGTCGGCTACGCACTCATCCTCAATAATCGATCCTCAACTCGCTCTCACCCTTTCTCTTCACTTCGCGACTTATTGCACGCATCCAGGGCTTAACCAAGCGAGGCCTACTATTTAGTGGGGTCTATCCGAGCTGAGCTTCATTTGGGAAATCCGATTCCTCTCCGTGTACAGTCTTCTTTCATTTCACTCGCTTCTCATCTCCCTCCTAACCCGTAGCCGCGTCGGCGGACTTTCCACGCACAGGGGCGTGACGTGCATTATCTGTCCCCTCTGAGTCCCTTATTCATCTTAGGTGCGGGTTGACTTTAGTGGGGATGATTTACTGAGACTCTAGCTCGAACTAACAACTCGTCTTTCTCGTTCTCGTCCTCAACCGTCACCCCTTTTTTCAAAGTTAAGCCACCGACCAGTGCGGACCAGGCTGAGCGGAAACTCCTTAATTGAGGCCGCTCTGGGTTGGAAAATGGGAACGTATGACCCGGCCAGTGCTGACCTGACGAGGATAAGCAGCTCCTGTGCGGGCGCTGTTAGGCAGGAGGATGAACAGCTCCTGTGCGGGCGCTGTTAGGCAGGAGAATGAACAGCTCCTGTGCGGGCGCTGTTAGGCAGGAGAATGAACAGCTCCTGTGCGGGCGCTGTTAGGCAGGAGAATGAACAGCTCCTGTGCGGGCGCTGTTAGGCAGGAGAATGAACAGCTCCTGTGCGGGCGCTGTTAGGCAGGAGAATGAACAGCTCCTGTGCGGGCGCTGTTAGGCAGGAGGATGATCAGCTCCTGTGCGGGCGCTGTTAGGCAGGAGAATGAACAGCTCCTGTGCGGGCGCTGTTAGGCAGGAGAATGAACAGCTCCTGTGCGGGCGCTGTTAGGCAGGAGAATGAACAGCTCCTGTGCGGGCGCTGTTAGGCAGGAGGATGATCAGCTCCTGTGCGGGCGCTGTTAGGCAGGAGAATGAACAGCTCCTGTGCGGGCGCTGTTAGGCAGGAGAATGAACAGCTCCTGTGCGGGCGCTGTTAGGCAGGAGGATGATCAGCTCCTGTGCGGGCGCTGTTAGGCAGGAGAATGAACAGCTCCTGTGCGGGCGCTGTTAGGCAGGAGAATGAACAGCTCCTGTGCGGGCGCTGTTAGGCAGGAGAATGAACAGCTCCTGTGCGGGCGCTGTTAGGCAGGAGAATGAACAGCTCCTGTGCGGGCGCTGTTAGGCAGGAGAATGAACAGCTCCTGTGCGGGCACTGTTAGGCAGGAGGGTAACCGGCCAGCACTGACCAGACGACAATAAGGGGTGGAATCGGTTCAGATGTTTGAGGCCAGCCTGGCCACTGTCGTGGCCTCCGAGATTAGAAAAATTGGGCCCACCCCTGGACTGACCCCAACTGAGCCGATCACTGACGGCTGTGACGACGGATTCCACCCCCCGTTTGGTGGTATCGGGCCCCACGGGCTCGATAAACTACCTGGGCCCTATCGGATTTGGATGTCCCTTGAGAACCAGGCAGACAGGAAGAACTGTTCTGTTACCAAATACTATGGCGAATTGTATACCTCGAAACCACTTCCTCTCCCGCAACGACTCCCTCTCCGGCTGTGTAGATGGCATATGGTCTGTGACATTTTACTCTCCGGTCCTTTCCTTTCATCACTCTTTACACTCGTATTACAATATTTACAAGTCACATTTATTTACATTCTTGCTGACACAATACTTTCAAATCCTGTACCTGCCAAATTTTAAAGAAAACGTTCTGGGACCAGAGACCAGACCGCCCATCACTGAGCCCCACACGCCGCGCGGTACGGTATCCAGTCGCCCGTCCCTTTCCCGACTCCCCACGGAGCATAATCCCCTCCATCCGCCTTAATCACCACGGGGCGCCGGACGAGGGTCCACTCCACGTCGGCACGCGTCTCGCACCACGCCCATAGTTAATCCGCGCGGGGCTAAATAATTGACCGAAATCGGATTTTTAAATCAAGCTACCTAGACTGAAGGTTCTCAAAATAAATTGAACTACCTAAACTGAATGGCCTAAATTATTGCGCAACGACACCAAAAAAAGGAAACATAATGTGGCTCACATAGCAGTAACGAGGGGGGGGGGGGTTCACTTAAAGGATTTAGGGACTAGGTGCGCACCCGTGTTCACCGCGTGACCTTACTTGAGATGGAGTCGCTGACATGATGGTCGTGTCCGTCCAGCGCCCGGCCCGGCGGCCAGAGCCGCCGCCGGCGCCGTGATGCCAGCCGCTGGTGTCTCGTGGGCTGTCCACGGCGTCAGATGTGAGCCGAGAGCGAAGAGCGGCGTGGAATCCGTCGTCCGAGAGAGAGCCAGAGAGCCGGTTATAGTTCCGTTTCATCAACTTATACTTTTGATGACGTCATACTTCAGAGGGCCGGGCAGCATCTCCTTGTCCAATCTTCGTCCTCCATTCTCAGAAAGTGCGTTTGGCTCCGCCTTCAAACGTTCGTGATTTGCTGAAGTTCGGCACCCCCGTCCATGGCAGTCACACACTTTCACGCAGCGGTCGGGTGGAATTCGCCGCCGGCGATCACGGCGTCTGGGGCGCCAGGTGGCGGGGCTGACCCTCTACTCCCCTTGTTTTGAAGCCAGCTCCGGCCAGATGTCCTATATTTTGTCGTTGGCGACCGAGTTCCATTTCATCCTGTTTTCGTACAAACCGGGTCGGTCCCCGTTCCCCTTTCTTGTTTGGTTCAAATCAGGGCCGGTCTGCACTCCCCTCTCCTTGTTCTTCTCTTCTGGCGGGGTGCCGAGCGTGGGACATTGTCTTGTTTTCCAAAGGTTAAACTGATAAATGGTTCGAGACGGGCCGAATGGCGCGTTTCGGTATGCTATTTGTCGACTTCAAAGCTGGGTTCTCATGAAGCGGGGTGGTCATCTATAGGGGACCCCTGTTTGTCAAAGCCGGCTGCGCCGTTTCTGTGGACGCCGGCTGGGACGGAGATCGGGTATCACAGCCGATTTAGCCGGCTGACCGTGTCTGTGCGGCGCTCGCAGATGGCCGTGTTTCAGCTTGTGGCACAGCTTGCAGTTCAGCATAAAAGATGAAAAAATGTAACGCATCTGCGTTACATTTTCAGACCTCTTTTTTATAGTCGCGCCCCGCGACTAAACGTTTGTAAGCCCGCTTCTGCCGTGCTATTTGGTGCCGTTTCGTCGTGTTTCTTGGTGACTTCTTTGACGAGAGCGGGTGGCCGTCTTCTAATGGATTGGTAGCTATTTCAACAGGAGTGTTCGGTTGGGGAGAATGGTGTAATACGAGCTTGGATGATTGGGACATAAGGAGTGCGGGTTTTGTGTCATTGCACAGTATTTCAGGCCATCCTTACATTTCCAGAATTAAAAACATTCACGTACTATCCCGT
The DNA here is from genome assembly GCF_019059575.1 of Amphibalanus amphitrite. Lineage (NCBI taxonomy): Eukaryota > Metazoa > Arthropoda > Thecostraca > Balanomorpha > Balanidae > Amphibalanus > Amphibalanus amphitrite. Next base: position 495,705 of record NW_024881620.1, read on the forward strand.
AAAACACCACCAACTACACATCAAATAATTTGCGCGCAAAACAATGGAAATTGAATGAAACCATTGAAATAATTAACACATGACAATACAAAATAACATTGGTACATTTGGTTACTATAATTCAGATCAAATTAGCGATAACATACCGGTGCAGATTGTGGTATACCAAAGAAGTGAGCCCGGCACCTGATGGTGGCTCCACGAGCCACAACAGCTCCGGTCCGAGATGGCCGCGATGACGGACTGGCGGTCGTCCGCGATTTGGTCTCGAACCGGCCTTCTGCTGCTGTAGTCGTGTCCCAGTTCCGGATTTCCCCAGTCTCGTAGTTGAAGTTTTAGTCCTCGCCGACCATCGGTGTCGAACGCAGCTGCCCTGGTGAGCTGTCAGGGCTAGCTATGATCGGCCCAGAACTCGTCGTCTGTGGCTGAGCCTGGGTTGAACGTGGCTTCCGAGCTGTTTTGCTGGTCTGGTGGCCGCAGAGGCTACGCTCTGGTGTAGACTGCCGATGATGGTTTGGCTGTCACATCTAGCGGCAGGTGTGGTTACGCTGCAGCCTGCTTCGTTGTTATTTGGCTGTGATGTTATAGCCGGGGCACAGCTCTGGTCGTTTCCGGCATCCCAGTTGGTCTGGTAGTCACGAGAGTGGTAGCCAGCCTTGACTGCCGATGCTGGAACGGATGCCGTCGGTGTGGTTGCCTGTTGTCCTTCCAGTCCGCTCACGGTTGTTCAGCTGTGACGTTGAGCTCTGACCTGTTGCAGATCTAGCGAGTTGCTCTCGAAGTTTGTGAAGTGGGAGCTCTTCTTTCAGTTGATTTTACGGTAGATCATCATCTTCCAGCGACCGAACGGTCTAGAAATGGGCCTGCAGACAGGTCCGGTCCCTTGCAGCTGTTCATCTTGGTGGCATTGGTCAACATGTAGATCTGCCTAATCAGTAGTGTCAAATGATGTTCCATAGTTGTGGTAGTCGTCACCGTCACTCCAGTTGCTGTCTTATTTTGTCGTCTTTAGGTAGTTGCCCTGGTATTTGCTAACATTTTAGGTTTCGGTCGATTTGTGTCTCCTTCTCCTTCTTCCGGTCTTCTGTTGTTATTTATTTCAGGCGTTGTCTTCATTTTGAATTCCCTTGGGCACTGGCCATCAGCATCAGCCAGTCGTCGTTGATGACTAGTTTTTGTCTGTTCTTCCGTTGGCATCTCTTCTTCTCTGCGCTGCACGTTTGCTCTTCCAAATGAATTCGTGATCTTATAGTTCTTCAATCATTTGTATTTTGCTCTTCTCAGCTGTCGTTTCCTTTCTGTAATTGCATGTTTCCATTGCCATGTAGTATCAACTTCATTTCCATCGGTATACTACTTCAATGTCTTCTTTCTTGCCGTCACTCGGTTGTGTGTTGTCCTTGTTCTTCTATTGCGTGTTTACTCTCCCAACTTGATTCGTGATGTCATTATTCTCAAATCATTTGCATATTCTCTTCCCAGCTGTTGATTTATTTCTGTGATTTCGTGTCTGCACTGTAATTCAGTATCAGTGGCACCGTTTTCATCGGTCTCCTCCTTCAATATCTTCTCTTCCCGCCGTCAATCTCCGCTGTGTGCCCTTCTTCTTTCACCTTGCTGTTCACATTGCTTCAATAACAATCTCGATCATCTTCAATCTGTGCCGTCACCTTTATTTCAATATCATGCGTTCTATTTGTCATTCTTGCCTTCTTCAGCCCTGATTTCATTCGACAACATTCGATACCTTCATAGCGTCGCGCTCAGTCGTATCTTCATTACATATATACATCGGATTCGGCAACACACATGACTGCCTGCTCATGTAACGGGGTTTTCCGTCGCGGAAAACGGCTCGTGGACGGTTGCCGGTCTCCTGTCAGTTCTCTCCAGAGGCGGGTCAGTCCACGGGTCACACATAGGTCACTGCACCTTTTTGGTATAGGATGGGTGCAATCTCTTAAAATTGGGTTAAAATGGCATCGTCGGTGTGATTACTCTAACTTTGGATCACGGGATTTCACTCAAGGTTAGGGTTCGCTAGTTGTGAGCCACATAAATTTATTTAACGATAACTGAAGCAAAAAAAAAATACTAAGCCCGCTCGCCCGTCACTGAAAATTGATTCTCAAGTTAACTATATCACTCCATTCAGATATACACACCCTCCAGCAATCCACGCTTTCTGATTTCAGTCAAATCAATTTAACCCGAGTAACGCTGCACTGAGTGACCAGCTCCCACTGCATCTAGCTAAGACATACATTGATGAGCTTTCTCACTCACGCTCGCATTTCCTCTGAAATTTTAGCTTTGGGTTCGGCAATGCACGTTCGTCCACCGACTTCATGATTCCTTTGATTGATCCTACCCCACGTTGGGCGCCAAATCTGTAGCGGGGTTTCGCGACGTTGCGGGGCGAACCGGGCAGTGTCTTCTGGTAGAGATAGAGAGCAAGAGAGCTGAGTCGGTGCGCTCCTAAAGGCCCTTCTCTGTATCCAGCCCCTCGCGAACCCGTTCCGACTCTGACTCTACCTCGGGGCGATCAATCATCGGAAGCACATAGGCTAGGGTTGATGGATGGGATGAGTGATAAGTGATAACCAATTTTCCTTGATCACATTGAAATAAGAAATTAACTCTACTTAACAGATCCCAACTCCTAACAACGGCACCCGTCCTAGCTGAGGGCTATCTCCCACCGGATATACACGACAATCACACTTTCACTTGTCCATCCCCTCTCACTCCTGTCATACGTCCAGTCATACCTCAAAATAATCAGAGTTAGCCGTCTCCGATCCCTCCCTCTTTTTCCTAACTTCCCCCGGTGGTGCTAGGGCGCACGCAAAGTCGTTATCTAGTCATTGGCCTTAAATTTCATTTAACCGTTATCCCTTCATAACCACAATGTTCCGTACATCAGACAAACGCTTCATAATGCTCACGCTACACAATTAGAGATACGACCCACCACAGATTTCGGCACTCGACCCTCGCGTTACGTGACTTATTGCGGTCCATCCCATCACCATGTCGAACTACCTACACAAAAACATAAATGTCCTTCGGCCAGCGGTTCCGAGACTACGGCTCGCAGGACACTGTGTAGTCCGGTTTCCGCGGGGGACTTATTTGAAATTTGAGACCGGGGCTGGGTAACTAAGGTCCGTCCGGGCTGCCTGCGTCGTCTCCGTATAGCCGCGGTTTTCGGGCCAGCCCCCGGCGACCGAAAGGGTTAGTCGTTCGTCGGCTTTACACGAATCCATGACTACCAGGTATGCCAAATTGCCTATAAGAAAACGAAAACTAAGCGTACCACGGCCCGCGGTGGGCTTATCTAAACTTTGAAACCGGGCTGGGTAACTAGGTCCGTCCGGGCTGCCTGCATCGTCTCCGTATAGCCACGGCTTTTGAAACAGCACCGGCGACCGAACGGGTTAGCCTCCGTTGGCTTCACACAATCCACGACTACCAGCGTTATAGGTGCCCGAAGCCCTATCTATCCGTTGCTGGTAGTTAAGCTGTCGTCACAGACCTAACCGAAATGACCGCTGCACGGCCGGAGTAAATCGACTGACAGCGGGGTGGCCAGTACCGACTTACCGCGATCACCCGACTCACATGCTTTGGTATTTAATGTTCACCCCCGTCCTGCAGCATCACACGTTTCTTCGCGGGACATTACTTAACCGGCGGCATACGTCTCCTCGCTGGGACGCCTGGGGTCCTAACCATCTCCGAGACTACCTACGTCGCTTATCGAATGTCATCCTGCGCTGATCACTCAATGGACCGATAGCGGACCTAACCTATCTTTTAAAACCGGGCGGGGTCACTAGGTCCCTCCGGGCTGCCTGCATCGTCTCCGTATAGCCACGGCTTTATGGGGCCCGCGCCGGCAACCGAACGGATTAGCCTTCGTCGGCTACGCACTCATCCTCAATAATCGATCCTCAACTCGCTCTCACCCTTTCTCTTCACTTCGCGACTTATTGCACGCATCCAGGGCTTAACCAAGCGAGGCCTACTATTTAGTGGGGTCTATCCGAGCTGAGCTTCATTTGGGAAATCCGATTCCTCTCCGTGTACAGTCTTCTTTCATTTCACTCGCTTCTCATCTCCCTCCTAACCCGTAGCCGCGTCGGCGGACTTTCCACGCACAGGGGCGTGACGTGCATTATCTGTCCCCTCTGAGTCCCTTATTCATCTTAGGTGCGGGTTGACTTTAGTGGGGATGATTTACTGAGACTCTAGCTCGAACTAACAACTCGTCTTTCTCGTTCTCGTCCTCAACCGTCACCCCTTTTTTCAAAGTTAAGCCACCGACCAGTGCGGACCAGGCTGAGCGGAAACTCCTTAATTGAGGCCGCTCTGGGTTGGAAAATGGGAACGTATGACCCGGCCAGTGCTGACCTGACGAGGATAAGCAGCTCCTGTGCGGGCGCTGTTAGGCAGGAGGATGAACAGCTCCTGTGCGGGCGCTGTTAGGCAGGAGAATGAACAGCTCCTGTGCGGGCGCTGTTAGGCAGGAGAATGAACAGCTCCTGTGCGGGCGCTGTTAGGCAGGAGAATGAACAGCTCCTGTGCGGGCGCTGTTAGGCAGGAGAATGAACAGCTCCTGTGCGGGCGCTGTTAGGCAGGAGAATGAACAGCTCCTGTGCGGGCGCTGTTAGGCAGGAGGATGATCAGCTCCTGTGCGGGCGCTGTTAGGCAGGAGAATGAACAGCTCCTGTGCGGGCGCTGTTAGGCAGGAGAATGAACAGCTCCTGTGCGGGCGCTGTTAGGCAGGAGAATGAACAGCTCCTGTGCGGGCGCTGTTAGGCAGGAGGATGATCAGCTCCTGTGCGGGCGCTGTTAGGCAGGAGAATGAACAGCTCCTGTGCGGGCGCTGTTAGGCAGGAGAATGAACAGCTCCTGTGCGGGCGCTGTTAGGCAGGAGGATGATCAGCTCCTGTGCGGGCGCTGTTAGGCAGGAGAATGAACAGCTCCTGTGCGGGCGCTGTTAGGCAGGAGAATGAACAGCTCCTGTGCGGGCGCTGTTAGGCAGGAGAATGAACAGCTCCTGTGCGGGCGCTGTTAGGCAGGAGAATGAACAGCTCCTGTGCGGGCGCTGTTAGGCAGGAGAATGAACAGCTCCTGTGCGGGCACTGTTAGGCAGGAGGGTAACCGGCCAGCACTGACCAGACGACAATAAGGGGTGGAATCGGTTCAGATGTTTGAGGCCAGCCTGGCCACTGTCGTGGCCTCCGAGATTAGAAAAATTGGGCCCACCCCTGGACTGACCCCAACTGAGCCGATCACTGACGGCTGTGACGACGGATTCCACCCCCCGTTTGGTGGTATCGGGCCCCACGGGCTCGATAAACTACCTGGGCCCTATCGGATTTGGATGTCCCTTGAGAACCAGGCAGACAGGAAGAACTGTTCTGTTACCAAATACTATGGCGAATTGTATACCTCGAAACCACTTCCTCTCCCGCAACGACTCCCTCTCCGGCTGTGTAGATGGCATATGGTCTGTGACATTTTACTCTCCGGTCCTTTCCTTTCATCACTCTTTACACTCGTATTACAATATTTACAAGTCACATTTATTTACATTCTTGCTGACACAATACTTTCAAATCCTGTACCTGCCAAATTTTAAAGAAAACGTTCTGGGACCAGAGACCAGACCGCCCATCACTGAGCCCCACACGCCGCGCGGTACGGTATCCAGTCGCCCGTCCCTTTCCCGACTCCCCACGGAGCATAATCCCCTCCATCCGCCTTAATCACCACGGGGCGCCGGACGAGGGTCCACTCCACGTCGGCACGCGTCTCGCACCACGCCCATAGTTAATCCGCGCGGGGCTAAATAATTGACCGAAATCGGATTTTTAAATCAAGCTACCTAGACTGAAGGTTCTCAAAATAAATTGAACTACCTAAACTGAATGGCCTAAATTATTGCGCAACGACACCAAAAAAAGGAAACATAATGTGGCTCACATAGCAGTAACGAGGGGGGGGGGGTTCACTTAAAGGATTTAGGGACTAGGTGCGCACCCGTGTTCACCGCGTGACCTTACTTGAGATGGAGTCGCTGACATGATGGTCGTGTCCGTCCAGCGCCCGGCCCGGCGGCCAGAGCCGCCGCCGGCGCCGTGATGCCAGCCGCTGGTGTCTCGTGGGCTGTCCACGGCGTCAGATGTGAGCCGAGAGCGAAGAGCGGCGTGGAATCCGTCGTCCGAGAGAGAGCCAGAGAGCCGGTTATAGTTCCGTTTCATCAACTTATACTTTTGATGACGTCATACTTCAGAGGGCCGGGCAGCATCTCCTTGTCCAATCTTCGTCCTCCATTCTCAGAAAGTGCGTTTGGCTCCGCCTTCAAACGTTCGTGATTTGCTGAAGTTCGGCACCCCCGTCCATGGCAGTCACACACTTTCACGCAGCGGTCGGGTGGAATTCGCCGCCGGCGATCACGGCGTCTGGGGCGCCAGGTGGCGGGGCTGACCCTCTACTCCCCTTGTTTTGAAGCCAGCTCCGGCCAGATGTCCTATATTTTGTCGTTGGCGACCGAGTTCCATTTCATCCTGTTTTCGTACAAACCGGGTCGGTCCCCGTTCCCCTTTCTTGTTTGGTTCAAATCAGGGCCGGTCTGCACTCCCCTCTCCTTGTTCTTCTCTTCTGGCGGGGTGCCGAGCGTGGGACATTGTCTTGTTTTCCAAAGGTTAAACTGATAAATGGTTCGAGACGGGCCGAATGGCGCGTTTCGGTATGCTATTTGTCGACTTCAAAGCTGGGTTCTCATGAAGCGGGGTGGTCATCTATAGGGGACCCCTGTTTGTCAAAGCCGGCTGCGCCGTTTCTGTGGACGCCGGCTGGGACGGAGATCGGGTATCACAGCCGATTTAGCCGGCTGACCGTGTCTGTGCGGCGCTCGCAGATGGCCGTGTTTCAGCTTGTGGCACAGCTTGCAGTTCAGCATAAAAGATGAAAAAATGTAACGCATCTGCGTTACAACATACATATCATAATTCAGACAGAGCCTGCATGCATACGTACGTACTTCCAAGCGTACTACAGCAATGTTGATCGACAGTGGAAAACTGTCGCAATGTGTACCGAAACTGAGACAAGGAAACCGTTCACCTTTGGAAAATATGTATTTTCCATTAGTTTTGAATGGGATTTTGGTTTAAACTGATCAGAATGCAAAATAATTACGAACTACAAAAAGTTTTATTTAGTGTTAAGCCTTGCACGGACTTGCACTACGTTTTCGCCTCTACCACAGGTGGCGGTTATACTGCGTAAGGGAAATAATTGACTCTGAATAGGATAGCGGAAATTGCGTACGGCCAAAATCGCAACATTTGAAGTTGAATATCTTCGGCGAATGAGCTCGTAGGACCGTGGGACATTCTGATTAGGGTTTCTTACTGCCCAAACTGCTATCTCAGTTAAAGTCACATGAAGGGAAGGTGAACAGTGCCTGCCTATAATATGGCCTGAGGTTGCGTGTCTTTAAAAAAACGAACACGAAACATTGCAGTATACGCGATGAATACACTTAATATGCAATTACACGCAATTACACTATACACTGATTAGATGACTCCGACTTCGTGCTTTCGCCGCCCATTCTCCGTCTGAATAATCCGGACAGGTACAGTGCTGACGGTACCATCATGTGAGTACATGAGGCGTGATAGCTGGACTCACCTGGTCTTGTTGAAATAAAAGAAGGATTCTCGCGGGCACTTCTTGGTTTTATGGCGAGCTAGTACGGTACCTTCTGTCGCTGCTGTGATGCTGATAGCGGAGCGTGTGAAATTGAATTTATGCCTCCGCTGCACTTCCAAAATGAGACCGTCAGCACTGCACATGTCCGGACCGTTCCACCTCACTATCAGCTCCTTCGCAGCGTTCTCGTGAAGAAGCTGACGGTGAGCGCCGAACACCTCTTTCACCGCACTGCCCATGCTCTCCACCACGCTCTCTGCCGGGCTGATGAGCCAGAGGCGTGATATGAGGCTGAGGAAGGGCTGGAGCTCCGGCTGAGTTTTTGAGGCCTTCCACAGCTCTTTGAAGAGCTCTTGGTTGGTGAGCCCTTCCCTTGTGTCCTGGATAGCCTGGTACGCCAGTCTCAGACTCGCCGGCGGGACGCCTGCCGGGACGATCCGCCTCGCCACCAGACGTTGGATGGCGCTGTCCACAAACCGCAAGACTCCCGACGAGCGGGACTGTCGGAGCTCCCGCAGGTCTGCCACGGTGCGGACGTCCTCCATGGCGTTCAGCAGCTTCGCGTTGTGCGAACCTTTTGTGGCGCCCCGGCGGTCGGCCCCCATCCCACGCTTGGCGCAGTGCTTGCCAAGCGCCCGCGAAAAGGCTGAGATCTCCGCTACCTGCAAAGAAAGCACTCGATTCAAATTATCGAAATGTTTATAAACGTGTCTCCATTACGATGTCGCATATCGGCATACGATAATGCATCGTTTGAACGCAACGTTGTTATTGGCATTCGATTTGAAGACCTATGTTTCCTTTGCAAGCATGTTCAATGAACATGTGACGCGGAGTCCGCGTCACCGAATAATAACAGGGCAGTCCCGATAACTACCGTGCTTTTATCTTAAGAGGTCAAGGATTCGTGAGCATAGAGACTATCCGCCCGCAGAGGAGCATTTTTACAGATAAAATAAGCTCCAATTAACCACGGCACATAATGACTATAATTGTTTCTATGGTCCTCCAATGCTATGGAGCTGGCCGCCGAGTGGTGTACGTTTTCCATATGCTTCCAATACCCGTGTTTCTGAGAATGGGAATCACATTTCATTGCATTCTGAATCCTGCAGGCTTTTGAGAAGAATGAATACGTAGTGCAGAACGATGTAACCTTAATGATGCTAACATGTAGGTAGAGGCCAATAATCGTATTACGTTAATGTTGTACACTTTCGTATATTCGTATGTAGGTTCAGTCATGAACAGTCGCGGAGGCTTACCAGACTGCTGTCGATATCGGACGCGTAACGGGCGAGGGAAGGCCAGCGCTCAGCCATCTCTTCCGGGTCAGCCCGCTGCAGTTCACTGAGGATTGCAGCCGAGTCGAGAGGTGCAGCGCGTGACGTCGCCGGTGCGGGTGACGGCAGGGCGTGCGTCATGGAGTCCAGCTCCTCCCGGAGCCTTTTGGTGTGCTCCTGGCGTTCCCACGGCAGCTGCTGTAGGTCCTGTAGACACCTGCTAGTCCGGCCCAACACGGTGTACAGGTCCAGCAGTGCAGCCACGCGGATGCGGAACGACCGGTCGGCTCCTGTCAGGCCAAAACGGAACAATCTGTGCGTCACAACACACGGCGCAGGCTGCAGTTCACGCTACACGCAGACGCCATAAGGCTAAAAGTCGACGAAGATACGGTGAACGAACCCCCCCCCCCCCCCCCCCACACACACACACAGGAGGCGACGCCCATGGCTGTGCTCCAGAGTCGAGTAACTCTTGATGTATTTGCAATTCGATTCTAAAGTTACTGAAACAACATATCAGGCAAGTCATATGTCATCGATTCTGCTACCTTTGGACGTTTAGTATTGCATTTTAGAAATGAAAATATGCAAGAAAGCAAAGAAGACCGTTTTTAGTATGAAAAGGCATACTTCTATGGATTCATTCCTAAATGGCAAAATGGATCAGAATAGGCATGGCTATGCCACTTGAAAAAAGCACCTAGTTTGAAACATCAGTAGGACAGCACACAAAATGTAGACTAAACATCATACAAAAGTCCAAAAGAAACCTATGTAGATGTGTACCAGAGCCTCAAACCACTCATATAAGTCTTGCCTAAACCATTCAGTCAGAGCCAGAGGTGTTGTGGGTTTGGAGCTCTGAGTTATTTTTGAACACCTGAGTAAATATTAGGTACATACAGGGCCAGGGGCAAACTCAAATTAGAACAAGTCAGTCAATTTCACTAGAATAGGTAACCCTAAATATGCTAATGACAACATTCCCTATTGTCTTTTCATATTGCATGAATAAACTACAAAAACAAACAGGTGATGATTGTTCATGAATCTCCACCCATGGCCTTTGCCCCCCCCCCCCTGGAACACAACTAGGAGACCAGGTAGCACTGGTGGATTAAGGGAGGCCAACTAGGCCCCGGGGCCAGCTATTACCCTAGCCAAAAGCCATTTTGTCCCCTTAACAAAGTTGACACAGATTTAACATTGGCCCCTGCCATACCAATGCTATCAATATTATCACAATGCCCATTTTGGCCCTTCAGCCTCCCTTGCAAAGTTGCTGGCTTTGCCAAAGCAATCAAATTGTATGCTCCAGGTCTGCCACCTATCTCATACCAAAGTTTTGTTGCTTTCAAGGTTATTTGATGAACTTATGTAATGCTCCATATGTAATGCCCATTTGAGGCACAAAGTTAAAAATATCATCATGAATCATGACTCAACTTTTCTTAATTTCACCCACACAGCATTATTATCTATTTTACTTTAGGTACGTATGTCGTATATGCCCCCTATTCCACAGATAAATTTTGCTGTGTTGATGTGATGTGATCTGAAGGCTATCTGATGTGGTTTAAAATATTCAACAATATTCTGACTATAGCACTCATTGCAGCCTGCTGGTTTGAAACAATTTTTACCAATGTCAATATGTTAGGAGAGGTTTGGTCACCAGGATATTTTTATTTGAGCCGTTAATCAGCCACAAATAGCCATGGGAAAAAGCCTGCACATGAAACAGGTGGCAAACCTTAAGCAAAATTTCATCGCACAAGTTACTGACACTGCTGCTACCTGAAAAATGAACATGTTGTTTGTGCCAGCAATAAATCTTATATTTCAAATCATTAAGGCTGCAGAGTTGGAGTTGGTTGGAGTCAGTTATTCTGCTTGCAGCCAGATTCAGAATCAATAACATGATGTCAACTGACTCTGGTCAAGTGGTGGCCAAAATCCAACCAGTGAAGGGGATGTTGCTGACTTTTGGTCTCATTCTTTCCAAGCAACAGCTATAACCTATAGGTATGACATTAAATGTTAGTTCTCACTTCTCAAATTCTTTAGGATGCTGATTGCTGGGCATTGGCCACTGTGCTTTGCTGCATGTGCATGATTGATATTCCAAAAAAAAAAAAAAATTAAGTAGTTGCATGCAGTTCTGCGTTCGAAACACCTAGGTCTTTCTTCAGGCTGTCAAGCTGGAGTCTAACTCTGAGTCAGAGACAAAGCTAGATCCAACTGCAGAGGGTCAAAGTCTGAGTAACTTGAAAAACAACCAACTCCGCACTTGCAGCCCTGTGAATCATTATATCCAATAAGTAATAACCTCAGAATCAAGAAACTATCAGTGAAACAGGGGGCAAACTGCCAGTGCTAGGTGCTAGGTGGATTACCTACTCATCCATGCTCATGCTACTGGCCTGACTTGGCTAGCAGTTAGCAAATTGCAAGTCCAATTGAATAATGACTGATGCACTGATGGTGTACCTATTGATTCATACTGGGCAGCCTGAGCCCTGATATAACTAATCATGTCTCATTCTACTCAGGTAGCAGAAGTTGGGCATAGCCAAGGCTGTATAAAGGCATTGCGCACCAAACACAAAAAGCGAGTTATCAAATGTATATCAGTTATCTATGACTAATTCTTACCTTCCATCACCCTTCTTCAATTCGTCTCCAGAGCAAACTCGTTTCAAATTGTCAGTTGAAAGCTTCCACATCCACGATTCTATACCTACGTACCTACTACTAAAAGGCACCCCGGCTGCGGACTCGCCGGTGGGAAATCAGTGAGTCTCACTGTCCAGACAGTCGCGTTCCCCGCCCAGAACAACACAGAAGCCCCGGGTGGCGGCCCCGGGGCAAGTGTCGACTAGACAACTAGTAGCTGGGTGGATACTAGATATGGCATATTTTCGGTCGCAAAAATAGTCGGGAGATCTGGAATCCGGACGAGTTTGGACGCAACCGCTAATTTATAATCGTTACAAAATAGGGGCGAATAAGGCAAAAAGTATACAACCTGAAGCTCCACTACTTACGGATTTCATTTCAGCGCTGTTTTTAGCGTCAATTTTGGCAGCTGGATTGCCAAAAAACGATAAAAAGTGAAATCTCGCCCCCGGGCCCTCTTTCCGAAGCCATATCTTGTCCCCGGCGTCATCCATAAAGACAGAACATTTTACCACCCCTGTCCCAGATATCAGCCCGTCCGGCCGGCTGTCTTCAGCGTCAGAACCACTCAGTTGAAACTTCCGCTACCTCGGGTAACTCAATTTGAGCCGGCACCACAAAACACGTCAGTTTAAGTATCTACAGCGTGCTGCAGGGTGTAAAAGTGGCACGCAACCGCCTCGAAACAGTCTTCATCCGTCCATCGCACGACTCGAATGAGCCTTTTCGTGGCGCTGGAGCTGGCCCGGCCCGGTCCGAGTTGATGTGTTGTTTTGCCCGGCCTACCGGGGCGGGTGGTCGACCCCCGCTGGGAAGAGCGATGTCCAATCCGACAGCAGCCGGCCCAGGAGAGCTGTGGGTCCCGCTGCTCACTCGAGCCGCCCGGTAACGCCCATTCTACTCGGATGAGTGTGAGCTACTGTATCTCGCGGAGGGCATAAATAACAACTTCAGTCGGTGAACTCAGCGCAGAAGAGTAGATATGATGCATAAAACGATGTGTCTTGTTTCGTTATGCTGCATATGATTATACCGGAGTGATTTAAGAGGTATGCGCCAGGTATGCCGGGCTCATTCCGAAGCTGTCATTGCTCATCAATGAGCATTCTTGTTTCGCCGCCACGTCGAGTCGGCTCATGCGTTGACGCAATGCTGTAGGCTGCTAGCTCAGTGCCCGTCATTTGAGAGGTCGCGCTGCGTGCCTTAGATGTTCGGCTGCGATAAGGCATGGCAGAAAACAGCTCTGGGTCTGACACCTGTCAGTGGCGGAATTATTTAATATTCCTGACGGCTGGCAGTGGCGACTCAGCTTTTTAATGGTGAAAACCGTCGGACAAATGCACCACCACCCACTTCAAACCTCACTGGGAGTTAATTTTGAGCAACTGTTTTACCAAATTCTAGCTACGCTTGTATAAGCAAGCAGCATTCCCAGACGCTAAGAACTTAAGACGAAGTTTTATACCGCGCGTGGAGGGCAAATAAACATACGCAGGCATTTTGCGATATCTGATAAGCAAACAAAATGAAATGTCGAACTTTAGCAAAGGCCAAACATTTGCGGAATCGTGTTCCGGCACCAGTTTGCCTATCTCGCTCTATTTTGCTTGTTTGTCTGGTCTAAATTTAAAAAAGTGGGCCGTACCTGTCGCGACACGATATTGTCTTAGCTTTCTACTGCAGAGAAGCAGGTCAAATGTAGTATATGAATGAAGTAGAAATACACAGAACAGACAATTTGTGCTCAATCACAGAATGTAATGGGATGCTCTAGCATCACCACATCTCCGATTGAGAATCTCACGCAGATCGTGGAGGGTCGAGTCCGGCCCAGTCAGAGGGCTGGCAAAAGAACGCCTTGCCGCCTCCCTTTCGCCGTCACTGCCTGCTACGGAAAGGCATCATGATCAGCGCTGACTGACAGTTTGGAATGGGGACGTGACCAATAATCTGATCTTATGTCACTAAACTATTTGAGACACTCAGTGCTACCTTCCAGTGTTGAGCTAATTGCTTATCAGTGTCATCGTGCTGTTTTAATTAATTGGATTTTTATTGATGACATGAGCATTAATATACACCACTACGGTTGTTTGGTAGTTGTTCTTGACAGGTCAGTTGATTTATTGATTTATTGAGACATCAAACATTTAAATTTGGGCTTTTATTTGGTGGGTGTGTCTTCAGTTTCTTGGGTCTTGCGCTACTGTTTCATGTAAATGAAAATGACCTTTGAGCTATTGCCATCAATGGGGCCTGACTCTGAACAATTTAGACTTGACACTCTCCGTGTGAGGTAGCGGTCATTTACGGAGAATAGTCGCCGCTGGTCACAGACCGGCCCGGTCACTATCTACAGAGTGCAGTGAGGCGTCGCTAACCAGCCCTGTCCTGTTCACCATGGAGGCAGCGATTGTGGGCGTAATCTAGAGAGTATCCCAAGACCCCGACGGTCTCGGTTCAGTGTGAGGGATTCCACGGAACTCCGAATCCGGTGGGAGATCCCGCCATGGTGGGAGAATGGTGGGATTCCGAGTAACCGACTAACTGAACCGTTCGCCGCGCTGTCATGAACTCGTCACAATCAGGCGAGGTGGTCTGTGTTTAGCAGACCGGTGTATAATTTACCGGCCTACAGGTGTTTGTAGGCATTCGAGGTTAAATACCCTCTCAGTGCTTGGTGATTGGTTATTTAGCGTGATTGTGTGAGTCGAATAGTGCCGTTTGTGGTAAAATTGGCTATAATTGGCTGCCATTTTATGAATTCGCGTTTGTGAGTTTGAATGAATTTCCTCCACTTGGAGGAAAACACCATGAAATAATTTCATTTCGTTTTGCCAACGGCCTGAGAAACGGACATGAAGCTCAATCAGTACTTCGGCTGTTTAGTATCACAGATTGATTTACCCATCAAAGATGGCCAAGGAGAAGCAGCGGTAAACTTACGATTACAAGCTGAGCATGTGCGATATGTAACGACATTTTATTGAACAACATACGTAATCGGCATCAACACATCAACAAGTGTTCGCGGAGACTCCTGAAAGTCTCAGCCCACTCTAGCTATTATATGCGCGGCCGGGAGGTCCCACTGCCCGCCCCACCGACGCCCCGGCGCCCGGCGCCCTGACGCCCCGGCCGCGAGTGTCCGGTGTTAGTGGCCGGTGCGCCGCCGTCGAGTGCAGTCTCCGCGCCGCGTTCCTGTGGTCAGTGCGCGCGCGCGAGCCGCGAGTGTGATTGTTCTGAGGATAGCTGATCGCCGATTGTCTGCTCAAAGGTCAGAAACTGTGGGATTCAAATGTAGATCTTACGGAATGCGGTTTGTTCGTGATAAGGGAAATTCCAGAAGCGATATTTCGAATGAACAATTTAAGCAATTAAATTCATCCGTTGTTTTGTTATAATTTTATTTGCCAAATTAAAATATCTTTTTTATAAATTGTAAGTTTTTCCAAGTTGCGATGAAATAAGTTTGGAGCGTTGAACCGTATATTTATTTTCTGGCAATGGCAGACAAACTCAGTTATGTAGTAATTCATTAAATGCTACCACTCAACATTCATCCATAATATCTTTGGAGTTGTTGATACATTTTTTTGAAGCACGAATGCGACTGACTGGTCAATTTCTCGAAACGATAGCAGAGTTAAATGATGCAATCTATCTCGCATACTTTGATGAAGCTTATGAAGATAATACCCGGCATTCTTTGCGTTTATCGGCGTGGATGGGTTCATTTTGATCAGCGCTTTATGTTTGACGTTTGAGATGGACAGGTGGTTGGTTTAGCCGGTCGGTTTGACTCGTTCCTCAGCCCTTTGTTTGTGCGCCGCGCGTGCAGTGGTCGTTCGTGCTCGTCAGTCGCCCGATCAGTAGCTTTCAGCCCGTGAAACACGGCAAAAACGCCGCACTTCTTCTGCTGTTTACCTCTTATCGCCGCATCGTGATTGTTTCTCGCAATTAGGGAGAAATGAGCACGTCACAAACTTGGCCCGACCGTTTTTGTGGGTGACAATTGATAAAGCAAACGCAGGTAATCCAAGTCGACACGCAAGCCAATTGTTCTCGTAGCGTGCTATGCTATGGCTCGGAATTCGCATACTGCTGGAGCGCGGTACACTTGAGATCATTGAAGGATCTGCGGGCCGGATACGGAGTTACGAAAGCAAGAGAATAACTTGCATATGAGTCATCTGAAGGATATGACTCGCGTACTAATAGATACATGCAGGCATTCGCACAAATTGGTATCTATTTAACATGCAAAGGGCATTGCTTTCATTGTGCATTTGTCCACTTAAGTGTTGCGATGCATGTTCTGTAGTGCAGCCTTTTGTTCACGGCTACGTGACCTGAACATGGCTCGCATGCGATAGCAGAAGTCTGCTTTGTGTCGGCCGGTTAATCATTTCTAATTGTATGTGATGAGTGGTCCGATTGCTACCCTTGTCATCACCCAAGTATCGGCCGGCCTCGGGAATTCGTCATCGCTGCCGCGGCGCGCTCTTGTGCAGTTACAGAGCCATTGTGCCATGTGTCATGGTTAACACACTTTGTTACCTCACACGGAACTCGTAATGGCCGCCCAAGAAGCTGCTGTTTAGTTAAATGAAGATGAATTTCATGGTTTATTTAACGACAGATCGTTTTGCATCGTTTGTTGAAGAATTCAAATAAAGGTTTGTCATTCAAAGAACATAATCCTTCTTTAAAAAATCAAATCGAATCAAATATAAGCCCAACGTCATCGCTCATCAAAAGCTCACTTGACGAAATGTCCAATGAAAATATGCCACATAGGTATGTGTCCACACGTCTCTGCTTCTACCGGATTTGCTGCTTCTACATACATACAAAACTCAGTCTGATTTCACCTGTAATTACATTCAGCTATTCTGAGGCAGCTAAATAGCGCTTCCGATATTCCATACGACCTCAGGCGGCGAGCAGCGCTGCGAGGCTACCTCACTTCGCTGTTGACCGCCACGTTACCTCTGCTACCGCCGCCCGTTTTAGTATCCCAGCCCGCCGACCGTCTCGCAGATCGCCGGTGCGCCGTGTGCGTTCGTCCTTTGCTGCCGACGCTGGCCGGCCTGTCGCCCTAAATCACAGCCGATGGACGCGGGCTCGATGGTTCCTGACCCCCGCTCCGGCCGGGCGCCACCGCCGATTGCCGATGCGTTCCAGGCCGGCGGCGGCAGCACGGATGGGGAATAAATGCCGCGCTGACATGCACCCGTTGGTGGATACCAGCGCAGAGGAACGGTCCGAGGAGGAAGTTTGGAGGTGCCGGGGTCAGCAGTGTTGCGTACTGGTGTGGCGGGGTGATCAGAATGATAGGAATTTGAAAGTGCGATAAATAATGCTTGATTTGAATGCCATATTACTGCATTTGCGCTCCGTTCAAAAGTTCATGTAATAAACCTGCATTAGAGAAATTCGCGGTTCACAGTTGGAACATTATGCATTTATAAAGACGTGATTTTTTTCTATTGCTGGCAAAGGGCAGCTGTCGGTTTTTTAAACAGGATCACGACTCACGATCTCGACCTAAAATTTATCCAGCACGACGCGTTCGTTCGACCTTCCCAAGGCCTGATGACAGCATAGATCAAACATGAATAGACAATCAGCAGGAAAAGCTGGTCATCAGCTCCGTCGTGATGTGCGTTCGGCCACAGTCTGCCACGGGTCGTCAATGCGCCTCCCTTCTCCGTGCGGCGCCGTCCGCTCTCCTAGTCACACGGCGCCTGCCATTAGACATTCCGTGGCGGCCCGGGCCACCCGCGGCGCCGCCCATCGGCCACGCACCCGGCACCTCCTCAGAACGGTATTTTACTCTAACTGCGGCCCGGCCGGCAATGCCAAACAAATACGCCACAAAGCCGGCCGCGCCCCGCGCGCGTCGCCGCCATGAAATACACCGCCGCCGCATTAAGCGCGGGTCACACCGGGTCGCGGGCACTCTCACGCGCCTCGGTGCCGGGAACGGGCGAACAACGACGGCGGCCGCCGTCCGCTCGGTCGTATCTCATGGGGACGACCGCTCGGCACTGTGCGCCGCCGCCTCCTCCTCCGTCGAGCTCCAGGGTTATGAGCAGCGCTTTGAGCGGCACAGCACGTGCCACGTGCAGCACGCATGCGCAGGAGGACGACTGGCAGAGGTCATGACACCCATCGGCACTGGCATGTGATTTATGCTATTGAAGTTATGTATGGGGTGGCGGAGGGCTGGCATAGGTTAGGTTTTTAAACGAACTTCCAAAGGAGTGGACGTAAATTGTCAAGTGAGTGATTGCTGCTTCCTGGAGAAGATTAACCAAATGTTTTCGTGGCAATTCTTTGTCCAGGAAAATGGGCATATCCAGCTCTTTCATGGGTCAACGCAATCTAATTTCGGCCTTATATTTGCTCAGCTCCTTTTGTAAACTTAGCGAGTGTATCTTGGATATTAAGTCGAGGCCAACTTTAGCTGACATCAGACGGATGGGTTCTTATTTTAGACATTGTGATATCATCCAAGACCGATTCGTTTCGGAGGGGCGGGAGCTGTCGATGAATATTTATATTTAAACATGAAAGTAGAGCATCGGCTCGACTGGGTCCCCTCAAAGTGTGCAGTATCGACTAGTCAATCTAACTACATCATTGCTTGATTTGGGTCAACTCGAATACTGGAGATATAACCCCACCTCGACACATGGTTCAACCTGTTGAAAGAACAGTTAGTTGGAAGTTCACGACCGGCAAGATTTTACCACATCTGTCACCTGATTGTGCATCGGGTGGTATTTGATAAAAGCTACATAAGTGGTTGCTACTTCCGCTGCTGTTTTTGACACATGAAGAGGAGATTGAGGAAGACAATTTTCTGTAAGTTCTCGAGTACGATTTTTCCTCCCCTCAGCGGCCACCTTCTTAGATCCTATATGACTTGGTCTGATTATTTATTCGCTTTGGTCCACTGTGGTCCGCTGCGTTCTTGGTCCGTTGTGGTCCAGCCTGACCCTCGTTCCGGCCTGGCTCGTGCCGGTGTAGTCCACTGTTGTCGCGGTCCGCTGTGGTCTGTTGTGGTCCCGGTCCAGTGTGGCCCTCGTTCCGGCCCGGCTCGTGCCGGTGTAGTACACTGTTGTCGCGGCCCGTTGTGGTCTGCTGTGGTCCCGGTCCAGTGCCGCCCTAGTTCCGGTCTGGCTCGTGCCGGCCCCCGCTGGGCGGACAGGGTTCCTCAGACACAGACAATCGCTCACGCTGACCCCGGTAATGGAGGATTGCTACTGATACGCGGCCGGCGCCGGCTGGAACCCACTGATTGGCTGAAATATGACGTGAGTCGTGCGGCGAAATCTCGCCCACTCGGAAGACGCATATGCGGCCTTATCGCTGAGGATCGGCGCTGTGCGGCCGGCTCTCTGTTTGGAAACGGGCCGCCGTCGGCTCTCCCGAATCGGCTAGAGACCGCATTGTCTCCCGTCTCCGTGAAAACGCGCCCGTGCGCCCATTCTTTCCGAGGGCGTCCTCGTCATTGGGTGTGTCATCACTGGCGCAGTCATGCGGCACTGGCGGAGGAAGAGCAATACGAGATGTTCATTTCTCTTGGTGAGCTTCAGGTTGAGGTGCGAATGTTGCCGTCCTGATGTATTCTTATTATTTGGAGCTCAGTGCGTCTTTTTTGCTCATGTTTTATTATCCCATGGGGTAAGCAAAATACTGGAAGGGGACTAGAGGGGAAGTTGCTTTCTTATTCCTCCGTAATTTATTTCTTCCTTTCCTCTTTTCCCCTTGTTGTGGTGATATTCATGGCTGCTTTCAGAGGCGTCTCGTCTCGTCTCGTCTCGTCTCGTCTCGTCTCGTCTCGTCTCGTCTCGTCTCGTCTCGTCTCGTCTCGTCTCGTCTCGTCTCTCTCTCTCTCTCTCTCTCTCTCTCTCTCTCTCTCTCTCTCTCGCGTTCCTCTTTCTCATTCTCTTTTTATGTCATGCAGCTCCCTGATGCAGTGTCCTCGTCCCTGCTTGCACCTACACTTACCATCTCTTTTATCGTGTTTGATCCCTAATCCCCGCCAGTAAACCCCCGTCTCGTCCATGTTACTGGCCTTCTCTCGACATCCTGTTATCGCTGCCCCCATCCCGTCACCGCCTCTACCCTTCCTCCGACACCCCGTGTCCATCCTGCGGCAATCTCGACCTATCTCCTCCGACCTGCCGGCCTGCTGTGTTTTCTCGCTGTACTTGCTGCGCGATGTGCTGCTCCGACCATGTCTCTACACCGGCCGTGTGTCGTGGCCGACGGGTGTCCATCCTGGGCTGTCCCCGGTGTTGGACAGGAGGCTACCCGCAGTAGATTCACGTCTGTTAACCTCCTGGCTCGCCGCTAGACGCGTCCGGGAGACAGGAATGTCCCAGGAGTGGCGTGCAGTGTCGACACCCCGAAACGACGCACCGAGAGCGACGCATGGACAGCGTCACGCCGACAGAAGTCAGTCCTGACATAACGACCTGGCGTTCTATACTCGTATTAGCTGCGCCCGGTCTAACCGGCTGCCTCCCCACCGCAAAGGCCGTGCCATGGCCTCCCCAGACGGCTGTGGAGTGAGGGCATTCAGCCGAGCCCGTCTGCACGGGGAACTGACGGGTCAATGATGAGTCAGACGACGCGAACATTACCTTGAGCAGCCAACAAGTTTCTGCCGATATTCTCATCTGCAAGTCTGATGCAGTTTTCGCAGCGTCGCAGAACTTAGATGAGGGATGCGGCGGGTACTAAATGTAAATGTTCTGGTGCTTTCTAATTATGCATGGGAATTATGATATATTTATCAATAATGTAAAGCATTGGGCCGTCGTTGTTGGTAGCATGGGTAAAGGATCAGATTTGACCCTGAATGATAGTTCCCCGAAGGCATTTGTAGGTATGCAAATCAAATTCTTAGTGAACCATTTCCTAAGACGAGACTGCGAAGCTAAATTTCCAATAACTAATCCAACCAGCTCTCTGCACGAATTTGCGAATGATTGAGCACACTATTCAAAAACATCCGATCTGACTAAAGCGGATGTTTTTTAGTCTCGCAATCTCTAAACGTCGACGGGTAGGCACATTGAAGCACACAGCGGCTATCAGAGCAGAATCCTTGCTTTTATTTGCATTGTGCAATTGCTGAGAAACTATCATCAATGCATCACCCTACAATGCTTGCTCCATGCGAGTACATACAAAGACAATATCCCCCGGGTGACTGATGTGCCTTTGAAATGTCACCCGCCCCTAGAATAGAATGATAAAGCTACGTCGACCCCCTGTGGAATGTTAACACCACCGCGACCTTTGGAATGGTAATACCATTCTCACCACGCGCCGGAATGGTAACGGCGGCTCCTCTGCGATCAGTATCCTGCCCTGGTGCCATGTCTCGCGCCCAGATGGGGGTCAGCGATGGCATCAAATGTCGGCGCAGAATGTCAAGCAGATGGAGAGACGACGCCTAGCAACCGCTTCTGTGGTTGTTATTGCGCTGCCACTCATGATCTGCAACACTTTCTTTTTTTATTACGAATAGAATATTGTCTCAATTCTGTCTATGTATAGCATCTGGCTACGTTTCTCACATTGATACCCTATTATCAGGTGTAATATCCTGCATATGTACATTTGAACAGCCCTCTAATTAAATCCATCGGCAGCACCCTGGGTCGCCCGTCCTCGCCCGCCGCTGCGCAGTTCCCGGGCCGCGCTGACACCGTTCCAATGGGCCCGGGTTCCCAGCGGGCCCGCCCGGTCGTTTTGCGGCTGGCCCGCTCTGTTGACACTGCGCCCTGCCGCGCTAAGTTAGCGCCGCACCGGCCACCGGACGTCGTCTTTCACGGCACTGAGGACCGTCAGCGAGGGACAGCTCATTGATGGTGCGGGGATGGAGAGGCTAATGAAGCCGCCTCGCTGCCGTAAATTGGACGGGCGCGCCTGTAGAAACACCGAGCCGGGGTGGAGGCATGGTACCCGGCGCCTAGGGAGGTGGTGTTTAGGTATGTATTACTTGCTGCCACCTCCAAATTTGCACGCGCTGTAAAAAAGTTGCTAAGGGTTCGTCAACCTGCCTGAATCAAAGGACATTTGCAATGGGATGGTGCCAATTTCACGCCGATCAGGCGGCACGTGATCAAAGCATGTATTATCGATAATATTCTTCCCGAAAAGGAGGCAAATTAATGGTCATTCATCTGCCGTATTGTGTTATTGTTTTCATTTTGTCGCGATGATTCGTAAGTGACAATTGCATGCATTATTTTGCCACAATGTGTGGCAATCCCTCAATGAACATAACTTAGATAGACGTCAAGTCAATGATGCGTGCAGATTATAAATAGATTTGCACGAATGGGTTTTCATAATCGCTCTTTTTGTTCAGCACAAATATGCGTGCTTTATATCTTGCGTGTCATCATGCATGTGCTGCACCACCAGGATGCCCAGGGCTTGAGGTTTGGTTTTGAAATATTGTAGTCTAGTAGCTAAGATCACCGTCTTCCGTTTATTGATGTATCGTATATTTGACCTCATTTCATCGCCAAATACGGCCTCTGGCTCGCGATCTCTATTAGTTTCGTAGCCGACAGGTTTACACCTGAGCGTCGAAAAAAATTAAACTTCCTCGTCCATCATCGCGCCAACAAACGGGAATTTTGATAACATGAGCAGATATCGCTTTCAATCGCCTCCGTCACGCCTCAGAGTCTACATTCGCGATAAGGCCTACTGTCGGCTTGCCAAAGAGACTTGTAACGGTTATTCCTCTTGGCTGGGCGTATCAAAACAACCAGTTCTAGACAAATGGCGATGTCGATCGGCTGATACGATTACATCTTATTTCATAAATATAGCTCTATTGTTTTGTGTGTGTAGAGAGGCGCTGCTGAAGTCGCCAGTGCTGTCCACTCCTGCCTTTCCATCATAGACTCTATTCTCTGACCCCTCTTTCCATGCGCTTTGTTGTGTCGTTCGCCGGTGCCGACCAGAATTGGCATAAATGAGCACACTGCTGGTGGCGGTGTTGGCGGACCGCTACCGTCCTTCATTCGGCCCACCAGGCGGCGTGAGTCATTTATCATCGCCGGGTTCTGCGTCTGATGTCAGCAGAGAACATGAAGATGTGAGAAACGGTGCTGGAGATAGAGGGGAAATAATAGGCAGGAGGGACCATTGTGGTAGCGATGATAGTTTTTTAGACTAGTTGTTTTGCGATTGGCACTTGCTATTTGTTTTTAAGTGACTCTTCAGATAGATGATTGACATCCTGTCAAATGCACAGGAATCAGGATTGATGTGATCAGCAGATTGTTCATTTTTTGGTTGATGGAATATTGGATCGCACAGCATGCCACCATTTTCTCGTTGTGGCGCTCCGTCACCACTCCAGTCGCTATCTCAGGGTTATGTCTACTGTCTGGGCGGCAGACGGACCGATGCGGGCCACACCTCCGACCTGTGTCTCCCTCCTTCACCCGTGCGGCCACTTGGCCCGCGGCCGGCCCGCTCCCTTCCATCCGCTGGCACCGCGGCCAGTCGTCTGACAGCTTCCTGAACTTGGGAACCGCTCTGGCAGCCGGCGGAACCCGCGCCGGGCTGTTTTCGCCCAGCTCACTCTGACAGTCGTAACGTATTTACATGCCCGTCTGTAGCATTTCGAAATATTAATTAATGTCTGAGATTGCGTTAAAGATTAATGAAGGACGCTATGGTTGGGAATCCAATTTGCGAAGCTCCTCTTTACCGTAGATACTTTCTCCCCTCTATCGTGATATATTTAATCTTTTTCTTCCCCTCCTATTATGTTACCTCCTCATCGTTATATTCCCCTACCTACGTCTTCAGCCGTGGCGACCGCAGGCACTTCCCGACCTGCGCCGCCACACGAGCTCGACCCCGCTGACCTGTGCAAAACACCAGGCAGGTCGGCCGGTGCGCTCGTGACCGCGGCCGGCCTCTGCCTGTCGCTAATTGTCGGTACCCGGTCGCTAATTTTCCTGTCCGTGCGTGGCGTGCCAAAAAAGCAGCGAAAGGTCGTGGTTAGTTGCAGAGGAGTGGCTGAACGTTGCAGGGAATTAGGTACGCTGGGTCCATGGTCTTTAGATGTAACAAAAACAATATGTTGAACAAAGCATTCTCGTTTTGTCCACATCGGAAGTCCACGAATGTTTATCTTGCTCTTAATTAAATGAGATCGAGTCCAGTGTATTCCATGCTTTATTTTCCATGGTTTCGCTAACTGGTCCGTCGCGGTGCTCCATCCTGGCGCGTTCGGGCGCTGAGACGCAGACCTTGTTACCGCCACCCCGGGAGGTGAGTAGATGGTGACCACTCTCTGTAACTGATCGGGGATTCAAAACACGGCCGCCGGCGGCCACAGCCACCCGCAGACCGTCGGGATCATAGTGGCCCGCCCAGAAACGGCCTGAGCGCACCCGACAGCGTTATTTAGGACGGATACTGAAAATGTTAATTTTACAGATAGATGGCTCAAATGAGCAGATGTTGCTTGATATGAAAGTCATATTTTGTCAATGAGGATGGTGGCTCCACTTAGTTTGCTAATAAGCTCCTTATGCTCTAATCTGTAGGGATCATCATGTTAACTTTATTGAGGATCTCTGAACAAAAGCCTTGAAATCCCACTCGACTCATTTTACTGCGGGGCCCGGCGCGATAACTCAGATCACCCACGGTTGATTCGGGGCGATCTCCGCCGCTCTGCTGTCAGTTCCAGTCAGCCGAGAGGTCGCCGGTCGGCCCGGTGCCGTCACCAGGTCCGCTCCCTCCCGGCCCACCGCCGACGCGCCGATGCCATTTTAGATATCGCTTCTCACCAAGGATGGATCGCGTCAAATAACGCCGAGGGGCACACCAGGAATGGAAAGGAACGTGGCCGGCCACGGAGGCATTCTGCTGTGAAATGGATACAACCGCCACTCCATACAGGTGCCCACGAGAGGGATTTAAATCGCGGTGGACATCGCTATGACGATATCTGGCGTATAATTTTTTCTACGTCCATTCTTTCCAACCAAGTTGTTGCAACGCAATGCGCTCGTTTTTTTACGATAATCGATTCACAACGCGCTAGTTATTGTATATGAGACAGAAGCATGATTGCGTCGATGACGTAATGTCGCAGACTGCCAACGTGTCCGAGGCTCTCCGATGCATCACTGCGACGTCTGAGTTCCTTCTCATCTGCATGATCAGACTTCTGAACAAGAAGGAAAACCCACGGCACCATGGATGGATGACCTGCCAAAGCCGGCGACAGCAGTGTGGATTGCTGCATCTGGAACAACGAGGGCACTCCCATGTCCAGCTATATAGAGCAGCGTCACCGTGTTCGTCAGTTGGAGAATTAATGGGCTACATCAGCATGTGTGCGGCGCCAGCTAACGCCTCTTCGATTGGTTTTGTGCTCAAGATAATGCAGAACAGGACAACTCTGCCAGTGGGTGCGCACATGGGAGGCTAATTTGTTTTAGCAAATGATTTGGAAATGAGATGTGGCAATGTGGACTTTGTGATCGTAGTCCTACGAACACCAGTGCTTCGGTGAGTGGTACAGTTCAATTTCCGTTGTAATTTCCTTGGCGTGGTTTTGACAGCCCTTTATCCCTATCGCATTGAACTTCCAACAGGGTCGGATATTTTTACATAAGCGATTTGTGAGATTGTATTCAGAATCAAACTCGATAGACGTTCAGGCTGTTCCACCCTTCCAAGCTGTTGGGAGACAGTCCTCACTGGTCTGAAGCACCACTCTCTGGGCGGATTTGGGTCAGGACCATCCCTCCAGTAGCTGCGTTGGATACCGTGTGGCACCGCTCTGGCGACCGGACTGGTGCCATGGGCTCGAATTGACCAGACGACTCGAATTGACCAGACGACCTTGCACCGGAGCGAGGATCGCGCGCGGGTGGAATCGATGGGCGGTGGAACAAGTGAGTCGACGAGAGCTCTAAACTCGACTCGAGTCGACCAGAGCTCTAAACTTGAGTCGACCAGAGCTCTAAACTTGAGTCGACCAGAGCTCTAAACTCGACTCGAGTCAAGTCGAACAGCGGAGCTGGGAGAGATGTTATCTCCGTGGGTGGTTGCTGCCCGCGGTACATAAGTAGATTCGGAAGCTGATGAAGACTAATCATATTTTAATGCTAGCTGAACTACGAAATGGTCGCCTAATCAGCGGCTCCGCTGGCCAACATGGTTATGTCCCTTTCGAAGCTAGTTCCATAGCGTTACAGATGCTCCTAACTATTATTTGATGGCTTCTAACGTCAGACGATTGGGCTGCCGCAGTTGACATTGCGTGATTACTGGGAGTACATTTTAACTGATTATCTGTTTACATGACACGAGCGCTCCTTTTTTGGAAATGGCCTGATATTTCACGAACTTAATGATTGTCCGTAATCATAAATAGTGCATTATTATAATTTATGAAATGCAGGTCACTTACGCGTCCATAGAATATCAGCAGATTGTGAAAGCGTGATTGTCTGAGCTTGTTTGGTGCAATTTACTTAAGTGGTTCACCCTTCCAGCTCTTGTCTACTTCTTTTCCCCACGGCTCTATTCACCATTGCGTATCGCCATGTTCGCCGTTGTCCTTTCACGTGAACCACTACGATCACCTGGCTGCCCTAACTGCCCTTCCCCCAAATGCTTAGTCCTTCCATGCTTCTTTGGAGGGTATGTCCGTATTGCCCATGCCCATTCCCCCCCCCCCCATGTTCGCTGTACCTCTGACAGCCCCTCTCGCGTACAATCGGGGGAGTGGCGCGGCAGAGTGCCCGTCCGCCTGCCATTACTAAGGCGCGCACGTCCGCCGGCCCTCCGCGCCGACAGGCGACGACGGCGGCCGCCTTTTTGTGCCTCCCTATAGGGCGATGCGTCGCATGAGAGTGCGCCCGATAAGGCAGCCCTTCCGGCGGCTCGGCGCCAGACGTCGCCGTGTTCTTGTCCGTGCGGCACAGCGACGACATCCCAATAAAATAGCAGCAGAGTGGCCACTCGGTTGTCCCACCACAACAGGCCGCAGACGGAGGTACCCTCGGTGGTCTCATTAGAACAGATCGCAGACGGAGGTCCCCTCGGTGGTCCCACCACAACAGACCGCAGACGGAGGTCCCTCGGTGGTCTCATTAGAACAGATCGCAGACGGAGGTCCCCTCGGTGGTCCCACCACAACAGACCGCAGACGGAGGTCCCCTCGGTGGTCTCATTAGAACAGATCGCAGACGGAGGTCCCCTCGGTGGTCCCGCGGGGTAGACCGCGGGTTTGGGCCCTCTCGGGTTTTTGGGTGTCGCTGGGTGGTCAGAGGTCCTTTAGAGTGGTCCCACCGAGGTGAACTACAGATGGACGTCCTCGTGATGGTGTGAACTGGCATTGAAGACAGTGCATTGTGCAAACATTGGACCAGGCAGACCGCGGACGAATGTTCTCAGTTCTGTGCTCGGAATCACCTTTTTCATTTCGCAGCTTTATGGAAATTGGTGAATGAAAGTTTTCATTCACTTAGGATTGATAAAAGGTGCTGCTAAACGTATTATGAGCATGTTTCATCGCGTGACCCAGGTCTTATTTTCTCTCCATTTGTTGACCAGCACAGATGGCGTGTTGCCCACATCCACGAAGCTCCTCGCTGCGCCTCAATTACATTAATGTTAGTTTCGTTTTTATTGAACTTTTATTGATACATGATTGTTCCATACCGTTTATCATCTAACACGCTCATATCGGTGCTCTTGAGATGGACAGCTCTGTGACTGGGCGGGATAAAAAGCCGTTTTCCACATCATGTAGTGTCTTCGATGCCAGGAGCTCCTATCATTTGGGGCTATTGTATGACTCTGCTAACTGGGGTCAGTGCTATTGCATGACCCACAGCGGTCAGGCTCCCTAATTTGTTTAACCACCAGACAATGTTCTGTGCCGCCATTACCGCTTTATTGCCGTTTCATGTAGCTTTTTGTGATAAGGGCCAGATAAAGTAAGTCCCGATCGTACTTGTACACCAGTCTACGATTAACATAATAGTTGGGATAAGATAGTGGCTAGCGAATGTAATCCATTCGTTTATAGTTATGGCCCATAAATATTGTTGCTTAAGTGATCGAAGGCCGGCGAGTTTTGTTGCATTAACTGATAAATAACAACTAATGATGGTCGCTGTCTATTTTACGAAGGTTTGTGGCATGCAGAAATATTTTACATAATCTGTTTAGAAGTTTTTCGAAAGCCAATAGTTAAAAGAGATTTACATCATAGTGATAGTCGCTGCTACACTAAAAATATCTTTCTGACATTTAGGCAACGAGTGCCTTAAGTGCCAACCAGTCACTCAGTTTCAAGTGAGCTCTGGCTGGCTCCAAACTGTGCTGCTTCATAAGGCATAAACGGCTTTCGATAATGGCCTTTTGTCAAATAAACCATTAATAACAATGTCTCTTTGTTCTAAAATGAGTTAGCGATGATCGATGATTCACCTCCAGCGTCACTTTTAGTTTTCAATAAACAGCCAAACTCAAATGCAATAAACTCATCTAGCATTAGATGCCGAGAATGAAATATGTTAGCCTTGATCGTACCAATGCCTATCAGATATGATAGATAAGCGCCTGCCGTATTATTATTGGAAGAAAACAAACTTAATTGCGAGGGGAGTCTGCGAGACGATTCATTTGCAGCCTTTAGATCAAGATTCCACCACCGGTTGAGGCCCTCGTTGCGTGACTGAAAACATCGCGATCGCGTCGGATCAGATAATCGAACTCTGACTAGATACACGTTTCTGAAATAAAAGCACGATACTTAGCCGAATAGCTCGGCCATCCGATTACCTGCCTTCGTCACGGCGAACAAGGCGCTGAACTAATTCGTTCAGCCAAACGGCCATCGCCGCTGAGAGTTTCTCGCTGAGGTGCGGACATTATGGGTGCTTTGGCGATGGGCGCTCGGCATCTGGGCGGGTCGTAGCCAGCTGTTGGCGGCCCAACCCAAATGAGATGTGTATCTTTACAGCGCACTGAGCCCGGCCGGCGTGAGCCATACCAGCCGCATGGGGGGCTCTCATGCGCACCCGACATGCAGTTTCGACCTCACACCAAGCTTCGCAAGTGTCGCAGAGAAGGCTGTTAGCCAAGTAGGTGCAATACCTACTCGTAGGTGAAAGGCTAAACGTTTTTTGTCTGCATTGTTTGCTCCTTGTTAACCAACGTCATCAGATCATCTTTTGCACGTTTCTCTGTCTGAAATGTGTCTAAGGTTTCTTTTAAGGACATGATGTGAAGTTTGTTAATGTAATAAGTGAATGAGGACTAATGTTGGTTTAGGGTTTGTTACCTACATGCATAATATTTCAATGAAGTTTCGCATGGGAACTATGGAAGGTTGGCGACTTTATGCAGACGAATTACGTTTCGCTGAATTTCGAATCTGATCTCCTGAGCTGGTCCAAAGCACATTTGCATCGGTTTTCGCTCATTGTTTCTCAACGCATTTGAGTTCAATAAGTAGCCACCATGGTACGGCAAATCATAAGAATCTGGCGTCTAAGATTCTGAGCACCCGAGAGTCGGATGTCTACGCAGTAGTTCCATGTAGAGTTATGTGCGCACGTGCGGCCGCTTTTTGCTGGCGCGGGCCGCTGCGCCGGGGGTAGGCGATCGGTCTGCCGCTGCCGGGAGGCCGTGTCAGCCCGTCATCAGCTGTCAGCTGGGACGGCTCACCCGTCAGATCGCCGTCAGATTCGTCACCAGTCAACCGCGCCACGCATCGATCGTTCACGCGTGAGCGTTTTTATACGGTGGAACGACAGCGGCTCGGCCCGGAGCTATGGTGTTTGACGGGATCCGGCGGGGGTTTAGGGTAATCTGGGTCATGTGAGAACCGGCGCTCAAGTGGGCTGTCACCTGTCGGGGATGTAATTGTGTGTGGTTTTTTTGTGCCCTTCAGTGAACTTGTGACGTTAATGGACTTATGTGGCTTGGTTAAGATGGTTTTTGTTTTCGTTGTAAGATCATGACAATAACGTTTGACAATAATCAAACCAAGAAAGACATCGGAGTTCTGTGGTTATCTTTTACCGTTCTTATCTCATATCTTCATCAAATCTTGAAACAGAATGCGTGACTTTGGATCATGAACTGCGCAAATTATTCGCTGGCATTTATTTTATGGGAACCATTTATTTTTGTGTTTGAAACAGGGCTATCTTTAGCCTGTTCCTTTAACTTCAGACTTTTTGAAGCATTTTAACCCGCGAGTTGCTGGGGGGGGGGCGTTAAACGCCCCCACTTTTTTCGCCGGGCCATAGCATAAAAACGGCGCGCCGCAGGCGCGCCAAATTTTGGGTACCTGTAGGGAATTGATTGAAGTTTATTGTGACAAAGTTTAAAAAAAAATCGGTCGGAAAATTTTTGAGACATCAAGGTTTTAGTGACGTCATGATTTCTGAGTTTTCGACCAAAAACGGCATATGTTCAAAAAATCATATAAAATCACAGAATAGACATACAGACATGCCGTAAATGCCATTAAACTGCCAATACCATGAACAATCAAATGGCTATCTTCGATTTTTGATTATCGCTCCGCATTTTCCAAAATCTTGAACTGAATCTTTGCAATTTCTCGTGACTACCTCACGACCATGATACATGCATTTCTTAAATTTAACTTTTTGAGCCAAACGCGTACACATATGATAAAATGAATGTCACCATCGTGTTCTACGACCCAAATTACCCATAAAACATGTGTCACAGGCTGCGAATATCAGTTTTGATTTTCGGGGATATGTGCCTACCCGGTTGACCTGACCTTGACCCTGACCTATGCTTGACTGACCCCTACATGAAGCTGACACTCTTGTAGGCCTTATATGATGGATTGTGCACCGTTTTGACAGAGTTTATGACGAGAGGCGCCCATTGCGAAGTCCTGAAGTCCATGCTACTGAAAGCCCGATTTCAGGTGTTTGACCTGACCTTGACCCGACCTCTGACCTCAAAATTCAACTTTAAAGTACTCATCTGAAGCGTCTCGTCGCGTTCTTTCGTTTGCCGCCTCGTGCGTTTCGCTGCGCCTATTGGTTCGCGAGTTATCGGCTGGGGGCGTTTAACGCCCCCCCCCCCAGCAAACGGTGGGTGGCGAAATACCCCAGCAACTGCCGGGTTAAACGGCACGTTAACACCTGCCATTTCATCTGAAACCGACATCGACTTACAGCCCGTCCCATTCAGTCACGGCGGCTTAAATGCGCCCGCAATAAATGGCAGCGCCTCACCGCAACTCCGACCCGCGGCGCGGTCGTCCAACGACCTCCTAGGTCCTTACGGCGCGGCGGCTGGTAAGGCTGACCACTGCCGCAGTAACAACCGACCCTCCTTCCCTGGTGGCTGAGAGACCGCCCCTGCTCGGAGCGGCGCCACAAACGCGCGGTCGGCACGCAGCGCCTCCCGGCGCCCGGCACCCTGCGCCTACATCTCCCACGGCGGCGCGCAGGGCCCGAAGCGACATCCTCATACCCGCCCACCTGCTGACGCGACTCCGCTGCCAGCCAATTTGCGTTCGAATGCCGCCCCTCACCCGCACCCTCCGTGGTGCAAACGACACCTGTGTAGGAGCGTGTGTCGGCCTCGGAGGGCGCCGACGCCGAGCAGCCGCCACCCCAACTCCGGGCGCGGGGAATGTGCACAATTCAGGGCGCAGGTGAAATGTGCATAGAGATGGGAATGAGTAGCGGGAATAAGAGCGCGGAGCTGGCGAGAACGAAGGGGAGCGCTGGGTCAACGATGCAGGGTCGGCGTGGTGGTCCGGGTGCAGAGCGGACCGTACCGGGCCTGCTCGGCCGATTTGAAGGTTAGAACCAAATCAGGGCACCAGTTTGTGGCGTGCCGCGTAGGGGCGTGAGGTTATTGTAAGGAAGATTGAAGGTTAACACTGAACAATTTTAGGAAATTGATGGTAAATACCTTTTGAAATGAATGTTTGTGTCGTTATATTACGGTATAAAGTGTCAAGCAAGGTTCAACGGATTGGACTATACGCGCTTATCTGACAGTATTAACAATGCAAATTACCCAGCACCGCTCCTCGTATTGTCCGGCGCCCGGTAGCAGCCCACCCACGGAGAGTCTAATTCCCCACGCACACAGTAGCGGCGGCGGACGATGTTCACACCGCGGCAGGTCATGTCGGGGTCACAGGACCGTCTGGGAACGGCCGTGACACAGTGGTAGTGCGGGATGTAGGCACAAACTACATACAGGAACATTACACTTCGGTGTGTGAACCTGGTGTGTACTCATCTGTGTAGCTTCTGCTCCTACAAATGGAAGTGTGTAACAACACTGAACGAAAGGCTGCAGCACGCTTCAAGATAGGGCCGTATCTCAGTCTTGGAAATGAAGTTGTGCTGTTTTAATGTTGCATTTTACAAGTATACCTACCTTACTTGAATCTATAAGTGTAGGCAACGATTTAAACACTTTGAAGCTGCGGCAATCTCGAGCGCCGCGGAATTGCTGTTTGTTTTGTTCAGACAAGACAGGGTATTTTGCTTGAGGAGTTTGTTAAGGAGCGCTGTTTCGTTAAGTTTTGTTAAGCGCTTCTGATAAAGCTTTGTAAATATCAATGTGGTGCATGTGATAGTGCATTATGGAACTGCCCCATTACGAGTATTCTGATTC
Source organism: Amphibalanus amphitrite (assembly GCF_019059575.1). Classification (NCBI taxonomy): domain Eukaryota; kingdom Metazoa; phylum Arthropoda; class Thecostraca; order Balanomorpha; family Balanidae; genus Amphibalanus; species Amphibalanus amphitrite. The sequence continues at coordinate 528,125 of NW_024881620.1, forward strand.
TATGTAGACATTTGCAAACAATAAATCGTATATCGCTGTGTGAATGAATCGTTTTGTGGATTCAATGCCGACGGATCCATAATGGCCTTTGTCAGTTCGATGACAGTCTCTTGCTCCAAACAAATAGCCTCTTCAGAGGTGGCTAATCAGCAAAAATCTGCGCTCAATCTCTGTCAGGAAGCTCAGTCTCGCTGATATCGGTTACATGATGCGGTCTTATATCTGCTGGGTGTTTGGACTCGCAACAAACGCACGTCATATGTTTGAAAAATGAACTTTAATTGCTCACAGTGTTGGTATAAAGCCGCCACACAACGGTATCCATTACCCAAGTGGCTATCGTGTATGGGAGGTAGCGAATCGTGTAAGTCATGCCTTTTGTTGACGTGATGGAAAGCTGAGACATCGCTGAATTCTGAACGGCCACGAACAATGCCGTGAAAAATCGAATTGTAATTAATGGTCATCAAGCAAAATACCTTGTCAGAAGGCGCATTCATTTGCATTACTAATGCATTCACGCTTTGGACTAACTAGGAAACGAGCGAAATGCGAGAAATTTACATTAATCTTGGTGAGGATGGCTGACGAAGCGTGGCGTGTGAGGAGACTGTGAATTCAGTGCGGCGCCCGGGACCGCCCCATCGCTACGTGGCCCTGTCACGAGCCGTCCATCGGACGGGAAGCGTGGGCGAGGAGAAGGGCGGACCCCGAGATTTGACCAAATCCGTGGAGCCACCCGCCCTTCCCAGAGATTCCACTTGAAGTGGATTGGTATGCATCTATAGGAAGTGAGATTCTAGCGCCCCGGTCGGTGATGAAGTATTAAGGAATTGCTGTTTTTACCCGGAATCGTTTGAGGCAGTTTCTTGCTCTAGTTTTACCATCAGCCTGAACCAGAAATAGGTTGACAACTCCAACTGAACTAAGAGCCATCGTAGGAGGCGCCGACCAAATATTGATATTCGGAGCATGAATGATTTACGATCAAACTACACATGTTCAGTAGCCGAACATGTTACGTGCATAATGCGGGAAAGTCATAACCTTCTACGCCTCGGCACATGGCACATGCCTCACTGGGAAGACGAGCACCATCAATCGCCACGCCAACCGGCGTCTGTCTGCCCCATGGCCGTCTCAAGCCGGGACGCTGTTGTCCCAGGCTGGACCTCAGCCCACTCCGTGACATGGCGGCGCGGTCTCTTTGATCCCCCGGGCTCCTTCCGGTCCACGGTGTCGGGTGGACCACCCACGGCGCCTCACGTGCACCAGTGGTCCGACGGTCTCTGTGATGTTTGTGCAGTGTTTGCCTACGCAGTGTTTGTGTTAACTTGGGTAAATGTGTGGATACGGTGATTGGACGTTTACTGTTCATCAAGTACCTAGAGGTCGGTTTGGTATCGGATTCTGCTGTGTGATCGCGTTAGTCTGTTTTGCATTGAAAGTCATGTACACCAATGTTTTGCATGGCTCGTTAACACCAAATGTGACGTTGTTTCCTGCGTTTCAGCTGGGACCGTTGAACTCGATCGAAGGTTCATCGCCTCGCTGGTGGCCAACTGTTTCTTCAGCACCTTCCCGAAGCGGTCGGCCATCTCGCACCCGACACTGCTCGATGTCAACTTCTCCGCGTTCTTCTACTACTTAAACAGGTCGGTGCACTCTGGCTGCCATGATCTCTTATAGACACCTGCTGAATGAGTTTTGACTTGATTTGGCGCGCATGTAATGCTGTTGCATATTTGTAAGTGCAATAGTTATATGTAAAAGAAAGGTATATTGGCACTGGGGTATACAAATCAAATGCCTCTCCAGATCTTAAGTTCCACTTTTTGTATCGGCTAATGCCCTTATTTTCTGTTCTATTTTCTATTTTTCTAGTCTATTTTTTCTATTTTTCTATTTTCTATTTTCTATTTTTCTAGAGTCTATTTTTAACTCCATTGGTCCTCGGTAGCGGTCTAATTATGCAAAGTGCATCATTATGCTCCACCGAGGAAATCGCACTTCGATATGGGACCATGGTAATTGACAATTAGTCTGGGCTAGTTTGGGCCATAGCTGCCGAATAGATTGCCAATTATTCATTGATAATGATCTGAGTCATCTCAGTAGGAGCTTATCTGCACGCATATCAGCTTCACAGGACATAATGGCTTTCGCGTGTAGGTACAGTGGGTCTATTTAAGATCTCCAGAGCCACCACGTGGCGCTACGGTCGGGGTAGGGCGAGTCCAAATCCCGAGGGAAGTGAGGTCACCGGTCATTGTGGGGGCAGGAGGGAGGGGGAGTGACGCGGTATCACGGCGCATGGGGCGTGCGTAACTGCGTAGCGCCGGGAGTGGGCCGCCCAGGGCCGCCCGCCACTGCGCCGAGGCTGAGGGGAGGGGATGATGGCTGCGGGTGCGTTCACTCCGGTATGGTGGTATCCTGTTCATGTGGAACCGGCAAGAACGCGACTGAAGGGAATCATTATCTCAAACAAACGGGCAAGCCAGAGGCAGCGTCAGTTCCAGCCAAAATGTTGAACAATGATAATTGAAACAATCTAGGACGTATTCATAGCATGCAACTTTTCAGTCGATAGTTGCATGATGCTTTTCATGATGCATGCTGAGGCTTTTCTAAACTGTTATTTGAGTTAGATATTTTTCATTTGGCACGTTCAGTTTTGGTGGGTTTTATCGGGTCGAAAAGAATCAGAAAAGAAAAAAGAGTTGAAATGGCTCCAGACAAATGACCAAAAATATTTTCCTAAAAAATGAAACTTAGCTAAACGTTTATAAGCGATAATTTTGACTTTTGGGGAGGATATTGGGGAAAGATATTGGGGAAAGATGTCATCGTGCTTAGCTGAGTTGCAGTAGAAGGAAAGGTTTTGGTTGTGTCTAGATAAAACCAGACCCGGGAGTGGGGCTCGAACTCACGACATCGCGTTCAGCTCACAGGTTACTCAACCTCAACGCTACGAGCACCTATCGCCCTGCGCAGCTTGCTCAGTGTTTCGGCTAAAGTTCGGCCAAAGTGTCTGACGTCTGTCAATGTCACGAGGCGAAACCCCAAGGTAAATGTCCGTCCCGGTAGCTCGGTCGGTAGAGCGTTGGACTCCATGTGCCATGTGGTGAAGGCGCACGTCCCGGTTGCAAAAGTCCGGGTTCGAAACACGACGTGTGCTTGACGTTTTTTAGCCTCCTGACGGGTATGGTTGTGGTTGGTGGCAGGCCGCTGCCAGGCGAAGTCAGCGAGGGGACCGGCCGTGCGCGGCTATGTGCGCACGTTAAAATTTGGACTCTAAACCACAAACCATTTTGCCATAGACTAAACCTCAAAACCATAGTCTGCAATAGACCAGTATAGCGCCTTTTGGGGCGACTAACGGAGCGAGCGAGGGGGTGAGTCTTGCACGTGCGAAATTTCGAGGGGGTACCTCCAACTGACTTGTGCACGGCACCCTACTGACCGGTTTCTAGCGATGTGCCAAATTTGAGCACAATCGGCCCAGCCGTTCTCGAGATCTGGGAGCGGCACCCTGCACGTGCGCGCGTGCAAAATGGGTCCCAACTGACTTGTGCACGGCACCCTACTAACCGGTCCCTAACTGTGTACCAAATTTGAGCGCAATCGGTCGAGCCGTTCTCGAGATCTGGAAACGACCCCTGCACGTGCGCACGTGCAGCAGCACCCCAACTCTGGCTCATGGATATGCAGTGCCTAGTGGGTGCCTACCTACATGCCAACTTTCAGCGCAATCGGCCAAGTAGTTACCGAGATATCGCAACAATTACCAAAGTGACAGCTCTTCGTTTTGCACGTGGCACGTGCATAAGGGGTCACCCACATGCATCGGGAATAGTCCAGTACTTGGTAGAAGGAATGAAGCTACCCTACAAAATTTACCGCATGTAAATCGGTAAAGTGGTTGCTGAGATATAAGCCTCGCAAAAGCGTCCGCACGGCCGGCCGGCCGCCGGCCGGCCGGCCGGCCGCTCATACTCAGAAATTTCCGTTAATCTAAGGAAAGACTTCGCTCGCTTCGCTCGCTCCGTAACCAGGAATTGCTTGATCGGAGGGTAGATGGCAGGTTTCAACGCTTAACAAGCTCAGCTTAGCGGGGACTCTGTCCTTGTGACTCCTTCCATTCAAAAGGTTCGGGCCAAATTTATATATTAAAAAAGGGGGAGCCGAACCAGGTTGGGCCGAGTAGAACCAGGCTGGACCGGGGTCATGCATGCAATCATGGTCAGACAAAACAGAAGTTAATTTCGGGTCAAATATTTTTATTAACTGATCTTATTGTTTTTTAGCTTACACGTAAAATAACTTTTAGCTTTTTATAACTCGATACTTCATGCACAGAAATGTGGCGTTCGTCCACTTTTCCTCATCGTCTCTTAGCGACTTGATTTCATGTGGTGGCGGAACGGGGGGGAGGGGGGCATCGGGTCACCGTGCCCCCGTTTGATTTTGGCATTTTAACATTAGCCCTATGGGCGTTGCATGGAAAGAATGGGACCAAAAGTCGGCAGTGCCCCCCCTTAATTAAAGGTGTTCCGCCGCCACTGCTTGATTTGACCCTAAAGGCGTCTTACCAGCAAAAAAATTAAAATCACCTGCGTTATACCTAAATATTTGCCCAAGGGCGCTCTACGCAAGAAACGCCAGCCGGTCAAAAAACTGGCGAACGAATACGATCTCTCTAGTGCTTGAATTATATTCAATGAAAATTTCAGGAGACATAAATAATCTTAATCCTTATAGCTAGGCGCTCGGAGCATTCGCTAGCATTCCATTGCCAGCTGCATTATCAACGCCACATTTGCATTACTCTGGGTGCATCATAAGCAACAGTAGGTGAACCGGCCACAGCAAAACCATGCCTCAATTTCCTTTCCTTCCAAGCTGCCAAGCTAACCGGCCGCCCGGCCCACCACCGCGATATGGAACAACACTGGAGTGCGCCATTTGCCTACGGCAGTGCCCCACCGCGCCGGGGCTGTTTGACAGGTCACCCGCACCGTGACCTCGCCACCCGCCCCCCCCCCCCTCCCCGCCCACCTCCCCATCGGGCCCAGCTGGGTAGTGACCTCTCCTTGAATTTGACATGGACTCGACTAAGGCTCAACGCCATCTAGTTACGTCTGGAGATCCTAATAAGATCCACTGTACATATGCTGTCATTACCTACCTCCATTTGCTTTTGAATGCACATTAGCACTTGCCTCATGTTCGTTTCGTTATGTGCTGTAAGTAATTTATTCATAGAAGCCGATGAAACTTTTTTTTCTATTTCTTAGGTACAGCAATCAGTTCGGTCAACTAGATATAGTTACACGTTGCGATTTTTTAAAGCTCATTGGTAAAAAAGACAATACGGCTTTGGTGTGGTAGATAAAAGGTAAACGACGAACTAATAATGATATGCTGACTGTTGGGTGACCCACTGACCACGTACCCGTCACCTGATGCCGTTCTAGCGCCTCTCTCAAATCATTATTTCCTATAGCCATATTGATATCGCGGCCAGGGCTCTTTTCGCCTAGATATATACCTAATGTAGGACCATGCGCCCGGTGACTGTTCTAAGACACCGCCGACAGGCCACTGTTGGGGTGGGGCGCCCCACGACCCACCGAATACCCGACCGACCGACGGCAGGCGCCACGTAATAAAGCAGCTCCCTGTTATTGATGACCGCTCCGAGCGCGTTATTGGTGTGTGCTCCGGCATCGGGATCACGGAGCTGGTATAGGTACGGGAGACGCCTCTATCTAAACTCGACTGCTCTGATCCCATCACGGCGTAGGGCAGGAACGGGCGTGGTGGATTGACGACCGGGCTATCATGGTGATAGGACGACGGCCAGTCCTCTGGAAAAGTGCTCTTCTAGACGTTATCTAGCGTGATCTGTCAGGGATATGCTATCTGCTCCCGGTTGGGTGAATGTAAAATCGTCTGTGTAGTCAGCTGCGCGTAATCTGCAGCTGATTGTGTTGTCCTAGATCGATTACACTAGCCTAGGCGATCGTTTCACGTTTGCATATCGCCCGTCTGATTATTTGAGACTCGGTCTTTGTGTATCTGGGCGGCAGTGAAACACAGCTTCAGATCCGCAGGCTCAGATGTTAGACGTGCGTTGTTACCTTTAAACAAAACCCGTTAATTTGAGTTAAAACGCGCGTGATTACGGATTGATATGATGGCTCGTGATTACGAACTGAAAGCTTCACAAATGACGCAAAAGTTAATAACAGCTTAAATTCACTGGCTAAAGTTTCCCTCCCTCCCTCCCCCCCCCCCTCCCATTTACCTACCGAACCAACTTTCGTGACGACTATCGGGGGTGCTAATTACTTCATCGTTAAACACAATTTACAATGCCACTCCAATTCTTTCTTTTAGCGAGATCCAGTAACCGATAAAATCAGGTGAAAACTGTCCCCGCATGGGTCCAGCGGTGTCCGCCCACATTGTAGCCCCACGGACGCCGGCTTATTTGTGGACCAAAGCTCCACATCCCCAGGGGGACCTAGTGCTAATTGGGGCTCTCACCGTGCTCTTAGGTTATTAAAGGGAAGCCGATCGACGTACTGAGAGGCTTGTCTGAGGCTTGAACCCCGAGTCCCCGGCGTAGGAAGCTGGATGGCGGGATAAAACGGTCGCGCCGGAGATTGTCTTTGGTGCGCTTCGATCGGCGCCCGTCGGCTATGGCTGCCCAAATCGATTCGCAGCAAACAGCTTGTCCCTGAGCGAGGAGACGGAACTGCATATCAATGAGCACTGGCTGAAGGGTCGGACGCGAGTTAGCTTGATGGGAAGGATCGGCCCGGAATCTGCAAGGCACGGGCGTAAAAGGGCGCACTTTTATTGCGCGCTGTTACCTCGCAGAGAAGCGCGCAGATAAACGCTGTGGTTGAGTGGATCAAATTAGCACTGAGGTACTTGAAGTACTAATTACTTCATCGTGAAACATAAGTTACAAGCTGGCGTGCCAATCCGATTAATATTGATGAATATTTATGGCTTTGCGTCAGGCGTATTTAATGTCTTGTATAAAAATGTGTTTTATCGCTGGGATAACAACCATTCAGTTATCAACTGTGTGAATTACGAGGATCGAAATCACGCGTCAATAATATTGATATCCTAATAAGTCATGAGTTTATAGGCCTATTTTCGGTATACCTACATACTGTTTAGAAGAGGTCATTATGTCGTGAAGTTTTTTAAGTTGTAATAAGGAAATTAAAAGCATTTCTATTCAAACGGTCTTTATTTTGCAATGAATTCCCTATATTTTTGTTGCGCAAATACCTATTGGTAGTGGGCAAATTAATTATAAGGCCTGAGCCTCTTTAGGGCCGTGCCTCAAACGATCCATGGCTCGTATTCGTTGATGTATATGTTTAATGAAGTGTTAGCACTATGCATTAGCACATGCTTCAGCAGCCCGCTGAACGTCAACGCGAAGTGCTAACAAGTGCGAAGTTTGAGTGGATGTGCAAACCTTGGCTCGACACAATAATGCCACCGCTTTAGGCCAGATGAGGTGCGAAGTTGTGCAGGAATGATTCTGCTGTCGAACGCTGCGTAAAGTGGACGTGTTTTGCTCAGTCTATAAGGAAAATCAGTTGTGATTGGAACATCACAATCTTACCAGACCCATATTTTCAATCGAATCACTTTCGCGTAGTCGTTATACCGGTTACAATGTATAAACATGGAGAAACGTAAATGGGTTACCCCTGCCCTTTTCGGTGGAACGGATCCATCTTTTCCGTCCGTCGGCGTTTCATCAATCAAACGCGATACTACGATCGGCGATACATAAGAAAGGATACTGATTCATCGGTTCGCCACGCGGATATGGTGTTCTCTCGATGTTGTTTCTTGACGGCTGTCCTGATAGCCTGACAATGTTGTGTCACACATGCTGGCGTTCTGCTGGACCTTTCAATGATCGATGGTGAACACGAAAGGCGTTCCGTTTTCAACACAGCAAAATCGGTTACATGCGACTATGGTTGGACTACAAATGCGCTGATGGAAGGACCACTCTCTACCTACAGGGCTAACATTCAAATCTGAGCTTTGGTGCGCTGTTCCAGCATCATGACATCTAAAGACGTTAATGCATGACTGTTGCCGACTAAAGTAGCTCCGATCATAATAGCTTACTTTCCACGATTAACCTTCGCATTTGAAAGTAAAAGACGACGTAATCGACGCGCAATCTCGCCAGATTTCATCCAGCAATCCGATAGGGTACACAAGTAGCTTTTCTAAGTTAATCAAAAGTGAGAAGACAAATAGTTGTTAGGTAGGCATTTCAACACCTAACACTTACCTCCTTTCCTATCTGATTGCAGTCCATGGCAACGTGTCAAGTTTGAGGCGATCCTGTTGTACTTTGAAGCTCTTTCAGAAGCGGAACCTACTGGTCTTGTCACCTACACCAGAAAGGTAAGTACTCGTATGTTTCCACCATTTCAGCCTTAGTTACCCGCTCCAGTGCCTACTCTCAGTCATAACCATGTTTTGTTTTTATCTTAATCACTTCAAAAGTTTAAACGTAACGTTTGAGCTTTCGTAAATACGTGATCTTGATGCTAATCCTTTTCATCCTTTCATGCAGACAGCAAAATGTACGCTATGCACTATAATGTATCAGCTCAGTCAGTATCTATATTCGCTGTTGTGTTGGGCAGGTGATGAGCGGCCGCGAGTTCGCCAGTCTGGCCGACTGGCTGGGCTGCTCCAAGCCTCTCTGTCCGGTGGTGGTTCGCGACACGGGCAGGATAGAGGACGCCGAGCCGGGCCTCAGTCAGGTCTGCTTCCTCAGCCCGCAGCCGGGCGGCGACACGCTCAGAGACGGAAGGTCACAGGTCAGTATTGGGTTAGATGGGGTCAAACACAGGTTAGTTGTAAATCAGATGATGGTCAGAAAGGTCGAAGGTCAGTTGAGCTCAGCTGAGGGGTTTCCTGAATGGGGGGCATCTATGCGAAAGATTGTGTATGCTGTAATATAAGCAATGTTTGTTGTTGTTTATCTTTTACGTTCTATCCACACCAGCTACCGTGTTTAGTAGACCGCGCCTCGCGGCTCATCTTTAGCTGCACAGACTCAGAAATTTCTATTTGCTGAAGCGATTGGTCTGCATTGCTTCTTCGCTGACATAACACACCGCTATCCATCCGTCTACCCATCAACCATACCGTGCTATCTTTTGACAAAGTCTGTTCGTGGAACATCACTTGTAAGACGGATTAGCCGTCGGTAATCTGGTGATTATGGGATCGGATGACCGGCCACCGCGGCATCGCTCCGGCCACCGGTGAAGAACCGATGGCTCATTCTGTCACCTAACCGTGTTATTGTCGGAAAATGACGCGATCTGAGTGAGATGGAATAAGATTGATGACGTAGAAAGGTCGGAAGAGGTGAAGATATCCGGCAGGAGGGGCGGGTGGCTTGAGTGAGTGCTGGCTTCGTTGGAGATCTTCGTTGACAACTGAATAGTGCTGGCGGGCAACCATCAAACTTGATGATCGGGTGCTTGGTAGGGTTATATCTTCGACACGGTCGAAATACTCTGAACTTCTATTCCGCCTGTTTTCCCCGTTCTCAGGAGTCTCTGAGCCACGCCAGTCACCCGGAGCTGCTGGCGTCGGCCATCTTCCAGGAGAGACTCGAGGATAACGAGTCGCTGGCGGTGTCGGGCTGTGTCCGGTCCTGTCAGATGGCGGTGAATTCCTCCGGGGCGCCGCATCTCACCCGACTGACGGTAGGTGGCAGCAGCTGTCACACCGGGACTCGTACACTAAAAATTACGAGCATTGTAAGGGTAAATGTTCCATGAAAAACAAATGCTTTGATTTAAGTTGAAAAAAAATACTTAACCCTTGTGTGTAACCCTTGTGTCTCTTACTATACCAGCAGCTTATAATTTGCCGACGGTGTTTCTCCTTGCTCAAGTATGTAACTAGCTCCCGTTTCTGTCACCAGGCGTCAGCACGGAGCGCCTCAGCCAACGGCCAAATCTGCTGTGTTGACGCCGAGAGTTACACCACTCTGCCCGCCGCTCAGTACGACGAGGACGCCATCCTGCGGGAGCTCAACAAGGCCTACCTGGGCTTCCAGCAGCCGAAGGTGACCAAGAGGCTGAGCCCGATCGGAGAGTCGAACGGCCCCAGCCGGCATGTGTCGGTTTCTCCCGCCCTCAGTGAGGTCGGAGAGTCCCCGGAGCTGGTCAACGGCGGTGCGAGGGGCCTCCACAACAGTCGGACGTCTCACGGAGTACCCATGTCCCCGCTGGCCGCCCCGCCACCGGAGGTACAGCCCTCGTCACAGCCGCAGTGTGAGGAGCCGGGGAGCTGCGGCGTCCCGCTCCGCCGACCGGCGACCATCGGAGGGCCGACCACAGAGCCCCCTGCTGAGGGGTCACCGGGCGGATCAGGAGGCGCCACCAGACAGAGCGTGCTCCGACTCATCGGACAGATGCAGCGCTCCATTGAGCGTGAGCTGGGTCAGCTGGGACAGCAGGCCAACTCACAGATCGTGTCACAAATCATGTCCCGGATTCGGACGATAGAACGCAGTCAGTTGGTGAGACTTCTGAGTGCAGATACACCCGCCCAGCCTGCTGCAGCAGTGGGTGAACTCCCGAACTGCGATGAGGACGCTCTGTTGACTGTCTGCGAGGCGCTGATGGCCGATCAGGTACCGCTAGAGCCTCTGGACGGCGACTACTTCGAGTGGAAGCTGGAGGAGCTAGCACAGGAGCGGTGCGCGGAGCTGCCTGGGCCCGGAGCCGGGAGCCGAGCGGAGCAGGGAGGGGAGCCGGAGCAGACGGAGCCGGGAGCGGACGTTCGGGGGGCCCGCGGCAGGACGGCCTCGGTTGATACGGATGCGTTCTTCAGTGCCTGCAGCAGTGTGGATGACAGCTGTTCACAAGGTGAGACTGAGAGCGGCTTGGCTTTGAATACAGACGGCTTAGGCTGCCGAAGCACCATAAGCAATATTATTCGGTTCGGTCTCAATCGGTTAGTTGTTTTGTGTTCAGTTTCAGTAACATACCTAACTAACAGTAATGCAATATTGCATGCACATTTTATGTGTGCTTAGTTCTGACCACACATAATCAGTCAATTGAAGATTTGATGGATATTGGTTAGAGAGCCGAGTTGTGATTCGTAGCCGTAGGTAGGTGTGAGCCGTAGGTGTGATCCTTCCATGAGATATGCGATGCTGAGCTACAAATGAGTCTAAGCCTCCGTATTATTCACCTCCACACTCCCCCTCTGACAGACGGCCGGAGCGCGGACAGCGGCTGGAGCGGCTCGCCGCCGCGGTACCGACGCTCCGTGTCGCCCGGCCGACCTCATCCAGGCCCCCCACGGCGCCGCAGCACCTTCCGGGACCGGCTCGAGGAGGCCAACCGGCGCGCCGAGCGGGAGGAGCTGGCCGACAGCCGCGACTCCACAGAGGACGAGCACACGGTGGCCACCGCCGTCCGGCCCGCAGCGGCCGCCGTCAGCGTCATCCGAGCCAACCCGGCCGTCACCGCGGCGGCGGCCGCCGCCGGCCGCGCCGCCACCGCCGCCGATGACGGCGATGACGGAAAGATGAGGTGAGGACGGACGATGGGAGTGCGGGGATGGGATTGGAAGAGGGACTGGTTTATTAGGGTGTGTCTGGTATGTGTTGGAGTGGATTGTTTACGCGTGGTGATGGGTTAGGCAATTTATGGGCGCGTTAAGCATTCTTAATAAAAGTTACGAATTAACCGTGTTCAAATCATTCCGGAGACCTGTAAGCTGCTATTCTGAGCTCTGATGATCAGCGTTGATGAACGTTCAGATCCGGCATACAAACCGTCACCGATTTCATTTACGTTATCTGCCGTCGCCTGACACCCTCCCTCTGCCCCTCTCTCTCTCTCTCTCTCTCTCTCTCTCTCTCTCTCTCTCTCTCTCTCTCTCTCTCTCTCGTCCCCAGCCGCGCTGGTTCGTCGGTCGGTGAGGACCTGGACGAGGTCGCCGATCAGCTCACCAACGGCCGGCGCTGGGCCAGCCGACTCCGCGGCAAGAGCCGCAGCCTCACCGGCAACAGCTCCCGACTGAGCTTCAGCTCAGACTTCAGCTCCGGTGCGTAACACTTTACCGAGAATTCAAAAGTAATCAAGCTATTGTCATGATTCTACCAAATATTTCACGTATTGTATGCCCTAACCTTGATCACTGCTCAAGTCATCTGGGTCGCAGGAGAGTGGAGAACCCGATGGTTCATGAAAAGTAATAGCATGACCGACAACAGTGCTCTAACCGTGTCCCCGTGTCCCTGCGCCTCTCGTCAGACGTGGAGGAGCTGTGTGACAAATTTGGCCACTGGCTGGAGGAGCCCGGGGCCGAGCTGGGACCACGAGACTTGGCCGTCATGCGGGTCACCCAGCGCATGCTCAAGAGGACGCTGTCGGACACATTTGCCGGCAGCGTGATGGACATGGAGCAACTGGATACGGCGTGTCACATCCCCAGCGCCAGCGGACTCAGTCACAGTCAGTACCTGAGTCAGTCACAGTCAGTACCTGAGTCAGTCACAGTCAGTACCTGAGTCAGTCACAAGTAGTACCGGACTCAGTCACATCCCCAGTGCCAGTGGACTCAGTCACAGTCAGTGCTCACAGTCACAGTCAGTATCGGACTCAGTCATATCCCCAGCGCCAGCGGACTCAGTCACAGTCAGTATCGGACCCAGTAACTGTCATTGGGTACCTGAGTAGTAGGTGCCTGCGTCAGTCATGATTCACTAATTGCAGTCAGTCACTATCTCAGTGATAAATGGCATCAGTCACATTCGTTACGTGGATCAGCCACAAGTCACTAGTCAATCACAGTCAGTACCATAACGATAAGTGGGATTATGTGCTCAGTCCCCATGTCCTCGATATGTCCTGGGCTTGGTCTGTTCGTGTTGGGACTATCATGGTACCCGAAGTCGATATCGTGCCCATGAGTGAGCATTGAGTGCTTACTACTATATTTCCTCCCATAGGATTGGAGTCTGACGCCCGACAGCGGAAGCGCGCCTGTGCCCGATCTCTGAGCCTCTCCGATCAGTGGGCGAGGGAGAGGCTCGCCCTGGAGGTGGCCAGGAAACTGGTAGAGCCCTCGCCTGACCAGGTACGCTGAGGACCGATCTGCCAGGGGTAGGAGTGCCACTAACCCGACCGATCGCCGGACGAGCGGCCGAGTGGTGTGCCGTGTGCGTGGAACTAATGAGTTATTACACTGCATACGATACCATCTTGTTATAGGCATTTATTTAAATGTCAACGCAACAATCACGCTGTTGGACGGTTACTTATTACACGCATCGTTCACCCTAGCTATTCAGAGTGATTAAACGCTGTCCAGTGATGGCAATGCCATTTGTTGAGCCTCGTTTGTGACCCCTGCATTATTGTTTGACCTAGCTGAACTAGCGTTTGCTGTGTGCTCGGTGCAACGTGTGTGGCTGTACGTACCTCTCCCGTGTCTCGTCACTAACCGACCCCCGGGCACGGCCGACCCGTGCCCCAGCCCTCTGCTCCCGTCTGCGCCAAGCCCAGCTCCAGCTCCGTGGTGGAACTCCTCGAGGCCGCACACGCCGCCACCCTGCGCCAGGAGCGGCTCTGCCCTGCCATCTACCGGTACTCGGAGGAATTAGCCAGCCGCCTGGTTCCCGAATGTGTCCACGAGAGCGCCTTGCTGCTGCGATTTCACCTTGCCAAACACCGGCGCGCCTATCGCAAGATATCAGCTCGACCGGAGCGGAAGCTGACCGAGTTTCCGCGGCGGCCGGCGGCGGCGCCACCGTCGCCGCCTCCCGCTCCGCCGCCCACCGGGCCTCTCCCGCTGGACGAGGCCACTGTGGAGGGATTCAGCTGGACCCTGGTAGAGCGGCTGCTGGAGGAGACGATCCGCCAGCTGCCCAGCCCCCGCCGGCAGCTGCTGAAGCGGCTCATCAGCGGCAGAGCCGTCTCTCTCGACCGTAAGAAGGGCATTCTGAAGAAGCCGCGCTCGGCGGTGCCGCGGAGTCGGAGCAGCACCTCCGATCGGCCGCCGCCGCTTCAGGGGAGTCCCGAGGGTGTCCCCAGCAGCGGGCTGCCTAGCCAGACGGGCCGGCCGGAGGCGCAGCGCCGCAAGAGCCGGCGGGAGAGCTTTCTGGAGGTGGGTGGGCGATTCAGTCCTGCACCGGTCAGTGAACGGTCGACCGTTAGCCCGCGGTTGAAAGGGGCGTATTGGTGAGGCTGTGTGGTCTAATAGAGCATCTAACAAACTAATGTGTAGAACTTTCTAACTAACGATTTACCGATGTTGTATTGCATCATGTAAAGCATGCTTGCGATTCGTGTCCCACATGTTCTATGTTGTATCGTAATTCGTAATGGAATTCACAAATTAGTGTTTTCTCTGCTAATGACGTGTCAAAGAAGGTCATGTCACTGAATGCCATTGTCGTTATTGATAAAACAGATTTGATGTGCATTATACACCCAATTTACATCACAAACCCTCGTGATCTCCCCCTGACCGGCCCTCCTCTGGCCCGCTCAGTCTCGGGCCGCCGCCGCGGCCGCCGCCGCCTCCGCCGGCGGTGCCGCCGCGGAGGACACCGTCGAGCCGCCCGACTCCGGCCGGCCGGCGGTCACGGGCAACTGGGGCTGCGGCCGGCGCCACGGCGGCGACCCCCAGCTGAAGGCGGCGCTCCAGTGGCTGGGAGCCAGCCGCGCCGAGCTGCCCTGTCTCATCTACTACACCTGCGGCAACGCGGCCGTGCAGACGGTACGGACTCGTATGGATAGAGGAAAGGGGAGAGAATCTGTGTCTGAGGTCCGGAGGGCAAAATATGGTGGGCCGAGAATCGCCAATGCAATGGGTCGAAACTTACTTGGGGTTGCCTGAGTACACACTGATTGTTGCTGACCACTGGCCAGTCACTGCTCGCTTTGACTGACTAAATCGGTCATCTCCCCCGCCCCCACCCCCTCAGTTCCTATGGGTGTGCACTGTGCAGTACCGGTCACCGACCGACACTGGACGGTCGCGGAGCTGTCTGTCTCCCTCCTGTGTGTGCACTGTACGCTGGGGATCTAACTGTACCCTCCGCCCCTCCCCACAGCTCCAGTGGGTGTGCAGTACGGTCACCGACCGACACTGGACGGTCGGGGAGCTGGCCGCAGCCGTCCTGTCCCACTGCCACCGCAGACTGGAGGCGGCCAAACGCAGCGCCAGCAGGCAAAGAACAGGTGAGCATTCAACTACTGGCGGTCGCTCAGACCGGTCAATAATGGTAATGACTAAAAGATGTCGTGTACTGCAATGATAGTCCTTTGACCTAGGATTCTTAAGTTTCTTCAGACTGACACAGTTACGCCTACGCTATGCACCGCGAGAACACTGTAAGCGCCGTTTCATGTTGTTTCATGGGCGATACATAAGTGTTTTTGCTCTTCTTTCAGTGGCCACTCCTGGGGACCTGTTTGAGGACCTGCTGCGCTCGGAAGTGCCGCCAACAGCGGAGGCCACCTTCAAAACCCGCATACCTTCCCTCGACTGAGGCCCATAGACGGTGACTGAGGACCTCAGCGGGCCGTCGGAGGCCGCACCCAAGCGTCCAGCTGTGGTGTAGTGAGTTGTGATCCCCGTGGGCCCGATAGTGTTCCAGGAACCGACTGAGGTCCCCGTATTGACCAATGGTCCTCAGGCCGACCAGTGGTCCTCTTATCGACCACGTGGTCCTCACTGGTCCGGGCGGGACACGTCTGGTCCTACGTCCCAGGCCTCCGTGAGTCCCGCTAGCGTCCGGGGGCCTTCGTACCGCCCTTTGTAGTGCATTCCCAACCCCGAGTCGGCCGTCCCTCCTAGGAGTCTGACGTCCCCGTCCGCAGAGATGCAAACTCCCAGTGGAGATGAAGATTGTGAGACAGTCATCCCCGCGGGCGACAGTGATACAGGCAATAATGATGATACGCGGGAGGCGCCGCGTGTTAAATATGATTTACATGAGCTGAATGTCACATTTGTAGGTTGTGCGATATATTATGTGCATGCTTTCTTACCCTTCCATGATTCCCCATGAGCGCTTCCACTGCTGTGTCGGTAATTGACTATATATATGCCCAGAGGATGTTGTGGGAAACGTTAGCGCGTTTTGATGGACGCCGTACCGATATGTAGTAAACCAAACGTCCCGTGTCGAGCCGTCCCATTCAACGAATATGGGCCGGACCGCGCGTTTTTAACGCGTGCTGCTTGTTACGAGACGTGCTTGGATGCCCTGCGCTCGTCGTGGCGTGTCGTATATCACTCGATCGCGAGTTACGAAATAAAGATACAGCATTCGTAATGATCAGGAACAGGCGGAAGAGAGCGACGTACTGCGAGCGCACGGATATCACTGCCGTGCTCTCGATGTTGATGATGCTGACGTGGTCAGTCAGAAAGCATAATCATTTCATCGATGGTTTGACCTCCAAAATCAATGCGAAGCAATGTAACAGCTTCATTAGTGCTAAGCCGATATGCGTGTCTTTGCCAGAGTTAAAACAAATCAGTGTTTCCAATGTGGTATCCACCTTTAGCCGTCCCTGTTCCTCACATACCGACAGATAAGTCTTCGTCTCCGGCCTGTATTGTTCCCAGAGGCACAAACACAGCGGACGGCGGTGGTAGGCTGTCGCACGACCCCACTCGAAGGCTTCTGTGACCACAACAGTAGCACGGGGCCACAGGTCAGACATCTGAGCCACCCAACCCTCAGAATATGTACACAAATGGAGACAGACATGCTCAAGAGAAAGCCTAATCTACGATGGCAGAAGCAGTAGGAAAAAAGGCGCTTACAGGCCGATTTGCACAAGTATGATATGTGGTAAAACGCAGCAATTCATCTTAGACTCCTCACTTACCACATCGTTGTTAACTTTGTAGCTCGCTGATAGCGTCACTACCCTAAAACTGACAAAAGCTACAAAACGCAAAACTAAATAACTAAAATAACTACAATGATGAACAATTTTGCACTGTAATTGGCCTCCCACGTAGAGAGCCAATATGGGAAGCGGCACCCGCGACGCGTCGATGCCCAGAGCCGGTTCGCCTCGGTTAGCTAAAACGTGTTTCGATCGCGTCAGAATCAGGTCGACAGTTAAAAGGCCGCCGGTGGGTCGTAACCCGGCGGCGGCTCGGCTCAGGCGCGCTGCCGTTGTGGCTCGTAATCGGACGAATCGGCGCCAACACAATATCGACAATCAGCCATTCCCCATTCACGCTCACATTTACACTGACCCACACACACATACAAACATCCACACGGCATTACGACACACACTCATGGCCGCTCGCTGGAGATGCCTCGGATCGTTCCTAACAAATATCGCCCTGCGCCGGCCGGGCGGCTGGCGCTGCCTCCCGGCGGGGACGGGCCAGGCGGGGAGCAGCTGCGGCGGGCCGGTCGCTCACCGCGCTATAACGCCGGCGCCTGACGCAGCAGCGGAATACAGGCCACCTTGTGGAACACTTGGTGCGAGTACTTGGCGCGGATCGTCTTCAGGTGGGGGTTGGGCTCGCGGCCCAGCATGTTGTGCAGCTTCTCCGTCAGGTCCTGGAACTCGGAGACCGAGTAGCCTGCGAAGGAGCGGGGCGGATAAGTCAGCCTAGATCAAACTACTAAAGTAGATAATGTAAAATGAATTAACGGTATGCTGGGAAAAGGAAAACACCAGTGGGACGAGGAAAACCATAGGGTAGTAGTTCTATTCTAGAGCAATAAGATGCCACCCCATACCGTCTCTTCCGCCAACCCCGTCTCACCGGAGAAGTATTCCACGGTGGCCTTGATCTGCTCAAAGTGACCAGGCATCCTCATGTGGACGGCAAGCGCCAGGGCGGCGGCCGCCAGTCGGGAGCCGGCCACCGACACGAACTGGTACTCCATCAGCGACAACTCCAGGACGTAGCGCGCCAACGTCAGCACCTCCACGGGCAGCTTACAGCACTGCGGGGAGCGGGGGAGGGGAGTTAGCACCTCTACTGAGAGGGATAACACAGGGGAGTTAGCACCTCTACTGAGCGGTATAACACAGGCCGGGAGACAACATCCCCACAGGGAGCCATAGGGGAGGGGGAGTTAGCACCTCCACTGAGCAGGATAACACAGGAAAGACAGCACCTCGACAGAGAACTTACAGCACTGCGGGGAACGGGAGAGGAGAGTTAGCACCTCTTATAATGATGTACGGCATTGTGCGGAATCGGTTTTCTGGGTGGAGGGATAAAAAAGTCTGCTTTAGCGTTGTATAAGATCTATGGGGCGAGACGGACCCGGGACCGGGAGGCTGATTTCCTTACCAGTGTACCTGTCTTCATTCTGTGATGTGTTTAGAAACGCGGAAACAAGCAAGAAAGCCATATAGAGAGGCTATCACAGTGGGAAAGTTTTACTGACATGGAGAAAAGTCAGTCGAGCGATAAGAGACCGCAAACACCAGCTGCAGATGGCTGGCTTGGACGGATCGGGGAGACATTCGAGATGGGATTTACAAAACAACGCTGAGTGTCCCCGGGTAAGGCCTTGAGGTAGGATTTTGGCAAGGCCTTAGGCCAGTAGGATGTTTGAACGAAATTAATGCAATCCGGTACTGCTAATGAAAAATGGGCGACAACTATCATGGCCTATGAGAGCTGTAGAAGCCGCTCCCTATTTTTCATAACCACCTACATCCCACCAGCTGCAATCAAACTAATTATGGACACATTAGCAGACGTTCGCAGTCGCACAGATACCAAGCACCTCATAGGCCGTGCAAACCACAATAGCCGCTGATCATTAGTCCGCCTGCGAACGTCACATCGATGTGGGACCCTCCCGTCATATGATCCCAATCACAGGCAGCCCATTAAACGGAGCGGGGCTCGGGTTACCGGCGGGAGTCTGGCCGACAGACCGACCGGCAGCCTCGGCGGCGGGGCACAGATTCACAGCCGCCCGCCGTGACCCGCACTCACGATCCTACCCTATCCGCCGCCGTTCGGCACTCCCAGCCGCCGCTCCCCACAATAGGCCCCGTTCCCAGGTCGGGTGATGAGAACCAACCGCAGAATATCAATCAACGGTCCAGGGCAGACGCTAGCTTCACTCTCAGACCAGCACGTACTCTAATACGTTGCCGTTGTAAGACAACAGTCACCGCGGGGTATTACAATATAATACGTCTTGGGACGCCCACACCGGGACCTGGCGCTTATCCCCGGATCCCCAGCTTTCAACTAACCCGTGCGTATCGGCGCAGGAACCGGTAGGAGACCGGCAGGCCGACGTCAAAGTTGACGGTGCGCAGGATTTTCATTTCCGTGGCTATGATCTCGCGCCTGGCGTAGGCGTCCTCGCAGATGTAGAGAAAGTCGTCCAGCGGCGGCGGCAGCCGCTCCTGAAATAAGATAGCTCACGGTCAGTGACTGCTCAGTGCTCACGCTTACAGAAGGACAGAACAGGACGAGAGTAGAAGTATAGGTATTGCAGAAAGCAAGACAGATTGAAATAGGACACAAGCGGGCGAGTTTCGATTAAAATTTCAACGCATCTAACCACGCATATTCTGAAAACCATTAGAGTAAAAACGTGCCCGCTATTAACGCTTTCACACAACGAACCTTAATTTGATGCGAATGAAACGCAATCGGCAATACACATGTCAATACCCAATCACTAAAAAACCAGTACCTATAACGCCTTTTGGGGCGAGTAACGGAGCGAGCGAGAGGGTGAGCCTTGCACGTGCGAAATTTCGAGGGGGTACCTCCAACTGACTTGTGCACGGCACCCTACTAACCGGTCTCTAGCGATGTGCCAAATTTGAGCACAATCGGCCCAGCCGTTCTCGCGATCTGGAAGCGGCACCCTGCACGTGCGCACGTGCAAAATGGGCCCCAACTGACTTGTGCACGGCACCCTAATAACTGGTCCCTAACCGTGTACCAAATTTGAGCGCCATCGGTCGAGCCGTTCTCGAGATCTGGAAACGACCCCTGCACGTGCGCACGTGCAGCAGCACCCCAACTCTGGCACATGGATATGTAGTGCCTAGTGGGTGCCTACTTACATGCCAACTTTCAGCGCAATCGGCCAAGTAGTTTCCGAGATATTGCAACAATTACAAAACTGACACCTCTTCGCTTTGCACGTGGCACGTGCATAAGGGGTCACCCACATGCATTGGGAATAGTCGAATACTTGGTAGAAGGAATGAAGCTACCCTACAAAAATTACCGCATGTAAATCGGTCAAGTGGTTGCTGAGATATAAGCCTCGCAAAAGCGTCCGCACGGCCGGCCGGCCGGCCGGCCGCTCATACTCAGAAATTTCCGTTAATCTAAGGAAAGACTCCGCTCGCTTCGCTCGCTCCGTAATAAAAAATAGTCGACCACTCACGTCGAACTTGCAGGCGATGAAGATGGCGGTGGCGCCGACCAGCTGCAGCGTCTCCCTGCTGACCTCGACCTGAGCCAGGTACAGGTCGACCAGCCGCACGGCCAGGTACAGCGTCTCGTGGTTGAGCTCAAACGACTCCTGCACCTCGACCATCCAGTCGACCAGGATGGAGCGCATCATCTCAGTGAGATCCGTCTGAACCGTGCCCAGGTAGGGCCCCACCTGACACATGGCCTGTCGGAGCAGCACGCGCAGAGGTCAGTGGTCAGAGGTCGGCGGTCAGAGGTCAGCGGTCAGAGGTCAGCGGTCAGCGGTCAGAGGTCATAGGTAAGCGATCAATAGCGGTGGATTTCGTGGGGTGTGGGAAACTGTAGGCTTTCGGTGGCAGACGTTGCAGCGTACATCTCAGTTGGAACAAAACCATTAACGTATAGACGAACGGAAGAGATCTCGCCATAATACGAAGAAATTAGAGAAAACGTCTTTTTAGCTTTCAGCTACCCCAAAACCAAGCCAAGCACGTCTGTTGTCAGTCCAACAGCATATGTTAGATTTCCAGCTCCCAAAAGCCCGCCCACCTCGCGTTCTTTGTAGTGTCTGAAGAGATCGTTGACGTATTCGGGCACGGCGAAAATGTCGCCGGCCGCCTCGGAGTCGAAGTCGATGACGCCCTCGGGCAGCGCGCTCGTTCTCCGCTCGTTCTCGGCGTTCAGACGGCTCACCAGGTCGGCGGCGCGCTCAGACTCGGGGCTGGTTGGGCGACGGCGGTATAGCAGTCAGAAACCCAAAGTATCTAATTGATCTTAGACTTAGAGTAGAGTTCAAAAAGGGAAACAAGCAATTCTATTGCAGATTCTGAGCAGGTTACCGAATGCAGAGCCGGTGATCACGTCAGGGCAGTCAAGTCTCAAAGGGGACTTAATCTTCTTAACACTCTCCCAATATCTACCGTTCATTAATACGCGTTCCCCCTTTCACAGTTCCCTGGCAGTCCCACATTCTCATTAGTTTCCTTACTCTGTTTTGTCACTCAATTCTTCCTACCCGGCCTATAGTCTGCGCTCACCTGTTTCCCTCTGGCGGCGTCTCGAAGCCGGTGGTCTCCTCGGATGTGATCGAGGCCAGGCTGGAGGAGGCGGTCGACACCTGACTGGTGCTGCTGCTGCCCTCCGCCAGGCGCGTCACGCTCACAGACACCCGCAGGTCGGGCAGCGTCGGGATCGAGCGCAGCTTCCGCGCCTGGCAGGCGGCGGGGACGATAGGTCAGACAGTGCAGCCACAGCGGCGTGTGGACTCGGCTGTGGTGCGTCCGTCACGTGGTCAGGTGACTGTGTAGGGCGGGCACTAGTGCTAACTGCTGAGCTATCCCGCTTAGACATTACAATAACTGTTCAATTACTACAGTATCACCTAAGACATAAGTCATCTTATTCTACTCACATTCCTGGCTAACACAATTACACTGTGAATGATACGATTTATTATACGCTGATCGTGTATTCTGCGGCATCCTGACCTTTTTGACGGCGCCATCGGCGGCGGCGCCGGCCGCGGAGCGTTTGACGCCTGCGCGCGGTTTGAGCGCTCCGCGCGGCTGGGCGTCGGTGGCGCGCGGCGCCTGCTGTGTGGAGTCGCCCGACTGCTGCTGCTGCTGACCGGCCACCCGGTGCACGCGGCCCTTCCGAACGCCCAGCTTGGTGATGTTCTTCTTACCCTTCTCGATCGCCTGCAACGGGTGCAATAAATTCATTTAACGAGATAAACACATCAGATACGAACAGAAAGACAATATTCAAATCCTTCTGGAATCCTTAAAATCATCTGAAGTGAATAACAAATAAAAACCAGTTGATGAAATGAGCAGAAAACTGAGAACGCTCACAATGTGGCCATCAGACCATACCACCATGCTCTCAGACCTGTACACACCGTATCAGAGTACGTTCAGTGCTCACATTGGAGAGGTCGATGAGCGCTGCGCGCGGTTTGCCCAGCTTCTGTTTGGTAGCCAGCGTCTGTTTGCCGACAGGCTGGGCCGGCTCGTTTTCGGCGTCGATCCTCGGCGCCGGGAGGTCGGCCGGTGCCGAGCGCAGAGAGCGGCGGGTCGTCATCGTGCAGACTCCTCCTGTGGAGCGGGCGGACACAACGCGTCAACACACGGAAATCCAATAGGTGTCATGATTATGACAAGTTGAATGGCAAGTCCAGGCTAGGGCCACAGGTGGGACACGGAATGGTCTTATACATTTCACAATTGAAATTTTATGTTGGCAGCATATTTTATCAACTTGAAGTTGCTTTGGCAAAATTTTACTGGTTATTTCATACAACGCCGTAGGTGGACTGCGTGGAATAGTGAGCAAAGATTGGGCATTCTTCCACCAGATTGGTTTTCATGTTCGTGTGACGGAGTAACGATGATAAGCGGCATTCGAAAATTCGTTAAAAAAATCAAGAAAGTAGTAAGAACTATATTTACATCTTAGAATTTAGATCAATCAAAATATGTAGTGAAAATGACATATTTCATGAGTAGTAAATGGTCATTTTCGACAGGTTCTGACATTTTCGCAATGGCAATAATTCCTTGTGAACGCTGGGCCTACATCACGAAAGAACCATTAAATAGCCCGGCGCCCGCTGCAACTGGCGAGAAAGGGCCACGTAAGAGCCGGAATAAGTGTCGCCATCTATATGCGGTACATGAACCTTTCGGTTTAAATAAACACCAATGCACCGACCCCAGGCAAAGTAAGGTGGCGGCCGGTGGAGCTATCTGTAATCTGGGCCGGTGCATGACATCATTCCCGACAACCCCCGATGAAAGTGGCATCACGGATGAGTGACAGCCCACTCAATCGAACTTTATCTCTTTAACAGAGGTCAGTTAAAAAAAAACCTGCCAGGATTTGTAGCCTTCGGTCACCCCGCAAGTCGGCAACCGCGAAAAACTTTGATGTGAAAAATAAATCAGCTACCCTAACTGGTATTTTCACAATATCAATCATGACTTGTTGGGATGGTTGATTTAACTCGTCGGAGACTCAGAAAATACACAATGGCAGCGGCAGACGGCGATTTATATGTCACGAATTTCACTGGCCTCTCGTTAAAAAAAAACTTTGTAATCTACGAATTGAAACGAATGTATATGGGTAATTTTCACATAGTTACAATTACACTCATTTGGATGCAACAATTTATATACGAGCTGAAACTTGAAAGGCAACCGCAAGTCAGTCAGCCAGGACAAAGGTCATGCTTCAAAATTTATTCATATTCTACGGTTAAAGAAATTTTCATTTATGAAATCTGCAGCATGCCTATAGAAAGTTCATAGCTTTCTTTGAGAAATGTGGGGAAGTCACTTCACCAGACTGATGACCTAAACTTACATGGCATGACACAAAAATTACACATGTACCTACATGCAAAGTGTTGGCCAACAACTTTTGCCAACAAGTTGGGGATAATAGGACAGGTACAAGAATACCACAAATTATTCTAAGGTCATCAACAATTCCAACATCCAAATGATTAATTCAAAACCATTCCCTTTTCACCAGTGCATTCCTAGTGTAATTTCAAAAGATATTAACAAGTTTTGGCATCAAATAAGGTGGTCATGGTATATAGGGCCTAGGTGGTCATGTGCATGAGTTGATCAGGGCAGCTCCAACTAAGGATTTTCTGCCCCAGAGACTTGGTGTGACCATTCAACTGTTTTAGGTGCGCTTATAGTATTACAGCACTCATGTAACAGAATAATGAACAGCTGAGGCATATACTAGCCATGGATGTACAAGGTTGGCACTCAGTCTATTGTCATTCTTTGAAACACCTAACCTGAACCTGTACTCAAGCTGTTGATCAGTGATCAAACTGTAAACTTAATATTGAATTAATGTTACGGTAACTAAGTTATTGTAAAAAGGTTTTATTGCTCTAGTTATCACATTTTTAGATGTGATATAATTTCCCAAGGCAAGCATTTCCTTTTTAATGACAGCACACAAGAAAAATTAGGTACCATAAAAGGCACGTAAAACACAAGTTCGAAAGAATGCCTG
Organism: Amphibalanus amphitrite; assembly: GCF_019059575.1. Lineage (NCBI taxonomy): Eukaryota > Metazoa > Arthropoda > Thecostraca > Balanomorpha > Balanidae > Amphibalanus > Amphibalanus amphitrite. The sequence continues at coordinate 552,668 of NW_024881620.1, forward strand.
AGCACTGACTGCTGACACAAACTGTATCCTAGGCCAGGTATGAGAACCAGAAGTTCAGAACATAGGTAGGTAGCTTTCAAACTCAAGACAAAAGATGTGATGTGCCCACTGAAACAGGAAAACCCTATACCAGCTGAAATTAATTTTAAAAAATACAGACAATTTATAAGCATTTATTCCTAGTCTTTCAATCATGATCAAGCAAGTAAATATTTCAAAACTCACTGAAATGATGATATAGCTGCAACAACAGTACGCAACCAAAATTTGAATGCAATTGCTATTAGTTGTTTCAATTTCATAGGTCACAATGATAAAAGCACAGGATAAAAGGAATCACAATCAGTACATGATGCCAACAAAACAAGGATCATATTCACAGTTTGAAACGACTTATTTAATCACTTTAAAACAGACAAGTAATAATTTATATATACTTTGAAATGAATGTGTCGGTAGTATGAGATGAGAGAAATGAGACTGAAACGACGCAACAGGAATTGCTGGAATCCTATACATAATAAGCACTTAAAATGTCAACTTACCGTTTCGTACGAATCCCGCTCTTCTAGCTGTCCAATAAAACCTATATTTCTATAAAATAATAAGTAGTGGCGTCAAAAAGGAGAGAAACAGCACCACGCACGCGACTCAGACACCGATCGAAAATTCAAAAACAGCCCAAGACACGGCAGCGCTGTGATTGGCCCAGTCGGATCACGTTCAACCATCTGGACCAATCAGAGACGAGAACGGTGGCAACAGCAACAATCAGCTGTCCCATTGATTTCAGAGGCTTGCAGCTACTAAAATGTATACAATCGCAAGCATGCATATGCTTTGCCCATTTCTGTCCGACATACAACATATACTTGGAGTTTCATCTTTTCATTTTCTGACTGATGTATTTTTTCTATTTATTAAGTGAGCTGTGTTTGATATAAACAATGACAAGAATCGATTTTAAGACCCTACAATATTCAGGATTGGTTGTTTTTACATGAAGCAGATCGAGAAGAATTTAAACAATTGTCTAGCTTTAGAATTATATGTAACTCAATCCGTTCGCTCAGTGTTCGCGTTCTCTAGGTGCCCTTTGATGGACGAGCTCGGCAGGACGCCCGGGACGCCGATGCCACAAGTGTGGTGTGGACCTGCGGTTTTCCTGCCCTCGAGGCTCTCGGCAACGGGCGAGGGACGGGGCTGGACAGCTGGGGGAGGGGAGGGGAGAGGACGCGCGTGCTTCCCACGTACCGAGGCGTGACGCCGGGGGCGACGCAGGTGAGGAACGCGACGCTGAGGGGGAGGGGCATTGAGGGATGGGTGTAAAGGTCGGTAGGAAGAGGGAACCAGCGGGAAGTAACTGGTGATGTAACGTTGTAGTATAGCTCGTGGTCTGAGCCACAGTTATCAGTTGAGTAAATACAGGCCTTGAGTTGAGTAAAGCCATTTGAGCACCCCTGCTGATGACCACACCAAACGCTATCTGACAAATGCCGCATGAGACAACTTGGCAGGGCAGCAGTGGTCGAATTTTACGTGCAGAAAGCGAATATTAAATGCAAAACGGTTTTTACACATTCGATCTCACCGTATACTGACGGTCCCAGGAATCGCCTCGTTTTCTCGGATTCCTACCCTTCTACTTTTCGGCCTCATCGTGACTTTGAGTTTGAATTGAGGTCATGTTTTAGGCTAAGATCACTTACAGTCAAGTGATAGATGATTTGACGCATCTCGAATCTCGATAAGCACGTCGATGTCAAATGTAACTACGTACCTATTCATCGCATTAGAAGTTAGGTATAGCAAAAACGTTTATTTGGACGGCGAAACGGCGAGAACACCCAAGGAACACGGCATGGACTACCTGATGCTTTTCACGATATTATTGCTCTATAGAGTCTACCATAGTCCATAGTGTAATAAATAACTATGTTGTAACTATGTTATTTATGATAACTAACTATGTTATTATAAATAGCATAGTTAGTTATATAAATAACTATGTTATTTATTACACTATGAGTCTACTGTACTAGAGCACTAGAGTGACGAGTAATGAATTTTAAAATATATACCAAAAAAAAAATAACTTTATCGATGACCTCTGGTGAAGTCTCAGACGTACTCGGGCGAAATACTTATTAATTAAACGTAGAGTTTAAAGCTAAGGTACTCGCCAAGCTTTTGAGCACCGCTAACGCTTTGTCGCCATTGATCAAGATAGAGCCGTGTAAGAACGCGGGCGGTAATCGTCCCCTGATTTTATCGATTTGCTTTTATCGGACCGCTGCACGCTGCAGCCTGCATGCGTGTTTTACGGAAAGGTCCTTTTTTAATTTGTACGTTAGTTACGAATTTTTAACAGCCAATGTAATAATTATGGTAGGTAACTATGTGCAGCCAATTTTAGCGCATTCAGCCTTCGAGTCTCGAGAGGGAAAATCAGCCATGGGTAGGGGTCAGCAATATCGGTTACGACAAATTTATAATGTAGATGACTCGATCACACTGCATAGCATATATTCACACATCAGCGCGAAGCCTCAAGAAGAGCACGACAGGACGGCCACCCGTCGACACTCTCACTCATTCGGCGATGGCGTCCGTCTCCTCCTCCTGTTCCTCTCGCAGCGTGCTGAGCACCCTGAACAGCTGCGTCTGTACCACCTCCTCCAGCTTCTCGACGTGGTCGGGCTCGGCGGCCGGCAGGTTCTCCAGCTGGTAGACGGCCACACTGCCGGCCGAGTCTCCGATCATCAGACACTCGCCGTCGGGGCCGAACGTCAGCGTCGTGTTGGTGGCGCCGCGGGTGACGTTCGGGTGGACGATAAGCGGGTCCAGGGTGCTGACGGCTAGGTCCCACACCTCCACCTCGTGGTCGGTGCAGAGCGCCAGCTGGGTGGCGCACAGTGGGCTCCACTGGATGTCGTTGATGGCCGAGCGACTGGCACTCTGCACCACGATCACGGCCACCTTCTGGTCGGCGTGCCAGACGCGGAAGCTCCAGTCGGCCGAGCAGGTGACGAGTACGTCGGCGCTGAACGGCGACCAGTGAGCGCGGTACACAGCCGCCAGGTGGCCGCTGTACGTGAACAGGTACTGGTCCGAGTGAGACGTGCTGCACAGGTGCGCCGTGCCCGACTCCGTGGCCACCAGGTACTGAGCCGTGTTGCCCGGACGGAAGCTGAAGTGGAGGCCTACTGCCGAGCGCGAGATGAACGCATCGGACTTGCGCGAGCGGTTCTCCTTTTTGGTGCTGAAGCTGGGGTCGCGGCGCATGGACATGACGGGTACCGTCTGAAGGCCCTGGCGGGTGTTCCACTGCAGAACGCGCCCGTCCTCCGAAATGGACATCAGCACCTCCCGCTTCGCCTCACCTACCCCTTGATCCTTCAGCACGAACTGCACGTCCCAGATGACACCCATAGGCTTGTCGACTCCCCGGAAGCAGTCGTTCACAGGACGGTCCGACTTCTGACTGGTGCTGTACAGCGCCAGCGATCCGTCGTAGCAGCCCACAGCGAGCATGGCAGCGTTCTGCGTGGCGAAGTCGCAGCAGGTGGCGCCGCTGGGCGTGCGGTAGATCAGCGCCGGGTGATCGGGGTTCTTTGGCGACCAGCAGCAGACCAGGCCTGGGTGCGCGCCGAACTGGAGCGTGCCGTAGGTGACTGCCAGCAGGTCGGGGTTGGCCGGGTTCCAGCGGACGCAGGTGACGCGCTGGCCGCTCGTCTCCGGACAGCGGTAGTTCCAGAGGTGTAACATGTGCGGCGCCACCATCACCACCGACTGCGAGTGCTCGGCGACCGGCTCGTCGGGCTCGGTCCGGCCCGGCAGCATGCGGCGGAACTGCGCCAGCCGCTGCTGGTACGTGTTCATGCACAGCGCCTTCTCCATGATGAACGTCTTCTCCTGGATGTCCGACAGCGTGTCCAGCGGCACCTGCTGGGACGAGTCTTCCTCGTCATCGCCTGCCGCCTCGCCCTGTTTTGGAGACTGAACAGCTGGACCGGCGAAGGCGCTTCCTCCCGGCCGCAGCAGCGCGCCGCCGACATCCTCTCCGAGGGGATCGTCTTCCTCTTCGTCCTCTTCTTTAGGCTCCAGCTTCTTGTACTCGTCGAACATGTCCCATACGGCTGCAAAGTCGCACTCATCCGCCTTGTTAGCTTGCGATGCTTGAGTGCCCTTTATCTTCAGAGGCTCGTTGATTGTTTGCATTGCACGTTCGGTGTAACGGCTGTTACCAGCTCGAGACTTGCATAGCTTTTCATAGGCGGCATTCTTGGCCTCGATCTCTGGAACTTGCTGGTCATCTTCTGGTACACAGGTACTTGGAAGCTCAAACAAGTTGATGGTGTCCGTTTCGGTGCAATGACAGATGACGGGTCTCTCCAAATCATAGCCGATTTCATCTTCTAAGTTATCAAAAATTGAGTGATAAGCACTGTGCGTTGGTGCTACGCCACTCGCTAACTCCGACTCCTTTTCTTCCACGATGTAAGTTTGAGAGAACCCCGATAGCATCGTCGAGCGTTTCAAGCCCGTGCCAAGTGTCCCTCCGCGTTTGTCGGTGACAGTGCGGGTGTACGTGGAGTTCATCGGACTCCATTCTGACGCCCCGTCCTCACTGCCTTCACCAAAGCCAAACAAGACACTGTGAGTCAGCTTCGGACCACTGTCTTGGTCTTGGAGTGACAGAGGAGTGACATCTTCTCCGAGTTCACTTATGATTCGTAAACCTCGAGTGGTCGGTCCTGGCTGTGTTGTGGTCAGGACGCTTCTGGCCACCCTACCAGATGATTTGGCAAATTTCGACGATCGATGACTAGCCACGGAGTAGTTGCTCCGAGCGAATATGCTTCGAGCACTAGGTATCGCTTTCTTATGCTGCTTCGAACTTGCCTGTGAGCCTCCATGCTTCGATGCAGCAACGGATGATCTTGGAGTAGACATTGCCTCGGGGAAAAGGTTAAAATTGCTGTTCAATTTAAATCATAAGCAAACAATGCTGGTAGTGATACGAACAGCTGAATAAAAGTCACATTTTATTAGCTCCACTTGATGAAGAAGTAATGCCACTGCACACGGTTCTTCATTTCACGTGCTTCCTATCCGTCCTATAGGTAAGAACGGATTGATGGAGAATGGTCCATCCAGGGCACTAAAGAGTCCATCCTAACTCTTGATCATGCGATCCAAAGTGTCTTGCATGACGCAACAAATAGGTAAGTACTTTATATGGTAGATCTTACGTCTGATGGCCTCGATCACTCCGATATCAACGCACTAGACACAAAATATCACAAAATATTGGTCACAATTCTAGCGCACACAGGCATTTGCTACACTACCTAGAATGCAGCCGTATCACTGGCGAACAGCCCAACGTTGCTATGGCAACCCGACTGGCAAATCAATGGCACTTCCCCAGTATGTGTCTTTTACATCAAAACTGAGCAATCCGGATCTATTGATTAAACGGACGGCTGTCGGCAAGTAGAATGAAGCGGACAATTTGGCAATGCTACTCGAAGTGGAGATATGTAAGCCTTTACTTATATATTAGTACGGCTTTTATCGTAGGGACACTATGCGTCATACTTGCTATGTTGAATAGGCTGGTCCAAGGTACATGCATAAAACTACTGGCTGGTCGGTAGGTTTGTTTTTTAGGACTGTATTTACTGTATTTGTACTGTATTACTGTATTTTAACTGTATTTGTTTAACTTAAATTTTTTCATCGTCTGCAATGAATCATCGTCTATTTGCAGGTACATTACATACATGTAACGGAGCTAGGTTATAGGTAGACGCATGCGTATGCAATGCATATTAAATGCGCGCATAAAGTCATGCATCTCCTGCTCCAACGGTTAAAACACAGCTCCTCTGTCAATCGTTTTACCAATGAGCCTTCGAACAATGGTAGGTATACATAGGCGGAACGGTTATCAATATATTCGAACGTTTTAATCATTCGACGAAATATCTATGTACCTATAATAGCGTTTAAACGTCTTTGAGCCTGTACTTAAAAAATGTTCTTCGTTATTTTTTGTAATTATGACAACGTATATACCTATTACCTACTATACAGGTGATATACCCCATGAATGAACTCTGTGAACCACCGGGTATTTTGCGAGCGGCACCGTGACAGGAAGCGATTCCGCGACGCTTACGTCACGGGAAGAGGCCTACCACGTCACTGGGAACAGCTGGCTACCTATCAGCGGTGTCGTAACATCACAGTTGCGCAGCCTGCAAGTTAACGTCAGCAAGTTTTTGTTCACTTTTATACGGCTATTCGATCTATACTGTATCGATTTCTTAGCTTTCGGTGGACTTATCTCAACCGATGTCACAACAACTTTATTGACGTGTTTTCCTCACCTTTAAGCACAACCAGTTTCTTTGGAAACTGGCAGGCCGAGTCAAATTCATAACCGTCAGCAGGGTTATGCTGAACACGCCTGTGAGGACCCTGACGAGTTGTGAAGACGGCGAATTGTGACGTTAGCTCGACTGACCCACCTGCGCTCGCACAGTAGGTACTGAATAATATACACTGGGGAGTTGTGATAGACAGGATCGCGCTATGCGGCCTCGAGCAAAAACTGGTCTTCCAGGTTGACGTCTCCGCTGGCGGGTATGTAGTGTAGGTAGTCGATTTGTATGTTCTTTTCTTATAGGTGCTGTTGCACTTACGTTTTATCCGTTTTAACAGAACGTCTCGTGGATCTGAGAGCTCTGCGTTATGCGTAGGCACGTCTGGGCTACGTGTATGCACACAGCACATATAAAAGAGCATTTAAATTTGACTTAACACATTTTGCTCATTTTTATCAGCATCGACCTTCAAACGATAAGTGAAGGAACGTAGTTGATTCTGTAAATTCCGCGTTACTTTATAAGTGAACCGTCTTCAAACGAGGTTGAGGTCGATTGATTGTGGAAAAATAATATTTCAAAATGACTGAGAATTCGCAACAATTAACGTCACTATGATGACCCAATGTGCATGCTGAGTTATGACGATACCGCGCCCTCAGCACTGTCCTCCCAACAGTCACATTTTGCACTTGTTGCGGCAAACTCTGTGCATAAAGTTTACCAGAGATCACGACGCAGCCGGTTGAATAACGGTTCGATAACTCAGGAAACGTGACACCATATCGTGCCATCTTCGTGGCTCGTTCAGTGAGGCACCTGTGCCCCGGGGTCGGCGTGTGGCGCTGCCCTTCCTAGCGCCGAGTGACCCTGACCCAGTCGCCTTACAATGGATCCCGGGCGTCTGCGCAGCTCGCCGCTCGCGTGGGTGGGCGCTTTGGCTGCCGAACGGGCAAAATTTGTGACTGCCGACGGAAAAATGTAATGATCATTGCCGATGACGGTTCAGAGGTGGTGGATATATTGTACGTACGTCAAAATTGGGTTGCTATTTAATACGGCACATTCGTGCATTGATTTGCTCCTGTTCTACCATTTAATTGTAGGTACCTACTTTTTGAGTCGTATGGCTAGGCCGCAGCTTCGGATAGGTATTTATTTAATCTAGTTTCTACGCAAACAACACACATCAGCTGAAACATTTTGTTACAGGTGAAAGGATGCATTTATGAACGTGTATGTTTATGCATGTATACATACACAATACACATATTATCCCATATACATCATGCGACATGCATACATGCCTACATAGTTAGTTACATCATTCAGTAGGTGCAGTGATTAACCCGGCAGTTGCTGGGGTATTTCGCCACCCACCGTTTGCTGGGGGGGGGGGGGGGGGCGTTAAACGCCCCCAGCCGATAACTCGAGAACCAATAGGCGCAGCGAAACGCACGGGGCGGCAAACGAAAGAACGCGACGAGACGCTTCAGATGAGTACTTTAAAGTTGAATTTCGAGGTCACAGGTTAGGTCAAGAACAGGTCAAACACCTGAAATCGGGCTTTCAGTAGCATGGACTTCAGGACTTCGCAATGGGCGTCTCTCGTCATAAACTCTGTCAAAACGGTGCACAATCCATCATATAAGGCCTACAAGAGTGTCAGCTCCATGCAGGGGTCAGTCAAGTATAGGTCAGGGTCAAGGTCAGGTCAACCGGGCAGGCACATATCCCCGAAAATAAAAACTGATATACGCAGCCTGTGACACATGTTTAATGGGTAATTTGGGGCGTAGAACACGATGGTGACATTCATTTTATCATATGTGTACGTGTTTGGCTAAAAAAGTTCAATTTAAGAAATTAATGTATCATGGTCGTGAAGTAGTCACGAGAAATTGCCAAGATTCAGTTCAAGATTTTGGAAAATGCGGATCCATAATCAATAATCGAAGATAGCCATTTGATTGTTCATGGTATTGGCAGTCTAATGGCGTTTATGGCATGTCTATATGTCTATTCTGTGATTTTATATGATTTTTTGAACATATGCCGTTTTTGGTCGAAAACTCAGAAATCATGACGTCACTAAAACCGATATCTCAAAAATTTTCCGACCGATTTTTTTGAAACTTTGTCACAATAAACTTCAATCAATTCCCTAAAGGTACCCAAAATTTGGCGCGCCTGCGGCGCGCCGTTTTTATGCTATGGCCCGGCGAAAAAAGTGGGGGCGTTTAACGCCCCCCCCCCAGCAACTCGCGGCTTAATATATAAAATCACATGCGCGCAGTCATGATTCAATGGTCAGTGGTCACAAACGTACGATAAAGTGAAATCTTGGGCTTGCAACAATATCATCAATTATACAATTGTGCAGCTACGGCAGTGTAAAACAAAATTTGTCATGGCACAGACTAAATATTCCATGAGCGATATTACCATAACGTCACGTTCTTGAAACGATCCCATGCGTCACAATTTCTGTGACGTCACATTTGCGTCACAGTGTCCTGTTCGAGCTCGAGCGCCGAGTTGTCTGCGCCCTGGCGTTCGTCGCTTACACCAGGGTGCATTTCTCCGTCCTCCTCCGAGCCGCAGTAGCACTGGAGCCAGCGCTGCTCCTTCCCAAACTCCTCTCCTTCAGCCAGTGTGTCAGGCAGCGGCAGGCCGCGGGTCTCGGGAAGCAGGCTGACACTGACGGCCCCGAGCAGCGCCAGGGCGGCCAGCACGAGCTGCGGCAGGCCGCGCCACACCCGCTCCAGGAATAGAATCAATGGACTGAGCACCGAGCCGGCGTGACCGGCCACCTGGGTCAGAGAGAACGCCCGCGAGCGCACGTCGGTCGGAATCAACTCCATGCTGAGCGTCATCAGCACGTTGACGGAGACGGTGGTGCAGAAGCGACAGAAGACGGCCACGGCGGTGGAGGCGGCCGCCGGCGCGGTGCCCAGGTGCAGCAGGATGGCCAGTGCCAGGCCGGCGCCGCTGGTCAGCGCTGTGCTGACCGTGATGGTCCAGCGGCGGCCCAGCGTGTCGACCAGCAGCCAGGTGAGCAGGTCGGCCGGCGCCTCGCTCACCGCCAGCAGCGTCTGTGCAGTGAAGATGTCCACGTCGAAGTCGGTGTTACGGGAGGTGAGGTCGAACAGCAGCAGGAGGATGGCCGTGCTGAACATGAGCACCGCCATGCGCGTGCGGAGGCGCGGGTGTCGAGCCAGCTGGCGCAGACCGGGAGCCGGGCGCTCCTGCTCCTGCTTGTATTTGAACGTGGCGGCCTCGGTGAACTGCTGCCACGTCTCCTCCGAGACGATACGTCCATTCTCCTTGGCGATCCGCCTCATCTCAGCGATAGCGCGGTCCAACTGGCCGGTCTGCTGCAGCCAGCGGCACGACTCAGGTACTCCGGTCACCAGATAGATGAGAGGAAACGCCATCGGGATGCTGGTGGCCAGCGCGACGTACTGCCAGTGGCCGGCGCCCCAGGCGATCCACGGCAGGATCGTCATGCCCAGGCAGAACGAGGTGGCCAGCGGCAGGTTCACCACCATACCGCGCCATCTCACGCCGACAAACTCGCTGAGAAACACCATCGCCAGCGTAGTCTGCAAGTTGTTGGCCATGCCGAAGGTGAAACGCGTCACAGCGAACACGCCCAGGCTGCGCGCGAAGGCGGACACGACGCCGGCGACGCAGGCTGTGAGGTTGGCGGCGACCAGCGCCGGCAGTCGGCCGAAGCGGTCCGAGACGGCGCCGAACAGTAGCGTGCCGAAGATGGAGCCCACGAAGAACAGTGCCGTGCTCAGCGGCGATTTCCAGGCGTCGTCGCAGACCCAGTCGAGGTCAGAGACGATCGTGGGGTAGAGCTCGCTGAAGTCGTAGTGCCAGCCGCTGCTGCAGGCCGTGAGCGGCGTGTCGGCGTCCGGCCTCCAGCCGGCCACGTCTGCGATCTGGCTGAAGTTGACGTCGTACCTCTGGCAGCGGGAGAACTGCTGGCGGCCGGCGCGCTCCTCGGTCGGTATGCTGATGTTGCGGGCGTCCAGCGGACTGAAGCCCAGCGCCTCCAGCTCAGGAACTTTGCACCAGTGGTCGGGTTCCAGCAGCAGCCACAGCTGGCTCAGCAGCGTGAAGCCGAGAAACATGAACGGCGGCTGCATCAGCACCAAGATGCGCCACTGGAAGCGGCCGTAGCCTCCCACCTCCTCCAGGATCTCGTCAAAGTCGCCCTCGAGCCTCCTCCCTGTCCCGGGCGCTCCTCCGCCGGCTCCGTTAGTAACATCGTTCGGCGTTGGCTCCGATATCGACGAACTCTGCACAGCTCTCGGAAGGAATTCTCGCGAGGCCTGTCTCTTCACGCTCTGTCGCCGAACGGAGGACTTTTGTGAACCTCGTCTAGACCCCTGGGTAGCCGACGGTGAGGCACTGCCATTTTTGCCTTCCTCTTCGTGCGGCATCTTGAAGCAGCTTCACACAATTCGGACAGAGTATGTCTCAAGCCAAGTCACCGACTTCCGTTTGTACTTTTAGATAAACTCACAGCCTCACACACACGTTAAATCTTCATCTCTTGAAATTGCCCCGTACTCCAGCAAACAGTGAACACAACCGCTCCAAAGGCAGCAGGGCAACTATTTAAAACCCGCTTATGATCCTGAGTATCCTCCACACCGGTCGAGCAGGTTTCTCGCCGGGCGGTCCGTCTCGGACCGACGCCAGCACGCCAGTGACGGTCGGCCCGACCCTGAGGTGACCCGCCGAGCCAGCGCCGGCGTCACTGGACGGCCCTGAAGCTCTCCGCGACTCTGCCCGACTCGCCCCGCCCCTCTCTCGGCGCCGCCGTCTCTCCGCACGCACACGGTCACAGGTGGCTCGGGGAGACCCCGCGTAGTGATAGAACTGTGACGTCAGGGACGGGGATGCTATTCACAGTGTGCTGATGAGTCAGCGAAACGAGCTGAATTTCTTTGGATTCGGACTATTCGGTGCATCGGGTGTTCCATTTGACGTCGACATTGCATGTCATCTGACCGTGTTAGAAATTAAGGATCAATAAGGGATACCTTTCTTGGATAACTATTATGGGTAGCACTAGCTATGACTCGCAATTAATTATCTCACTGATGTTGATTATTGATTAGAGCTTGGTGTCCACACCCCGACGGTAGGTAATCTTTGTAGTTTCCATATGGGTCACCTGAAGTCAAGTCGGTCCTGTGACCTGCATATTAGGTATGACTTAATGGGCAAAACACGGAAACTGCTTATCTAGCGCCACTAGTAATCTTATCCCATCTCAGGCACTTTGAATAATAATACCTAATGAGGTACCTATAAGCGATGGCAAATATAGAAAGTCGTGATACCGATACCAAACCAAATACCAACAGGAACCGTGGGAAAATACTTGAAACGAAGCGACTTGGGAATATCAGGGAAATACCAACTTTTTACCAAATTTATAGCCTATTTTACATTACCGAGGATTCACAATACCAACGAAATACCAAATGTGTTAGCCTCGAAACACCAAATTCCAAGTTGGTATCGGTATGGTATCGGTACGTATACCAAAATGTTGGTATTCGATTAACATCGCTAGTACCTATCCTGGTTGCAAGATTCAACGCTGAACTACTACAGTTCGGTCCTATTATTATTATTGCAGTTCGACCTATCTGGGCAGCCATATTGGGCCTATATGGGACTCATATGGTGAAATTCATAGATAAAAAGGTCAAATGTACAAGTCATTAGATGAATATAACTATTGAAGACCGATCTAGCTGGGATGCCCACATCGAGCCCATATGGGACCCATATGGTGAAATGGGCAAGTCATTAGCTGAACATAACCATTAAGAACCGACCTATCTGGGATGCCTATGGTGGGTCCACATTGTGCCCACATGGTCAACTGGACAAGTCATTAGCTGATCATACCGGGTCAACTCATCTGGACTGCCCACATCGAGCCAATATGGGATCCGTATGGTGAAATAGGCAAGTCTTCAGCTGCACATAACCAGTAAATTATTCCTGATTTAGCTTCATGGCTGCCAATATCGGGACCATATAAGACATATGTAGTGAAATACACAGGCCATTAGCTTAGCAAAAACGGTGAATCCCTACCGGCCTTTCTGGGCTGCCCACGTCCGGCCCATGTGGTGCACCTATGGTGAGATGGGCAGGCAATTAGTTGAACATAAGCACTGAGGAGCGACCTATCTGGGCTGCCCATGTCGGGCTCATGTGGTGCCCATATGGTGAAACGGACAAGGCATTAGCTGAACATAGCCGCTGAGGAGCGACCTATCTGGGGTCGGGCCCATGTGGTGCCCATATGGTGAAACGGACAAGGCATTAGCTGAACATAGCCGCTGAGGAGCGACTTATCTGGGGTCGGGCCCATGTGGTGCCCATGTGGTGAAACGGACAAGGCATTAGCCGAACATAACCACTCAGGATGACCTATCTGGGCTGCCCACGTTGGGCCCATGTGGTGCCCATATGGTGAAAGGGACAAGGCATTAGCTGAACATAACCACTGAGGAGCGACCTACCTGGGCTGCCCAATTGTCAAAATTTCCGATTTTGTCTTACAACTTTTTTATCACCATTATTTATCCGTCATCGATACACGGTTAACAATTACTAAGTTGACATTTGTACGTCAACTGAACAATTATGCCGATGAGCTCACCAGGAAAGGTCAAAGCGCATTTTCATTGTTGATTTGTGTTGTTTCAAAAAACACGTCTCGTATAGGTATTTGGGAACAGTTTCGAGAAAATGCAAAGAAAATGCGCGGTTGCGGTACGATAATTGCTTTGCCGGGAACATTTCTTTGAGGTGCATGTTGATTGCGCTCTTTATAGCCCTGAACTGCTTTAGAACTCCAACTGCTGCAGACCGCTGCTCCAGAGCGGTTCTTTGGGAGCGGGCTGGATGCGACATTTCGAGTGGGGAGACGTCACTACGGACTTCGAAACTTCCAAGTGGCTTTATTAAGCGGAGTGCATGTATTTATTAAGCGGATTTATTAACTATGGGGTTCTATGGAGAAAATCCGTGAACAGCTCAAGCGGCCACAATAAGCGGCTGAATTTATTATCCGAGGATTTATTAAGCGGATTCTACTGTACCTATTTGTTATTCTTTGTGACTCTTTGTGCAGGCATTTGTTAAGATGCATCGACTGAGGATGATAATTTTCCGCAATGGCTGAAACAGGCAGCTAAGCAGTTGTTCTGTATTTGTTACACGATCGTATTAGCGCATAGCTTCAGTTAGTTGTCACCGGTCGAACAACTCTGCTCTCCTTAATTAGCACACGTCAACACCGGCGCCCCACCCCGACGAGCGAGGGGGACCGGCAACCACCGGACCGGACCACACACGGCCGCATCACGAAACATTGCAACAAACATTAGTCAGAATTGGCTCACACTTTACACGGGGGTCGCCCTCAGTCCCCCACTCCGGGCCCGACCCTGCCATCCCCTCTCTATGTTCGCATACTCTTCATGTCCGCTGACCTCCCATCCTTTCTCATATGTTCAATCCCATACAGCTGCATATTAAGTTACGCTCACAACACACTCTCTGGCATGCACAATAATGTGGCGCTCAATCTCTGCGGCCTCGCCGGTAAATATAACAGTGAAGAGAGGAGACAATGCGCAGGACGGTATGTACTGAGTCAAATCTACAACACACGCTCACCACCTCCCGCATCACGAACGATTTGTTTGTTTGTTTGTTTTGTTGGGTTAGGCCCTTTCGGTCCAATTAGACCATTTCAGAGCCGGGAGGATGATAGGATATAGGGGGAGACATTGGTCTGGGCAGGCACCCTAGTGAGTCGCCGGGGCTAAGCCCGTCCAGAGGACAGGCCACCCAGCCCCAAGGCACTCACTGCACCCGGCTACGGGGTGCTCTCCCTCGGGAGCAGCGGTGCCGCTCCAAGGGAGCAGCCCGCATGAGATAAAGTTGCCTGTCCAGCCCGGAAAGGGGTTGCGGCGTGGAGGAGAAGGATTTCAGTATCCTGAGGATAGAAGCACGGAACGGTGATCACGAACGACAAAATATACATATATCCTCGGTATTCTCTTCGATAAACGGGACACGGGCTAGCTATCGGCATTACCGCTCGCGCTAGACACAGACCACCGAGCCATCTTCTGGCCGGCGGCGGATGTTGAAGTACCGTATTTGTTCGGCAGATGGTGCTGGCAGTTAGAGCTGGACCTGGGAGCCTCTCCACGACATCTGGCCGCCGTAGCCGCCGTAGATGGAGCCGTAGAACTCGGAGCCCATGCCGAGCTTGTTGGAACCAGGCGAGTAGCCGGACTGTGAGGGAAAAGGGACAGCGTTTAGTCAGCGACACGCGTTGGCTCCATACCTATGTCCAGTTTGATCGAGAACGAGAGCGAAACCGTGGAACTTCGATGCCCCCATTCAATAATACTACAATGTCTACACCGCTCCGTGCTTCTATCCTCAGGATACTGAAATCCTTCTCCTCCACGCCGCAACCCCCCTCCGGGCTGGACAGTGGACAGGCAACTTTATCTCATGCGGGCTGCTCCCTTGGAGCGGCACCGCTGCTCCCGAGGGAGCGCACCCCGTAGCCGGGTGCAGAGAGTGCTTGGGGGGCTGGTCGGCCTGTCAACTCGGACGGGCTCAGCCCCGGCGACTCTCTAGGGTGTCTGCCCAGACCAATGTCTCCCCCTAATTCCTATCATCCTTCCGGCTCTGAAATGGTCTTGTCAGACCGAAAGGGCCTAACCCAACAAAACAAAACAAAAAAATGTCTACAGTCGAAATAAGGTCCACATCTATCTCTATCCTCCACTGAAGTAAGACAGCCACCCTCTCGTCCCGGCGACTCACGTGCACGTATCGGTTGAGCTCCTCCTGTGTGTCGAAGATGGCCACGTTGAAGGGGCTGCCAGGCACGTTGTCACCCGACCACTTGACCTCTATCCTGTAGTCGCCCGGCTCGGTGGGGTCGTACTTGCAGAGTATGATGCGGTCTTTCTGAGACTCACGCTGCATCTCCACACGGAACGCCGCTGGTGGGGAAGAGAGCGGGGCGTTAGTGCAATAGATAATGGAGAGCAAGCACGTGGGTCAAACGCCACATAATACAGCTAAAAATACAGTATGTCCAGCGGGAATGTCGGACCCTAATTCGCAATGCACGTATGAACGATTTCGGTCAAAATATTTCCAACCTGCCCTTTCCACTCATGTCACCTATATGGTCTTCTGCCCTTTCGTTTCATTCCACCGAATCCTTCGCTACCTTCACCTCTTCTTTCTTCTCATTTCCACCTCTCTACCTATCTTCTCCATTACCCTCTCCACTCTCTCCTCCCCCAAGCTCTCACCTTTCGGTCCCCGGATGCGAACGGTCAGCTGGCCGGCGCCAGCTCCTCGCGTGTCACACATGAACCGTGACTGGTACAGAGACAGGACACCCGGCTCGACACCAGGTCCGTACACCCGCACCTTACTGGCGTCCGGCGGGCCGGCGATCCGCAGCGAGAACGGACTGCCCGGCACGTGCTCCCCTGAGGGGGAGAGGGGGTTAGATGGATGAGAGGGGATGTAAGGCGACCTCTGGCTTTGTTAAAATGAGGCATTGAAGAAACAATACAAGTTCTGGTTTTATATGCGTATACGACTAGACAATGCCGTGGCCACCGTTTTATGTCAGAAGTGCAAGGTACTTCATTTATGTCGAGGATAAAAAGAAGCAATCATACTACATTCCAGAAAATTATCCTAAACGGTATTGGGGCTAATCTAACCATAGTTATTGCTAACCCATTTATCTACCGATAGCAACGATCGGGCATCATCAATTGCACTTTCAAGAATAGGACCACGCCCCACTTCCCAGCTCCGCGCCTCGGCCGCGCTCGGTTACCGCCGTATTTGATGATGAGCTGATGACGTCCCGGCTCCTGTGGCTTCACGTTGAGGCTGAACGTGCCGTCCTGGTGGTCGTACAGCTCCGAGAAGGCCGTCTTGTGCGGACCGACGCAGTGAGCGGACAGCTCGCCGGGACCGGCGCGGCGCGTGTCGATGAAGGATTTGATCTCGTGACCGACCACACCGCCCCGCAGACCGTCTCCCTTGCAGACGACCCGACTGGCGTCCGCCACGGCCGCCACCGTCACCTTCAGAGGACAGCCCTTGATCTGTCTGTGAGACCGGGGAGGAAGACGTTAACTAGATATAATGGGAGCTTAGCGGCCACGTAGAGAAAGGCTGAGGATTAAACAAGCGATGCTAAGCGCCCAACAAGGTTAACGTTCGCACATGAGACGACTCTTCGATGTAAGGAAAATTAACCTATCATCTCAGTCGACCCTATTCGTTAACCCTCGCACGACCAGGCCATTTCTCATAACACGAACGACCAGGGGGGGGTTGTTACGACCCCCCCCCCCCTGGCGTTTCGAAACGGAAGGTCGTAGAGCTTAGCGGAAAAAACCAACGGATTGCTCTCAACGAGATCTCGCGATTGGTGGTATATTTTTTGGTCCTAGGTCAACATTTGACCTACTTATGACCGGTCAAAGGTCAAATTTTCCGAAAAAATCAAACTTTTTCAACTTTCCGCGGCGATTGCGGCAAAACGGCGGGAGATATCGACTTGAAACCTTCACTATCGTGTTCCTTGATCAATTCTCTATCGTTTGGTTTGTGTTTCGTTTCCCTAGCTCTAAAAATGGCGCGTTGGGAGCGCCGGAAGTCGGCAAGGTCACAGTCGGCGGCAGAAATTCGAAAAATCAAAATTTAAATTTTTGAAATCTGATTGCATTTTTGGATTTGGGAGGTCCATTTGCTCCCTATAGAAGCTAATATTGCTGCATATTCCCATTGAGGTGACAAGAATTAGCAAAATAGTGGTTCGGGCGCTTTTCAAAAATAGTACCGGACGCTGTTCCTCTTGTGACGTCATAGCTCCGTGACCTGACCTGACCCGGTCAATTTTCTTGCACCACACAATAGCCAATGCTTGCCCCAACATGCATGGGAAGTTTCATCATGATCCATCAAACAATGTGGGTATCACCGGCAGAAAACCTAGGGATTCGGCGCACACGTTTGGTAACTGTCGGCCGGAGGCTGTACCTCTTATGACGTCATAACTCCGTGACCTGACATGACCCGATCAATTTTTTTTCGGCAAAAGATGCGCAAAGGTTGCCCCAGAGGGTATTGAAAATTTCAGCCCGCTACGACAAGCCGTTTAGCGTGCACTTCGAAAAAACCTCAGGGGGGGGGGTTGATACAACCCCCCCCCCCCTAGGCGTTCTAGGGTTAAAGGACGACCACCCCACCGATTCTCGTCCAGCCGACCCTCCCACTGACCAACCCGCCTCCTATCTGCCGCACTAAGCACCTCCCCGCCACCACAATGTCCGCCTTACCTGCCGGACCAGGCGACGTTCAGCAGGTAGGCCCCGGCCACGGACGGGGTGTATGCGGCCCGGTACACGTTGTTACCGCTCGGGTGCAGGTGAACGTTAATGTCGGCCTTTACACCGCTCATCGTGACCTCGGGAGAGCCTAAACAAGGGGGAGGGTGGTTAGAACAGAATAAAATGGGCTTCATTCTTTTCAGATTTATGATTAACTAGCATGAAAATATGTTGCTAGAAGACTCAAGACATCATTCTATCGACATGCATACATGAACAATATCTGACAAACTATAAAACTCGGTTGATATGATAACATATAAAACGAAAATATATTTGTTAAACACTTATTCAAGAAACCTATCAGTCAAAAGTTTCTTATTGTCATATTCAACCCGTCTTCTAATTACGACTGATTGTGGTCTGGCTTATAGTTAGTGACCGGGAACGGCATCCTATGATGGCCCGACTGTGCCCTAACCTGGTCCGGCCTGCGACCCGTCGATGGTGAACTCGGCCTCCTCGCCACAGCGGGCGCTGGCCAGGCCGTGGCCGCGCAGAACCACTCGCGAACTGTCAGAGGACGAGCTCATCGTGTCCGCGAACGCTGAGAACGGAAAACAGAGACGAAATTTATAAACACGATAAAAAATTGTACAAAAAAAGGAAACGGAGTCAGTGATCACGGCACAATAGGCGCAATCGCTGCAAATACAGGAGCACAGTCAATTAACACGGTACAGAAAGATACCATCGCTGGAAATGCTTTTAAGAACAGGATACAGAGAGATACAACCGCCCCATACCCCAGCGATTAGCGAACGAATCCTATTGAATACGACTTATGAAAACGCGACATCATTTCAAATTCCGCGAAGTGGCAATTTGATAACAGGCACCACACTTCCTTATTCCCTAAATGAACATCATATCGCTCTCCGTACCGAGGAAGGGTGATCCGGGCAGCGGCAGGTCGTTCCAGTAGAGGTACAGCAAGTGCTCGCCGGCCTCCTGGGGTACAAACGACACCCTGGAGCGGGACGCCGACGGGTGGTCCACGCGACACGGGATGGTGGCGTTACTGCCGCTGCGCACCTCGCCACGCAGCTTCCCTATGGGTGGAAGGGGGGGGGGGAAGGGGTTAGAGCGTGGGTGGCATTCGGGTGAACGGTGTGATAATGCTGTGCGAATGCGAATGATGAGCTGCTCAGAGCGCTGTAGGGGTTCTGACTGGGACGGATTGGACAAAAAGCCAATCAAGGAAGCATTGAGTAACGTGGAACCTTGAAACTACAGTCACCTGTGTAATTCCACCGTCCAAGAAGTACCTACTTGACACATGAACATAGTTACAGCTACTTGAAAAAGCAAGATAAAATAAATAATGCCAGTCAGGGCTAATAAAGCTACCGATGCTGAAAAGAATCCATAATTGCGCTACCCTGGATTACATACCGGGTCCTGCCTCTGCCACATCGAACACGAGCTTCTTCTCCTCGGCAACAGAGAGCTCCAGTCGTCCCTCGCGGTCCT
Source organism: Amphibalanus amphitrite (assembly GCF_019059575.1). Taxonomy (NCBI): domain Eukaryota; kingdom Metazoa; phylum Arthropoda; class Thecostraca; order Balanomorpha; family Balanidae; genus Amphibalanus; species Amphibalanus amphitrite. The sequence goes on from NW_024881620.1 coordinate 572,037, forward strand.
GCTGACTCTCCCATCCACCGATCACCCGCACCTAAGGGACAACTATGGGTCACAGACTGGCCACTCAAGTCCCTACGGCTTTTTCCGCTGTTGAATGATAGGTGGGTATATGTTTATTGCCATCATGTTAGCGGTCGGGCTGTACTTGAAAAATAAGCACGATATTTTTTCAACATTACCGGTGTATAAATGTAAAGCAAGCTTTATTACTAAAGAAAAGCCCAAGACTAAAATTAGTAGCCACGCATACAAATCATCTGAGGCCTCTTGCACCAAACTACCTAGCTAGGTAAAATCGAAAAACCGGTTTCAGAATAAGCTAATCAAACGGTGGTAAATTTGTTTGCAATAGCCCAATACATAATTCTACAGGTGCTTGGTAAATTTTACACGCAAATTGTCACATTAGAGTCTTGGATTGGGTATACGATGCAAAATAATCCAAGCATTGGTGCAAGAGGATTTTGGTGCAAGAGGCCTCTGATCATAAAGTCATGTTAAAAAGGGCCCAGACTGGTCGAAATTTACACACAGACAAACTCTCCCGTCCAGTTACTCTATCCTCCCTCTCACCTTTCTGGGGTCGACGATTTTGGGGTGGAATGGCGAGCCGGGCACCTCCCTGCCGTTCCAGAGGACGCGCACGTCAAACAGGCCGACTTCTCGCGGTGTGTAGGTGACCAGGTATCGGCCGGGCGACTCCTCCTCGACACTAGTCTTGGCCACGCTGTCCGGGCCGTCGACCTGAACCTGGAGATGGGAGGGGGGAGGGGGGGGGGGGTCAGCAAGGGTCGTAGGAGGGTGGGTAAAGTGAAGGTCGAGGACTCGAGATCATGCACATTCATACATCATTTGGCGGCATTCAAGTGATCACATGAGATCTTAGCACACATTTTACCTCAATTAGTAAACGAATAGCCACAGTGCCCTTCAAGGGCGAATGAAAAATAACCACCAAGGATACAAACACCAAACAATAACACCAATTTCCCGAACAGCTCCCATTGTGCTATGATCCACGCCCCGGCGGATTTGGTCCTCCCCGACCCAAAACAGTAGGTATAGTTACCTGCGGTTCTCCCATGAGCCCCACTGCGTCCAGTTTGAATGTGACCGGCTGGCCGAGCTGTCCGGCCGTCAGACCGTCTCCAGTGGCACGTGCCATGCCCTCCTCCTCAACGACAAACGTCAGCGGAGAGCCTGTGAGAGAGGGGCGGTATGGTGAGCTAAGCGTGCCAATGGAAACGGTCAGTTTATATGAATGACATAAATAAGCAGGAAACATTTGGCTCCGTTGTGGATAGTTTGCTGTCAGGACGACTTGAAGTTAAACCAACGACAAAATTAGGCTTTTTTAGGATGAATTCGCCTTTGGAAACACGCATTGTTGCACATGATTGAATCTTCAAAACAATATTACCGATTCCACACAACGTTCTTTGCATCATCAAAACTACAATGTCTAGGCATATGACCGTACTCTCGCACCTATATGTGACCATCACTACCCCTGTGACCCTTCCATCGTCCCTACCTGGCACCTCCTCCCCGCCGTAGGTGATGGCCAGTTTGTAGCGTCCCGGCACGGTGGGCAGGAACTCGATCACCTCGCCGTCCTCGTTGGTGGCCGTCACGTCGATCGGCAGGTTCTTCCCCAGAGGCGACGTCACCGTCACGTCCAGCTCGGCCAGACCGGCGTTCTGGCGACTCACTAGAGGGGAGAGATGAGGGTTTTAAGACAGGGAGTAGTGTGAACGGTCGTTCAGACGACTCACTGAAGGGGTGAGGGGAAGGGAGGGATAGAGCGTTATAAGAGAGTAGTGTGATAGGTCGTATAGCTCGGCCAGACCGGCGTTCTGGCGACTCACTGAAGGGGGAGATGAGGGTAACAAGGAGGATTAGAGAGAGAGAGGAAAGAGGGCTTGCTTAGAGGGCTACGAGTGAGAGAGCAGCTAACAGGTCGCTCTGATAACACAAGGAGTACGATCACATCTCGCTCAGTCATAACTTTACGGCAATTTAGGGAGGAGATTAGTGTATTGAATCAGATGTTAGAACATATGCACTGTGCTCCGCTTATGAGTCACTTGTTGGCGCAAATAATCAGCGTCACATCCATGCCTTTCCGCGTGATTATATTTGACTCACACTACAAAGCATACTTTTTAGTCCGAGGGCGGACGATGAACAAACAGATGATGTAAGACTCATGCTGCACGCCCAGTGAAAAGTCCGTGTGTTCCCGAATGGATACATGTTCAGCGATTACTCACGATTGACGGCGATTTTCTCGTTGATGCTGAACTGCTTGATCTTGAGCTCGTCAATGACTACCTTGGAGGCGTCGTAGGTCTGGCAGGTGAAGGGGGAGCCGCGGATGGCCTTCATGTCGTGCAGGACCTCCACCGTGTACGGACCTGAGCAGAGAGCGCGGTCAGCGGCCAGAAAGCACGAGGGCAAGCGGTGACGATCAGCGACACCAGGGGAAGATAGAGTCAATGAGAAATGCTTCCATAGGATAGCAATCCCATATAATTGTTTTAGAAATGGACGACAAATGATTTGCACGTATGAGTAAACGACAGTAAACAAACTAATTGCAACTCGTATAGATAAATCGTTTGTAAAATGTCGCACACGTTACCCTCCAACATTCCCAATTTCCACGGAAACTTACCAGCCACTCCGGGGACGAACTCGACGAGCATGTTTCCGTCCTTCTGCTGGTAGCACTTGACGGGCACCGCCGATCCGGTGGGTGAGGTCACCACCACATCAAACTCCTTGCCGGCGTGGCCGAGCGTCTCCAGGACGAACGAGGTGGGCTTGTTGGCGCGCGACTGGTGCAGGCCCAGGCCCGAGGCGGTGATGGATTTGCCTTGCGCCGGGTTCCGGACGTCCATCTCGACCGGACAGCCTGAGAGCCACGGCAGGGAGAAGTGAAAGTCGCCGCAGAACAGGGACATGGTGGGAGCGGCAGAGAGTTCTATGCCATCCTATCAGGTAACACCGATAGCACTCTCAGTCGCGATAGTCGCAGACATACGCAAATCACTGGGTGTTTCGGTCTAGCCGCATATGCAGTCACTGCCACTGCTTCGAACACAGCTCGCTGCGGCCATAGCCATCAGCGCTATCACAGCCCACAAGAACAATCCGCACTGTCTGTCTCCCTACCGAACACTGGTCACAACCCGACGACAGAAAGGAGCGGCGGTGAAACGCGTCAAACGAATAGCAGGAACGTCGTGGCCACATTGTGTGTTATCGGAACAGGCTATTTCCCCTTTCAGTAACTTGAATTCGCCCTCTTTTACGTGATATAAGCGGATCTACACCGAAATGTGCACTTCCCCTGGGCATCAGATCAGTGATCACTAACGGCTCAATTTCCTCAATCAAAGCAGAGGTCAATGGTGATTCATATCGAATTTACGAACTAACACTAGTACGATCAATCGCCTTTGTAATATGCACAGTAGGTACACAATAAAGCCGTTTCAGACATCTACATTGGTTGATAAGATGTCTAAAGTTGTTCGGGTCGCTTAACTCACCGGTAACAGGCACGCTGTTGTACTTGACATCGACCTTGTGTGGAATGGCCACCTTTGGTGTGAAGATGACCTCGTACTGACCCGAGCCGATGTCACGGATCGAGTGTTTGACCTCTTGACCTGCGGCCCGCACCGATACCGACAGGGTGCCGCGACCCGCCTGGGACGCGTCCACTGAAACGGCGGCAGAAACAGAGCGTTAGATTGGTGATGGACGGGGAATGATGTAGTCTCGTAGAAGTGAATGCAGTCTGGGTGCAGAATGGATGTAGATTTGTATAATGAAATCACCACTCGGGTATACTTTTTTCTTGACAGTGGTTCGTGAAGCGACCGTCGAATGAGACTACTGTGGCTATAAAAAAGAGTACGCCCGATTTCACAGCGGCACGTGTTTATGCTACGTGCTTTTTTTGTAATAATGAAAACAAATAAACCAGTAAAATCTCACGAACATCTTCACTCCCGTACCTTTGAGGACGGCCTCCCTGCCGACGGCGGGCTGCTCGCCGGGCCTCAGCCGCACCCGGTTCGGGTCGGCCACCTCGACCACGAACGGCTGCTTGCTGATGGTCTGACCGCCGTGGTAGACGGACACCGTGTAGCCGCCGACCTCGGCGGCCCGGTACTCGGCACGGTATAGACCCGACTTGAGACGGGTCAGACGGGACGGTACCTCGCTGCCGTGTGGACCTGGGAGGCGAGGGGGCAGTAAGTGTTAGATGAGAGCTAATGTATTTAACTGAGAGACGATAAAGAGCGTCGTATAATATCGATCCTCTATCACCTAGAAGTCCTGTGAACGCTGGAAGAATAGCTTCAAGTTATACATAATCATATTCAAAATATTTATCCCAATTCATAAAAATGTCATGCTTGATAGAGGCTAGACATTCAAAATAATTGAAGGAACTCTCCGGAAAAAGGAACTCTAGCACTTCATCACAAAATTAAGCGAGAAGATAATTATGTTATAGCCCCTGGGACAGCTAAACAGATAACGTAGCACAGCCAAGAAACGTACCGATGATTTTGACCTCGACCTCGCCCTCCATGCCCTTGGCGTCGACGTCGAAGGTGGCCCAGCTGCCGCTGACCACCTGTTTGAGGCCGTCCCCTCGGGCTGTCACCATCTTACTCTCCTTACGCTGAATGTGACGCATCTCGCGGGCGTCTAGCTCACGAACGTCGCACTTGAACGGACTCCCTGGGGGAAGGGGGGAGGGGTGATGGCAGATATCAGTAGGGGAGGTGGTAATAATTGTGATGTGGTGATGTGATCGCGATCCATCGCTATAACCACCATCTGATGTTGATGTCAAGGTTTTAGCGAGGTGAAGAAAGCCTGGTAGTTGCCTCATAGCCATCTCATTATCACGCACCATCAACTGCTGGTGCAGTAGTACGATGCATGTTGCGTAGCGCATAGCTACAGAACGATAATAGGCAAAACTGGAAAACCCACACTAATGACTCTATATAACCATATTTACCTCATCGTCGCATTTACTTCCGCAATATGACATCAGAAACTGATGCATCCATATGTCGTTAAGAAATCCACCGAGACACTTTCGCCTTTCGACACTTCTCGTAGAATTTGACTCGCAGTTACGTTATGAATTGAGAATGTTTAATGTTCATGTTTATCTTACCCGGCACATCCTCCTCGTTGAAGGTGACGTTGACAAAGTGCGGGATGGCCTCCTGGGCCACGAAGGTGACGTCATACAGTCCTCGGCTGCGAGCGGCCACCTGGAACAGAAATCCAACCGTTAATGATGCGATCGCAGGGCGTCTACCGTTCAATCGGTCGATACCTTGCGCGAACTTGTGTCACATCAAATGCAGCATTAGAGTTCTTAAATTATTAGTTTATTCGACAGGCAATGAGGCCTCCTGGAAGTTCAGAAACCTACATATCAAGAGACGTTGTTATGTTTTGTTTTATGTAAAACAAATGCCCGATCATCAATTTTTTTTCCACAACGACATCTTTGCGACCCAACGTTGCTTACCTCGGCTCTCACTGTAGCTTTGCCGGTAGTGACCACCAGCTCGAGTGTGCCCTCTCCGGCGTGGGAGGCGTCCACGGTAAATGTGACGGGACGCCCAACCTGCAAAATGACAGGAAGGTTAGCTGTGTTTTAGGTACCCTCGCTGGTATGGGAGGGACACAGAGGACCTGAGGGGAGGGGAGCGGTCATCAGTGGTCACCGGCATCAGAGGGAGCCGATCTAAGGGATCGCCATCCGTGTCAACATCATGCATGATGCGCAATCTCCACTGACCACTCGGGTGTGAAGGCCACCGTGCAGTGATTAGCAAGACAAGAAAATGCAGATGTTGCGTACCGAATCAACCCGGAGATCACAGACATTGCAAGAAGTTCCCCGCGAGAATAGCTAAAATGCTTTCATGATGCCTAAGATTATGCAATATTCTCCCTCGCCTCCCAACACATGTGCTCTCCCCTTGTCCTCTCTCTCCCTCTCTCTCTCTCTCTCACTCTCTCTCTCCTCTCTCTCTCTCTCTCTCTCTCTCTCTCTCTCTCTCCCTCTCCCTCCCTCCCTCCCTCCCTCCCTCCCTCCCTATCTCTCTCTCTTTCTCTCTTTCTCTCTCTCTCTCCCTCTCTCCCTCCCTCCCTCCCTCCCTCCCTCCCTCCCTCCCTCCCTCCCTCTCTCTGCCCCCCTCCCTCCCTTCGTCCCTCCCTCCCTCCCTCCTCTCTCTCTCTCTCTCTCTCTCTCTCTCTCTCTCTCTCTCTCCCATCTCCCTCTCCCTCCTCTCACCTTGGTGTTCTCGAGACCAGTGACCACCACTCTTCCGACGTCGTAGATGTTACAGGTGAACGGTGACCCGCCCACCGGTTCTCCGTCCATCACCACGCTGACCGTGTGCGGCCCCACCTCCGTCGGCTGGAACTCGGCGCTGTACCGGCCGCTGGCGCCCTGCTGCACGCGCACCGGCACAGACTGACCCGACGGTGACGTCACTGAGGGGAAAGAACAGAATACGGTGGTGATGTCAGTGGGGTAGAACAGAATACGGCGGTGACGTCAGTGGGGATTAGAGATGTCAATCGGATACCAACTTGATTAGCTCCACCGTGTCATTATCAGCTTGCCTAACAAGGATTCTGGTGTGCCGGGTGATGTGCCTATTAAAATTTTAAAGCTTTGTTTTATGTACATCGGTCGTCACTTGCTGCACATTATCAACACCAGCATAGTAACAGAGTCAGTCCCAAGTAGCTGGAAGTGCGCCATAGTAATTCCTCTCCATAAGAGAGGTGATCCTTCACAGGCATCAAATTTTAGGCCTATCACTAACGTGCCAGCCATATGCAAGATAGTCGAAAAGCTAGTACATCATCAGCTGACCACCTACCTCGATCGCCACTGCCTTTTTAGTCCGGACCAGCATGGTTTTATGGCGCGTCACTCAACCACCACGGCTCTTTTATCGATGACTGAACAAATCTTGCAGAGCATGGATCACTCCCAAATCACGCTACTGGCCTTGGTTGACCTCAGTCGATGTTTTGATGTCGTGGACCACGCGACACTTCTGGATAGTCTGGAACAGCTCCAGATTTCTACAGGCTGGATCAGGAGCTACCTGGCTGGTCATACGCAGCGTGTGCGGATAGGTGACACCCTCTCTGAGCCCCGCCCCATCGAAATTGGCACTTTCCAGGGTACCTGTCTCGGCCCACTCTTGTTCAACGTGGTCAGCAACAGCATCAGCTGCTATATACCCGACAGCATCAACGGCTTTAACACCTTCTCGGCTCGTTATGCTGATGACACACAGATAGCCATATCGGGTCCTCGCAGTAGGCTGCCAGAGCTGAAGCTTGCGTTGGAGAGCCTGCTTGACACGTTGTGTACCTGGTTTTCCCAGAACGGCATGAAAGTCAATGCCAGTAAAACGGAGCTCCTCATGTGCGGCGACCGGCGGCAGCTGATCCAAATTGGAGAGCCGCCTGAAATAGAATTCATGGGCGAACCACTCACCCTATCAAAAACTGTGAAAAACCTCGGTGTTATCATGGATGGCGAATTATCATGGGAGCCACACATCGACAACGTCATAAAACGCTGTTTCGGCATCCTCATCGGACTCACCCACATCAGGCACATAATCCCAAAGTACATCTTGCCGAGGATTGTAGATGCTCTGGTTTTCTCCCATGTGCGGTATTGTGCATCGGTTTACGGTAGTGCAAACCGCACCACTATAGCTAAGCTTCAAAAGGTGGTTAATTTCGCAGCAAGGGTGATCTCGGGTAGAAGGAGGCATGATCACATTTCTGATGTCATCGATGACCTTGCATGGCTGCGTGCGCCCGATATGATCTCGTACTTTGACATTACATTAATTCACGGCATCCTTACGTTCAAGAAGCCTGACGTGCTGCGTTCCTGGCTATCTTATAACCACGAGCACGTGTGCCGAGACACCAGGCAGTCACATTACCTAACTCTGCCCACGTGCCAGGAACAATCATGGAAAAAGGCGCTTCATGTACCGAGCCGCTGATATGTACAACAGAATGGCGATAGCCAACAACCACTCTTCTCTGGCCATGCCTCTTTTCAAAACTAGAGCCCGCGCCTTACTTCACAGCAGACAGCGTGACAACTAGTCGTGAGAGTTGACAGCCGCGGTGGTACCTGTGCGCCTACTTTCACAGCCATGTCGTATTGTGTTTAAGCGTGTTTTTATTTTAATTTGTCGGCTTTTAAACATTTTTAACCATGTGTTGTGATCATGTACAGACGAAGATCGTAGAATAGCCCTTTTAATAGTGGAACGATCGGATGTGGTGCAATAAATAAATAAATAAACTTTTTGGTATACCGATACCAAACCGATACCAACTTGGTATTTGGTATTTTAAGGCCAATGCATTTGGTATTTTGTTGGTAATAGCCGTTTTCACGACGGGCTTTCCGGCGAGTGCACCTGATTTGACCAAATCTGCACCTAATCTCTTTTACAGCAAATATCTTTATTTTATGAATTTATTTCAGTGTTTTAATCGATGATGCTCTCTGATAATATGACAAAGCAGGCATATAAGCAGTTAGTGCAATTCTAGCTGATAGCTACTAAGAGACGCACTGAACCTGATTTGACCAAATCTGCACCTGATCTGCACCAGATGTGCACCAAATGTGTACCAGATGGCCGTCGTGAAAACGGTTATTAAGAATCCTTATTAATGTAGAAGAGGCTGAGCATTTGGTAAAAAGTTGGTATTTTCTTCATATTCCCAAGTCGGTTCGGTATCGATATTTTTCCATGGGTAGGTATTGTTGGTATTTGGTTTGGTGTCGATATTATGATTTTCCGTAATTGACATCACTAGTGGGGATAGAACAGAATACGGCGGTGACGTCACTGGGGTAGAACAGAATACGGCGGTGACTTCAGTGGGGACAGAGCGTAATACGGCGGTGACTTCAGTGGGGATAGAACAAAATACGGCGGTGACGTCACTGGGGATAGAATAGGGCGGTGACGTCAGTGAGGATAGAACAGATACAGCAGTGACGTCGGTGGAGATAGAACATAATACAGCGGCGACGTCACTGAGGGCAGAATAAAGGGATGACGTTGTAGGAGGCAGCGGAGATAACAGGGTAGCAAGGGCAAGGAAGTGGTGCAAAATGCGTCGGGGCCAGAGAAGTAGGGATGATGTCATTGAGGGAGAGTGATACAATGACTGATCGTGAGGCGGGGGTGAAATGAACCTAGGTAATGATCTAGGTACGTAGTAAGACATGGCAGATTACTGAACAACCACAGCAAACACGATTTAAGCTCTCAGCGCCAAACAAGAGAGTCGCATGACGGAAGGCTGGTGAGCTTCAATAACTTGTCACAGGCATACGAGCAAGCGGGGTAGGTGCTCAATTTCTCCAGGTAGTCAAAATGCATTCACCCCTGCAACACGTTTAGTAAATTTCTTAGACGTGCAATGACGTGTATCGAATCTCACATCGAGGCAAGAAAGCATGGCTAATGAGGGAGGCCGCCATCACACGAAATAATGAAAAGCTCAGCTCACTGAACCGTGATATCTAGATGACAGAGTTTACGTCCAACCTGTTCCGAGCCTCATTATGTACTGCTAGCCGCATTGCTTATCGGGTAACCATGCGTGAAAACTGCTTGTCAAGCAAAAAAAAAAAAAATAGACGCAGTTGTGCTTTAAGCGCGTTGAATAGTTAGTGCAAGATCGAGAATCGTCAACTCTCAACCGTCTCATTGAAACAGCTTTAGGACATTATGGATAATAGGTGATGGATGGGAAATTATACATATAATAGGTATTTCGAACAAGAATCTAAGGGCAAAGTTATTCCTTATAGTTTGTATATGCCTCGGTCAAGTGTTTTTTTTTCCGGTGTGCTTTCGTCAATCGTCGAGCTCACGCAGTCAAAACTTGGTGCTACTTTTGTGTGTGAAACTGCAGTCTCCATCTCGCGTTGAGCGTTAGGTTAGTGTTTTGTGCTTTATTAAAGTCACCGTGCTACATGTTTCCAGATACCAAAATTGGTTATACGCGAGTGAGATAGGTAACTAGCAGCTTTCGTGCTAATCTTTATTTTCTATTACGGATTTGATGATTCAGTTAGTGGCAAAGCAATCTCCGCTTTGTCTACAGCAGCCATTCAGCGATGATACCTAACATCGGGACAAGATATGTTCCGTTCCGTGGACAATGTCTTGCTAAGCCGATTTTTTGAAGCGTGACTGGCGGCCCCTGCAGTCTCTGACGGTATTCCCAGTCAATGCCGGGTTGTCAAGCTAGATTGCTGTTTCACAGTGAGAAAAGTGAGAGGGAACGATTGGCCGATAGCAATCACCAACGACCTCTCTATTAGTTATAGTCAATCTACTCAATCGCAAAGGAATGGAGAGTCACTCGATGCAGTCATCCAAATAAATGGAACTGAGTTTTTTAAAAGGCGAGTGGAACATGACTCTGTGCTTAAACTTTTACTAGCTCCTTCATCCCGCTAGCATAATGAAAATAACTACCGAATTAAAGAACGGAGCACAAGGCACTTCCAAACAACCGACACGGATTCTATATGTAAGCCTTTTTTATGTCCCACCGTGCAGTTTTGACTCAAATGTCATAAGCGTCCACAGTAACGCACTTTTCATGTAATCCACCATCATCTTTCAATCCACGAACGGCCACCAATATCCACCACACACGGGGCTCGCAATGAGCCAAACCAACTCACCAGTCTCCCTCGCATCCCCTCTCTCACCACTGCACTACCAGCGCGCGCACCACACCTCACAGCCCCGCAGCACCGCCCGCACTACACCCTCCCGCGGCGCTGTCTGGCCACCTGCCTCCTCTCGGCTGCCCACTGCCTGCGGTGGCGGCGGCCACCTCACTTTCTACAGCGCTCAGCGGCCGGCGCAGTCCGAGTGTATTCGGGCTGACCAGAGCCGACTGCTAGTCATTGGAGCACTTTCACACCACCGCGTCGTGGAGGGGACGAGTGTTATTGATTGAATGAGGGACTATTGAAAGGGGCTGAACCAGTTTCAGCATTCTTGTTTTAGTTGTAATCCGATTGATTCTAAGTTATAAAAAGTATTTTTCAATAGCATTTTCACACAACACTTAGTACCTTATCATATCACATGCATGTACCAAATTAAGTTACGTCATTTACAAGTACACCTAAAGGAAATACTAACATGGATCTCCTATCACTCTACTCCGGTCCGAACGAAACAATCGGATTTCACGTTATTAATTCATTGAGACGTTTTCGCCAATTTTCGCTCCGATTTCATCTATCGACCAGAGGCCTCTTGCACCAAACTACCTACCTAGGTAAATGCAGATTTTACCTAGATTCTCTTGCACCAAACTACCTACCAAAAAACGCTACCGTGAAAATTTACCTAGAAATTCTACCGAGCGGCATAAGAACTTACCAATTGTTAAAGTCCGACCGGCTGTTTTCCTCTTGCACCGAAAGCCGGAAAGAAGTACTCGCGGAGGAATTTTTGACGGTTTGACGGTAAACGCAGTCTTCCAAAATAACTAGCAAAACCTTATGTAAAATTATTCAATTAGTAACAATAGGCACAATACGTGATAATCCACAGGTACTTTTATGTAAATTAGGCAATACAAAATGTTTAGACAATGATAAATCAATGCTTTATGAGTCAATAATAATATAATTGACCAAATCCTCCATGGGTTCACAGAGGTGCTTCTCCGTACCAAGGCGATAAACCTCCGTAGCAGAACAGCCAGGTTGAATACTCACTCGTTGCCATGGAAACGAAGTACAAGTAATTTAATATCAAAATAACTTATATCGGTATTTACGTAAATGAAAAATGATTTCATAATATCAAAATATATATTATTAAAAACGATATCCATTTAATTGTTTTCTTTAGTTACTATTTGTTTGCACCCACAAATAATTCGTCGCCAAACAGCCAATCAAAACAAATCCTTAAAACGCGAGCTGTCAAATTTACCTAGGTAGGTAGGTAGGATGGTGCAAGAGAAGTTACCGCCGTAGGTAGTTTTACTAGGTAGGTATTTTGCCAATTCTACCTAGCTAGGTATTTTGGTGCAAGAGGCCTCAGGTTCGAGGGAACACCGGTCGACGGATCCAGCTGATACAGGTGCGGCACTGACAGTCCACTGGTATTGTACCGTCCGCCTTACTCAGCCCCACAATGGTGCCTGTCAGACCCAGTTCCCGCCGCTGACCGGCCGGCCGGCTCCGGCCCGACGATCTGTGGGAACCGTCCGACACCGACCGCAGCACAGCCCAGGGGACGGACCGCGCCGCGCGGACACCGTCCTTCCGAGTGGGGACATCAGATGGCAGCACGGCTGACCAGACGCGGGCAGCGGAACGGAGGGCAATCAGTGGTCATTTTAAGACATCGGACGCTCACGGTGCAATAACTCACATGTCGCAACAGCCAACAGCGGTTGATAGTTTGAAGTTGAAGCGCAGAGTGTCAGCGAAGAGCCGTTTTTGTGTAGTAGGTGTTTCATTTTTTTATCTTTTAGGTACTTTCTTACCATTATTGTTGCGGTTTTCATAAGCTCACCCACATTACCAACATTACAGTGATCCTCGGCAAAAGGTTTTGATTACAGGTTCCCATGGTAATCGGCGCACTCTCACGTCTGTCAGGCAGAGGCGCTACGCTGCAACGCTCCGTCGCGTGCCGGGCTTCCTCAGAGTCCAAATGGTGTATCTACATGGCGTAAGCGCCGTGAGACGCGTTTGTGACCACGTCTTCATATCACTGAGCCTTCATGGGACATGGTTACCGTGTAGTAAAAGCTTAGCCGCCCAACTTTTGTAAGATGACGAATGAAATCGAACGAAGCGAATGACGAAAGTAAGGCGTCGATATCGGCGCCAGCGGTTCAAAATTGTCCCGCATTTTCTGTACCAACAGATCGGACTTGTCACACGTCACAGGACGGCCCCATGCACTGTCACGGACGTCACTTGTTTTGAGTGACACCCCCCAGTAAAGGTCGCTAACGTTACATAACAGGAGAGCCGCCAGGGTACGGCCACCCCGCCAGAGGGCAGTCGGTCGGCAGCCATGACGTCGGTGGTGCCTCTGCTGTATCTGCTGGGTCTGACAGTCGTGGCCGGGACGCCCCTTCCGCAAAACCCAGGAAAGAGAATTCCTGCAGTATGTCGTAGTTGGATTGGCTGTCCAAGGGGGATGGATTGCTGTTCTAACTCTTGTAGGAAGGACTGCCGACCAGTTAAAGCTCCGTACCGCATCCCACCGCCAAGGCCTTCAAGAGCTCCGCTCCCAGTGACAGGTGTTAACCCACGGCTACCCAAGGTCCCCGACATTGTACCCTGCCTCTCCAAGAACGACGACTGCGGCGCCGGCAAGTTTCCTCGCACTAACATCGATACAGTTCTGGCAGCTTGATACTATCGTCAGGTCGGGCATCCCTGGCACAGTGCACACATATACCTAATATTCGCCCTGCATATGTCTGCCGACAGTACCATAAGTGACATGGTGCACGGAAGCAACGCAGACGATCGTGTTCGGAACGGCAAAGATATTTCGACAGCATTGTCATCTACTAAACTACTTGTGTTTACCAAATACAGCTTCCAAAAATGCTGCGGTTGTGACGAATTGCGCATGCAGGACGTACTTTAATATTTTCTGCTTATTTTTTCATGTGAATATGTCAGCTCAGCTGTTCGAGATAAATAACGCCAGCACAACTACCAGAGCTTGTTGAGGTCCGAGTCAACTCAAAGCAAGTACCTATCAGAGAAGATTAGGCATTAGGCATGTCGGTTGACGGATGACAGCTACATTTAGGCATAGGTACCTACAGGTAAAACAAAGTTTGTTGGAACAAGGAGCGTTAGTCATCGTTCACCTTTTACGTAGCCCAAGCATACAACTTCCTTGTAAAAAAACGCTTCCTGGAGAATGTGTTACCTACTACATTTGACTTCATGCAGGCAATAGGAAAAAATTATACCTTTTTTATGGCGGCTGCTTTGTTGTGATAATCAAAATTGTTCAAGGACATAAAAGAGACAAAATTCAATTTACAGGCCAAGTTACGTTTTAATGCATTAGGACAGATCATAACACCGCCCAATCACTAGTGCAGCCAATGATATTGGGAAAAAATGTCAATTTAAACTCTTATTTAAGGGTTCTCTCGGCTGAAAGGTATTTAATCATTACGGAGCGAGCGAAGCGAGCGGAGTCTTTCCTTAGATTAACGGAAATTTCTGAGTATGAGGGGCCGGCCTCACGATTTTGCGACGCTTATATCTCGCTACCACTTGACCGATTTACACGCGGTAATTTTTGTAGGGTAGCTTCATTCCTTCTACCAAGTATTGGACTATTCCCGATGCATGTGGGTGACCCCTTATGCACGTGCCACGTGCAAAACGAAGAGGTGTCACTTTTGTAATTGTTGCAATATCTCGGTAACTACTTGGCCCATTGCGCTGAAAGTTGGCATGTATAGGTAGGCACCCACTAGGCAATGCATATCCATGTGCCAGAGTTGGGGTGCTGGTGCACGTGCGCACGTGCAGGGGTCGATTCCAGATCTCGAGAACGGCTGGACCGATGGCGCTCAAATTTGGTACATGGTTAGGGACCGGTTAGTAGGGTGCCGTGCAAAAGTCAGTTGGGACCCATTTTGCACGTGCCGGTGCGCACGTGCAGGGTGCCGCTTCCAGATCTCGAGAACGGCTGGGCCGATTGTGCTCAAATTTGGCACATCGCTAGAGACCGGTTAGTAGGGTGCCGTGCACAAGTCAGCTGGAGGTACCCCCTCGAAATTTCGCACGTGCAAGGCTCACCCTCTCGCTCGCTCCGTTAGTCGCCCCAAAAGGCGTTATACTGGTTGAATAAGACTTCAATCATTGAATGAGGTCTTCGGGGATGGTCTCCATCCCTAACGGTGCATGATTGTCTCACGGTTTCACCGATCCGCGCAGCTCACGTCTTGTCACAACTGTGTTTGCCGTCGGCGGCGTTACAATGTTTCTTCCTTTCTCAAATTTGAAGGTTAAATGGATAGCTAGTGGCTACGGTCCCGAGTGCTTGCTAAGCGGATCTTTTTGCAAAGGACCATTTTTTTTCTGAAATAGGATCTTTCTTCACAAGACCCTGTTATTGAAATATTATCGCAATGCTGACCTTCTACATAGTTGACAGGCCTGACTTGTTACCCGTCAAAGGATGGTCCCGAGACGTCACATACAGAGGTCAGCCCGGGTGTCAATCACTGCCTTCCCCTCCCGTAAAGGTCGGTCACATTACGTAACACCGGATTGGCCTGGGTACGGCCACCCCGCCGGAGGGCAGTTGGCCCGCAGCCATGGCGACGGTGGTGCCTCTGCTTTGTCTTCTCAGTCTGACGCTGGTGGCGGGGACGCCCCTTCCGCAGCACGCCAACCGATATTTAAAGGCGACTGAAGACTGCAGCGTCGGCCGCGTCGATAGCTGTCCTAAAGGACTGACATGCTGCAGGGGCACCTGTTGGAGTATGTGTCTGCCTCTGTTTCGGCATCCGGTAGACCCTCCGACTCTGATTCTGCATTAACAACAGCACGGCCGTTGACAATCAAGCCGCCTACGACTGCATCTCCGTCTTCGACTGTGGCTACGCCCGTGATTGTGGCTCCGCCCGCGACTCCTCCGCGGCCCCAGCTCCCGATCCAAACTCCGACACTTCTGCCCGGCGCACAGTGTGGCCGAACACCAGTTTAGCGCGAATTTAATCCCAGCGCCGCTCAGATCCACTGAAAACGGTTATCTGGTTCCAAAACTGACATTTACCCCTCGCCGGACCTATTGGTTTTCAAAATACGCGCCGGCCGAAGGGGGGGGGGTACGACCCCCGTCGCTGTTTCGCCCCTGATGAAGCTAGAGCCTCGCGGAAAAAAACGAGCGTGTGTGCCGTTACGAGACGTAGCAACTGGTATCCGATTTTAAGGTCTCAGGTTAACCTGTGACCTCTGAGGTCAGGTCAAGTGGCCCAAGGCACGGATTCGTTTTTTATTAATAACTTCGCGAAAAAATGCCACAGAGCCGCAATTTTGGCATCATCGTGTTCGCCTCGCTCAGGTGCGTCGAATGGTATACTTTTTGTTCGGCTGAAGTCAACTTAAGGTGTTGACCTCGGGTCAAGGTCAGGTTAGAGCCCCCCCAGATCACGAAGTTGGTCGAAGGAGGTCATGCTGCATATCATTCGATTCGGCAGGTCTTCCTGAGTCCATTGGTGGCTTTCCCGACTCGCTAGCTCAATTTGATCGGGAGTTATTGACGAAAAACTCTTATTACCCTAGTGACGTCATAAATGACGTCACGTAAGGCCAATAATGCAAAAGTGAAGCATCGGACTTGCAAGGAGTGCATGAAATCACGATTCCGTGTGCTTGATATAGTTAATTAGGCTGGAGCCTGTTCGGCCGCGCCGCCCCCGACCTTGGTCAGGTCACGCCGGGCGACCGACTAGACATGTTCAAAGCTGAATTGACGGCAAATAGGCAAAAAGTGGCAGCTGAAACTTGCTCGCTTATGTTCAGAAATGTGCGGAGAGTTCAGCCATGCCCTATTCGTCATATCCATTTTTATCCATTTTGACATTTTCCAACTTCTTTATGAAATACTATCGTGAGAACGACACACATGCAGGGCTCCTGTTCTAACTCATTAAACTCAGAAACCATTCATTGAAAAGCTACCATGATAGCAGAAACAGCTTCATCGTGAATTGTGCTATCCGGTGATATGCTATTTTCTCATATATCTTCTCGAAGCTTCCGTAAAATTTACATTGAAAACTGGACATATTTCTCAGTACCATAGCCCGATTTCAGGAACCGGAGCGTGGGTGTACTTTCGGCAGGGATATAAGTCCTCAAATGATAAAGTGGCTTAAAAATAAGGTTCTATCCGATAACTTCGGACAATTTCCTACCCATTGATAGGTATAAATAACAGTTTATCGAAAGTCGGGTTTTTGATTAAATTCGCGCTAATCTGGTATTCGGCAAGACCGTGCGGCGGTGGAGCGGAGCGGCGATGGAAGCGCAGATGTGGCCAGCTTGGACCAAGCTGCAATGTACACATATACTAGATGCAACGGAGACTTCTCGGGTCCGGGACCGCATAAGTGCTGTAAGCACGCCCTGCGGTCGCATATGAGTACCAATCCCAGGACCGAGCCAGGCTAAGCTCGTGACGTGATTGGGTCATACGTATCGTCCAATTAAATATCTATCCACTATCCAGAGCAGCTAGATATTAACGCCATTGGATGAGGTCTTTGGTAATACAAATGCTGTCGAATGTGTAACCGCACTCATCAATTAACTCCTGGCTATACGAAAATCGCAAGTGTGTGGACCTAACCAAGTCTAACCGATCTAAGCAAAAATATATATATCCATCTACGGAATGTGTTTTACAGCTCTCGGTACCCTGACTTCAGCCAGTGCGCCAAACTTTAAATAGTCATTTGATATGACCCTACAATCCAATGGTATACATCTCTGTGTCCGCTTGCCTGCACTGAGTGTAGGGGAGAGTGGGGTAAGATGCCCAGGGTGGGAAAGACGCCCCACCCCCTCTAGCGGCAAAACAAAGAATCGAACCTTGAAATTAACGTTCTTGGCGTTAAGCGGAAGCCTGCCTTGTTAACTGCACCAAAATTTACCAATGTCAGTCAGACAACGGTTGGCTGGTGATTGCATGTTTTTTATTTGCTACTTTCAAAAAATATTTTGGTGTCAAAACATTGTAAATATCAAAGAAGGTAACTAATTTTTATGTCCCTTGCTATTGTCGTGATACATTAATATGTGTGCACTTTGTCCCAACCAGTTTGTTTTAGGATGTAGTTTTAGGGCTAACAAATTGTACTGATTAAATGTTAATTCGGTACCTTGGGGAAAGATGCCCCCTGCCCTAATGGGGAAAAACGCCCCCTAAATCCGTACGCTGCCCTTCAAGCAACCCGTCGAATCATTTAGTACATACTTGTGATGAGAGTGATGAGGCTTGTTCATAATCGGCTGGCAGGAAACGTCAGCCAAAGATGGCGCTCGACGGAGAGGGTTGAGACTTGAGGAGAGGTAACATTTTCGCGCTTTTTTCAACGACTTTCTTCCGTTACATTATATTTCTGAGGGTTATTTGCCGAGCTATATAGAAAAAAATTACAGGATTGATAATTGAGGCGGTGCTGGCATTTCGATTTGTAGGTACTGTTTTCAGGCTGACTCGCACATTGCGCTATGAAAAAAAAATTGCTATCTTTCACGAAAAATATTGAATACAAAATGCGTCAAAAACATTGCATAAAAAACTTACCACCTGCACTCTAAAGCTGCGCTTTGACCTACATGCGCCACTTTCGAGCCACTTTGAATTTCGGCTGACGTGCTGCTGCCCTCTTCCAGCAGCCGAAAAGCCGGCTGTCAGCAGAGGTATGACGTCATAGCGCGGGAAGGTGTTATACGTCATCAATATCTCAACCAATCAGGGGTTTGGATCTCAGCTGACGACAGCACAGCAGCCGATTCCGACCAGGCCTATGCTGACTCAGAGAGCCAATCAGTCACCAGCTGACCAATCAGAGCCGCCTCATACCATACTTCAGTCAGCCACTGGCGCCGTGGAACCACCAATCAGGGCCGCTGGCAACGCGGATCGACCAATCACCGACCATTGGTGAAGCGGATTGACCAATCAGAGCCCTCTAGTACCGCGGACCCACAGGTCAGCGACCAATCAGCCGCCAGAACTTATCCAACCTAGGCGAAGGAGGAGCACCCTTCGAGCTCTTCGAGCTACGAAAACCTTTCTCTCAGCCCCATACCCTATGGCAGCCCCCAACTAGGCCCCACATTCGGCTGCAGCCCTCGCCTCACCTGTGACGACACACTCGGTAACGGTGACGCCGCGCGGGTCCACGGTGAACACGGCCGGACGCGACAGCGGCGACATCTTTAGTGACTGGCCGGAAACCACCACCTGGGACGAGTCGGTGATCTTGCAGGTGAACGGAGAGCCTGCGAATGGAGAGGACGGTCAGAGCTCAGATGCCAGGGCAATAGATGCTTAATAATGCATAACAACTTATTTTGCATAACAAACCTCATAGACCTCAAAACGACGGAATGCGCGAAAAAATCCGGGCTCGTCTAACAAAATGGCTCAAATAGTATCCGGTTTCACGGCTTTAGAGGCAACATTCTCCATGCCACCCCACCCATTTCCACTACTCCTCCCCCTTAACTTGCACAACCTCTCCCCTCATCTTTTTGTTTGTTTGTTGGGGTTAGGGGCGCGCCGACTACAAGGTCATTTTGCGCCCATCCCCTAATCTTTCCACTACACCCCTCTCCCTCTCTCCCCTTTCCACTGTCTCTTCTTCCTCACCTGGCACCGGCTCGCCGTTGAAGCGCACGCTGAGGATGTGGTTGGCCGACTCCTGCGGTTTGAAGTTGACCCGGAACCGAGCGTTTCCCTCCGACTGAACGTAGTTGGGCACGTTTCGACCGTGCACGGATACGATGATTTCCAGATTGCCGGCTCCGGCCTGGCTGGCGTCAACTGCGAGGGGAGAATGGGGGAGGTGGGTTCAGAGATGAGAATAAACGACGGATTATCTGATAGGTGGTGAGAATGTGTGAGAATATGTTTATTGTACATACTTTGCATAAAACGAATCGCCGATAAAGGATCTAGATATGAAGAAAGTTTACAGATGAAACCAAACATGGCAGAACAGGTTTCGGCAGGACCAATCGTCGAAATGAACGACTCATCCACATTTCAGTGGCCACGAATACGATGCCTAGGAAAAACGGTACAAGGTTTGGTAACTGATCTCTGAGATACATGTCCGAGGTGAAAAACAGCAAAACTTACAGCCAAGCCATCGAATAGGTAAACGGGGAAACAATTCACTAATAGCTTTGCTATCATGAACTACATATAAGCATCGACACAGCCCATATTTTCCTATATCGTCTGTATGTGTAATTTGCACACAACGGTCGAGAACGTCTCGTACCCGCATAACTGACGAAGAAGTGAGTATCAGCCATTAGGTGGACGCCTTTGCCATCACCTGATGTGATAATACCGCTGAGAAATCCTGCACCATCCTGCACACTGTTCTCACAACGACATTGCCGCCGTGGGAGGTCCAATCACTAACTACGTCTGTAAGGCGCTATTGTCTGAGAGTCTCGCCGTCGGCAAAAATACACCCGACACAACACCGCAACATTGTTCTATGTGTGGGAAACATTGCGCTCTGCGGATTCCCCTAATAAGCACTGTTGCTGACAGTGAGAAATACATTTCACAACGTAATAAATCTGATTGTGAGCATACATAGTATGTCGTCATGCGCGAAGTGAATGCAAGGTGCAGGAGCATGTCAACAAAGCTGGGTTGAATTTATAAGGTGAAGCGCTGGAGCGCTGTTGGGCTAGCCGCTTGCATATCGAATACCTCCCAGCTCACATGACAAGTGTAATCACGAATGAGGAGCAATGCAAGACACAAATAAATCAATAAATTTCCGACACAAGAATAAGTCGGTGACTCAGAGTACAGGAGAGAACGCACACAACATGACAACCCGACACATTCTTCTTATAATCTAGGCCTTTAACCAGCAGGTTTACTTACTGCAGAAGTAGACCGGCTTCCCGACGACGCCATTTTGTACATCGGTGACCTTGACCTTGTTGACGTCATAGGCCTTGACGACAAAAGGGGCTCCTGGGATAAGCATGCCTCCCAGTCGCACCTCAACGCTGTGGTCACCTGTGGAAAATCGGGACGAGTAAAATTTTACGATAGCGAAAGTGATTGCAGGGCCGCGACAGCCCGCTTATGTAAGCGCTCTGAAGTTGTAGCATATACAAGATACATGTACTTTCCCGTTCAGGATGAATAAGCCAGCAGAGAATTGATGTGAAAAATAACTAAAAAATAACATTAAGTTTATAATGTATTTTGTATAAATTAAATCCTCATAGCTATGGCAAAGTGTGCCGCATACACATATAATACTGACAGCGTCGACTTACCGACTTCGGTGGGCGTGTATTCGACCATGGCCCTGTTGTCGTCGACACTCCAGACCTCGGCCGAGACGGGTCGGCGGAGAGGCGAGAGAATCGTCACTGACAGGTCAGATAGCTCCTGTGAATAGAGACAATACGGTTAAGTTGTTTCAGCGGACAGAGAGATGCTGTTGTGGACAACTAGACAGGAAAGGGCGGATGGGGTCAGGCAGCTGCCCATGAGTCTCTCAGTGCTTAAGTCACTAAGATTTTTGGATTGTTCCTTCCAGTCTGAGTTTTGATCATGATGAATTGATTTTACTTCCCGAACTATCATCGGGGCAGACAGGTAAGACGGTATCTGTAAACTCATAGTTCGCTGAGTCTGTCTCAGTCAGTAATTCCCAGCCCTACTCACATGTGTGCCCTGTGTGTCGATGTTGAAGCAGGTCTGCCGGCCGACGGGCACCTTTCCGACACCGGCGCCGGAGACGGACACCTGGGAGGCGTCCATCACCGCGCAGCTGAACGGGGAGCCTGTTGAAACAGGGTCAGACGGGTGTCAAATGTAGAGTGGAGACGTTAGACTGCACTCTGGTGGCAGTGAACAGACGTGGGCCAGATATGGTGCAGGTTTCAGATGCACATGAGACCAGCTAAGACAGCACTAGGGGTGTATAGAGATCGGATATTGGTCAGCTGTAATGGGCAGATTAAGTGCTAATGATACAGCCCATGGATGTGGAAGTAATCCGCTGTACATATATATCTTTCTAGTTGAGGTTTATTTGCCATTGGGTCTACAATGCAGGGATATTTCTATCTCGCACTCCTCTGAGATGCAAAGATAACAATTTGTTATCTCTGCATCCCTCTGGGATGCGAAGATAAGGTCTCGAGGGTTCATAGCTAAAAATCAAGAGTTCAAGTGATGATGGGTCAATAACCGAACCATTTTTAACGGTTGTTTGTGTATGAAACTTATGAAATAAATACAAAATACTCTTAATCTATTTTTACATAGATGAATACATTTGAATATGATATTTAAATAATTAAGAATAAACCTCAACATAGAAAGATATAGGATTCCTCATGGCTCACTCGTGGAAGATCGGATATCTTTTCCTCGCGTGTAACAGAAAAACCTCGCTCCTTCGTCGCTCGGTTTTTCAGTAACCCGCTTGGAAAAGATATCCTTATCTTCCACTAGGAGCCATGAAGAATCCTCTATATCTTAATAACAGTCACTGTCATCATTGAATGTCAACCTCTTCCTTATAAACATACACATCAGAGCACGTGCCCTGTCACCGGTGACTCACCAGGCACATTTTCGCCGTTGAACTTGAGTTCGACCTGATGGAGTTTGGCCTCCTTGGGTGTGAATGAGATGGCGTACTTGTGCTGACCCTGCGACTGCGCAGATGTCGGCACCTGACCGTTGTTGACCGTCACCTCGAGGTTACCTGGACCGGCGTTCATCGTCTCCACTGGAAAATGCGAGAAATTAAATATGTTCGAACCTTATTATGAGGCTGAGGATTTTGTCGTCACTTAATTATAATGAGCCGAAAAAAACGTTTGCTAATGTCTTTTAAATTGCCTTTAAATTTGCGCATAATGAGCACATTTATTTTTAGTTTATTGATTCAAAATCTAATAGATTTGCTTCGTTCACTCTAAAAAAATAAGTGTCACAGTTTTCGTGAAATCGCCATCAACAAATATATGGAAAACGTTTCTCTGGGTTTAATGGATAGCTTTTAAATATTTATCTGACGTAATCCACCATTCAGTGTGAATGAAAGGTACCGTAACGTTACCAAACAAAAAACATGTCTTCCGCAAGAACTTCGCGCAATTAAAATGAGCATGATCTACATCAATTACAAACTGCTTCTCACGTTAACTTAACCGCCAAGTGGAGACCTACTCGAGCCACAAAAGCGTAACAAGTTGACCTTTCGGACCACTTCAGACAAAGATCCTGTCACTGTCATTTGAACAGCTTTCGGAACACCGGTCTAGAAATCTCGACAATAAAAGCTGGTGAGATGAATTGGAGAGTGGCAGGCGGGGCACGAGGACGGATCACGGTCCGCCGGACGGCCGGACCGAGACAAAGGAGAGCGGCTGAGAGAGAAAAGTCGTGACTCCAGAGCTCGTTAGTCCCGGCTCGATCGCAAAGGACCATGACAGGCTTCGAAAGGTTTCCAGCACGCGAATTTAGCAAAGGGAGAGAGAGAAAAAAACACTCACCACTTTTCCCAAAAGAATAGCGCAAAGTCGTCCACAATCAGGACGTTAAAAACTACGCTTTGTTCTCTCTTGACTTTGCATCAGCCTGCAAAACAACATCCCACACAAACCGGTGCACGTTATTTTTAACCAATCATCACGCCCTCAGCCACACCCATTCTGTCGTCACAAAACCCCAACTCACCGATGAATGTGACGGGCCGGCCGACGACGCCCTTGGTGACCTCCTTGACCTTGATGGCGGTGACGTCATAGACCTTGCAGGCGAACGGGCTGCCCGGGATGGGCGTGCCTCCGTACGCCACATGGATGCGGTGCTCGCCGGCCAGCCGGGGACTGAACTCCACCGTCAGGCTGCCGTCGCCGTTGTCTTTGATTTGCGTCGGCACCGGCGGCCCATTGGGGCCTGAACGTCGAGTCGAGTCGGGTCGGGTCATGCCATGGTCGTTATGGGTTCCCTCGTGGTTAGTGCCCCGCGCCGAGCGGTACGATACCGAGCAGCCGCCGGTTAGCGCTGGTGCGCGGTGACCCAGCGCGATTCTGGTCACCGCGCACCTCTCATTTCAACCCAGCACCAATGATAAACCCGACCAGACCAGCATCATAGCCTCCCACCCGTCCGATTTACATCGCTGGGGTCTAACGAGCCAGGGATTGACACGAAACTGATAATCAGGGACGCTATACACGATCCGGTTAACTAAATGCTCCATTATCTCAGAATTTAGGACTGCTGTAGTGATGGGAAGCGTACGTTTAGAGTGGTGGGAACAAAGGCTAGCAAACGAAAGGAGCCCGACCCCTGACCCCACGTGCGACCGGGAGGTCAGAGTTCGATGGAAAACGGCGGTGAAATGAAAGCAAGTGAAATTAAGTTTCGTTGCTCGGTGAAGCGAAAACGGAAGCCGGAGGTCCATCGAAAAGGTCGAGTGTTTTCACGAACCGTTAATTCCAGCGATCTCCCGCTCCCGTGATCGAGCAAAGCAGAACGGATTGCATACAGGTATTTTGCACATGCCACTCATTTCATGCAGCCAAAACATATTAATGAACATCATATGACCAATAAGCAATGTCAGTTGTAAATATGTCATGCACTAACACTAAATCACATGCATTCATTAAGCGTTAGTAAGCAGATGTTAGTGAACTTTAGGGGAACTATAACGACCTGAAAGAGAAAGAGAACAAACTATTAGAAAAAATCTACGGAACAAACAAAACAGACGAATTCGGAGAACTGACTTAGCAGCTGCAAGGCGCTAATAGATTCGTGAAGAGTACGGCACACTATATCTTTTCTGTGCAGGTGATAACGCTGCTGAGGCAACACAGTGAACAATTGGTGCAAAACTAGTGAAACAAAAATAGATAATTCTGTAATATAATGATCTACCCCGAGTGCACCCGTTCAGTGTATATCGGTGATGAAGAAAAACAAGAAAAAAACATTGAATTGGACGAACGCAGAAAGGGTTACCAAGAAAAGACACAATTCAGATCAGTAGAAAGCTGACGATATAGCATGTTCCATAACCCCGCTTTCAAACACAGATATACGACACTGCTGACAAAGCCTTACCAAAACACGTAGCTCACACCACGATACACGTCCCAAGTTACGTCCCAATCAACGTCTTAAATCACGTCCCCCAAACGTTTATAGCACGTGTCAGTACTCACCATCGACGTTGACCTCGACCTCTTCGACGTTTCCAGAGACGTTGCTCAGCGTGAAATAGGACGACTTGCCAACGGCAGTCGAGGCGAGAGACGCGCCTTTGACCACGATGTGGTTCGGATCGGACTGTACGTGTGCTACGAACGGAGAGCCTGCCGAACAGAGAGGGAGAGACGGTCATGTTACAAGCTAACTCAGATGTGCTAAAATAGGTAGTAGCCGAGGCCGTATGAAAGGTTTTTAGAATTGTTTCATTTTTGTAAAACGAAGTTTCTATAACTCCAATGTTTGTTGACATGTCGTTAAAGAGCGCGGATTGTGGGTTATAAAAGATGAAAGTAACAGCTAAGCTATCACGGAATAATCACGTATAGAAATCTGAGACACCAATAGCCAGTTCGGGAAATCAAAGGCAGGGCTGCGGAGTCGATGGATTTTAGGGTGACTCCGAATCCGACTCCGACTCCGGCTTTAAAAATCTACTCCGACTCCGACTCCAGCTCCGACTCAGACTCCGGACGGTTCTATTAAAATCCATATCGTGCAATACTGAAGCTCATAATATAGGTAGTAAACTGGGAACCATGCCATTTGAAGTAATTGTGAGCACATGTATGAAGTTTTATTCACAACAAGCAATTCAAGATGCAAAAGATGTGCTCTGGGGCGAACTTATCACTAAGGCGTTTCCATCGCGCAAAGATCTCCGGAACATTAAAAGAAAGGTCTCCAGTGGCGGAATGAAAGAGAAAGCAGACATGGAAGATATCCTTAAAGCTCTGCAAGTCTGTGATAGAGAGGGGGTGCCTGTTCCCCAGTTCTACGCCACCGACCTGGGAAACCTTCCTCCCTCTACTTGCGATGATACAGGCATGGCTCTGGTCTTGAGCCAGCTCACTGCCATGCAGAGTGAGATGTGTCAACTACGTGAGGCTGTTCAAGCTCTAAAAGATAGCTCGCCTCAGCAAGCAGCAACATGGGCACAGGTAGTGCGATCTCAAACTGATTCGTCATCAGCTGAAGCTGGCATGTCAACTGAAGCCGGGCCACAGCAGCAGCGCGGTGCCTCTCACGCTGGAGAGACTCGACCCCTGCAGCAGCAACCGCAGCAGCAGCAGCAAGCGCATCAACAGGGCTCAGCTAGACAGACGCGTCAGTGTTCTGCGTCTCAGGGACAACAGCTCCAACCCCAACTGCTTCAGGAGCCGCGGCCCCAGGAGCTACAGCTGCAGTCGCAGCAGCAGCGGCGTCAGCAGCAGAACCAACAGCAGCAGAATCAGCCCACGGTTATCCGTGACCAGGTTCCGCAACCGTTGGTGGACGCTGATGGTTTTACTCAAGTGGTAAGGGCCAAACCAAGAAGACGGCAAATAGTTACAGGCTCCGCAGCATCAGGTCAGTTTGGTCTGAAAGGTGTAGCTCCTCCGCCGAGAAAGGTGGACCTCTTCGTGGGGCGTCTAGATCCGTCTACCACTGAACAGGGTGTAGCGACCCACGTAGACTTTATCATTGGGGGTGCTGGCATTGCGGAGGTTAAGGAGATACCGCACTGCCTAGCTGCATACGGGTATAAGGGGTATGTCGTGTCGGTGCCAATGCAGTGTCGAGATGTCGTCCTGGCCGGAGACAAATGGCCCGCCCATGTGTCTCTGAAAAAGTACTTCCCTCCTAAACGTGTCCAGGATGGTCCTGGTGCTAGTCTTGCGCCGCCCCGTGAGCCTCTCGGTCGGCAAAGACTGACGAGAAGCAGGAGCGTGAGCGACGTGGCCACTGGTCGTGTTTAGTCTCGGCCTCCATGCTCAAAATATGTAGTCTAAACTGTCATTCATTGAAAAGCTCTGCACCTGACATAAGGTCACTATGCAATGACTATGACATTGTGTTCCTGCAAGAAACCTGGTTAGCTACTTTTGAGCTTCCAATGCTGAACATCATGCATGACAATTTTTTGGGCATAGGTGTATCGGCCATGGACTCTTCGGCCAGCTTACTCAGAGGAAGACCATACGGCGGGCTGGCTATATTGTGGAAAAAGTGCATTCAGCCTTCCATTAAGGTTAGTGTTATTGATAAGCGGATAATGCGTCTTGATATTGAAACAAATGCAGGTTTGGTTTGTCTCTTTAATGTATATCTCCCGACTGATTACGGTAACCATGATTGCTTAGATGATTTCTGTATGTTCCTTGGTCAACTCAGTTGTACGCTGAATCAACAGCGTCACCGCTCGAACTTGTTGGGAATTATTGGTGATCTTAATGCCAACAGTCGTGGCTCTCGGTTCTTCACAGAACTACTCGAGTTCTGCGCAGAAGAGGGCTTATTCACTTCCGATATGTGCTTTCTAGGACCCTCCACGGACAACTATACATTTCTAAGCGCGGCACATGGCACAACTTCCTGGCTGGACCATTGCTTATGCAGCCCCACCCTGCATCATTTAATCAATGCTGTAGAGATACGCTTCGACATTTGTATGAGTGACCATTTGCCTTTAGCTGTCACATATAACTTAAGACCCTGCCGGCTTACTCCATCAAGTCTGTCCGCTCAGTGTGCGCCTTCTCTCAACTGGAGATCTGTTTCCGTCGAGGATTTGTCTCGTTACAACGCTGAAATTCGCAATTGCCTGCCTTCGTACGATGCAGCCGTTGCAGAGATCCATCCCAACTGTCAGTCTGACTGTAACGTAACAGAACACGCGTATGCTTTGGCCGGTATGTATGATTACGTTACTCATGTAATTGTCCGCGCTGGAAACAGGTGCATCAAAAGGCATCCAATGGCACATCCAAAGAGCACACCCGGCTGGAATGGGTCTGTGCGTGCCG